>NC_053025.1:310968698-311620422 GCF_003073215.2 Triticum urartu
AAAATTGGAGAGAAATAAATTTGATTTCATTTTGGTATTTTTAAAATGATTTTGTTGGATCTTATTAGAGCAGGAGCACTGTTGGAATTATTAGAATTTGTGTGTATTTTATTTAATGCTAGAAAAATGTTCATGTCGTAGAAAATCTTTTTCTGAAAATTTTGATATATAATATGCCTATATAAATTTTTTATTTTATTTTGTTATTCGGTTTTCCTTCTGTTTCTATTTTAAAAAAAACAGTACGTGCGGCTCATATTTATTTATCGCCTACATGCGCAGTATAGTAGCTTCTGGCGCCCCATTGTTTTTCTCTTAAATAGGCCAGACCCACCCAGCCTTTTCTTTTTTTTTTCTCTCTTAGGCCGAATTTTGTAAAAAAGAAAATTCACCGCAGCGTGCGCGCGGCCGGCCGTAGGCCTTTAGGCCCATCCGCCTCTTTTCTTCTCCGTTTCGTATATTTTCGTCTACGTTTAGTCCCACATTGCCTAGCCTTTGACCCCTAAGCCTATTTTCCACCAATAAATATAGATCCATAGAGCCTCCAAAAATCATCCAATTCGGATTAAATCAATATTTTGGTTTGACTAGATCCATTTAAGAAAAATGTATTTCTCCTCTCCGGCGCGACTTTTGGAAATTGTCTCCTTTCTCCAAAGTTGTCTTTTCTCCGCCTTACAAAGGTATCTTTCTTTGTTTTTTTTCTTGTTCTTATACCTCCGTAGTTTATTATTTTTAGACTAATATGATAAAATAATTAGATTATCAATTAGTCTACGTATTTATACATTAGACCCTAGCCCGTAGCTATTTTTTCTTCCGTAAAACAGCTTGGTCTTGATTTTTCAAATAGCCATAACTTTTTACTCGTTTGTCCAAATCCAATGAAACCAACGCCCACTTCTTCGTTATGATCTCCTCTATCCAGTAATCCAACTCAAACATGTTTTTGAAAAGTTTAAAATTTAAATTAGATCAGATTTGAATTCAAACTTCGTTTGATCATAACTTGAGTTTCGTAGCTCCGTTTGAGTTGATTCTTTTTGCAAATCGAAGCTCTTGACCTAAACTTTCTGATAAGGCCAAATTCACATAATTTTGGTACGGTTAGAAATTGTTTTATGTAGGAAGAGTTATTTGCTTGGTTTTGATGTTTTCCGAATCGTCTTCTTCGTTCTTCCCGATCTTTTGAGTGATTGCTTATGTGTGGTTACTATTGCTTGCTTACGATAGATTGACCGGAGTGTGACGAGTAGAGCTATCAAGAGTTTTGAGTGCGAATCATCTTCATCAACATTGCAGGCAAGTTCACACTTTGATCATATCCCTTTAACACCCAGTTTTATGCATTAGTTTCAACCCTCAAACATTGCATGGTTAGGAATTGATAACATGTGGGTATTGGGAAGTAGTTGATGGGGTAGGAACCTATTGCCCTGCATTCAAACCTTGGGAGTTACTATTATGTTATGCTTATATTGCCATGCTATGCTCGTAGACGTGGATTGGGTTTGAGAGGATTTCATGACAGATGTGAGATTGTTAATTAATGGTTTACTTAAGGTGGCAACTTTAACACACATCTGGGTGGATTGAGGCACCTGGGTATTCCAGGATTTCCTTTTTTTTATGGACCACCACCCAGGCTCAAAGGGATCATGAGATTATTCATACTAGAAACTTCCGTGTGCAGCCACAAGCTATTATGGGCTCTAGCATAGTTGATTAAATCATGTGAACTCTTACAGTGGTAGACTAGCAGATGTAGGGGTTGTAGGTGGTACGGTCTACCCATCGTAAGGTGCAAACGCTTCTGAAAGACTATGTCTCGGTCATCCGTTTCTCAAACACCATGTAGTGCGAGAAATCCAACGGAGGAGATCAAGTCTTGTGGGGAAAAGTGCGCAAACCTCTGCAGAGTGTATAAACTAATCATGATTAGCCGTGTCCCCGGTTATGGACGTTTTGAGTATCTAGTACTTGGATTATCATGTGAATCTCATCATGTTACTTTAAATTAATTTTGTTGGGTTTAATGATGTTACTTAATTAGGATTGAGAATGCTGTCAACCATTCTCAATGTTCAACAACCACCATGATAGTTAAATTAAAATGTATTCCTTCGCAGTAGGGAAAAATTGGCTTTTCGCAAAAACCTTATAGCCATAGAGCTTTTCCACCAGCCAAATATGCATGTAGTGATAGCCTTTATTCATCATTCTCCTATGGTGTGAATTTGCTAGTACATTCAATGTACTGACCCTTTGTGGCTGCAACGTCTCATGTTGCAGGACTTCTTACGACGAGTAAGTGATACGTTAGGGTTACGATTTCTACACTCAACTTTGCCGTTGGTGTTGATGGGAATCCACAATCTTGTTACTTCCGCTATTTTGGATTGAGGTAATAGTATCTTACGTTACGAATACATGTGATTTACCTCTGTTATAAATCCTCGAGTACTGTGTGTGTCAGCATACCGATCCAGGGATGACACTTAAGCACAGAGACTTGATCCATTCGGGTACAAGATGGTATCAGAGCACATGTTGACTGTAGGATGTGACCCTAGAAATTGGCAAGCCCATAGGAAAGATTTTCTCTACAACTTCATTTTCAAAAGATCTTTTACTTCTCTTCTCTTTTGAGCTTATCAAAAATTCCCTTTTAGTGGGACTATACCCCTTTCCCCTTTTGACCACTCGAAGATTCGACGGATGAGACCACTCCAAGAAGTATAAGATATCGGACAACAACAACCACTAGGAATGAAGAGGATTTTACCATACATATGATAATGGAAACTACAACTGTTGAAGACTCTGAAGACTAGGAGAATTGGAGGCTCCAAAGAACTCCCAGATTTGTATGAAGGCTACCCTTATGGAACTTGGCAGACTATGGAAGTTGTCAATACCCGAGACCAATGTGTATCGGAGAAAGACCGAGCATGGAGAGTTAAAAACCTCAAAGTTTTGTCAAGAAAACCCTAAGGTAGGAGATATCAATTATGGAAGATAGCTCATGGCAATGACAAGGGCAGAAACACGTCCATCCCTGATGATACCACTCGTTGATGCTATTGTCACCATGCTGAGTTAAGGATGCATTTCTTCAGAATGGATTGGATGGAAGAAGGATGATGGAACATCTGTTGGCAAAATATGAAGTTTTAACCTTAGCTGGTGTATCACCAGGATCTGGAGTGTTACATCAAGAAGTTAAGATGGACCTACAAGAAGCAGTATTTGATAAGGAAGCATTTCGTGAAGAACTCAGGACCTAGAGGCTGAAAATAGCCAAGCTGGAGGAGCAAAACCTCGAGATACAGGAGATTAGTCAGGAACGGAAGGACCGTAGTGCCATGGTTCATGTCAAGGATGTTGAAACCCGGAAGTTTGGAACGCAACTCCAAAAATATTAAAGGAGGTCACGAGAGACTTCGCGTCAACAGAGATGAATCTGGCAGAAGGATTCGAGAAAGACAAGCATGATCGAAACAAGCCATTGGAGGCATGAACAAGGCTTGAAGAGTTGGAGATGTTGAAGATTTATTAACCTTTAGAAGACCAAACCCCTGTTATACACCTACGTTAGATGCGATGTTTGTGAGCTGTCATTTGTTTGATGTTTTTCCAATAGCCACAGATAAAATCTGTCTTTTCAAAACCATTGTTTGTATTGTGTGTATCCCTCTCTATCTCTCTTATCCCACCCCAAAACCCTTGGACCCAATAGAGGATGAATGGAGATGAGCTTGTATTTTTTGGACCCGGTGAGTCAGTTGGAGACAGACCGATGGATTCAGAACATGGAGGATCATATGAAGAATAACCCTATAGTTGGAAAGGATATGATCCAGCAGGCTCTTCGGTGCTTTGAAAGAGGTGCTTCTACTTGGTGGAGGATGTACCAAACCATCAATGGATGGCAAGGAGTAACCACTTGGAAAGATTTTAAGTTGACTTTGCTAAAGTCTTGGTTCATGTCCCAGAAATTGAAGCCTTCTGGAAAGTATATGAAGAAACCTTATGCATGCAAGATTTGTGGAGAAATAGGACACGCCCATAAAGAACACAAGGATGAATGCCCAAATTGTGAAGGAATTCACCCAGTTGAAGAATGCCCAACTAGGCAGATTACTTGTTTCTTGCGTGAAGGGACTACCCACTACCCTGCTCAGTGTCAAATTTACCCCATGGTATGAAGGACCGTACAACAGAAGAAAGAAGTAAAGAAAGGAGCCCTTATGGAAATTTTAGAAGAACCCATGATGAAGGAAGATGTGGAGGACACACCTAAAGAGGACCCGAGTAAACCCTGCACTAAGTCTTGCTATTCGTGTGGAGAAGAAGGACACATCTCCCAAAATTGTTTGAATGGGGATCTAGTAGAATTCCCGATAGAGGAAGTAGAATATGACCCACAAGAAATAGAAGCCATGATTGGCATGGAAAGGTCCAGGAAGAGAAGCAGATTGGATTCCAGGAAGGACCTGAGTCATATCACCTGTTACAGGTGCAAGGAGTCAGGGCACTACCTCAACAGTTGCCCAAAATGGAAACCTCGATACTTGTCAGAAGTAATATGTTTTAGTGGTAATGGAGCAGGGCACTTTGCCAGAGAATGCCCCAAGGAGAAGGAAACTTTTGCTAGATAGTCGAGTTTGCAACAAAAAAAAGAGTTGTAGAAGTGAGAACATTTTCTTTTATATTGAGGTGTTGAGTTGAGACATGTAATGGAAAAGCGAGAGATTGTAATCTCTTGAGAATGAATAAAGTTAGCATCGTTGGTACTGATATGGATTTTATGAGTTGTTACTCTATGAAGAAGGATTTTGACCATTTTTGAGCATATGGGAAATATGGTCTATGGGAGATTTGTGCATTTTAAGGGTGGTAGTACCCTGTAAGAACCCTTGACCCCTGGAAAAGATAAGGATACTCCACTGAGTGGATTTCAGACAAAATGAATACGAGTTTTGTCTCGATATGTGTGATGCCCCAAGAGTATGTGGGATGAAGTTGGAGACCGTCAGTTGTTTGGACCAAATGTGATCAAGGAGTCAGAAGAGAATGTTAAGTTGATTCGAGGTAGACTGAAGGTAGCTCAGTCCAGGCAGAAGAGTTATGCAGACTTAAAAACGCAAGGAAGTAGTCTATGAAATTGGAGACAGAGCATGTCTTCGTGTGCCCCTCTACGAGGAGTTAAACGATTTGGAGTTAAGGGAAAGTTAGCCCCGAGATTTGTAGGACCATACCGAGTTTTGGAGCGTATGGGAGAAGTGGCCAACAAGTTGGAGTCACCCGAAGGACTGTCAGGAGTTCATGATGTGTTTCATGTTTTCCAGTTGAAGAAGTGCCATGCAGAGATGGCCAATATTCCCCTGTAAGGACGCTTGACCCTGGAAAGGATAATGATGTTCCACGAAGTGGAATATGGACTTCATAACTATAAGTTTTTATCTTGGTATGAGGGATATCCCACGAGGATGAATAGATAAATTACTATTGGATATAAAGGAGGTATGATGTCGAAATATGGATCAATGGAAACTCCATGATGAGTCTGAGTAATTGTAACGCCCCAAGTCTGGAGCTTCAGATGCCTTCCAGGGTTTTCGGGTTTCGTCGTGTGTTTTGTTTGGTCCGTTGCTTTTCGTCTTTGCATCATGTGCATTGCATCATGTCATCATGCAACCCGTTTTAAAACTCACTAAATAAATTGCATGGATCTTTGTTCCTTTTAAATCGAGGGAATTCACATGGTGATTCTCTTTATAACTTATCCTCCCGATATTAGGGAGCTATATTAAATATTCCATTTTCGGAATCACCCATGAACACACTTGCAAATAATCACATGTCTTTTCTTCTTCGAGTTTGCTCCCCAAACTTTGCCCATAAATTCTTTTATCTTTTCCGGAGCTCCACTAAAAATCCGAATATTTTTGGACTCTTCATTACCTTGAACTTATTCAAACCATTTGAATCAAATTCAAATGGATTTGAATTTAGATCTCTCAATCATGGTCTTTTCTATTTTCCCGGAACAAGCACATTTTTGTGAGTCCGGGAAAATTATTTGCATGTCCAACTTCTTCCCCTAACCCCTCTTTCTTTTCTTTCTTAATCTCTGTTTTTTTTCTTTTCTTTTAGTAAGGAGAGAGGAGCCCAGCCAGGCCTTTTCCCTCTTCGCGGGGCCGGCCTCTAATGACATCCACCGGCCCATCTACTTCCAGCCAGCCCACTACCTCCTGAACCCTAGCGCCAGGGGAGACCTCCCGTGCTCGATCCCTTGCGCCCGTCCTCCTCATTCCCTCGTGCCGCCAGAGGCCCGCACCCCAATCCCCATCTCCTCGATCCCCCTCGCTCTCTCCCTCAAATTCTCTCTCGCACACGCAAGAGCCTCGTGCTCGATCCCGATCCCACATCCCCCGCTCACGTCGCTGCAGCGCCCGACCTCCCTTCCCCTACTCGTAAGCACCTCCAGTCGCCTCCCATGGCACCCTCACCCGCGCCGCGAGATCTCCCCGTCACCGGCACCGCTGCCCTGCCACGCCTGAGTCTCCTTGTGCGCCTCCCTGCTTCGTCCGGCCACCGCGCCGCCAAGCACATCCACCGCGCCCCGCCCTCGACCTCGGATTCTGCGCCCCATGGCAACGAGCGCCACCAGCAGCAGTTCAGGCGTCCCCATCGCCGAGCGCCTCGCCGCCCTTCTGCACCTCGTCTCCGGCCCTGCCCGTCGGAGCCCCGCCTCCTGGTGCCCACAGCTGCGTCGCGCCCGTCGACTAGCGACGCTCCGGCCGCTTTAGCCGGAGTACCACCAGGGAGCCGGGCCCCTATGCGCCAGCGCCGCGACTCCCTCCTATGCTCGCGAGCCTTGCTTCGCTACTCCACCTCCCTGGCCTCGCTGCCTCCGCAAGGCACCAGTAGCTCGTCCACTTCGCCGTTCAAAGCCGATGCGCCTTCGGCCTGTCACATGGTGAAGGAAACGAGCAGCAGCAAGCCCCATCGAGCTCCTTCAAAAGTTGTCCGAGTCCTAGACAAAAACCGCCCAAGTCGTCGCCTCCTTGCACCATGCAGTGTCACCGTGGACGCATGCACCACTGGATCGGAACCGCGAGCACCAAGTACAACTACAAACCCGAGGAATTCGGATGCATCAAGTCCCCGAGAAGACCCGTTTTTCGTCAAGTTCGACTACCCGTATCATCAAGAACCACCACGGTCGGAGACCTCGGACCTGTCAAGTACCCCTTCGAGCTATCAATACCGCAAGCGCCAAGTAACACGACGACCCCCGAAGGCTTCGAATTCGACAAGACCGATGATGCGGAAACGCCAAGTACCCCCACGCGCGAAGACGCCTAAGACCATCTTGGGATTCATCGAGTACCACTACCATCGACCCTCGAAGACCCCGTGGATGTCAAGTTCCGTCTCGTGACCCCGAACCTCTACGAAAACGTTGTACGACTATTTCCGTGGCTGAAGACCCGTGTACAACTACCGTCGCCGTGTATGACTACCTCCATGACGAACGTCCCGAGAACTTCTACTTCCTCTACTTTGCACTGAACGAGAACCGTCCCTTTTGCACGCTTCGAAGGTATAACCCCGAGACGACCGTCCGAGAACGCTTGCATGTGATATATGAGATGCTCGTGCTTGCTCCATGCTCGAATTGTCGATGCACGTCGCCCCTATTTTGCCTTGCCACCCACATGTGGGAACTCAGTATCCGAGATCACCCCACCATCCCTGCATGTCACGTTCCACACACTTCCCCTTTGCATCGGTATCTCAATCGAGTACCGGAACCGGAACGCTGCCGTGGCATCGTTTTCGTTATCGTTGCCGTGGCACCCCTTTTACTTCCACCACGGTGACAAATGCCTTATAATGCTCTTGTCAACTTTTAACAAAAATTGCATAAACTTGTTCATGTCATCCGCATCATGATAACAACAATTAAAATGTTTAAATTGTTGTTGCAATAAGTTACTAATGCATATGGGGATTTACCGGATTTGTTGTTTGTTATATCCGGCCCCATTTAAATTGCTTAGACTGTGTATTTTACTCATGGTTCACCTCTTGACATGCTTAACAACATTTAATATTGTTGGGTACATAACCGAGAGAGAACTAAATAAGTCATGTGGTGTTTCGTCAATATGCAACTCGTTGCATATTGATCTCCACTTAATTTGTAGTTTTGTTTGTGCACTTTGCCATGCCATGCATATTTAAACCGGACATGCATCATACTTGTTTGTGCATCATGCCATGTCTATTTGGTGGTTGTTTACTATGTTGTGTGCTTCTTTCCGGTGTTGCTTCTTCGGGTTGGTTCCGATAACGTCGCGTTTGTGAGGACCCGTTCAACTACGTCTGTTTGTCTTCTTCATGGACTCGTTCTTCTTCCTTGCGGGATCTCAGGCAAGATGATCATACCCTTGAAATCACTTCTATCTTTGCTTGCTAGTTGCTCGCTCTTTTGCTATGCCTATGCTGCGATACCTACCACTTTCTTATCATGCCTCCTATATTGTTGAACCAAGCCTCTAACCCACCTTGTCCTAGCAAACCATTGTTTAGCTATGCTACCGCTTTGCTCAGCCCCTCTTATAGCGTTGTTAGTTGCAGGTGAAGATTGGAGCTTGTTCCATGTTTGGGACATGGATGTTATTGTTGGGATATCACAATATATCTTATTTAATTAATGCATCTATATACTTGGTAAAGGGTGGAAGGCTCGGCCTTATGCCTGGTGTTTTGTTCCACTCTTGCCGCCCTAGTTTCCGTCATATCGGTGTTATGTTTCTGGATTTCGCGTTCCTTACGCGGTTGGGTAATAATGGGAACCCCTTGACAGTTCGCCTTGAATAAAACTGCTCCAGCAATGCCCAACCTTGGTTTTACCATTTGCACTAACAACCTACCACCTTCCCTTGGGTTCTGCAGACTCAAGGGTCATCTTTATTCTAACCCCCCGGGCCAGTGCTCCTCTGAGTGTTGGTTCGACCGAGCAGACTGCGGGGCCACCTCGGGGCAACTTGAGGGTTGGTTTTACTCGTAGGATGTCTCATCTGAGTGTGCCCTGAGAACGAGATATGTGCAGCTCCTATCGGGATTTGTCGGCACATTCGGGCGGTGTTGCTGGATTTGTTTTAACCTGTCGAAGTGTCTTGTAGAATCGGGATACCGAGTCTGGTCGTAACGTCTCAGGAGGAGGTCTATTCCTTCGTTGACCGTGAGAGCTTGTGATGGGCTAAGTTGGTACACCCCTGCAGGGATTTGAACTTTCGAAAGCCGTGCCCGCGGTTATGGGCAGATGGGAATTTGTTAATGTCCGGTTGTAGAAAACCTGAAGTTGAACTTAATTAAAATACATCATCCGCGTGTGTTTCCGTGATGGTCTCTTTCCGGCGGAGTCCGGGAAGTGAACACGGTGTTGGAGTTATGCTTGACGTAGGTTGTTCTAGGATCACTTCTTGATCATAGTTTTATCGACCGTGCTTTGCCTTCTCTTCTCGCTCTCATTTGCGTATGTTAGCCACCATATATGCTAGTCGCTTGCTGCAGCTCCACCTCATACCTTTTACCTTACCCATAATCTTAAATAGTCTTGATCGCGAGGGTGTGAGATTGCTGAGTCCCCGTGACTCACAGATACTTCCAAACCAGTTTGCAGGTGCCGTCGAACCGTGCAGATGATGCAACCAAGCTCAAGGAGGAGCTCGATGAAGATCTTGTCCTTTGTGTTGTTTCGTTCTAGTTGATCAGTAGTGGAGCCCAGTTGGGGTCGATCGGGGACCTTGTCGCATTTGGGGGTTCTTCTTTTATTTTGGTTCCGTAGTCGGACCTTGATTGTATTTGGATGTTGTAATGCTTTATTCATGTATTGTGTGAAGTGGCGATTGTAAGCCAACTATGTATCTCTTTCCCTTATGTATTACATGGGTTGTGTGAAGATTACCTCACTTGCGACATTGCTTTCAATGCGGTTATGCCTCTAAGTCGTGCTTCGACACGTGGGAGATATAGCCGCATCGAGGGCGTTATAAGTTGGTATCAGAGCCTTCCCCAACCTTAGGAGCCCCATTGCTTGATCGTTATTAGCGGCCGAGTTGTGTCTAGAAAAATGTTTTGAGTCATTTAGGAATTATATATCGGAGAGTTTAGGAATTGTTTTTACTTCCCAGTCTCCTCATCGCTCTGGTAAGGCATCCCGACGTAGAGTTTTGACTCTTCTCTTCTCAAATTTCACTAAAAAAAATTTTAGGATCACGCGGGTATCTTAGAATCGTTCCGATGGTTTTGTGACAAGAACATTGTCTTGGTGCCTCCTGTCAGGGGTTTTGTGGCAGTGTCCCGGGGAGTTGAGCTCCGAGGTGTTGTCGTCACAATTTTATCGTTGCAGTTCTGGAATACCTCAGTTCAGTTCGCCGACATCGAAAATCTCTTTTATGCAGTTGTTGGTGAGATAACCTCGACGCCACCCAGTACTGGGGCGGGAGTTCGGGAGTATTGCCATAACTCGTATAACGGATGCTTTTCGAAGGTTGAGGTAGATGATTTCCGAAGGTTTCTTGGTTATGTGTTGAAGGATGGATACAGCTGGATGTAGGATTTGCTAGTTTTGGGTGAGATATTATGCTTCCCCTGTATCCCCAACACCTGATTGCATAACCGGAAAATTTCGGGAGTTTCATAGGTGGGAAATCAAGTAGTTCTTAGGATATCTTTCTGACAAATGTATGATATGAAATTGGGGTTCGACGTCTAGTGGTCCGCCTATTCACGGTTGGTTTTACAGTGGTCTCGTTGTGTCTTAAAGAGTCCTTGGCTATGCCGACTCGTGGACGCTTCGTATGTCATGTGCACTGCCTTGTACATGATGGTGCTGTACGATCGAGCCCGTGTAGGCCCCACCACGAAAACTTCGGACGAAATCTCTATCATATGTTTGTTCCGGCTTATTCTGCAAGCCAATCCTTTGTTTTGTTTTTGAGTTGTGGTATTCCAGTTGCTTCGAAGTCAAATGTTGATTATATACCTTTTATAAGTGGTGTTCTCCTATTCCTACGGGAGTACTAATCCTTCATGATAATCAATATTGTCATGTCAATCCTTTTCAACCGGCGTGTTTTCTCTTCAAGTGGATCCGATCATTTCAACATTAGCAAGATCAATTATCAGTTCTTCTCAACGGTGTTTGTTTCATTCGTCTCAAGCTGCCTTTGTTTTCCCGCCCACCCACCCTTTTTCTTCGAGGACTAAGATTTCTTAATCAAGTATCCATTTTATTGATGTGAAGTCTCTTTATTCTTTCCTTTCTATGTTCTTACCCAGTGATTCTCATGAAGATTCTAATGGAGCTTCAAGTTCGTCACTCTTCACTCATTTTCTTCTCCGGTGGAACCAAATTCAAGCTTTGGTGTTGATCATATCCCTTTTCCCTCGTTTCTAATACCTTCTCTTGCCAGTGCTCCTCATATTCATTCATTTCTCGCTATTCATTTGTTCCAGAGTGCTCAAGATATCCCGAAGACTTGTGTTTCCACTCTGCATTCGTTCAAGCTCTTTCGAAATTGTTATCTCATTCAAGCCATTTTATTCAACTGGTGCAATCCTCTCTTTTAAATCATTTCAATGGTGTTTCTTTTGAGTGGGCCCTAACCCACAGGTCTTTTCTAGGATCTTACCTGGCTCTTCTTATTTTTCCCGGAGCTATCCTCAAATTTCTTTTCGAAGTTTGACATAAGAATGATTTATCATCAGTCAAATGTCTTTCTCCAAGATCTTCCAAATTCTTTTCATCATTGGTTCAAATTTTAAATTCTTGTTTATTCCGGAGTGCCTCAACAATTCTTGATGGTGTTTCTCGTCGTAATTCTCAGATTTTGATGACCGAAGATGAGTTTTTCCTCCATATCTTATCCGCTCTCTCAGAGATTCGTGGTTCTAGCTTAAATGCCATATCTCATAATTGTTTTTCGACTGTGAGAATTCTTTTCACCTATCCAGAGCAATTCAAGATTCTTTTCAGTTTGATTCTCCGGAGGCCATCAATTCAGGTTTATTCATTCTCAGCTTTCAGTTATCATTCTCCAATCTTACCGGTGCATCGTTCAAGTGATCTCTAATCAGTTTGTGATCCCTTCGTTCTCATGTATCTAAATTCTCTCAAGCATCTTCGTTCATTTGCTAAATTCTTCTCGGTGTCTTCCTTATCTTTTCTTTGTTCATTTTAATCCTTACGGTGGTTTGCTCAAGATTCTTCTTCCTTCATTTATCATATAAATTTATTCGTTGTTCCAATCCTACCGGTGGTTCGTTGAAGACGTTCTCAAGTTTCGATATATCTCTTTTAATCCTTTCTACGAGAATAAGTAGTATGCCAAATCCATTGATTGTCATCAATTTAATTGGTGAAGGATAAGCATAATGTAATTCTTATTCTTGTTTCATCCAAGTGATTAATTCCTTATTCCGGAGGTGCATCATATCACATTCTGGGTTCGAGATGCTTTATCTTTTCTTTTCCCGGAGTTCCTAGCTCTCGCAATTACATCACCACGGAGATTCATTTAAATCATTGCAAGTCTTCACCTTGTGTTTCCATCTTCTCTTGCCTTTTGTTTGATCATTCCTTTGTTTACCGGAGTTCTTCATGAAGGTTCTACATGTTGGGTCATCAAGGATTTAATTCCTTCTCGAAGTGTTCTTTGAGATTCTTTTCAGAGGAACTCAAGCTTTCTTCATATTGTAATCCGGAGTGCATTCTTTCTATCATATTATTGGAGGTGGTATTATGCCATTCTTGATAATTTGAGTTCATGTTTCATGATTCACATGTTGTCAAGGATGAGATATTTTAAATCCATCATTTTCTTCATTGGAATTATCTTGGGTTATATTTCACCTAAAGCTTTCCTTTAAGAATTGTCGCTCTCATGGTGTTTATCAATGATCCAATTTCTTCATTTATCCTTTCCGGTGCGATATACTTTCTCGTCTCCTTGTTCATATCAATACAATTCTTTTCCCGTGAGTGGCAGGTTGTCACCTCATAATTTGAGATGTACTCCATAAGACCATATCAAGTTTATTCTTTCGTTGTTGGCTTTCCAATAACTTCATTAAACCCTTCTCCTTAAGATGCCTTTTCAAGCTCTTTTATGGCAGAAGTTGGCATTTTCTTCTCCATTCTTTTCTTTCAATTATCTATCTTCTATTCTTTTGTTCCGGAGCCATTGCGATGTTGCTCTTTTCTCTCATCATCTTGGATCGTGCTCTTTTCGTGCTTATCCATTTAACCGGAGTGTTGTGCCCTCTGCTCAAGTTCTTTTCATTTTATCAAGTTTTTCATCTCTTTTAAACCAGAGTGCTGTCCAAGATCTTTCTTACCCCTTGTTCCATTCATTCAATAGTTACGGAGGCAGTGTTTTGTGATTCCAGCAAGTACCTTCTCATCTTACCAAGTTCTTATCCAACTCCTTTTTCTTTTCAATCAGAGTGCCGCCCGAAGTTGTTCTTCCTTGTTCCTCTTTTGCTAACGGAGTGTTTTCAACTTCATTCATCTCCGTTGTATTCTTTTCTCGAAATGGCTTAACCTTTTCAAGGTTCTTTGGTTTCACTCATTTGTCAAAGAAGCAACTTAGTTTTAGCTCTCCTCTTTCTCTTTCATTTTCCCTCCGGTGCCATTCTAGATCTCGGGACGAGATCCTCTCATAGTGGTGGAGTGTTGTAACGCCCCAAGTCCGGAGCTTCAGATGCCTTCCAGGGTTTCCGGGTTTCGTCGTGTGTTTTGTTTGGTCCGTTGCTTTTCGTCTTTGCATCATGTGCATTGCATCATGTCATCATGCAACGCGTTTTAAAACTCACTAAATAAATTGCATGGATCTTCGTTCCTTTTAAATCGAGGGAATTCACATGGTGATTCTCTTTATAACTTATCCTCCCAATATTAGGGAGCTATATTAAATATTCCATTTTCGGAATCACCCATGAACACACTTGCAAATAATCACATGTCTTTTCTTCTTCGAGTTTGCTCCCCAAACTTCGCCCATAAATTCTTTTATCTTTTCCGGAGCTCCACTAAAAATCTGAATATTTTTGGACTCTTCATTACCTTGAACTTATTCAAACCATTTGAATCAAATTCAAATGGATTTGAATTTAGATCTCTCAATCATGGCCTTTTCTATTTTCCCGGAACAAGCACATTTTTGTGAGTCCGGGAAAATTATTTGCTTGTCCAACTTCTTCCCCTAACCCCTCTTTCTTTTCTTTCTTAATCTCTGTTTTTTCTTTTCTTTTAGTAAGGAGAGAGGAGCCCAGCCAGGCCTTTTGCCTCTCCGCGGGGCCGGCCTCTAATGACATCCACCGGCCCATCTACTTCCAGCCGGCCCACTACCTCCTGAACCCTAGCGCCAGGGGAGACCTCCCGTGCTCGATCCCTTGCGCCCGTCCTCCTCATTCCCTCGCGCCGCCAGAGGCCCGCACCCCAATCCCCATCTCCTCGATCCCCCTCGCTCTCTCCCTCACATTCTCTCTCGCACACGCAAGAGCCCCGTGCTCGATCCCGATCCCACATCCCCCGCTCACGTCGCTGCAGCGCCCGACCTCCCTTCCCCTACTCGTAAGCACCTCCAGCCGCCTCCCATGGCGCCCTCACCCGCGCCGCGAGATCTCCCCGTCACCGGCACCGCTGCCCTCCCACGCCTGAGTCTCCTTGTGCGCCTCCCTGCTTCGTCCGGCCGCCGCGCCGCCAAGCACCTCCACCGCGCCCCGCCCTCGACCTCGGATTCTGCGCCCCATGGCCACGAGCACCACCAGCAGCGGTTCAGGCGTCCCCGTCGCTGAGCCCCTCGCCGCCCTTCTGCACCTCGTCTCCGGCCCTGCCCGTCGGAGCCCCGCCTCCCGGTGCCCACAGCTGCGTCACGCCCGTCGACTAGCGACGCTCCGGCCGCTTTCGCCGGAGTACCACCAGGGAGCCGGGCCCCTATGCGCCAGCGCCGCGACTCCCTCCTATGCTCGCGAGCCTTGCTTCGCTACTCCACCTCCCTGGCCTCGCTACCTCCGCAATGCACCAGTAGCTCGTCCACTTCGCCGTTCAAAGCCGCTGCGCCTTCGGCCTGTCACATGGTGAAGGAAACGAGCAGCAGCAAGCCCCATCGAGCTCCTTCAAAAGTTGTCCGAGTCCTAGACAAAAACCGCCCAAGTTGTCGCCTCCTTGCACCATGAAGTGTCACCGTGGACGCATGCACCACTGGATCGGAACCGTGAGCACCAAGTACCACTACAAACCCGAGGAATTGGGATGCATCAAGTCCCCGAGAAGACCCATTTTTCGTCAAGTTCGACTACCCGTATCATCAAGAACCACCACGGTCGGAGACCTCGGACCCGTTAAGTACCCCTTCGAGCTATCAATACCGCAAGCGCCAAGTAACACGACGACCCCCGAAGGCTTCGAATTCGACAAGACCGACGACGCGGAAACGCCAAGTACCCCCACGCGCGAAGATGCCTAAGACCATCTTGGGATTCATCGAGTACCACTACCGTCGACCCTCGAAGACCCCATGGACGTCAAGTTCCGTCTCGTGACCCCAAACCTCTACGAAAACGTTGTACGACTACTTCCGTGGCCGAAGACCCATGTACAACTACCGTCGCCGTGTATGACTACCTCCACGACGAATGTCCCGAGAATGTCTACTTCCTCTACTTTGCACCGAACGAGAACCATCCCTTTTGCACGCTTCGAAGGTATAACACCGAGACGACCGTCCGAGAACTCTTGCATGTGATGTATGAGATGCTCGTGCTTGCTCCGTGCTCGAATTGTCGATGCACGTCGCCCCTCTTTTTCCTTGCCACCCACATGTGGGAACTCGGTATCCGAGATCACCCCATCATCCCTGCATGTCACGTTCCGCACACTTCCCCTTTGCATCGGTATCTCAATCGAGTACCGGAACCGGAACGCTGCCGTGGCACCATTTTCGTTATCGTTGCGGTGGCACCCCTTTTCCTTCCACCACGGTGACAAATGCCTTATAATGCTCTTGTCAACTTTTAATAAAAATTTCATAAACTTGTTCATGTCATCCGCATCATGATAACAACAATTAAAATGTTTAAATTGTTGTTGCAATAAATTACTAATGCATATGGGGATTTACCGGATTTGTTGTTTGTTATATCCGGCCCCATTTAAATTGCTTAGACTATGTATTTTACTCATGGTTCACCTCTTAACATGCTTAACAACATTTAATATTGTTGGGTACATAACCGAGAGAGAACTAAATAAGTCATGTGGTGTTTCGTCAATATGCAACTCGTTGCATATTGATCTCCACTTAATTTGTAGTTTTGTTTGTGCACTTTGCGATGCCATGCATATTTAAACCGGACATGCATCATACTTGTTTGTGCATCATGCCATGTTGTAGGATCGAAAGTATGTCTAGAGGGGGGGTGATTAGACTACTTGACCAAATAAAAACTTAACCTTTTCCCAATTTTAGTTCTTGGCAGATTTTAGCTATTTTAGGACAAGTCAAGCAATTATCATACAATTCAAGCAAGCATGCAAAGAGTATATTGGCAGCAGAAAGTAAAGCATGCAACTTGCAAGAATGTAAAGGGAAGGGTTTGGAGAATTCAAACGCTATTGGAGACACGGATGTTTTTCCCGTGGTTCGGATAGGTGGT
This sequence comes from Triticum urartu, assembly GCF_003073215.2. Taxonomy (NCBI): domain Eukaryota; kingdom Viridiplantae; phylum Streptophyta; class Magnoliopsida; order Poales; family Poaceae; genus Triticum; species Triticum urartu. The sequence continues at coordinate 310,985,439 of NC_053025.1, forward strand.
GCTATCCTACATCCACGTTGATGGAGACTTCAACCCACGAAGGGTAACGATTGCGCGAGTCCACACAGGGCTCCACCCAAGGGCAACGGTTGCACGAGTCCACACAGGGCTCCACCCACGAAGGGTCCACGAAGAAGCAACCACCCACAAAGGGTCCACGAAGAAGCAACCTTGTCTATCCCACCATGGCCATCGCCCACGAAGGACTTGCCTCACTAGCGGTAGATCTTCACAAAGTAGGCGATCTCCTTGCCCTTACAAACTCCTTGGTTCAACTCCACAATCTTGTCGGAGGCTCCCAAGTGACACCTAGCCAATCTAGGAGACACCACTCTCCAAGAAGTAACAAATGGTGTGTAGGTAATGAACTCCTTGCTCTTGTGCTTCAAATGATAGTCTCCCCAACACTCAACTCTCTCTCATAGGATTTGGATTTGGTGGAAAGAAGATTTGAGTGGAAAGCAACTTGGGAAGGCTAGAGATCAAGATTCATATGGTAGGAATGGAATGTCTTGGTCTCAACACATGAGTAGGTGGTTCTCTCTCAGAACATATGAGTTGGAATGATGTGTGTGTTCTGATGGCTCTCTCATCGAATGAGAAAGAGGTGGAGGGGTATATATAGCCTCCACACAAAATCCAACCGTTACACACAATTTACCAATCTCGGTGGGACCGAATCAGAAAACTCGTCTGACCGAAATAGTAAACCTAGTGACCGTTAGGAATTTCGGTGGGACTGACATGCAACTCGGTAGGACCGATTCGGTTAGGGTTTGGGCATAACGTAATCTCGGTGAGACCGATTACACAAACTCGGTGAGACCGAATTTGGTAATTAGCTAACCAGAGAGTTGGTCAGGCAAACTCGGTGGGACCGATTTGCTCTTTCGGTGAGACCGAGTGGAACTCGGTGAGACCGAAAAGTTACAAAGGGGAAACACTGAGTTTACATTGCAATCTCGGTGGGACCGATTCGCTCTTTCGGTGGGACCGAAAAGTTATGAAAGGGAAACAGAGAGTTTGCAACCCCATCTCGGTGAGACCGAGATCCTTATCGGTAGAACCGAATTGCTAGGGTTTGGCAGTGGCTAATGACAAGTGAAACTTGGTGGCGCCGGATAGGAAGAATCGGTGGGACCGAGTTTGGCTTAGGGTTTAGGTCATATGTGGATATGGGAAAGTAGTTGAGGATTTTGGAGCATATCATTAAGCACATGAAGCAAGAGGCTCATTAAGCAACACCTCATCCCTCCTTAATAGTATTGGCTTTTCCTAAAGACTCAATGTGATCTTGGATCACTAAAATATAAAATGAAGAGTCTTGAGCTTTTGAGCTTGAGCCAATCCTTTGTCCTTAGCATTTTGAGGGTTCCACTTTCACATCCATGCCATGCCAATCATTGAGCTTTCCTGAAATAATCATCTTGGAATAGCATTAGCTCAATGAGCTATATGTTGTTATGAATTACCAAAACCACCTAGGGATAGTTGCACTTTCAATCTCCCCCTTTTTGGTAATTGATGACAACATATAGATCAAAGCTTCGACAAATGATAATAAGCATGAAATATATCGTCGCTTTGAGAAGTATGTGATAAGTAAGAGCTCCCCCTAAATTTGTGCATATTTAAAATTTGCTTTGGACTGCAAATGCACAAAGAATTAGAATTATGGGTTACTCTTCCATGTCACATACATCTTGGTGGAGCGCTCAAAAATGATAAGATTGAAATACATGCACTCATCACCAAGAATAGTGAATGATCACAAATGATAGATAGAATGATAATATTTAAGCAAGCATTAAGCAAACATTAAGTGTAGCTTATGATCAAACACATGATCATCAATGTCTCACAAATAATGACGTAGTATCTCAAGCACTCAAAAGCAGACAAGTTCGAAAAACTACCAAATAAAGCAAGAGAGAAAAGCAACACTCTCTCTCTCGAAGCTTATGATCTATACATCTTCTCCCCCTTTGGCAACAAGTTACCAAAAAGTTCCTAGAAAATGCATAGCACTAGATCGACGCTCAGGCTTGATCTTCAGGTGGTGGTGGAGTCCGGAGCACTCCAAGGACGAAGCCTTCGGTAGACGTGGTCAGAGTCGAGGCTGAAGTGGATGCTGGAGCTGGTGGAACTGAGGCTGTGGCTGGTGCAGACGTTGTAGCTCTGGTGTCAGCAACTGGCAGTGCAGACGACCTCGGACCTCGTGGCACCCTCGCAAAAGCATCAGTCGTGGTCCTGCCTCTCCTCTCATTCATGTCCTCCTGGAGCTGCTCCACGGCAGTCTGTACCTCTGTCACCTTGATGTCCAAGTCATAGAACCTCTGTTCCATGATCCTCTCTAAACTCGCCTGGTTCTGAGTCAGGGTGGCTATACTCTGCTCAATCCGCAGGGTGGATGCAATCAGGTAACTAAGCTGCTCTTGTTTGGTTTTCAGGAAGTAATCAGATGCCTCCGCTTGAGTAGGCATCCTGGCAGCTTTCTCCTTCTTCGCCTTCTCCTTCTGAGCTTGTGCATGGGCAGATGATGGTTCATTCTTAGTCATAACAACTTGATTATCTTCGAAATCTGGACGGATGGGCAGGTGTTCCTTATCCAACAAATATACTCCCGTGCCCATCTTGGAGTTGATGAGCTCCTGAATTTGATGGGCATATCCACAGCTCCTCTTCTGATCTGCCGTAGTCCTTTTGATTGTTTCCACTATGAGGCTCATGACTTTGAATTTTTGAGGCACGTCAAAGACATGAAGCAAATTGATCGCGTGACCTCTGATCATCTTGTGATCTCCAGACTTGGGCAGAAGGGTGTGCCTAAGGATCCAGTTGATCGTAGGCAATCCTGATAGCAGATAATGCACTGAGCCAAACTTGAACGTGTCAAGTGCTTCATTCGGAATCTCCTTGTACATGTTGGACATGGAGTTGTGGTCCATCTTTTTCTTGGCATAAATTTCCAAGTCATCTGCTTGCTCCTGTGGGGCATTGATCAGCTTTGCCCATTCCTCAACAGTAGAGTGGTACCTTGTACCCTCTGACATCCATGTGATCCTGCCATCCGGATAAAAGTGTGTTGTGGAGTAGAATTGCATGATTAGCTCCTCGTTCCACTTTGTGAGCTTCTGCCCAACAAAGTCTGCAACTCCACACGCACTAAAGCTGTCAAATACTCCAGGGTAGTACTCTTCATTGTCCTTGATATAGGTCCAGTCGACCCATCTCATGTCACATACAATTGGCTTCTTGTCAAGTAGCACTGTCTCATAGAAATCCTGCTGCTCCTTGGTATGAAACCTGTAGTCCACTGCAGTCCTTCTCCTAGAAGCATATGGATCTGCTTCTCTCCATTTCCTGAGCCCTGAGTCTCTCCTGAGCTTCATATCCTCAGCCACATGATGAGCATCGTTGTGGTCTGGGATCTTGGGCTTGAGCTTCCGAAGGACATTCTCTTCTTCTTCCTCTGCAGCTTCAGGCACTGGGGCCTTGTTCTTCTCAGTGGCTGGGATGCTTCTTGTGTTTCTCTTTGGTGCACTCTTAGGCTTAGATGCAGCCTTAGGTGCTTCCTTGGGCTTGGATGCAGCTCCCCCTGACCTTATGGCATCTCCCATTAGCTTGGGTGCCTTGGGCGCTGGTGCAGCTGCCTCTTCTTCCTCTTCCTCTTCCATGATGGAAGCTTTGCCAAGCACTCTAGCCACAGTCTTCTTCACCCTCTCCTTCCTTTTCTTGCCCTCAGCTGCAGCTGGCTCTTGGGAAGTGGGCTTCTCAGTTGAGGCTCTAGCCTTTGACATGGGCTGCCTGCCTGCTGGCCTTTTGATTTTCAGACCTGGCTTAGTGCCTTGAGCTGGTTCAATTCTCTTGGAAGTGGCCTCTTCCTCTGCCACATAGTCCTCATCTTCAGAGTCTGAAGTTTTCTTCTTCCTTTGTCTCGTGGAAGCTTTAGGCAGGTTGCTGGGTGTGCTCCTGCTGCCATCATCTGAGGAAGTTGAGGGGCTAGTGCCCTCACTCAACTGCACTTGCTGCTCTGACAAGTTTTGGCTGTCACTCTGGTCTGACATGATGCAAACTGACTGCTGACCCTGTGAATAGATTATAGAGGAGATAGAGTGGATGAGCATCACAAAATGCAGAGATTTTTGCAAAAGAATAATTCAAAAACTTAGTTTTAGTTTCCCACTGAAATCATCTCGGATCTACCGATTTTCAAACTCGGTAATACCAAAGCAGTTTTGGAACCTAAACTAGTGAACTCGGTAGGACCGAGTCACAGTTCGGTGGCACCGAGACTGCTAGGGTTTCACTGAGTTCAAAAATCGGTCACACCGATAAGTAATTCTCGGTCAGAGCGAGTCTCACTTGTGCAATGGCATAAGCCAAATCGGTGGGACCGAGTTTTTCAACTCGGTGGGTCCGAGATGGTTTCGGCGGAAATCTAAACCTAGAATTTTCGAATCAAACCTAATCTATGAGCGTTTTGACTGGATAGAAGTTTATCAAACGTGGCTAGAAACAATATGATCACAATGTGCTAGGAATCAGATTGAGGAATAACACAAAGATCAAGTCCATACCCTAGTTCGGCGGGGACTTGCTATGGCGGCAACGGCGGGGCAGAATTCCCGTTGACGGCGATGGAGACCAGCGAGTGGAGGCTGCTGGCGGCGAGAAGATGATCCGGAGACCTCAAGGGCAGAGCAGGCTATCGCGCGGGCGAAGGGGTTCGGAGAAATTTCCAAATTTTGCCCGTGACTATATATAGCCCGACCCTATCGGTGTGACCGAGTGGAACAACTCGGTGGCACCGAGATTCATAACTGTGTGCAGTTACTGAAACTCGGTGTGATCGAAAGGTTCAAATCGGTTGCACCGAGATCGAAAACCTAGATCAACTTAATGATCTCGGTAGGACCGAAAGTGGAGTATCGGTCAGACCGAGAATCATAAAGAGGTTTTGGAAGTTTAAGTCTATGACGAATTGGGGACTCTGAGTGCTCCTCACACAGAGTGGTTCGAATCTGACTTGATCAAATTTTGTGATGCAGCATGAATAGAGTTTGAGATGAGAAAAGCATAGATAGCTAGAGGAGGTTCTTAGGCATTCTTGTCCATCCACTTGGCAAAAAGAAATAAAGCCGAACAATCAAAGCAACAAGTGGATGTCCTCAAATGAGTAAAATATGCAACCAGCATGCTCACACAATAAGATGGCAAATGAAATATGTGACAAGACATGCACAACCAATACTAGCATCTATCAAGCAATTTGCGATGAATAGGTCATCTATATATGAGTACATTGACTTAGGAGTCAAGTGAGAACACTTGATCATAGGTCATACTCATCATTTAAGCTCAAGTGGGGTTACCACTTTTACATAAAGCATTGTTGTGTTCACATCTTTAGAGTTGCTTTAGCTCAAGTCTTAGAGTAAAGCTCCCCCTAGATGTGATATCCCCCCTAAGAGGGATGAACTAACCTTGGGTTTTGTCGATGATGACTTCATGTAGATATTGAAGATGTGGATGCTCAATGTTGATGTAGATCTCTTGGAGCTATCCATATGAGTGAATTGCACTTTCAATACCTACATGGGTTAGTCCCACAAGGAACAAACAAGGATATCCATAGACATAGAGTGATGCACACAAAAGATGATGTCCATGAAAACTTTTAGGTTACCTTGTCCCTTGTCTTACCAACAAGAGGGTTTGTGACTCCTTGAACTAGTGCAAGATGTGGAAGTTGATTGCACTTGTTCTTGCCAAAATGATAAGAGTGAAGTATGTTGGCGGAGTCACCCTCAAGAACTCTCTAGTTCTTCTTCTTTTCGATCCACATCATCTTGATGGGAATCCTTGGAGTTGTGGTCGTACTTGATGAAGTGGAACTCGAAGTAGTCTTGGGAATCCACTTGACTAAGGTCTTAGGAGCTTCTTCAAATGCATCAATTTCCTCTTGAAGCTTGTCCTTGCCTTTTTGCTCGTAGTCTTGTGGTGGAAGATCATCTTGAGCTTGTGTCCCCCTGAAAGAAGTATACTTCTCTTGTTGAGGGACAAACTTTGTCTTGGGGTATTGATCTTCTTCCCACTCAACTCCATTGGCATTGAACTTTCGTTCAAAACCAACACCTTGATTCTTTCGGTGCATTCCTTGCTTGCGCACAATTTCCTCGAATTGCTTACTCCCGGCAAGGCTTTTGTACACTCCTTTCTCTATAATTCCCTTCAATAAGCTATTTTCTTGCTCAAGTGTAACTTGGCTAAGAGAATCATTAGTGGAATCAAGAGAACTACTAGAAGCAACAATATTGGATTTAGCATGATCATTGTTACTACTAGAGGAAGAATCTTTCTTGTTAGACTTGACTTGAGGCATGTAAGTGGATAAGAGTAAACGCTTGGCAATATAAGAAGAACTTTTCTTGCGGAGATCATCATTGATTGCCTTTAAGAACTCATGCTCTTGCTCAAGATTGAGCTTTTCAAAGCGTTGTTTCTCATGAGCTCTTAAAAGTTCTCGATGATCTTCGAAGATAGTGTCATGAGCTAACTTAAGAGTTTTTAGTTCTTTAGTTAGAGCCTCAATCTTCTCCTTATCATTGTCATTCGTTTTATCTTGATTAGCATGATTAATTGGTCTTTCATCATAGTATTCATCACTAGAGTTGTCACCAAGCAAATCATCACCTAACAAGTCATCTTCATCACTATTGAAATCAACATACTCGTGGTGTGTTACCTTAGGACCTTTGGCCATGAAGCATCTTCCAATTAGTTCATTTGGTGAGTCAAATATGTCGTAGGAGTTGGTTGACACAAGTGCTAGACCGGCAACACCTTCATCTTGAGTATCTTCGGAGTCGGAGTGATAGCTTCTCTCGGAGTGGCTGTCGGAGTCAGAGTCGGATACCCATTCACCAACATGAGCTTGATGTCTTCGTCTTGTGTAGCTCCTTGATGATTTTTCCTTCCTTTCCGAATCCTTGCTTCTCCGTGAGTATCTTCGTTCATAACGATCATCTTTACTCCTTCTCTCTCTTGGTGGTGATCCTTTGCTTCTTCTTTTTGGAGAATCTTCTCTTCTCTTGTAGGGAGCCGTACACTCATTGGAATAGTGTCCGGGTCTTCCACAATTATAACAGTTTCGCTCTCGACTAGAAGATCTTTTGTCATTGTAGGACCTTGACTTGGAGCTTCTATCTTTGCTTCTACTCTTGTAGAACTTGTTGAAGTTCTTCACCATTAAGCTCAATTCTTCATTGAAGTCTTGTTTCTCACTTGATGATGTAGGGGTTTCACATGAGGCTTTATAGGCACCACTTGATTTGTTGTGAAGTTCCTCTTTATCCTTAAGTGACATCTCATGAGCAACAATTCTTCAAATCACTTCCGTTGGCTTGAGATCTTTGTAATTGGGCATCATTTGGATCAATGTGCACACGGTATCATATTTTCCATCCAAGGCTCTTAGGATCTTCTTGATGATGAATCTATCGGTCATCTCTTCACTTCCTAAGCCGGCAATCTCATTTGTGATGAGAGCAAGCCTAGAGTACATTTCAGCGACACCTTCACCATCCTTCATCTTGAACTTGTCAAGTTGGCTTTGAAGCACATCCAACTTGGATTCCTTGACGGAGTCGGTACCTTCGTGCATATCAATCAAAGTGTCCCAAATTTCCTTTGCATTCTCAAGGCGGCTGATTTTGTTGAATTCTTCGGGGCACAATCCGTTGAAGAGAATATCACAAGCTTGAGCATTGTATTGCAACATCTTCAACTCATCCGCGGTAGCTTCACGGTTTGGTTCTCTCCCATCAAAGAAGTCACCGTGCAAACCAACACACACAATAGCCCAAACAGCGGGGTTATGTCCAAGAATATGCATTTTCATTTTATGCTTCCAACTAGCAAAATTAGTACCATCAAAGTAAGGACCTCTACGGTGATAATTTCCCTCGCTAGACGCCATACTCTCCTAGGTTGTGAAACCAAGGCTATGACCACCAAAAGCTATGGAGATCAAGCAAATGGAGACCAAAGCTCTGATACCACTTGTAGGATCGAAAGTATGTCTAGAGGGGGGTGATTAGACTACTTGTCCAAATAAAAACTTAACCTTTTCCCAATTTTAGTTCTTGGCAGATTTTAGCTATTTTAGGACAAGTCAAGCAATTATCATACAATTCAAGCAAGCATGCAAAGAGTATATTGGCAGCGGAAAGTAAAGCATGCAACTTGCAAGAATGTAAAGGGAAGGGTTTGGAGAATTCAAACGCTATTGGAGACACGGATGTTTTTCCCGTGGTTCGGATAGGTGGTGCTATCCTACATCCACGTTGATGGAGACTTCAACCCACGAAGGGTAACGGTTGCGCGAGTCCACACAGGGCTCCACCCAAGGGCAACGGTTGCGCGAGTCCACACAGGGCTCCACCCAGGAAGGGTCCACGAAGAAGCAACCACCCACAAAGGGTCCACGAAGAAGCAACCTTGTCTATCCCACCATGGCCATCGCCCACGAAGGACTTGCCTCACTAGCGGTAGATCTTCACGAAGTAGGCGATCTCCTTGCCCTTACAAACTCCTTGGTTCAACTCCACAATCTTGTCGGAGGCTCCCAAGTGACACCTAGCCAATCTAGGAGACACCACTCTCCAAGAAGTAACAAATGGTGTGTAGGTAATGAACTCCTTGCTCTTGTGCTTCAAATGATAGTCTCCCCAACACTCAACTCTCTCTCATAGGATTTGGATTTGGTGGAAAGAAGATTTGAGTGGAAAGCAACTTGGGAAGGCTAGAGATCAAGATTCATATGGTAGGAATGGAATGTCTTGGTCTCAACACATGAGTAGGTGGTTCTCTCTCAGAACATATGAGTTGGAATGGTGTGTGTGTTCTGATGGCTCTCTCATCGAATGAGAAAGAGGTGGAGGGGTATATATAGCCTCCACACAAAATCCAACCGTTACACACAATTTACCAATCTCGGTGGGACCGAATCAGAAAACTCGGTCTGACCGAAATAGTAAACCTAGTGACCGTTAGGAATTTCGGTGGGACTGACATGCAACTCGGTAGGACCGATTCGGTTAGGGTTTGGGCATAACGTAATCTCGGTGAGACCGATTACACAAACTCGGTGAGACCGAATTTGGTAATTAGCTAACCAGAGAGTTGGTCAGGCAAACTCGGTGGGACCGATTTGCTCTTTCGGTGAGACCGAGTGGAACTCGGTGAGACCGAAAAGTTACAAAGGGGAAACACTGAGTTTACATTGCAATCTCGGTGGGACCGATTCGCTCTTTCGGTGGGACCGAAAAGTTACGAAAGGGAAACAGAGAGTTTGCAACCCCATCTCGGTGAGACCGAGATCCTTATCGGTAGAACCGAATTGCTAGGGTTTGGCAGTGGCTAATGACAAGTGAAACTCGGTGGCGCCGGATAGGAAGAATCGGTAGGGACCGAGTTTGGCTTAGGGTTTAGGTCATATGTGGATATGGGAAAGTAGTTGAGGATTTTGGAGCATATCATTAAGCACATGAAGCAAGAGGCTCATTAAGCAACACCTCATCCCTCCTTAATAGTATTGGCTTTTCCTAAAGACTCAATGTGATCTTGGATCACTAAAATATAAAATGAAGAGTCTTGAGCTTTTGAGCTTGAGCCAATCCTTTGTCCTTAGCATTTTGAGGGTTCCACTTTCACATCCATGCCATGCCAATCATTGAGCTTTCCTGAAATAATCATCTTGGAATAGCATTAGCTCAATGAGCTATATGTTGTTATGAATTACCAAAACCACCTAGGGATAGTTGCACTTTCACATGTCTATGTGGTGGTTGTTTACTATGCTGTGTGCTTCTTTCTGGTGTTGCTTCTTCGGGTTGGTTCCGATAACGTCACGTTTGTGAGGACCCGTTCGACTACGTCTGTTTGTCTTCTTCATGGACTCATTCTTCTTCCTTGCGGGATCTCTGGCAAGATGATCATACCCTCGAAATCACTTCTATCTTTTCTTGCTAGTTGCTCGCTCTTTTGCTATGCCTATGCTGCGATACCTACCACTTTCTTATCATGCCTCCTATATTGTTGAACCAAGCCTCTAACCCACCTTGTCCTAGCAAACCATTGTTTGGCTATGTTACCGCTTTGCTCAGCCCCTCTTATAGCGTTGTTAGTTGCAGGTGAAGATTGGAGCTTGTTCCATGTTTGGGACATGGATGTTATTGTTGAGATATCACAATATATCTTATTTAATTAATGCATCTATATACTTGTTAAAGGGTGGAAGGCTCGGCCTTATGCCTGGTGTTTTGTTCCACTCTTGCCGCCCTAGTTTCCGTCATATCGGTGTTATGTTCCCGGATTTTGCGGTCCTTACGCGGTTGGGTAATAATGGGAACCCCTTGACAGTTCGCCTTGAATAAAACTCCTCCAGCAATGCCCAACCTTGGTTTTACCATTTGCACTAACAACCTACCACCTTCCCTTGGGTTCTACAGACTCAAGGGTCATCTTTATTCTAACCCCCCCGGGCCAGTGCTCCTCTGAGTGTTGGTCCGACCGAGCAGACTGCGGGGCCACCTCGGGGCCACTTGAGGGTTGGTTTTACTCGTAGGATGTCTCATCTGAGTGTGCCCTGAGAACGAGATATGTGCAACTCCTATCGGGATTTGTCGGCACATTCGGGCGGTGTTGCTGGATTTGTTTTAACCTGTCGAAGTGTCTTGTAGAACCGGGATACCGAGTCTGGTCGTAACGTCTCGGGAGGAGGTCTATTCCTTCGTTGACCATGAGAGCTTGTGATGGGCTAAGTTGGGACGCCCCTGTAGGGATTTGAACTTTCGAAAGCCGTGCCCGCGGTTATGGGCAGATGGGAATTTGTTAATGTCCGGTTGTAGAAAACCTGAAGTTGACCTTAATTAAAATACATCATCCGCGTGTGTTTCCGTGATGGTCTCTTTCCGGCGGAGTCCGAGAAGTGAACACGGTGTTGGAGTTATGCTTGGCGTAGGTTGTTCTAGGATCACTTCTTGATCATAGTTTTATCGACCGTGCTTTGCCTTCTCTTCTCGCTCTCATTTGCGTATGTTAGCCACCATATATGCTAGTCGCTTGCTGCAGCTCCACCTCATACCTTTTACCTTACCCATAAGCTTAAATAGTCTTGATCGCGAGGGTGTGAGATTGGTGAGTCCCCGTGACTCACAGATACTTCCAAACCAGTTTGCAGGTGTCGTCGAACCGTGCAGATGATGCAACCAAGCTCAAGGAGGAGCTCGATGAAGATCTTGTCCTTTGTGTTGTTTCGTTCTAGTTGATCAGTAGTGGAGCCCAGTTGGGGTCGATCGGGGACCTTGTCGCATTTGGGGGTTCTTCTTTTATTTTGGTTCCGTAGTCGGACCTTGATTGTATTTGGATGTTGTATTGCTTTATTCATGTATTGTGTGAAGTGGTGATTGTAAGCCAACTATGTATCTCTTTCCCTTATGTATTACATGGGTTGTGTGAAGATTACCTCACTTGCGACATTGCTTTCAATGCGGCTATGCCTCTAAGTCGTGCTTCGACACGTGGGAGATATAGCCGCATCGAGGGCGTTACAGTAATCATGTCCTAGTTTGGTGCCAATAGAAGGAAGGAAGATAGTACAATAGGATGGATTTAAGAATACTAGGAAGTTGGAAGTTGGAATAATGATCAGTTGCCCGATGATAAGTTCCAGGACTACAAGTGATAAGATGGGCCATAACCCACAGGCCCCAAGACCTGCCAAGAAGCAAGCACATTCTTGCTGAAGGAAAAACCCTGGAGGAAGATACGACGTTTATCGGCAGACAATTTTATAGGAGTAACGCAAAACCTGAGAGTTGTGAAGGAACGATAGATGTTTGTTTGGCTTGCAGAATCAATGGATTTATCCGAACCTTGGTTCGTCGACAAGAGAAATTCTGCAATGCTTGTGAGGATGACCGAGTGTTAGAATGCGAGATTCGCTAAATCGTATACAAGGTAATGATTTGGGTGCGGGATGGATTGATCACCATACCGACTTACTCTTATTGTTCACCTTGATATATGGGATGGTAAATCTGAGTGACTTACCTATAGTAGAGCGCCGACGATCAAAACCTTGTTTAAGCCTTAGAATGGTATAGGTATTTTTCCCTTGTACAAGGTAGCTTTGCCAACCATAGGTTATACGGTGAGGATCAACCCAGACCCATTTCCTGCAGAAGGAACCATAAATTGTTGACCACCATGAGATATCGATAGTTGTTTAGTTTTGGCGCCAGACCCGTCAGCTAAGAAGACCCAGTCACAGAAGAACCTTACCAAGATGAAAGACAGAAGAATTGAGGAAAAGGTTATGCCACTACCGAAAGAGCCCAGATAAGGAATTATCCTGAAGATCTGAGAAGACCGACACTGTTAACAATATGGATGAAGTATATGAGTTTTGATGGAATCGTAACCATGCTTCTAAGGGTGGTAGCACCCCAGACCCCGGAGACGATTGATGAAATTTTGAAGAGACCCCGAACCTAACCTATTTCTTTCTAGCCTCTCCAAATCTCGAGGACGAGATTCCTTTTAAGGGTGGTAGGTTTGTAACATCCCAAAATTCTAAATTTTGGAATGTTATAATAAATAGATAGATTTGATTGATTGTTTGATTGATTGTGTGAAATTGAGTGAAATTCGAAACCTTTTTGAAAGTTAAATGAGAGGGAATAAAAGGACTTTCCCAAACTTTCATTTTGCATTCGTGATCTTCGTGAATTCAAATTCTTTTCACCACGAAACCTTGGAGAGAAGATGACATGACTTCTTCCATTTATTTAAATGACAAGGGGTGTTGAAAATATTTGAATTTCATTTGGAAAATATTTCCAATTCTGAAACTTTATGCAACTTAATGATTTTCACGAGAGGAGATAAAATGACTTCTTAAAATTATATGAAATATTAGTTGGGAGTTTCAAAGGATCAAATTCAAAGTCTATTTGGAATTATTTTTCAATTTGGAGTTATTTGGATTTTATTCAAATCATTTTTCTCCAAAAATAAAATACATGGAAAATAGGGTAACATGATTCCGTACAACAAAAAATTGGAGAGAAATAAATTTGATTTCATTTTGGTATTTTTAAAATGATTTTGTTGGATCTTATTAGAGCAGGAGCACTGTTGGAATTATTAGAATTTGTGTGTATTTTATTTAATGCTAGAAAAATGTTCATGTCGTAGAAAATCTTTTTCTGAAAATTTTGATATATAATATGCCTATATAAATTTTTTATTTTATTTTGTTATTCGGTTTTCCTTCTGTTTCTATTTTAAAAAAAACAGTACGTGCGGCTCATATTTATTTATCGCCTACATGCGCAGTATAGTAGCTTCTGGCGCCCCATTGTTTTTCTCTTAAATAGGCCAGACCCACCCAGCCTTTTCTTTTTTTTCTCTCTTAGGCCGAATTTTGTAAAAAAGAAAATTCACCGCAGCGTGCGCGCGGCCGGCCGTAGGCCTTTAGGCCCATCCGCCTCTTTTTTTCTCCGTTTCGTATATTTTCGTCTATGTTTAGTCCCACATTGCCTAGCCTTTGACCCCTAAGCCTTTTTTCCACCAATAAATATAGACCCATAGAGCCTCCAAAAATCATCCGATTCGGGTTAAATCAATATTTTGGTTTGACTAGATTCATTTAAGAAAAATGTATTTCTCCTCTCCGGCGCGACTTTTGGAATTGTCTCCTTTCTCCAAAGTTGTCTTTTCTCTGCCTTATAAAGGTATCTTTCTTTGTTTTTTTTCTTCTTCTTATACCTCCGTAGTTTATTATTTTTAGACTAATATGATAAAATAATTAGATTATCAATTAGTCTACGTATTTATACATTAGACCCTAGCCCGTAGCTATTTTTTCTTCCGTAAAACAGCTTGGCCCTGATTTTTCAAATAGCCATAACTTTTTACTCGTTTGTCCAAATCCAACGAAACCAACGCCCACTTCTTCGTTATGATCTCCTCTATCCAGTAATCCAACTCAAACATGTTTTTGAAAAGTTTAAAATTTAAATTAGATCAGATTTGAATTCAAACTTCGTTTGATCATAACTTGAGTTTCGTAGCTCCGTTTGAGTTGATTCTTTTTGCAAATCGAAGCTCTTGACCTAAACTTTCTGATAAGGCCAAATTCACATAATTTTGGTACGGTTAGAAATTGTTTTATGTAGGAAGAGTTATTTGCTTGGTTTTGATGTTTTCCGAATCGTCTTCTTCGTTCTTCCCGATCTTTTGAGTGATTGCTTATTGTGGTTACTATTTATTGCTTACGATAGATTGACCGGAGTGTGACGAGTAGAGCTATCAAGAGTTTTGAGTGCGAATCATCTTCATCAACATTGCAGGCAAGTTCACACTTTGATCATATCCAACACCCAGTTTTATGCATTAGCTTCAACCCTCAAACATTGCATGGTTAGGAATTGATAACATGTGGGTATTGGGAAGTAGTTGATGAGGTAGGAACCTATTGCCCTGCATTCAAACCTTGGGAGTTACTATTACGTTATGCTTATATTGCCATGCTATGCTCGTAGACGTGGATTGGGTTTGAGAGGATTTCATGACAGATGTGAGATTGTTAATTAATGGTTTACTTAAGGTGGCAACTTTAACACACATCTGGGTGGATTGAGGCACCTGGGTATTCCAGGATTGCCTGTTTTTTTATGGACCGCCACCCAGGCTCAAAGGGATCATGAGATTATTCATACTAGAAACTTCCGTGTGCAGCCACAAGCTATTATGGGCTCTAGCATAGTTGATTAAATCGTGTGAACTCTTACAGTAGTAGACTAGCAGATGTAGGGGTTGTAGGTGGTACGGTCTACCCATCGTAAGGTGCAAACGCTTCTGAAAGACTATGTCTCGGTCATCAGTTTCTCAAACACCATGTAGTGCGAGAAATCCAACAGAGGAGATCGAGTCTTGTGGGGAAAAGTGCGCAAACCTCTGCAGAGTGTATAAACTAATCATGATTAGCCGTGTCCCCGGTTATGGACGTTTTGAGTATCTAGTACTTGGATTATCATGTGAATCTCATCATGTTACTTTAAATTAATTTTGTTGGGTTTAATGATGTTACTTAATTGGGATTGAGAATGCTGTCAACCATTCTCAATGTTCAACAACCACCATGATAGTTAAATTAAAATGTATTCCTTTGCAGTAGGGAAAAATTGGCTTTTCGCAAAAACCTTATAGCCATAGAGCTTTTCCACCAGCCAAATATGCATGTAGTGATAGCCTTTATTCATCATTCTCCTATGGTGTGAATTTGCCATTACATTCAATGTACTGACCCTTTGTGGCTGCAACGTCTCATGTTGCAGGACTTCTTACGACAAGTAAGTGATACGTTAGGGTTACGATTTCTACACTCAACTTTGCCGTTGGTGTTGATGGGAATCCACAACCTTGTTACTTCCGCTATTTTGGATTGAGGTAATAGTATCTTACGTTACTTATACATGTGATTTACCTCTGTTATAAATCCTCGAGTACTGTGTGTGTCGGCATACCGATCCAGGGATGACACTTAAGCACAGAGACTTGATCCATTCGGGTCGGGTCGCTACAGCACGTATGGTGAACCGTTATGTGATGAAGTCGGAGCATGATTTATTTTTTGATTGTCTTCCTTATGAGTGGCGGTCGGGGGCGAGCGATGGTCTTTTCCTACCAATCTATCCCCCTAGAAGCATGCACGTAATACTTTGCTTTGATAACTTGTAGATTTTTGCAATAAGTATATGAGTTCTTTATGACTAATGTTGAGTCCATGGATTATATGCAC
This sequence comes from Triticum urartu, assembly GCF_003073215.2. Classification (NCBI taxonomy): domain Eukaryota; kingdom Viridiplantae; phylum Streptophyta; class Magnoliopsida; order Poales; family Poaceae; genus Triticum; species Triticum urartu. Next base: position 311,001,310 of record NC_053025.1, read on the forward strand.
TTTTCTTCCTTCCACCATTGCTAGCCTCTCTAATACCGCGTCGGTATATACACCCACCATATACCTTCCTCAAAACAGCGACCATACCTACCTATTATGGCATTTCCATAGCCATTCCGAGATATATTGCCATGCAACTTTCCACCATTCCGTTTATTATGACACACTCCATCATTGTCATATTGCTTAGCATGATCATGTAGTGGACATCGTATTTGTGGCAAAGCCACCATTCATAATTCTTTCATACATGTCACTCTTGATTCATTGCATATCCCGGTACACCGCCGGAGGCATTCATATAGAGTCATATTTTGTTCTAAGTATCGAGTTGTAATTGTTGAGTTGTAAGAAAATAAAAGTGTGATGATCATCATTATTAGAGCATTGTCCCAGTGAGGAAAGGATGATGGAGACTGTGATTCCCCCACAAGTCGGGATGAGACTCCGGACGAAAAAAAGGAAAGAAAAGAGGCCATAAAAAAGAGAAAAGGCCCAAATAAAAAAATGAGAGAAAAAGAGAGAAGGGACAATGTTACTATCCTTTACCACACTTGTGCTTCAAAGTAGCACCATGATATTCATGATAGAGAGTCTCTCATTTCGTCACTTTCATATACTAGTGGGAATTTTTCATTATAGAACTTGGCTTGTATATTCCAATGATGGGCTTCCTCAAAATGCCCTAGGTTTTCATGAGCAAGCAAGTTGGATGCACACCCACTTAGTTTCTTTTGTTGAGCTTACATATACTTATAGCTCTAGTGCATCCATTGTATGGAAATCCCTACTCACTCACATTGATATCTATTAATGGGCATCTCCATAGCCCGTTGATACACCTAGTTGATGTGAGACTATCTTCTCCCTTTTTTGTCTTCTCCACAACCACCATTCTATTCCACATATAGTGCTATATCCATGGCTCACGCTCATGTATTGCGTGAAGATTGAAAAAGTTTGAGAATGTCAAAAGTATGAAACAATTGATTGGCTTGTCTTTGGGGTTGTGCATGATTTAAATACTTTGTGTGGTGAAGATAGAGCATAGATAGACTGTATCATTTTGTAGGGATAACTTTCTTTGGCCATGTTATTTTGAGAAGACATGATTGCTTTGTTAGTATGCTTGAAGTATTATTATTTTTATGTCAATATTAAACTTTTATCTTGAATCTTTCGGATATGAATATTCATACCACAATTAAGAAGAATTACATTAAAACTATGCCAAGTAGCACTTCACATCAAAAATTATCTTTTTTATCATTTACCTACTCGAGGACGAGCAGGAATTAAGCTTGGGGATGCTTGATACGTCTCCAACGTATCTATAATTTTTGATTGCTCCATGCTATATTATCTACTGTTTTGGACATTATTGGGATTTATTATCCACTTTTATATTATTTTTCGGACTAATCTATTAACCGGAGGCCCAGCCCAGAATTGCTATTTTTTGCCTATTTTAGGGTTTCGAAGAAAAGGAATATCAAACGGAGTCCAAACGGAATGAAACCTTCGGGAACGTGATTTTTGGAACGAACAAGACCCAGGAGACTTGGACCCTATGTCAAGCAACCAACAGGGAGGCCACGAGGTAGGGGGGCGCGCCTACCCCCCCAGGCGCGCCCTCCACCCTCGTGGGCCCCCTGTTGCTCCACCGACGTACTCCTTCCTCGTATATATTCTTACGTACCCCCAAACGATCAGATACGGAGCCAAAAACCTAATTCCACCGCCGCAACTTTCTGTATCCACGAGATCCCATCTTGGGGCCTGTTCCGGAGCTCCGCCGAAGGGGGCATCCATCACGGAGGGCTTCTACATCAACACCATAGCCTCTCCGATGATGTGTGAGTACTTGACCTAAGACCTTCGGGTCCATAGTTATTAGCTAGATGGCTTCTTCTCTCTTTTTGGATCTCAATACAATGTTCTCCCCCTCTCTTGTGGAGATCTATTCGATGTAATCTTCTTTTTGTAGTGTGTTTGTTGAGACCGATGAATTGTGGGTTTATGATCAAGATTATCTATGAACAATATTTGAATCTTCTCTGAATTCTTTTATGTATGATTGGTTATCTTTGAAAGTCTCTTTGAATTATCAGTTTGGTTTGGCCTACTAGATTGATCTTTCTTGCAATGGGAGAAGTGCTTAGCTTTGGGTTCAATCTTGCGGTGTCCTTTCCTAGTGACAGTAGGGGCAGCAAGGCACGTATTGATTGTTGCCATCGAGGATAACAAGATGGTTTTTTATCATATTGCATGAATTTATCCCTCTACATCATGTCATCTTGCTTAAGGCGTTACTCTATTTTTATGAACTTAATACTCTAGATGCATGCTGGATAGCGGTTGATGAGTGGAGTAATAGTAGTAGATGCAGGCAGGAGTCGGTCTACTTGTCTCGGACATGATGCCTATACACATGATCATACCTAGATATTCTCATAACTATGCTCAATTCTGTCAATTGCTCAAAATTAATTCGTTCACCCACCGTAAAATACTTATGCTCTTGAGAGAAGCCACTAGTGAAACCTATGGCCCCCGGGTCTATTTTCATCATATTAATCTTCCAATACTTAGTTATTTTCATTGCTTTTATTTTGCTTTGCATCTTTATCATAAAAATACCAAAAATATTATCTTATCATATCTATTAGATCTCACTCTCATAAGTGACCGTGTAGGGATTGACAACCCCTTATCGCGTTGGTTGCGAGGATTTATTTGTTTTGTGCAGGTGCGAGGGACTCGCGCGTAGCCTCCTACTGGATTGATACCTTGGTTCTCAAAAACTGAGGGAAATACTGACGCTTCTTTGCTGCATCACCCTTTCCTCTTCAAGGGAAAACCAACGCAGTGCTCAAGAGGTAGCACGGGATGACAAGCCAAGCAATTGTTTCATACTTTAGTAATCTTAAACCTTTTCAACTTTCACGCAATACATGAGCGTGATCCATGGACATAGCACTATAGGTGGAATAGAGTGGTGGTTGTGGAGAAGACAAAAAGGAGGAAGATGGTCTCACATCAACTAGGCGTATCAATGGGCTATGGAGATGCCCATCAATAGATGTCAATGTGAGTGAGTAGGGATTGCCATGCAACGGATGCACTAGAGCTATAAATTTATGAAATCTCAACAAAAGAAACTAAGTGGGTGTGCATCCAACTTGCTTGCTCACGAAGACCTAGGGCATTTGAGGAAGCCCATTGTTGGAATATACAAGCCAAGTTCTATAATGGAAATTTCCCACCAGTATATGAAAGTGACAAAATAAGAGACTCTCTATCATGAAGATCATGGTGCTACTTTTAAGCACAAGTGTGGAAAAAGGATAGTAGCATTGTCCCTTCTCTCTTTTTCTCTCATTTTTTTATTTTTTATTTTTTTCTCTTTTTTGGGCCCTATTTTTTTTATTTGGCCTTTTTCCTCACATGGGACAATGTTCTAATAATTATGATCATCACACTTCTATTTATTTACAACTCAAAGATTACAACTCGATACTTAGAACAAAAATATCTATATGCGTGCCTCTGGCGGTGTACCGGGATGTGCAATGAATCAAGAGTGACATGCATGAAAGAATTATGATGGGTGGCTTTGCCACAAATACAATGTCAACTACATGATCATGCAAAGCAATATGACAATGATGAAGCGTGTCATAATAAACAAAATGGTGGAAAGTTGCATGTCAATATATCTCGGAATGGCTATGGAAATGTCATAATACGTAGGTATGGTGGCTGTTTTGAGGAAGGTAAATGGTGGGTTTATGGTACCGGTGAAAGTTGCACGGTACTAGAGAGGCTAGCAATGGTGGAAGGGTGAGAGTGCATATAATCCATGAACTCAACATTAGTCATAAAGAACTCACATACTTATTGCAAAAATCTACAAGTCATCAAATACCAAGAACTACGCGCATGCTCCTAGGGGGATAGATTGGTAGGAAAAGACCATTACTCGTTCCCGACCGCCACTCATAAGGAAGACAATCAGAAAATACCTCATGCTTCAAATTTGTTACACAACGGTTACCATACGTGCATGCTACGGGACTTGCAAACCTCAACACAAGTATTTCTCAAATTCACAATTACCCCACTAGCATGACTCTAATATCACCATCCTCATGTCTCAAAACAATCATCAAGTATCAAACTTCTCCTACTATTCAACGCACTTTATATGCAAGTTTTTATTATACCCAACTTGGATGCCCATCATATTAGGACTAGTTTTTATAACCAAAGCAAATTACCATGTTGTTCTAAAAGACTCTCAAAATAATATAAGTTAAGCATGAGAGATCAATAATTTCTATAAAATAAAACCACCACTGTGCTCTAAAAAGATATAAGTGAAGCACTAGAGCAAAACTGTATAGCTCAAAAGATATAAGTGAAGCACATAGAGTATTCTAATAAATTCTGATTCGCGTGTCTCTCCAAAAAGGTGTGTACAGAAAGTATTATTGTGGTAAAATAAAAATAAAAGACTCAAATCATAGAAGACGCTCCAAGAAAAACACATATCATGTGGTGAATAAAAATATAGCCTCAAGTAAAGTTACTGATAGGCGAAGACGAAAGAGGGGATGCCTTCCGGGGCATCCCAAGCTTAGGCTCTTGGTTGTTCTTGAATATTACCTTGGGGTGCCTTGGGCATCCCCAAGCTTAGGCTCTTTCCACTCCTTATTTCGTAGTCCATCAAAACTTTACCAAAACTTGAAAACTTCACAACACAAAACTTAACAGAAAACTCGTAAGCTCCGTTAGTATAAGAAAGCAAATCACCACTTAGGCACTGTAAAGACAAGATTCATAATTTTTCTCACATGATGCCTACTGTACCATATCATTTCTACAATTTATATTAACCAATATAAGCCATAGAAACTAGAAAATAAGCAAACTATGCATCGAAAACAGAATCTGTCAAAAACAGAACAGTCTGTAGTAATATGGAGGTTTCGAATACTTATGTAAATCCAAATATTCTGAAAAATTAGGACGACCAGGATAAAAAGTATATTGATCTACTGCAGTTGGAATTAGTATTTTATCGCTCTCTGGTAAAAAATGATAATTATTTTGGTGAGTGCATACTTTCTGTTTTTATCAGCAAGATCAAACAACAATAACCCAAGAAGATTCTAAAGGCTTTACTTGGCACTTTATTGAAAAAAAAGCTATAAAACATGATTACTACAGTATCAAAATCATGTGAACACACAAAAACAGTAAGAGTAAATATTGGGTTCACGACAGGAATCAGCTACTTTGCCATCTGCCACGGCAGACGGCAAAGGCATGGATGGCTGACGGCAAAGGTCTTTGCCGTCTGCCGCGGATGGCAAAGTAAAGTTCGGCAAAGAGCTACTTTGCCGTCTGCTTCGGGCGGCTGGCGGCAAAGGGGCCTTTGCCATCAGCAGCGGACGGCAAAGAGTGCAGACGGCAATAAATGCGCTGTTACTCCGTTAGGTGGTTAACGGCAGGCCTTTGCCGTCCGCCGCTGACGGCAAACTTCGGAAGGCCTTTGCCATCCGCCGAATGATGTCAGCCGACATCACTACATGGCAGGCCTTTGCCGTCCGCCACTGTAGGCAAAGTTTTTACTCTTTGCCGTCCGCCGCCAACGGCAAAGCCTTTGCCGTCAGCCACTGTAGGCAAACTGACCAAATTGGTCAGCCTCCCAGGAAGCACAGTTGGCTGCCACATGGCCTCTTTGCCGTCAGCCACTGTAGGCAAACTGACCAAACTAGAACAAGAAGTATATGTCATTTATGAGCTAACTTAGGTGAAATGGATCATATATGAGCTAACTAAGTTGAAATGGGTTGTTTATGAGCTAACTTAGTTGAAATGGATCATTTATGAGCTAACTTAGTTGAAATGAGTCGTTTATGAGCTAACTAAGGTGAAGGGCATCGTTTTTGAGCTAACGAAGGTGAAATGGATCGTTTTTGAGCTAACTAAGGTGACATGGATCGTTTTTGAGCTAACTAAGGTGAAATGGATCGTTTTTGAGCTAACTAAGGTGAAATGGATCGTTTTTGAGCTAACTTAGGTGAAATGGATCATTTATGAGCTAACTTAGGTGAAATGGATCATTTATGAGCTAACTTAGTTGAAATGGGTCGTTTATGAGCTAACTTAGTTTTTTGAGCTAACTAAGGTGAAATTGATCGTTTTTTAGCTAACTTAGGTGAAATGGATCATTTATGAGCTAACTTAGTTGAAATGGGTCGTTTATGAGCTAACTAAGGTGAAATGCCACGTTTTTGAGCTAACTAAGGTGAAATGGATCGTTTTTGAGCTAACTTAGGTGAAATGGATCATTTAAGAGCTAATTTAGGTGAAATGGATCGTTTTTAGCTAACTTAGGTGAAATGGATCGTTTAGGAGCTACTCTAGGTAAATTGGGTCATTTTAGAGCTAACTTGGATAAACTGGATCATTTATAAGCTAACCTAGGTAAGATGGGTCATTTTGGAGCTAACCTAGGTGAAATGGGTCATTTTGGAGCTAACCTAGGTGAAATGGGTCATTTTAAAGCTAACGTAGGTAAAATGGATCATTTAGGAGCTAATCTACGTAAAATGGGTCATTTTAGAGCTAACTTGGATAAATTGGATCACTTATAAGATAACTAAGGTAAAATGAGTCATTTTAGAGCTAACTTAGGTAAAATGGATCGTTTATGAGCTAACTAAGTTAATTATGCAATTTTTGACATAAGTAAGCTAAGTACATATCATTTTGGAGCTAACTTAGGTAAAATGGATGGTTTATGAGGTCAGTAAGCTTATTAAGTCATTTTGGAGGAAAAGAAGCTAATTCTAGGTCATTATGGTAAGCATATTGGAGGAAATAAAGCTAAGCCTAGGTCTTTATGCATTTGTTAAGAAAAACACTAGAGAAACTTACCGTGATCACGGAGGTGTAGGAGCGGGCTGGCTCGCGCCGGTAGCTGGAGAAGGATCGTGCGATGCGTTTCTGGAGTTAAGCTGCACCAAAGATCATTTCCAATGTCTCGTTAGCATTATGACACTCAAATGTTAAGACTAGCAAGTAATGTCCATTCAAATTAAACTTGCCGTGCTCCCAGGAGCAATCACTGGCATCGGCGGAGCGGTCTGACCGGACTTTTCGCACACAGACTGCACATTTGGTTTTCACAACAGAGTCATACTAGTTAGTAATGAGACTCAAATGTTAAGACTAGCAAGTAATCTGTAGAAGAAACTTACCACAAGGAGCTCGTACATGGCCCTTGCCTGCATGTCATTCCGTGCCCTCTCCTCCTCCAACATCTTTGTTGTCCTCTCCTCCAACTCCCGCTGCCTCTCCGCCGCCTCCTCCAGAAGTTTCTCCGTTCTATCTCTCTCACTCTGTATAGCAGCCTGCAACACCACTCACATGACCATTTGTAATCATTGATGGAAGAGCACACAATGTAATGGAGAAAGATAGCTGAGTACGTATAACTAACCTTGAAGGCGAGTTGGACTGGCTGTTCACGAGGCCTTATCTCAGGAGCGGAGCTCGACTGGCGCGCCTTGATCTCCGGGAGAGTGCTAGGACAACGGATAAGTCCATCTCCCATGGCTATGGAGCCATGGGACCTCCCGCCACCAGATATCATCAGCAGCTCTGTATCAATGGGACCCTGGCTCGGGTTAAAGTCCTCCCCTTTCCTCGCCTTCCCTTGATCTCTATATTGCACGAGCTTGTCATGGGCGGAGATGTTGGTGAAGTTCTTTGGATCATCGAGGTCAGACGCAGAGAATGCCTTGACTTTCTTGTAAGGGCCAGTGTGGGCCATGGCATACAGGTCGTACACCTCTGGCACCTTATCCGCCTTATTGTAGCATGCCTGAAAGAGAGAAACAAAGTAAATTAGTAATTAAAGGGCTAAAGCTAGCATGATGAATGAATTGCATGAATCATGAAGCAAACCACATACCCAGTTCCGCCCGTACTGAAATAAGTTGGAGCTGCCTTGGTGGTGTGGCACACCTTCCATTTGGGCACGTTTGTCCTTGGCCTCTTTGTGGGTGGCCAGCCATTCTTTTGAGCACCACGCATTGACCAACACCTCCCAACAATCCATCCGATCCGCACACCATCTCGGAGGGGCCTAAGTTAGCAAATAGAAACTTGAGTGCTACGGCTATGAATTACTAAATGAAGGAAGTAAGTACAAGCCCTTAAGAATTACCTTCATGTACTTCTCCTTACTCAAGAACTTATCGCGACACTCCTGCTTGGGCTTCTTGATACCACGCCCGGCGTAGTAGTCTCGAACAGCCTGCACCCGAACCTCATGCCGTAAGTTCTGAAGTAGGCGCTTGCACTCCTTGTGGATAACATCTGCCGCCTCCTCCTCGTATCCCTCCTCACACCTGTAGAATGTCTGCAATCAAATGAGACAATATTGATTAGTACAATTAATAACTAGCTAGTTGAAGATTTTTAATTGTGTAAAGGAGCAATTACCCAGAACTTTCTGATCACCACGTCTGCCCTCGTCTTGCACAAGACACCATCGATAATCTCACCCGGCGGGGCCGGGGCAGCCAAGTAGTGCTCCCAAGTCAATCCAACCTCTGGAAGCCAACCCTCACCAGGCAACGTGACAAACCCCGGGAAGTTTTGCCGAATCAGAACTCCAAGGACGGAGTTGGGCCGGCGGACACTTTCATGGTGGTCCCAACCCCTGCAGCATGACAAGGTCAACACATCAGTTATTTGAAGAAACGTGAATGGAGAAGGTACAAAAAGATTAAATGCACTTACCTCTCCCCATCAGGGAAAATCAACCACCTCTGCTCGTGGGTCGCCGACACGGACGGGAGCCGTGTAGCACCATGCTGGCAGACGTTGCCCCCCTCCTCCCCCTCCTCATCAGTCGGCTCCCCGCCATCATCAGCATGGCCACTCGGCTCCCCGCCATCATCAGCATGGCCACTCGGCTCCTCAGGCTGACCCGACCAGTTACCCCATCCAGACGTGTGCTCCTCTGGGGTCTCATGGGCCCAAGTCTCGTGGGCCGAAGGCCCGTCGACCCGAGGCTCGTGGGCCGAAGACCCATGGACCGGAGGCTCGTGGACCAGAGTCCGTGCAGCCTCCTCCTCAGACGAGTCCACCCTAGCAGTCACGTGCTCGGGTGAAACAGCTGGGGGCGGCGGCGAGGAAGGCGCCATAAGAGTCACCCTACTTCCTCTCCCGCGACCACGTGCTCCACCTCCTCTCTTCTTCTTACCTCGTCCCCTGCTGGGCGCCGCGGTCGACGAAGAAGGGCCCGGCGGTGTCGCCATACTATCCAGCAACGCTCGACGGAGAGGTGCATGTGGAATGGAAGACCTCGCACCACGCGCCGATGAAGAAGGGGCCTTGGCGCGCTCTCGACCAGCGCCCACCATCTTTCAACACCTGCCATGACAAAGAATAAACGAAATTAGTACAACATAAAAAAAAGTACCGACATGAATAATAATATGTATATCACTTAAGTGTATCATCATCAAGTACAACATAAAAAATTGAATACCTGACGCTACTAATAATCTCGATCAGTATCATCAATAAATGCATAATCATCATCATCACTATAATCAATGATGGGCTCATAGGGTTCATTGGCATCAACATGTGCAAGGCCACCTTGACGTAATCGGTCAAGCATTGACAGGTCATCCGCAGCAGTAACCTCTTCTTGTTCCGGCTCTTCTTGTTCCTCCTCTGGGGTGATGTCGGATTCATTGTCGCTGTCTACTTCAATGTTTTGGGGTGAAGTATAGCGGTTCTTGAAACGCTTTTTGGAAAGACGTGTCTCTTGGAAGAATTGTCCTTCATATGTATCTGGGTTAATGTGAGGTTCATAATCCTCTTCCTTTGGGGGAGAAAGTCTAGCACGTGGCGGCACTTCATAAACGACATCCCAACCTTTCAGATTTGGATTAGTTTGGCAGGCCCATGGTAGATAGAATACTTGGGTCGCCTGTTGAGCCATAATATAAACATCAGGAACATCTAAATGGGTGCTTTGGTTGATTTCAACTAGCCCTATATGTTCATGAGTCCTTCTAGTCTCCTTCGGCTGAAACCAATAACATTTGAAGACTACGACATTCGGTGGGTTTTCACCATAGACAGAAGTTCATAAATTGCTTCAACTCTCCCATAATACTCGGTACCTCCTTCGCCAATAGCAGATACACAACAATTTGTAGACTTTCGGTCGACCATAGATAGCTCTTTGCCATAGGTACGAAAGCGATACCCGTTGATGTCGTACTTGTCAAATGAACGGACCTTATAGTCAAAACCATTAGCGACTTGTCTCAATTCGGCGTCCATAGACTCTGAATTAGCCTACAAGTTTAATATGAAAGGATTGTTGCATTACGCACAAATTAGCGAATGAAATAAAATTGTCTAATATAAATTACCGTTTGTTTGAACCAAGAGATGAAACCGGGATAGCCGCCTCCTTGCATTGCGAGAAGCTCATACTCTTCGACGAAATCCTTTTGGATCTCCGCTCCATACGAGAATATGGCGACGTATCGACTGTATGACATATCCAGGAATAAGAGCAGTTCAAAGGAAATAGAAGTTGCGAAACAATGTACCGAGAACTTACTCGATGTACGGCCGCACTTCTATCATGTTGTTGAAGATATACAACGAAATGGTCCTCCATTCTTCGTTATCCAGAGATACTGGATGTGAAACACTAGCTGGTGCGAGATTCCCTTTGAATAGCATGAGGTTGGATCCACCCTTTTTAGGGTCGTCGGCATTGTACCGAGGCTTCGGATTATGCAAATGACGATTTTTGGCTTCGTAGTGCGCTGTTACGAAGTTTGCCGCCTCCTCTGTGATGAATGCCTCAGCCATCGATGCTTCAATTCTACGTTTATTTTTACATTTTTCTCGAAGTGTCTTCTGCATCCCCTCAGTTGGGTAGCACCAACGATTTTGCACGGGCCCCCCAATCTTGCCTCGGTCGGGAGATGCAAAATCAAATGCTGCATTGGATTAAAGAAGCCCGGTGGAAAGATCTTCTCTAACTTGCAGATCAACTCCGGCGCCAACTCTTCCATTTCTTCTAGCACGCCAAGCGATAGTTCTTTCGCACAAAGAACACGGAAGAAATAGCTGAGTTCTGCCAGTACTAGCCATTCATCCTCAGGGATGAAGCCACGCAACATCACCGGCATTACCCGCTCAATCCATATGTGCCAATCATGACTCTTGAGACCAAATATCTTCAGTTTATCAAGATTCGCTCCCCTCTTTAGATTCACTCCATACCCATCGGGGAACATCAACTGCTGTTGCACCCACAAGATAATTTCCCTCATAGCTGGCCTTCCAAGATTGAACCATGCCTTTGGCTTCGTCCAGTTCTGCTTCCTTTCGGTTCTTTCATGTTTTGTAACGGCCTATCACACAGCGCCTCCAGATCGACTCTAGCCTTAGTATTATCCTTTGACTTCCCATCTATGCCGAACAATGTACCAAAAAGTGCCTCGGCGATATTCTTCTCAGTGTGCATCACGTCGATGTTGTGTGGGCAAAGGAGGTCTTTGAAGTAAGACAGATCCCATAAGCATGTTTTGTGAGTCCACGCGTGCTTAGTATTATACCCCTTGAAGTACCCTGGACGTTGTGGATCTGGCTCGAGAGCGTTTAACTGATCCAGGGTCTGTTGGCCTGTCAATGCAGGTGGTGCAGAGTTTTTGACAACTCTACCCCTGATGAAGTTCTTCTTGTCTTTCCTGAACTTATGGCGAGGATCCAGGAACTGTCTATGCATGTCGAAGCAAGAAAACTTGCGACCGGCCTGAAGCCAACGAAACTCTAGAGCTCCCTTGCATGTGGGGCACGGGAACCTTCCATGCACACACCAGCCAACGAATAGCGCATACGCCGGCAAGTCATGCGTAGAGTACATGTACCAGACACGCATTATGAAGTTCCGTTTGCTAAAGGCGTCGTATGTCTTGAACCCATTATTCCAGGCTTCTTGCAATTCTTCCTTAAGCGGTTGCATGTACACATTCATATTTTCCCCGGATAGTTGGGCCCTGGAATTATCAACGTCAGGAAAATGTTCTTTCTTTGCATAATCTGTCCGGGGGGGAGATTGAGTGGAAAGACAAATACGGGCCAACAACTGTATTGGGCTGCCGTCATACCAAACACACTGAACCCATCCGTGCTGATGCCGACTCGAGGGTGCCTCGGATCTGCCGCTTTGTCAGCATGTAATTCATCAAACTTTTTCCACGCAACACCATCCGATGTGTGTACCATCATCATATTCCCATCTGCATCTAGTTCGGTTCTTTTGCCTGTTTTGTGCCATGTCATCTGTCTGGCTGTCTCTTCAACCATGAAAAGACGTTGAAGTCTTGGTACGATTGGCATATACCGAAGAACACTAATGGGGATTTTGGTCTGTGTCTTCTCACCCATACCGTTGTCTACCACAATATACCTGGAAGACTTGCAAATGGGACAATAGTTCAAGTCCGCATAGTCAAGCCTAAATAAGGCACATCCTTTCTCACAGGCATGTATCTTCTCATAGGGCATCTTCAGTGCACGGAGGATTTTGTCCGACTGGTATAGGTTTGCAGGCATTACATGGCCTTTGGGTAGAAAGCGTCCAAATACTGTCATAATTGCGTCATAGCATTCTCTGCCCAAGTTGAACTGAGCCTTCAGAGCCATTACTTGTGAGATGGCATCCAACTGACAAAGCTCAGTGTGCTCGTGGAGAGGACGTTTTGAAGACTCCAACATTTCATTGAAGGCCTTTGCAGATTCCTCCATCTCCTCGTCCGGATCCCGAGCATCATCATAGTCTTGCACCATGTTTTCCATCCCGGTACCATGCTCGTCGGTGCAACGACGATCCACCTCAGCTCGGTCACGTTGGGCAGACTCACCATGAAATGTCCACACCGTATAATCGGGCGTAAAACCACTCTTCTGCAGGTGTTTGCCCATTTCAGCCTCTGTCTTCTTTTCCCAATTGCCGCACCGGAAACAGGGGCACCAGGTTTTCTTCTGGCCATTTGCAAATGCGGCTTGCACAAACCCCTTGGTTTTTGTGAACCATTCAACGCTCCATTTGTTCTGACCAGTGTGACCGGTATACATCCACGCACGGTCACTCATCTTGACTTTCAGAGCTACTGGACACACAACAATTATATATGTAATTCACCATGTATATATTCATCAGTTGATCTACTTTGTCAATTTTATTACGTCCATGCAACCTACACTCTAATAGGTAATGATAGGTCCTAATCCCACTACTGTATGTGTAGATTGGGTTCATTTTCCCATGCTATGCTCCGGATCCGACGCAAAATTTCGGCAGCACCTCCCCGCTGTTCTCCTGATACACGTCTCTGCAATAAACAGAGAGGATGTGTACCCGGAGAACAACAGGGGAGGCACTGACGAAATTTATGCGTCGGATCCAGAGCAAAGCATATGGGAAAACGAACCCAATCTACACATACTCGGGCTGTCCATGGATAGCGTTGGACAATTCGAAAGAATCAAGGTTATAAATATGCAAATGCATGCATATTTATAACTATGATGCTTTCGAACGGGAGACACATATTGGTTACGCATACTGATGATTCGACACATATATAGCTAGCTATCAAGTTTCATCGGAATAGATCAAATAATTAATGGGGGAGGAGGACATGTCATTTGTGCTCACCCATGAACGAAGGGGCAGATCTCGTCAAACGCACGGCGAGGTCGTCGAACACCAAACCTCGCAGCAATGAAATAACTGCACATTTAAAACTACCCGATCAACACAATTAGATATGATGTTTTTCATAACAAAATCGAAAAAAATATGACCTAACTAATAATTCACAAATATATGACCCCGTCGGCCTCTGCAAGGCCAAAGAACACCTTTTTGGGAGGTGTCGGGGGTCGGGGTGTCGTGTCGGTGTCGGGGTACCGTGTCGGGGTCGGGGTGCTGTTTCGGGGTCGGGGGGTCAGGGTGTCGTGTTGGTGTCGGGGTAGTGCCGTGTCGGGGTCGGGGTGCTGTTTCGGGGTCGGGGTGTGGTGTCGGGGTCGGGGTGTCGGGTCAGGCTTGGGGTCGATCGGGGTCGGGGTCGGGGTCGGGGTGTTCGGGGTCGGGGTGTCGTGTCGGGGTGCCGGGTCGGGGTCGGGGTACCGTGTCGGGTCGGGTTTCCTCTTTTTTCCTTTTCTTCCTATTCCTCTTCTTCCTTTTTTTCCTTCTTCTTCTTCTTCTTCCTCCTTTCCTTTTTCCTCTTCTTCTCCTTCTCTCCTCTTTTTTCTTCTTATTCCTCTTCTTCTTTTTTCTTCTCCTCCTCTCTTCTTCTTCCTTTCCTTTTTCCTCTTCTTCTTCTCCTCCTCTCCTCTATTTCTCCTCTTCTTCTTTCCTAAAACTAAACTAAACCTAAACCTAAAACTAAAAAAATAGAAAAAAAGGAAAAAACTAAATCTAAACCTAAAACTAAACTAAAACTAAACCTATAAACCTAAAACTAAAACCTAAAACTAAAACTAAATCTAAACTAAACATAAACCTAAAACTAAAAAAACAGAAAAAAGAAAAAAGGAGGCAGAGCTCACCTGGGTGGAGGAGGGGGCGGGGCGGCCTGGGGCGGCGGAGGAGGGGGGCGGGGCGGCCTGGGGGCGGCGCCGGGCGGCAGTGGCGACGGGGCCGGGCCCGGCCGGGGGCGGCGGGGGCGACGGGGGCGACGGGGCGGGGGGCCGGTGGGGCGCTGGGCGGTAGTGGCGACGGGGCGGGGGGCGGTGGGGCGGCGTGCGGGGTGGTGGGGCGACGGGGCGGCGGTGAGTGCTGGGGGCGGCGGCGCGCGTGTGAAGAAGAGAAAGAGAGAGAGAGAGGAGGGCGGGGTGGGGCGCGGCCGTTAACGTTAGTGGGGCCCCTCCCTCTTTGCCGTCCGCCCCCCTTTGCCGTCCGCTTATTTTCTCTTTGCCGTCTGCTAGCGGACGGCAAAGAGGGGGGGCCGTTAGGTTTTTTAAGCAGCTTGTCAGTGGGGCCCCCTCCCTCTTTGCCGTCTGCTTTTTGGCAGCTGATGGCAAAGAGCTTCTTTGCCGTCCGCTAGCTGACGGCAAAGAGCTGGCAGATGGCAAAGTACCTAACTCAAGTAGTGGTTGTCTCCCAACAAGCACTTTTCTTTAATGCCTTTTAGCTAGGCATGATGATTTCAATGATGCTCGCATAAAAGATAAGAATTGAAACATAAAGAGAGCATCATGAAGCATATTACTAACACATTTAAGTCGAACCCACTTCCTATGCATAGGGATCTTGTGAGAAAACAACTTATGGGAACAATAATCAACTAGCATAGGAAGGCAAAACAAGCATAACTTCAAAACTTTTAACACATAGAGAGGAAACTTGATATTATTGCAATTCCTACAAGCATATATTCCCCCCTCATAATAATTTTTAGTAGCATCATGAATGAATTCAACAATAGAACCATAACATAAAGCATTCTTTTCATGATCTACAAGCATAGAATTTTTATTACTCTCCACATAAGCAAATTTCTTGTCATGAATAGTAGTGGGAGCAAACTCAACAAAATAACTATCATGTGAGGCATAATCCAATTGAAAGATAAAATCATGATGACAAGTTTCATGGATATCATTATTCTTTATAGCATATATGTCATCACAATAATCATCATAGATAGGAGGGATGCTTTCATCATAATAAATTTGCTCATCAAAACTTGGGGGACAAAAATATCATCTTCATCAAACATAGCATCCCCAAGCTTGTGACTTTGCATATCATTAGCATCATGGGTATTCAAAGAATTCATACTAACAACATTGCAATCATGATCATCATTCAAAGATTTAGTGCCAAACATTTTAATGCATTCTTCTTCTAACACTTTGGCACAATTATCGGAATCCTTATTTTCACGAAAGACATTAAAAAGATGAAGCATATGAGGCACCATCAATTCCATTTTTTTGTAGTTTTCTTTTATAGACTAAACTAGTGATAAAACAAAAAAAATATTCGATTGCAAGATCTAAAGATATACCTTCAAGCACTCGCCTCCCCTGCAACGACGCCATAAAAGAGCTTGACGTCTACTACACAACCTTCTTCTTATAGACGTTGTTGGGCCTCCAAGTGCAGAGGTTTGTAGGACAGTAGAAAATTTCCCTCAAGTGGATGACCTAAGGTTTATCAATCTGTGGGAGGCATAGGATGAAGATGGTCTCTCTCAAATAACCCTACAACTAAATAGCAAAGAGTCTCTTGTGTCCCCAACACACCCAATACAATGGTAAATTGTATAGGTGCACTATTTCGGTGAAGAGATGGTGATACAAGTGCAATATGGATGGTAGATATAGGTTTTTGTAATCTTAAAAATATAAAAACAACAAGGTAACTAATGATAAAAGTGAGCACAAACGGTATTGCAATGCTTCGAAACAAGGCCTAGGGTTCATACTTTCACTGGTGCAAGTTCTCTCAACAATACTAACATAATTGGATCATAAAATTATCCCTCAACATGCAACAAAGAGTCACTCCAAAGTCACTAATAGCGGAGAACAAACAGAGAGATTATTGTAGGGTACGAAACCACCTCAAAGTTACTCTTTCCGATCAATCCATTGGGCTATTCCTATAAGTGTCACAAACAGCCCTAGAGTTCGTAGTAAAATAACACCATAAGACACAAATCAACCAAAACCCTAATGTCACCTAGATACTCCAATGTCACCTCAAGTATCCACGGGTATGATTATACGATATGCATCACACAATCTCAGATTCATCTATTCAACCAACACAAATAACTTCAAAGAGTGCCCCAAAGTTTCTACCGGAGAGTCAAGACGAAAACGTGTGCCAACCCCTATGCATAAGTTCACAAGGTCACAGAACTCGCAAGTTGACCACCAAAACATACATCAAGTGGATCACGTGAATATCCCATTGTCACAACAGATAAGCACATGCAAGACATACATCAAGTGTTCTCAAATCCTTAAAGACTCAATCTGATAAGATAACTTCAAAGAGAAAACTCAATCCATCACAAGGAGATAGAGGGGGAGAAACATCATAAGATCCAACTATAATAGCAAAGCTCGCGGTACATCAGGATCGTGCCGTATCAAGAACACGAGAGAGAGAGAGAGAGAGAGAGAGAGATCAAACACATAGCTACTAGTACATACCCTCAGCCTCGAGGGTGAACTACTCCCTCCTCATTATGGAGAGCGCCGGGATGATGAAGATGGCCACCGGTGATGATTCCTCCATCCGACAGGGTGCCAGAACGGGTCTAGATTGGTTTTCGGTGGCTATGGAGGCTTGCGACGACAGAACTACCGATCTAGGTTATTTTCCTGAGGTTTCTGTATTTATAGGAATTTTTGGCGTAGGTCTCACGTCAGGGGGGGGGTCTTCGAGTCGTCCACGAGATAGGGGGACGCGCCCAGGGGGTAGTGCGCGCCCTCCACCCTCGTGGACGGCTCGGGACTCTTCTGGCCCAACTCTTTTACTCCGGGGCTTCTTTTGGTCCATAAAAAATCATCAAAAATTGGCACGTCAATTGGACTCCGTTTGGTATTCTTTTTCTATAAAACTAAAAAACAAGGAAAAACAGAAACTGGCACTGGGCTCTAGGTTAATAGGCTAGTCCCAAAAATCATATAAAATAGCATATAAATGCATATAAAACATCCAAGATGGATAATATAATAGCATGGAACAATAAAAAATTATAGCTATGTTGGAGACGTATCACCCTACGAGCCGCCGAATAGGGTCGCGATCTTCATGGCTAGTACACAGCCGGCGTGTGGGGACCTCGACTCATAAGTCGAGATCACCGAATGCACGTGTATAGTGATCCCAGAGATCAATCCTCACTGTGCACACAGAAGCTGAATAACAAGAGTCTTACATCCATTCATACCATCTTACACAAATTATGACCATTATTGTCAAGTCTTACATATATAAAGCCACAGGGGTTGGACATCCAATAAACTCAAGCAGCGGAAATCTTCGTTCATAAGTAGAACCCATGCCATCTGCCTTAACCCTATAGGCATTCTAACTAGGAAACGTCCTAGTTCGCATGTTCATCACCAAAGAACTCTTCCTCGAACTCCTTCTCTTCCATGCCTGGCCAATTAAATAACCAGTGGCAAGCGAATGAGTACTTTGAATGTACTCGCAAGCAACCCATGTTTTGGATCAAGGTATAACGAGGCATGGCATAGGTAAGTTTTTGCGGAAAGCTAGTTTTGAGTGCTATGACATGTTCAACAATTTGTAAAGCATGCATCATAAGTATTCAAGTAACCATGAGGACATGTTACAGATATCAACATAAATAGAGTTGGAACCAACCCATCTTATTTATCATGTCATGTCTTTTGACTTGACCCAAGTAGTTCTTTCCATTTTCCCGTACACACTCACCGGTTTCATAAACATGTGGACGTAGCCCAAGAGTGGTTACCCAACTGTCCTTGACCGTGGACACGGCTATTCGAATAGTTTGACACTCTGCAGAGGTTGCACACTTGACCCACAAGACTCGGGGAACTTCCGTGTCAAGCCACGACTCGTTGTATATTACATACCCGAGGTAAGCACCCGAACATTATCTTTCCCTTGACAACACTAACAAAGAGTCCACTCGTTGGCCCTTGTCCTCGCGACGTACATCATACGAGACTCACTCGAGATCGTACCATCCGAGAGGGGACACAACGGTGTGCCCGGTGTTTGTAAGAACAACCATTGTCGCCCTACCTGGCACGACTCCGTATCGAGAGGGTAACTCATACTCTCCCGCCACTAATAATGCGGGCCCCCTGCTAGTATTGACCAAAGTAATCAACAAAGCCCCGTCCCATAAGGGGTATTGTGGTTGTACATGTCAGGTTGGAATAACGGTCGCAACTTAAACCAATCCATTTTCGAAAATCACACCCACACAACTTGCTCCGGTACAACACTTCTTTATCAAGTGGTTACCTAGCTCATTATCATCATCTCCCTTAGGCATTAGTGACACCCAATGGGTTTTCTGAAAAGTCCTTGAAAACAAACTTGCCTCCATCACCATGCATATACCCGTCCCCTTTGCGTAGCACTACTTAGCATTCTAGCCAATCCCACTCGCATGACCCTCATAGAAAGGTAGGGTCATGCACCATGCAAGTATCAACGGGGAAAATAACAAGGGCAATCCCACCCAAGTGGTCACCACATCATCATGACTCCGTTGCAACCAATATAAATGCCATATGACATGCATGAAAAGGGTTTCATAGACATTGTCAAAGGGTTGCTTGCCTGGCTCAGCAAAGTCTTTGGGGTCTTCAAAGTCTTCTGGTCTAACTCCTTCATTAACAACGCAATCTATCGTCGCGAAATAACAATGAGAAAAATAAGGCAATAACAAAACATAAAAAATAAAAGTGCTCTTAAAAATGTTCACTGATTTCTTATAAATATTAGGATGAAAACTAAGAATGTAAAAATTATTATTTTTGGATTTGGAGTTATAGAATAATAGAAATGGATTTTCAGAGGGGAATATAAATGCTCAAATTTGAATTTAAATTTGAATAGTACATAAAATTTTGATGGATTTGCCTCAATGTTATACCATTAAATAAGTGGGTTTTTTAGGGGAATATAGGAGTTGGAATTATTACATTTGGATACGTATTTTATCCTGTGGAATTTTTAGAAAACAGACAAAAAAGAAAAAGGGAAATGGCACTGTGCCACTGGGCCATAAAGGCCATAGTGCAGCAGGCCCAGAGGAGATTCAGCCTGCGCGAGGCTGCCACGTCGATGGCGTATTTGGGAAATACGCTTCCAGCCGACGGGCGAACCGGTACGCATGAGTGTGTGTGTTTAAACCTGACGGGTGGGTGCCACCCGTCATTACGTGAGGCCGACGGACAGGGCCCACGGTCGTCGTCTACCTCCGTCCAGAGGCGACGGCGAGCTCGCTGGTGATGATATAGGGTGCGGATGGAGGCGTGGTGTGACACCCCAAGACCAGCGCTTCAGATGCCTTCCATGGATTTCGAGATTCGTCATGCGATTTCTTTTGTTCATTGCATTCATCATTGCACCTGTTGCATTGCATCATGTCATCATTACCAACTTAAATGTATTCTCATAAATAAATTGCATGGATCTCTTATCCATTTCAATCGAGGGATATTCACAATGGTGATTTCTCTTTATAACATATACAAAGTCTCCCGATATTATTAAGGAGCTATAATAAAATATTCCATTAATTTGAAATTAACCACAACACACTTGCATTTTAATTCCATGCCTTCCCTATTTCAGTTTTGGCCTCCAACTTTGCCCTAAATTCTTTCATCATTTTCCCGAGCTCCACCAAATTCTCAACATTTTTGGACACTTCTAATTCCTAGTCCTTGTTCAAACCATTTGAATTAAATTCAAATGACTTTGAATTTAGTTCTTGCAATCATGTCCACTCCTATTTTTCATGGACCGTGCACATTTTTGTGAGTCCAGGAAAATAATCCCCATGCCCAAGTTCTTTCCTAACCCTCTCTTTCTTTTCTTCTCTCTATTTCCTTTTCTGCTAAAGAATAAATGAGAAGGGAATAAAAGAGAGAGAAAGCCAGCCCAATTGGGCCTCCCAACCTCCCACGCCGGCCCACCTAGGCCATCTGGACCTAAAGCCTAGCCGGCGCCCCCACCAGCTCTAACCCTAGTCGCCAGGGAGCCCGTTCCCCATCTCTCGATCTCTCCCCTCGTTCCCTCATAGCGCCGCCACCCTTCGTCTTGATCCCCATCGCCACACCATCTCTCGCCCGATCCCCTTCACACCCACGCGGCCCCGCGCCTCCCCGTTGACCACATCGCCTCTGCACCTCCAGCTGGCCTCCGGAGCCCACCGCCGCCGCCGGATGAGGCTGCGCTTCGCCGGGGTCCTCCCCTGCCGCCGCCTCGGCCCTGCTGGAGCACTTCTGCCCGTGATGAACAGGAGCTCCTTGCCCGAACGCCGCCGCCGGCCTTCGCCTCGCCGCGCTGCCCCAGGACGTCGCTCCCTCCTCCTCGCCCCCTGCCGTCTCCGGTGCCGCGCTGGTGAGCGCCATCGCCGGAGCTTCTCCTTTTGCCGAGCGCCACCCCGAGCCCCAAGCGTCGCCCCTGCCTCATCGTCTGCTTCACCTTTGTGCCCGCCTTGCACTGAGCTCCACCACCGTTCGGTCTCCACCTCGCCATGGACGAGGCTGTCCCCAGCGGCCAGTTGTCTCCCTCACCTCCTGCGCCCTTGGGCCACCGCAGCACCTCCTTCCTCCGCGCCAAGTTCGCCGTTGCCGCTTCCACGCTACCTCCAGGCGCCGCCCACAGCTCCCCTGCATCGACCAACAACAGGTCGATCGCTGTGTGTCGACCAGATCCAAGTCGCTATGTAAGGCCTCCTCTGCCTCGCTGGCCTCCAGCGTTGACCAAGCACCCGTGCAACCGCATGCTTGGGCTGCTTCTGCTGCCAAGACCCCACCTCTATGATTTCTTTTCGCCAAGTACCATGAGATACGGCACCCGAACGACCACCGCACCGAACGCCAAGTACAACATGACCCGCGAAGCCCCTGGACACCATGTACCACAACCGTTGCGTTCCGTTTCATCTTTGTCAAGTACCCATGGACGCCAAGTACCACAATGTCGATGCCCCTTAAGTTCGGCTACATGGAAACGCCAAGTACCACTACGCGCGAAGACGCCAAGACCGTTTCAGGATTCACCAAGTACCGCTATCGATGACTCGAACATCTACGAAAATGTGTACCACTACCGTCGCCGAGATATCGCGAGAACCTTTACCGATGACCCTGGAGCATGCGAAAACCTCTACCGATGACCTCAGAACGTGTACGACGATCGTTGTCGAAGACCCGTACCTCTACCACTTCCCGAACATGATAGACTACTTCCACTACGACCGTCTCGAGAACGTCTACTTCCTCTACACCGCTCCGAACTTGCTCCATTCCGATAATGCACGCTTCAAAGGTATAACGTCGAGACGACGCCCGTGGACCGTATGCATGTGATGTGTTGTATGAGATGCCCATGTTTGCACCATGTTCGTATCGCCGCTTGCTCGTTCCTCATTTTCCATGCCATCGACGTGTGGGAACCCGGTATCCGGGATCACCCCACCATCCTTGCTTAACACGCTCCCGCCACACTTCCTTTTGCACCGGTATCTCCATGAGCTACCGGAACTGATATGTTGCCGTGGTATCATTTCCGTTGTATTTGCTGTGGCACCCTTTTTGTTCCGCCACGGTGACAAATGCTTCATAACATGCTCAGGTCAATGTTTTCTTAAAAATTGCATAAAATTTGAATATGTCATCCGCATCATGATAACAACATTTAAAATGGTTAAAATTGTTGTTTGCATTAAAGTGCTATATGCACATGAGGATTTACCGAAACTGTTGTTTGATGTTTCCGTCCTCATTTAAACTTGCCTAGATAGGTAGTTTTATTATGCTTCACCTCTTGCCATGTCAACCAACATTTAATCTCGTCTTGTTCTTAAACAAGAGCAAACTAAATAAATGAATGTGGTGTTTCGTCAATATGCAACTCGTTGCATATTGAGCTCCACTTAATTTGTAGTATTGTTTGTTGCACTTTGCCATGCCATGAATCATTAAACCGGACATGCATCATACTTGATTGTGCATCATGCCATGTTTATGTGATGGTTGTTTACTATGATGTTTTCTTCTTCCCGGCTGCGCTTCGCCTTGATAGTTTCGGTTATGTTGCGATTGTGAGATTCGTTCGACTATGACCGTTCATCTTCTTCATGGACTCAGTCTTCTTCCTAGCGGGATATCAGGCAAGATGACCGTCACCTTGGATCTCACTACTATCTTTGCTATGCTAGTTGTCTTGATGCTATCGCCATGTTGCGCTACCTACCACTTGTTTATCAAGCCTCCCAAATTACCATGATAGCCTCTAACCTTTTCACCCTACCTAGCAAACCGTTGTTTGGCTATGTTACCGCTTTGCTCAGCCCCTCTTATAACGTTGCTAGTTGCAGGTGCAGCTGCATGTTGTGCCATGTTGGGACATGGATATCATGGGATATCACAATACCTCTTATTTAATTAATGCATCTATATACTTGGTAAAGGGTGGAAGGCTCGACCTTATGCCTGGTGTTTTGTTCTACTCTTGCCGCCGTAGTTTCCGTCATACTGGTGTTATGTTCCTTAATTTTGCGTCCCTAACATGATGAGGGTTTATGGGCCCCTCTTGATAGTTTGCTTTGAATAAAACTCTTCCAGCAAGACCCAACATTGGTTTTAACATTTGCCATAATAATACTTGAACCTACTGATTAATTGGCATAGGGCGTCATGAACCCGAGGATTTTCTACATACAAGGGGGGCCAGTGCTGATGGAACTCAATTAAAATACACCAACCGCGTGCGTAGCCCTGACTATCTCTTTTCGGGTACGTTCGAGAAGAGAATATGGTTGGGTTATGTTTGAACGTAAGTAGTTCAGGATCAATTTTTGATTATTACTAGTTCGCGACCGTTGTGTAGTTTTTCATCTTACTCTTGTACTCGTGAGTTAGCCACCATACATTGCTTAGTCGCTGATGCAACCTCACCACCTTACCCTTTCCTTACCCATTAAGCTTTGCTAGTCTTGATACCCATGGTAATGGGATTGCTGAGTCCTCGTGGCTCACAGATTACTACACCAACAGTTGCAGGTACAGGTAATGCGATGATCATGACGTGAGAGCGACGGTTGCTTGTGTTGGAGTTCTTCTTCTGCTTCTTCTTTGTTCAGGGGATAGGTTCCTAGTCGGCAACCTTGGCTAGCAGGGTGGGTGTCGTTTGAGTTTCTATTTGTGTTTCATCTGTAGTCGGATGTTGTTCTATTTATGATGTATTGTTGTATTCTTGTGGCATTGTATGCCTTTTGTATGTATCCCAAATATTATGTAATGGTATGATGTAATGATATCCACCTTGCAAAAGCGTGTCAATATGCGCTTCTATCCTTGGTGGGACCTTTGAGTTCCTTTAGGATAGAGTCACATATTGGGTGTGACAAGTTGGTATCAGAGCCTCGACCAACCATAGGAGCCCCCTTGATTGATCGCTGGCGTTGCTGAGTCTAGAACAAAACTGTTTTGAGTCTTAGGATTATATATATCAGAGAGTACGATTCTTTTTACTCCTCAGCCCCCTTCGTCGCTCTAGAGAGGTCTCCTAACGTAGATGTTTTGACTTTCCTCCCCTCATTTTCACTAAATTTTTTTAGGATCACGCGGGTATCTTAGGATCGTTCGGATATTCTTGTGACGAGAACATTGTTCTTGGTGCCTCCTGACATTTAGCGGTTGTCGCAGTGTCCCGGGGAGTTGAGCTCCGACGTGTTGTCGTCATAATTTTATCGTTGCAGTTTCGGTATACCTGAGTTTTCGCCGACATTGAAATTCTCTTATATGCAGTTAGTAGTGAGATAACCTCGACGCCACCTAGTACTGGGCGGGAGTTCGGGAGTATTGCCACAACTCATATATCAGATGCTTTTCGAAGGTTGAGGTACACGATTTCCGAAGTTTTCTTGGTTATGTGTTGACGGATGGATACAGTGGAGCGTAGGGCTTGCTAGTTGTGTGATATATATTGTGCCTCCCTGTATCCGCAACACCTGATTGCATAACCAAAAATTTCGGGAGTTCTTAGGTGGGAATTCAAGTATCACGTAGGATATCTTTCCAACAGACACATGATACGATATGGGGTCTATCATATGTTTATTCCGGCTTATTCTGCAAGCCAAATCCTTTGTTTTATTTTGTGTTGTGGTATTCGAGTTGCTTCGAAGTCAAATGTGGATTCCATACCTTTTCTAAATGGTGTTCTCATATTTCTATGTGGATGCTAATACTTCTTGTTTATCGGGATTGTCATGTCAATTCTTTTCCAACCGGTTCGCTTCTTGTCAAGATGATCCTATCTTTTTCCCCATTCGCAAGATCACCTCTCAGTTCTCCCAACATTGTTCGTTTCATCCGTCCTCAAGTTGCCTTTATTTTCCCGTCCTCCCACCCTTTTTCTTCAAAGATTCAGAGATATCAAATCAACTATCCATTTTATTCATGTGAAGTCTCTTCATTCTTTTCTTTCAATGTTTTACCCGGTGTTTCTTATGAAGATGCTAAGGGAGCTTCAAGTTCATCATTCTTCACTCGTTTTCTTCTCTGGTGGATTAATTTCAAGCTTCAGTGTCGATCATATCTCTTCCTTTTGTTTCACATATTTTCCCATGTGAATTTCTTATCCAAGGCTCTCTTATTTATTCACCTCTCCCAATTCATATCCGGAGTGTTGAAGATATCTCGGAAGATTCGCATTTCCATTCTCAATTCGTTCATTTATTTTGAGGGTGTTATCTCATTCAAGTCATTTAATTCCATGGGTGCAATCTCTCTTCAAAATCAGTTCAACGGTGTTTCTTTTGAGTGGGCCCTAACCCACAAGTCTTTTCCCAGGATCTTACCTGACTCTTCTAATTTAGCCGGAGTGATTCCAAAATTCTTTTCTAAAGTGTGACATAAGAATGAATTATCGTCAGCCATATGTCTTACTCTAAGATCTTCAAAATTCTTTTCATCTTTGGTTCAACCTTTCTATTCTTCATTGTTTTGGAGTGCCTCAACAATTCATGGTGGTGTTTTGTAACATCCCAAATTTTCAATTTGGAATGTTATACATCAGATCATCATGCATATCATATTTTATTTTGCATTTTGGTTGATCCTAGAAATTCTACGCAACTCAATGACCCACGGAGAGAGTTGGGGATTTCGTTATTTTCATATTTGAGTTTTCTCAAATTTTGAGAATAGGATCATTTGATTTGATTTATTTTATCATCAATTATTTCTACTACAAAAATATGAGAGAGGGAATAAAATGACTTTCCCAAAATAAAGAAATATTGAGGATTTAATAATAAAATCAAATAAGATTTTATTTCGGAGTTTTTCGGTGTTTTATTTGAATTTAGGAAAAATGTGCGTTTTTCAAAATTGCATTTAGGGCCCAAATAAATGTTCACCTTGTGCGACCTGATTTTAGAAGCCCGTGAAAATTTATTTCAAAATTTTTGAAGTCCGTTTAGTATTTATTTTTATTTTTCTTCCGAGCGGAATAATAAAAAAAAACGAACCGACTTCGGGCCGTACCCGAGCGGGACACTGCCCGGGGGCAGCCTTTAAATAGCGCCGCCCCGAGCCGCCCCAGCCCATCAGCCCTGCCTCGATCCGCGCACGCCGTCGGAGCCGCCGCCGCCACCGCCGATGATCCCGCCGCCCGAGGTTCGTCGCGCCTCGTTTTCCATGCCGAAAAAAGAGAGAAAAAAATTCGGCGTTCGTCGTTTTTCTTTTTCTCGGATTAAATCCGCGATTTTTCTGATCGCGATTCCTAATCCGATTTTCGTTTTAGTATAACTTTTCGCTCGTTTATCGGAATCAGGCGATTCAAGCGCCTAGGGATTCGTCTCGAAACCCTCTATCCGTTTAACCAACTTAAACAAGATTTTGCTACTGTAAAATTTGCCCTAGATCCAGATTACTAGAACGAATTTGTTTTCTTTCGCTGTTTGTTTTTCGTTGCTTCGTTCGATTTGATTCTTTTTGCAAACCGGAGTTCTTAAGTTGAACCTTCTGGTTAGATCTCTTATTTGAGTTTTACCTGTGCATTAGATGAGTACTTATTGTATGCTTGTTTGTTTGTTTGCGATAGAGTATCCGGAGTGCGCCGCCTGTTACTTCGAATTGCTAGTTTTCACGGATCATCAGCAAGGCAAGTAACACTTTGATCATACCTTTTCTACTACCCAGTTTTATTGCATTAGATCAATCCTCACACATTGCATGATTAGGATCTAATTAAATTATGGGATGGGAAGTAGTTGAGGTAGTACCTATTACCTGTTATTATCAAACCTTTGGGAGTTACTTCTACGTTTGCTTATTATGCCATGCTATGCTAGTAGACGTGGATTGGGTGAGTGATATCCATGACAGATGTGAGATTCTTAATTAATGGTTTATCTAAGGTGGCAACTTAAACACACATCTGGGTGGATTGAGGCACTTGGGTATTCCAGGACTTGCCTGTTTTCTTTTGGACCGCCACCCAGGCTCAAAGGGATCATGAGACTATTCATACTAGAAACTTCCGTGTGCAGCCACAAGCTATTATGGGCTCTAGCATAGTTGACTAAGTCATGCGAACTCTTACAGTGGTAGACTAGCAGATGTAGGGGATGTAGGTGGTACGGTCTACCCGATCGTAAGGTGCTAGCGCTTCTGAAAGACTATGTCTCGGTCATTCGTCTTCTCAAACACCATGTAGTGCGAGAAACCAAACAGGGGTGATCGAGTCTTGTGGGGAAAAGTGCGCAAAGCTCTGCAGAGTGTAATAAACTAATCATGGTTAGCCGTGTCCCCGGTTATGGATATCTTGAGTATCTAGTACTTGGATTTTCATGTGAATCTCAACATGTTACTCTAAATTAATTTTGTTGGGTTATGTTTAATGATGATGCTTAATTGGGATTGAGAATGCTGTCAACCATTCTCAATGTTTAACAACCACCATGATAGTTAAATAAATTTATTCCTTTGAAGTAGGGAAAAATTGGCTTTACGCAAAACTGTAACCATAGAGCTTTCCACCAGCCAAATATGCATATAGTAAAGCTGTTTCATTCCATTACTCTCTACGTGTTACATTGCCAGCATATTCCATGTGCTGACCCATTTTTGGGCTGCAACGTTAATGTTGCAGAATTTTCAGACGATGATTAAGGAGTTTTTAGGTCGTGGTTCTATACTCAGTGATGCCGTTGGAGTTGATGGACTCACTTATCTTCCAAGCCTTCCGCTGTTATCGTTATTAGATGGCCTTAAGCCATATTTATTGTAATAAGCTCTCTTTTGAGACACTCGATGTAATAAGTGTGTGATTGCTACTCTGTTATAAATCCTCCGAGTACTGTGTGGTGTCAGCATTACTGATCCAGGGATGACACCGGAGCATAGAGGTCAGACTATTTGAGGTCTGGTCGCTACAGAGATGGTATCAGAGCACACACTGACTGTAGGACACGACCACTAAGCTAAAGACCTAGATCACTATTCACTCTCTTCTCTTCTGACCTCTCATCTTTTCTACTCTTTAGGATGGCGGATGCAAGGAACAAGTTCACGCAACCGGATGAAGATACACCCTTTGGACGCCACTTGATGGAAGTCACTAGATACCTGAACATAGGAGTACCAAGCTTCACGGGAACCTACAACGCCACTTTACCTGAAGAAGAGCGCTGGATGATTCAAGTTCAAGTTCCAGGAAGGACGTTCATGCCAGTCACTGAGCACATAGAATTTTCTTTTGATGCACCAACTTGGAGTCTAGGAAAGAGCATGGCAGCTCACATCGCCATGGGACGCATTGGAGAAGTCTACCGCAAGGACCTCAAGGATACTATCTACCAGATTTGTGGGGTCGAGATGAACACTGGGAGATGATCAGCACCAGGAAGGATAGATCAATCGCAGATTTTATCTAGGAGTTAAACCAGCACATTCGACGACAGGAGAACCAGATGTGCGCCGACATGATAGATCTGAAGAAGGCAAAGACTAGAATCAAGGAACTGGAGGAAGAACTCAAGGCTACACGTGAAGATTATGAAGAGGAAATTGAAGTATTGGTGGAGAAGAATGATGACCTGATCAAGAAGATTGGGATATTTATGGGAGACCCTACGCCAGTAGATGAATACGAAGAACCCCAGGAAATTAGCCCGGAAGACTACATCATCATCGATGGCACCGACTCGGAAGCAGATAGTAGCGATGATGACTATGTTGATGAAGCTGGAGCAGATATTATGGAGTCAACAACCGAAGAATATTTCTAGTAGACCACCTCATCAGTAGTAGTAGTCCACCATGTAAATATAGTAGTCCGAGCACTTTTGCGATAGTTAGATTGATTGTATGCCTTTGTTTGATTGAATGAAGTGAATTGTTTGCTTTTGCCTCATGTGCATATGGGTAGTGTTTTCTCTTTAGACCCCCTCTATTCTTATATCTCATCTTTTCTAAACCCTAAGATGCCTCCAAGACGTGACCCTGGATTTGCCTTTCCACCGGAGCTCACCCAGTTGATCCAGCAGCAGAACACATTGATGCAGCCAGAATCAGGGGAACAACAACAACAACCCACCACCACCACCCCCACCTGTTGACCACTTAGCCTGTTTTCTTAGGCTGAATCCGCCGGTGTTTTCCAGTAGCACCGAGCCGATAGTAGCAGATGATTGGCTCCGCAAGACAGCTAGGGAGTTGACCACAGCAGGATGCACAAATGCGGAGAAGGTGAAGTTTGCCGCACATCAGTTAGAAGGACCCGCAGCATCATGGTGGGAGAATTTCACAGCCACTTTCCCAGTTGACACTGTCACATGGGACCAGTTTCAGCAGGCTTTTCGTACTGCACACGTTTCAGCAGGAGCTATGGCCATGAAGAAGCGTGAGTTTCACAACTTGCGCCAAGGAGGAAGGACAGTTGGCCAGTATGTGGAGGAATTTAGTAAGCTAGCACATTATGCCCCAGATGACGTCGCTACGGATGCAGCTAAGCATGAGAAGTTTCTAGAAGGACTGAATGATGAGTTGAGCATGCAATTGATGGTAGCCACCTTCAACAACCACCAGGAGTTGGTAGATCGTGCTCTTATGATTGAAGGAAAGCAGTAGCAAATTGAGAATCGCAAGAGGAAGTATGGACAAGGAAAGTACAATTCAGGAGCTCAGCAGAAGCCACGTTTTACCCCTAGACCGGGAGGACATTTTCAGCATACCCATGGAGGAGGTAGCTCGCACAATCACAATGGCACCAAGAATGGTAATGGCAATGGAGGAAGCAACGGCCAGAACCGCACCAACCCATCAACCCCAGCCAAGAAGGATCTAAGCCAAGTCACTTACTTTAAATGTCAGAAGACCGGACATTATGCCAATGAATGTCCTGAATTACAAAATGGAAATAGCAATGGAAGTTCTGGGAAGAAGCCGAACCCTTTTAACAGGGGGCAGGTGAACCACGTTAGCATGGAGGAGGTTGAAGCTCAGCCCGATGCAGTAATAGGTAAGTTTTTGGTTAAGTCATTTACTGCACTCGTTCTTTTTGATACTGGCGCATCACATTCATGCATCTCAAGGGGATTTGTGGATAAGTATAACCTACCAACCCAAGCCCTTAGGTCACCCATGTTAGTAACCTCGCCCGGAGCAGAGTATGTGGCTAGTCTATGGTGTGATCGGTTACCATTAAGGATTGGTAACTATGTTTTTCCCTCAGACCTAATAGTATTGGAATCTCAAGGATTGGATGTGATATTAGGCATGGATTGGTTATCAAAGTATGAAGGGAATATTGAGTGTGCTAGTAAGACAATTTTGCTTACCACCCCAGAAGGGAGAAGGATCAAGTATGTATCCCGGCATGTGCCAAAGAGGACTCAAGTAAATTGCCTAACAGGAGTTGTGCAGGAGGAAGTACCCTGGGATTTCCCTGATGTATTTCCAGAGGAGTTGCCAGGCATGCCACCGGATAGAGATATTGAGTTTTTGATTGAGCTATTTCCAGGCACAGGTCCAATATCAAAGAGACCATATAGGATGCCAACAAAGGATTTGGTGGAAATTAAGAAGCAGATTAAGGAGTTACTGGATAAAGGATATATTCGCCCAAGTTCTTTGCCTTGGGGATCGCCAATACTTCTAGTGGAGAAGAAGGATGGATCTTTAAGGATGGTTGTTGATTATCGAGGATTGAACGGAGTAACGATTAAGAACAAGTACCCACTACCAATGATCAATGATCTGTTTGATCGATTGCAAGGAGCTAAGGTATTTTCCAAGATCGATCTGCGATCAGGATACCACCAGTTGAAGATTCAAGAATAGGATATTCCTAAGATAGCTTTTACTACCAGGTATGGGATGTACGATTATACCGTTGTGTCATTTGGTCTGACTAACGCACCTGCCTATTTTATGAACATGATGAACAAAGTATTTATGGAGTTTTTGGATAAGTTCGTCGTAGTGTTCATTGATGATATCCTGGTTTATTCGAAGAATGAAGAGGAGCATAAGGAGCATTTGCGTTTGTTACTTGGAAAGCTCAGAGAACATCAATTATATGCCAAGTTCAGCAAATGTGAGTTTTGGTTGAAGGAAGTAGGATTCCTCAGACACGTTATATCAGGAGAAGGTATAGCAGTAGATCCCGCTAAAGTTGAAACCGTGACCAAGTGGGAAGCCCCAACAACAGTTGGAGAGATCCGGAGTTTTCTTGGACTCGCAGGATACTACCGGAGATTTATTGAGAATTTCTCAAAGAATGCGAAACCTATGACTGAGTTGTTGAAGAAAGATACCAAGTTCATATGGACAGAGGAATGTGAGGCTAGTTTCCAGGAATTGAAGAAACATTTGGTTACCTCACCAGTGTTGATTTTGCCAGACCAGACCAAAGATTATGAGGTGTATTGTGACGCTTCACGTCGAGGACTTGGAGCAGTGCTTATGCAGGAAGGAGAGTTGTTTCATATGCCTCAAGACAACTGAAGCCTCATGAGTTGAATTATGCCACGCATGATTTGGAGTTAGCAGCCGTAGTGCATGCTTTGAAAACATGGAGACATTTCCTCATTGGAAACCATTGTGAGGTGTACACGGATCATAAGAGTTTGAAATACATTTTCACACAGAAGGAGTTAAACCTCAGACAAAGGAGATGGTTGGAGCTTATCAAGGATTATGATATGAAATTGCATTATCACCCCGGAAAGGCTAATGTAGTAGCTGATGCATTAAGCCGTAAGAGCCATGTCAATACATTAATGACGGGAGGAATACCAAGGGAGTTAGCCGAAAATCTTCATGAACTATGTTTGGAAATAGTTCTGAGAGGCTATGTAGCAGCATTGGAGATTCAGTCAACCTTGATGGATAAAATCAGGGAAGCTCAGAAAGCTGACAAAGAGATTGCTGCTATAAAGGAGAAACTAAGCAAAGGAAAAGCTAAAGGATTCCGTGAGGATGAGCACGACACCTTATGGTTTGAAGACCGCGTTTATGTGCCCAATGACCCGGAGATCAGGAAGTTGATTTTGCAAGAGGCACACGACTCACCGTATTCAATTCACCCAGGAAATACCAAGATGTATTTGGATTTGAAGGATATTTTCTGGTGGACCGGAATGAAGAAGGATATTGCGGAGTATGTAGCAGTTTGTGATGTATGTCAGAGAGTAAAGGCAGAGCATCAGAAGCCAGTAGGATTGTTACAACCATTGCCGATACCCGAATGGAAGTGGGATAAGCTAGGCATGGATTTTATCACGGGATTACCCAGGACTCGTTCAGGCTATAACTCGATTTGGGTTGTAGTTGATCGATTGACGAAAGTAGCTCATTTCATCCCAGTAAAGACCACTTACACCAGTGCTAAGTTGGCAAAGATATACATGACCAGGATCGTATGTTTGCATGGAGTTCCAAGGAGTATCGTATCGGATAGAGGAACCCAGTTTACCTCAAAGTTCTGGAAGCAGTTGCACGAAACTTTGGGAACCAAGCTAGAATTCAGTACAACTTTTCATCCACAGACAGATGGACAGACCGAGAGAGTCAATCAGATTTTGGAGGATATGCTGAGAGCTTGTGCGCTAGATTACGGATCTAGTTGGGACGATAATTTGCCATATGCAGAGTTCTCTTACAACAACAGTTATCAAACTAGTTTAAAGATGGCCCCTTTAGAAGCTTTGTACGGAAGGAGGTGCAGGACACCATTGTCATGGGACGAAGTTGGAGACCGCCAGTTGTTTGGTCCTGACTTGATTAAAGAGTCTGAACAGAAGGTGAAGCTGATTCGCGATAGGCTCAAGGTAGCCCAGTCCAGACAGAAAAGTTATGCAGATTCTAAACACAAGGAGAGAGTTTACGAAGTCGGAGACAGAGCTTATCTTCTAGTATCTCCACTTCGGGGAACAAAGCGTTTTGGAGTTAAAGGGAAGTTAGCACCACGATTTGTAGGACCCTATCGAGTTTTGGAGCGTATGGGAGAAGTGGCCTACAAGTTGGAATTGCCCGAAGGATTGTCAGGAGTTCATGATGTGTTCCACGTTTCTCAGTTAAAGAAATGTCACGCGGAGATGGCTCACATACCGTTGAGAGACACAGTACCCTTAGAAACTATTCAGTTGGACAACGATTTGACCTACGAGGAGAAACCAGTTAAGATTCTCGAGTTTGCCAGCCGAGTTACTCGCAGCAAGGTTATTAAGTTTTGCAAAGTTCAGTGGAGCCACCACACGAAGGATGAAGCCACCTGGGAACGAGAGGAAGATTTGCTCAAAGACCACCCTCACCTATTTTCTAGCCAACCCGAATCTCGAGGGCGAGATTCATCTTAAGGGGGGTAGGTTTGTAACATCCCAAATTTTCAATTTGGAATGATATACATCAGATCATCATGCATATCATATTTTATTTTGCATTTTTGGTTGATCCTAGAAATTCTACGCAACTCAATGACCCACGGAGAGAGTTGGGGATTTCGTTATTTTCATATTTGAGTTTTCTCAAATTTTGAGAATAGGATCATTTGATTTGATTTATTTTATCATCAATTATTTCTACTACAAAAATATGAGAGAGGGAATAAAATGACTTTCCCAAAATAAAGAAATATTGAGGATTTAATAATAAAATCAAATAAGATTTTATTTCGGAGTTTTTCGGTGTTTTATTTGAATTTAGGAAAAATGTGCGTTTTTCAAAATTGCATTTAGGGCCCAAATAAATGTTCACCTTGTGCGACCTGATTTTAGAAGCCCGTGAAAATTTATTTCAAAATTTTTGGAGTCCATTTAGTATTTCTTTTTATTTTTCTTCCAAGCGGAATAATTAAAAAAAACGAACCAATTTCGGGCCGTACCCGAGCGGGACACCGCCCAGGGGCAGCCTTTAAATAGCGCCGCCCCGAGCCGCCCCAGCCCATCAGCCCCGCCTCGATCCACGCGCGCCGCCGGAGCCGCCGCCGCCGACGATCCCGCCGCCAGAGGTTCGTCGCGCCTCGTTTTCCGTGTCAAAAAAAAGAGAGAGAAAAAAATTCGGCGTTCGTCGTTTTTCTTTTTCTCGGATTAAATCCGTGATTTTTCTGATCGCGATTCCTGATCCGATTTTCGTTTTAGTATAACTTTTCGCTCGTTTATCGGAATCAGGCGATTCAAGCGCCTAGGGATTCGTCTCGAAACCCTCTATCCGTTTAACCAATTTAAACAAGATTTTTCTACTGTAAAATTTTCCCTAGATCCAGATTACTAGAACGAAGTTGTTTTCTTTCGCCGTTTGTTTTTCGTTGCTTCGTTCGATTTGATTCTTTTTGCAAACTGGAGTTCTTAAGTTGAACCTTCTGGTTAGATCTCTTATTTGAGTTTTACTTGTGCATTAGATGAGTACTTATTGTATGCTTGTTTGTTTGTTTGCGATAGAGTATCCGGAGTGCGCCGCCTGTTACTTCGAATCACTAGTTTTCGTGGATCATCAGCAAGGCAAGTAACACTTTGATCATACCTTTTCTACTACCCAGTTTTATTGCATTAGATCAATCCTCACACATTGCATGATTAGGATCTAATTAAATTGTGGGATGGGAAGTAGTTGAGGTAGTACCTATTACCTGTTATTATCAAACCTTTGGGAGTTACTTCTACGTTTGCTTATTATGCCATGCTATGCTAGTAGACGTGGATTGGGTGAGTGATATCCATGACATATGTGAGATTGTTAATTAATGGTTTATCTAAGGTGGCAACTTAAACACACATCTGGGTGGATTGAGGCACCTGGGTATTCCAGGACTTGCCTGTTTTATTTTGGACCGCCACCCAGGATCAAAGGGATCCTGAGACTATTCATACTAGAAACTTCCGTGTGCAGCCACAAGCTATTATGGGCTCTAGCATAGTTGACTAAGTCATGCGAACTCTTATAGTGGTAGACTAGCAGATGTAGGGGATGTAGGTGGTACGGTCTACCCGATCGTAAGGTGCTAGCGCTTCTGAAAGACTATGTCTTGGTCATCCGTCTTCTCAAACACCATGTAGTGCGAGAAACCAAACAGAGGTGATCGAGTCTTGTGGGGAAAAGTGCGCAAACCTCTGCAGAGTGTAATAAACTAATCATGGTTAGACGTGTCCCCGGTTATGGATATCTTGAGTATCTAGCACTTGGATTTTCATGTGAATCTCAACATGTTACTCTAAATTAATTTTGTTGGGTTATGTTTAATGATGATGCTTAATTGGGATTGAGAATGCTGTCAACCATTCTCAATGTTTAACAACCACCATGATAGTTAAATAAATTTATTCCTTTGAAGTAGGGAAAAATTGGCTTTACGCAAAACTGTAACCATAGAGCTTTCCACCAGCCAAATATGCATATAGTATAGCTGTTTCATTCCATTACTCTCTACGTGTTACATTGCCAGCATATTCCATGTGCTGACCCGTTTTCGGGCTGCAACGTTAATGTTGTAGACTTTTCAGACGACGATTAAGGAGTTTTTAGGTCGTGGTTCTATACTCAGTGATGCCGTTGGAGTTGATGGATTCACTTATCTTCCAAGCCTTCCGCTGTTATCGTTATTAGATGGCCTTAAGCCATATTTATTGTAATAAGCTCTCTTTTGAGACACTCGATGTAATAAGTGTGTGATTGCTACTCTGTTATAAATCTTCCGAGTACTGTGTGGTGTCAGGATTACTGATCCAGGGATGACACCGGAGCACAGAGATCAGTCTGTTTGAGGTCTGGTCACTACATGTTTCTCATCGTCATTCTCAAATTTCGAAGACCGAAGAAGAGTTTCTCTTAAATCCTTACCCGTTCTTCCAAATATTCATGGTTCTAGCTTTATTCCATCCTCTCATAATTGTTTTCAATTGTGAGAATTCTTTTCACCCATCTGGAGAAATTCAGGAGTCTTTTCAGTTTGATTTTCCGAAGCCCATCATCTCAGAATTATTCATTCTCAGCTTTCAGCTTTCGTTCTCCAAATCTTACCGGTACATCGCTCAAGTATTCTCTAGTCAGCTCGTGATCTCTCCATTCTCTTGGTGATACGTCTCCAACGTATCTATAATTTTTGATTGCTCCATGCTATATTATCTACAGTTTTGGAAATTATTGGGCTTTATTATCCACTTTTATATTATTTTTGGGACTAACCTAGTAACCGAAGGCCCAGCCCAGAATTGCTGTTTTTTGCCTGTTTTAGGGTTTCGAAGAAAAGGAATATCAAACGAAGTCCAAACGGAATGAAACCTTCGGGAACGTGATTTTCTCAACGAACAAGACCCAGGAGACTTGGACCCTATGTCAAGACACAAAAGAGGAGGCCACGAGGTAGGGGGGTGCGCCTACCCCCCAGGCGCGCCCTCCACCCTCGTGGGCCCCCTGTTGCTCCACCGACGTACTCCTTCCTCCTATATATACCTACGTACCCCCAAATGATCATATACGGAGCCAAAACCCTAATTCCACCACTGTAACTTTCTGTATCCACGAGATCCCATCTTGGGGCCTGTTCCGGAGCTCCGTTGGAGGGGGCATCGATCACTGAGGGCTTCTACATCAACACCATAGCCCCTCCGATGAAGTGTGAGTAGTTCAACTCAGACCTACGGGTCCATAGTTAGTAGCTAGATGGCTTCTTCTCTCTTTTTGGATCTCAATACAATGTTCTCGTCCTCTCTTGTGGAGATCTATTCGATGTAATCTTCTTTTTGCGGTGTGTTTGTTGAGACCGATGAATTGTGGGTTTATGATCAAGTCTATCTATGAACAATATTTTAATCTTCTCTGAATTCTTTTATGTATGATTGGTTATCTTTGCAAGTCTCTTCGAATTATCAGTTTGGTTTGGCCTACTAGATTGATCTTTCTTGCAATGGGAGAAGTGCTTAGCTTTGGGTTCAATCTTGCGATGTCCTTTCCCAGTGACAGTAGGGGCAGCAAGGCACGTATTGTATTGTTGCCATCGAGGATAACAAGATGGGGTTTTCATCATATTGCATGAGTTTATCCCTCTACATAATGTCATCTTGCTTAAGGCGTTACTCTGTTTTCATTAACTCAATACTCTAGATGCATGCTGGATAGCGGTCGATGAGTGGAGTAATAGTAGTAGATGCAGGCAGGAGTCGGTCTAGTTGTCTCGGACGTGATGCCTATATGCATGATCATACTTAGATATTCTCATAACTATGCTCAATTCTGTCAATTGCTCAACAGTAATTTGTTCACCCATTGTAGAATACTTATGCTCTCGAGAGAAGCCACTAGTGAAACCTATGGCCCCCGGGTATATCTTCATCATATTAATCTCCCAACACTTAGTTATTTCCTTTGCTTTTACTTTGCTTTTATTTTACTTTGCATCTTTATCATAAAAATACCAAAAATATTATCTTATCATATCTATCAGATCTCACTCTTCTAAGTGACCGTGTAGGGATTGACAACCCCTTATCGCGTTGGTTGCGAGGATTTATTTGTTTTGTGCAGGTATGAGTGACTGACGCGTAGCCTCCTACTGGATTGATACATTGGTTCTCAAAAACCGAGGGAAATACTTACGCTACTTTGCTGCATCACCCCTTCCTCTTCGGGGAAAACCAACGCAGTGCTCAAGAGGTAGCAAGAAGGATTTCTGGCGCCGTTGCCAGGGTGGTCTACACAAAAGTCAATATACCAAGTACCCATCTCATACCCTTATCTCCCGCATTACATTATTTGCCATTTACCTCTCATTTTCCTCTCCCCCACTTCACCCTTGCCGTTTTATTCGTCCTCTCTCTCTATCCTCCCTTTCTTTCTCTATTTGCCTCTTTTTGCCTGCTTGCTTTTTGTTTGCTTGTGTGTTAGTTTGCTTGCTTGTCACGATGGCTCAAGATAACACTAAATTGTGTGACTTCACCAATACCAACAATAATGATTTTATTAGCACTCCGATTGCTCCTCTTACCGATGTTGAATCTTGTGAAATTAATACTGCTTTGCTGAATCTTGTCATGAAAGATCCATTTTCTGGCCCTCCTAGTGAAGATGCCGCTACCCATATAAATAGCTTCGTTGATTTGTGTGATATGCAAAAGAAGAAAGATGTGGATAATGATATTGTTAAATTGAAGCTATTCCTTTTTTCTCTTAGAGATCGTGCTAAAGCTTGGTTTTCGTCTTTGCCTAAAAATAGTATTGATTCATGGAACAAGTGCAAAGATGCTTTTATCTCTAAGTATTTTCCTCCCGCTAAGATCATCTCTCTTAGAAACGATATTATGAATTTTAAGCAACTTGATAATGAACATGTTGCACTAGCTTGGGAGAGAATGAAACTAATGATACGTAATTGCCCTACTCATGGTTTAAATTTGTGGATGATTATACAAATTTTTTATGCCGGATTGAATTTTGCTTATAGAAATCTTTTAGATTCGGCCGCGGGAGGCACTTTTATGGAAATCACTTTAGGAGAAGCTACTAAACTACTAGATAATATTATGGTTAATTATTCTCAATGGCATACTGAAAGATCTACTAATAAAAAGGTGCATGCGATAGAAGAAATTAATGTTTTGAGTGGAAAGATGGATGAACTTATGAAAGTATTTGCTAGTAAGAGTGTTTCTTCTGATCCTAATGATACGCCCTTGTCTACTTTGATTGAGAATAATAATGAGTCTATGGATGTGAATTTTGTTGGTAGGAACAATTTTGGTAACAACGCGTATAGAGGAAATTTTAATCCTAGGCCTTATCCTTGTAATCCCTCTAATAATTATGGTAATTCCTACAACAATTCTTATGGAAATTATAATAAGATGCCCTCTGATTTTGAATCTAATATAAAGAATTTATTACTTCGCAAAAGAATTTCAATGCTTTGATTGAAGAAAAATTACTTAAGATTGATGAGTTGGCTAGGAACATTGATATAATTTCTCTTGATGTTGATTCTTTGAAACTTAGATCTATTCTACCTAAGCATGATATCAATGAGTCTCTCAAACCCATGAGAATTTCCATTGATGAGTGCAAAGAAAGAACCGCTAGGATGTGTGCTAAGAAAGATGCCTTTATAAGAGCGTGTTCTTCTAGTTCCTATGAAAATAAAGATCAAGTTCTAAAAGTTATTGATGTGTCCCCTATTAAATCTTTGTTTTGCAATATGAATCTTGATAATGATCGGACTGAATATGATCCACCTTTACCTAGAAGGCGTTCCAAGAATTCGGAATTTTTTGATCTTGATGCTAAAATTGATAAAAGTGGGATTGAAGAAATTAAAACCCTAGATGTTGCTAAACCCACTATTATGGATTTCAAGGAATTTAACTATGAAAATTTCTCTTTGATTGATTGTATTTTCTTGTTGCAATCCGTGCTAAATTCTCCTCACGCTTATAGTCAAAAATAAAGCGTTTACTAAACATATCGTTGATGCCTTGATGCAATCTTATGAGGAAAAACTTGAATTGGAAGTTTCTATCCCTAGAAAACTCTATGATGAGCGGGAAGCAACTATTGGAATTAAAATTAAAGATCATAAATGCTATGCTTTATGTGATTTGGGTGCTAGTGTTTCCACGATTTTCAAAGACTTTGTGTGATTTGTTAGGTTTCCGTGATTTTGATGATTGCTCTCTAAACTTGCACCTTGCGGATTCCACTATTAAGAAGACAATGGGAAGGATTAATGATTTTCTTATTTTTGAAAATAGGAATTATGTGCCTGTAGATTTTATTGTTCTTGACATAGATTGCAATCCTTCATGTCCTATTATTCTTGGTAGACCTTTCCTTAAAACGATTGGTGCAATTATTGATATGAAGGAAGGAAATATTAGATTGCAATTTCCATTAAGGAAAGGCATGGAACACTTTCCTATAAAGAAAATTGAATTACCTTATGAATCTATTATGAGAGCCACTTATGGATTGCCTACCAAATATGGCAATACCTAGATCTATCCTTGCTTGTTATGCCTAGCTAGGGGCGTTAAACGATAGCGCTTGTTGGGAGGCAACCGAATTTTATTTTTATTCCTTGCTTTTTGCTCCTGTTTAGTAATAAATAAATTATCCATCCTCTGTTTTGGTTGTGTTTTTTGTGTTTAATTAGTGTTTGTGCCAAGTAGAACCGTTGGGAAGACTTGGGGAAAGTCTTGTTACACTTGCTGTAAAAAACAGAAACTTTAGCGCTCACGAGAACTGCTGCCATTTTTATTTGGAAAGTTCTATTTAGTTAATTATTTTTTCAGATGATTAATATATAAATTCCTCACGTCCAGAAATTTATTTTAGAATTTTTGGGGTTCCAGATCTTGCGCTAGCTACAGATTACTACAGACTGTTCTGTTTTTGACAGATTCTGTTTTTCGTGTGTTGTTTGCTTATTTTGATGAATGTATGGCTAGTAAAATAGTTTATAAACCATAGAGAAGTTGGAATACAGTAGGTTTAAGACCAATATAAATAAATAATGAGTTCATTACAGTACCTTGAAGTGGTCTTTTGTTTTCTTTCGCTAATGGAGCTCACGAGATTTTCTACTTTGAGTTTTGTGTTGTGATGTTTTGAAGTTTTGGGTAAAGATTTGATGGATTATGGAACAAGGAGTGGAAAGAGCCTAAGATTAGGGATGCCCATGGAACCCCCAAGATAATCTAAGGATACCTAAAAGCCTAAGCTTGGGGATGCCTCGGAAGGCATCCCCTCTTTCGTCTACTTTTATCGGTAACTTTACTTGGAGCTATATTTTTATTCGCCACATGATATGTGTTTTGCTTGGAGTGTCTTGTATGATTTGAATCTTTAATTTTTAGTTTACCACAATCATCCTTGCTGTACACACCTTTTGAGAGAGCCATACATGATTTGGAATTTGTTAGAATACTCTATGTGGCTCGCTTATATCTTTTGAGTTATATAGTTTTGCTCTAGTACTTCACTTATATCTTTTAGAGCACGGTGGTGGATTTGTTTTATAGAAACTATTGATCTATCATGCTTCACTTAGATTATTTTGAGAGTCTTAAATAGCATGGTAATTTGCTTAAAATCCTAATATGCTAGGTATTCAATATTAGTAATTTTTTTCTTATGAGTGTTTTGAATACTAAGAGAAGTTTGATGCTTGATGAATGTTTTGAGATATGGAGGTAATAATATCAAAGTCGTGCTAGTTGAGTAGTTGTGAAATTAAGAAATGCTTGTGTTGAAGTTTGCAAGTCCCGTAGCATGCACGTATGGTAAACGTTATGTAACAAATTTGAAACATGAGGTGTTATTTGATTGTCCTCCTTATGAGTGGCGGTTGGGGACGAGCGATGGTCTTTTCCTACCAATCTATCCCCCTAGGAGCATGCGCGTAGTGCCGAGGTTTTTGATGACTTGTAGATTTTTGCAATAAGTATGTGAGTTCTTTATGACTAATGTTGAGTCCATGGATTATACGCACTCTCACCCTTCCATCCTTGCTAGCCTCTTTCGGTACCGTGCATTGCCCTTTCTCACATTGAGAGTTGGCGCAAACTTCACCGGTGCATCCAAACCCCGTGATATGATACACTCTTTCACACATAAACCTCCTTATATCTTCCTCAAAACAGCCACCATACCTACCTATTATGGCATTTCCATAGCCATTCCAAGATATATTGCCATGCAACTTTCCACCATTCTGTTTATCATGACACATTCATTATTGTCATATTTCTTAGCATGATCATGTAGGTGACATAGTATTTGTGGCAAAGCCACCGTTCATAATTCTTTTATACATATCACTCTTGGTCCACTACATATCCCAGTACACCGCCGGAGGCATTCATATAGAGTCATCTTTTCTTCTAGTATCGAGTTGTAATCATTGAGTTGTAAATAAATAGAAGTGTGATGATCATCATTTTCTAGAGCATTGTCCCAAGTGAGGAATTAAAAAAAAGAGAAAGGCCATAAAAGAGAAGGCCAAAAAAATGAGAGAAAAAGAGAGAAGGGACAATGTTACTATCCTTTGCCACACTTGTGCTTCAAAGTAGCACCATAATCTTCATGATAGAGAGTCTCTTGTTTTGTCACTTTCATATACTAATGGGAATTTTCATTATAGAACATGGCTTGTATATTCCAACAATGGGCCTCCTCAAGTGCCCTAGGTCTTTGTGAGCAAGCAGGTTGGATGCACACCCACTTAGTTTCTTTTGTTGAGCTTTCATACATTTATAGCTCTAGTGCATCCGTTGCATGGCAATCCCTACTCCTTGCATTAGCATCAATCGGTTGGCATCTCCATAGCCCATTGATTAGCCTCGTTGATGTGAGACTTTCTCCTTTTTGTCTTCTCCACATAAGCCCCCTCATTATATTCTATTCCACCCATAGTGCTATGTCCATGGCTCGCGCTCATATATTGCGTGAAAGTTTATAGGTTTGAGATTACTAAAGTATGAAACAATTGCTTGGCTTGTCATCGGGGTTGTGCATGATGAGAGCATTCTTGTGTGACGAAAATGGAGCATGACTAAACTATATGATTTTGTAGGGATGAACTTTCTTTGTCCATGTTATTTTGAGAAGACGTAATTGCTTAGTTAGTATGCTTGAAGTATTATTATTTTTATGTCAATATGAACTTTTGTCTTGAATCTTTCGGATCTGAATATTCGTACCACAATTAAGAAGAATTACATTAAAATTATGCCAAGTAGCACTCCGCATCAAAAATTCTGTTTTTATCATTTACCTACTCGAGGATGAGCAAGAATTAAGCTTGGGGATGCTTGATACGTCTCCAACGTATCTATAATTTTTGATTGCTCCATGCTATATTATCTACTGTTTTGGACATTATTGGGCTTTATTATCCACTTTTATATTATTTTTGGGACTAACCTATTAACCGGAGGCCCAGCCCAGAATTGCTGTTTTTTGCCTGTTTTAGGGTTTCGAAGAAAAGGAATATCAAACGGAGTCCAAACGGAATGAAACCTTCAGGAACGTGATTTTATCAACGAACAAGACCCAGGAGACTTGGACCCTACGTCAAGACACAAAAGAGGAGGCCACGAGGTAGGGGGGCGCGCCTACCCCCCCAGGTGCGCCCTCCACCCTCGTGGCCCCCCTATTGCTCCACCGACGTACTCCTTCCTACTATATATACCTACGTACCCCCAAACGATCAGATACGGAGCCAAAACCCTAATTCCACCGCCGTAACTTTCTGTATCCACGAGATCCCATCTTGGGGCCTGTTCCGGAGCTCCGCCGGAGGGGGCATCTATCACGGAGGGCTTCTACATCAATACCATAGCCCCTCCGATGAAGTGTGAGTAGTTCACCTCAGACCTACGGGTCCATAGTTAGTAGCTAGATGGCTTCTTCTCTCTTTTTGGATCTCAATACAATGTTCTCCCCCTCTCTTGTGGAGATCTATTCGATGTAATCTTCTTTTTGCGGTGTGTTTGTTGAGACCGATGAATTGTGGGTTTATGATCAAGTCTACCTATGAACAATATTTTAATCTCCTCTGAATTCTTTTATGTATGATTGGTTATCTTTGCAAGTCTCTTCGAATTTTCAGTTTGGTTTGGCCTACTAGATTGATATTTCTTGCATTGGGAGAAGTGCTTAGCTTTGGGTTCAATCTTGCGGTGTCCTTTCCCAGTGACAATAGGGGCAGCAAGGCACGTATTGTATTGTTGCCATCGAGGATAACAAGATGGGGTTTTCATCATATTGCATGAGTTTATCCCTCTACATCATGTCATCTTGCTTAAGGTGTTACTCTGTTTTCATTAACTTAATACTCTAGATGCATGCTAGATAGCGGTCGATGAGTGGAGTAATAGTAGTAGATGCAGGCAGGAGTCGGTCTACTTGTGTCGGACGTGATGCCTATATACATGATCATACCTAGATATTCTCATAACTATGCTCAATTCTGTCAATTGCTCAACAGTAATTTGTTCACCCACCGTAGAATACTTATGCTCTCGAGAGAAGCCACTAGTGAAACCTATGGCCCCCGGGTCTATCTTCATCATATTAATCTCCCAATACTTAGTTATTTCCTTTGCTTTTACTTTGCTTTTATTTTACTTTGCATCTTTATCATAAAAATACCAAAAATATTATCTTATCATATCTATCAGATCTCACTCTCATAAGTGGCCGTGTAGGTATTGACAACCCCTTATTGCGTTGGTTGCAAGGATTTATTTGTTTTGTCCAGGTACGAGGGATTGGCGCGTAGCCTCCTACTGGATTGATACCTTGGTTCTCAAAAACCGAGGGAAATACTTACGCTACTTTGCTGCATCATCCCTTCCTCTTCGGGGAAAACCAACGCAGTGCTCAAGAGGTAGCACTTGGTTCTAAATTTTCCCAAGCATCTTCGTTCGTTTTCTAATTCTTGTCGGTGATTCATTCTGTTTTCTTCAATCGTTTTCAATTCTTACGGTGGTTTGTTCAAGATTTCTCTTCCTATGTTCTCATATTGATTTATTCGTTGTTTCAATCCTACCGGTGGTTCATTGAAGACCTTCCAAAGTTTGGCTATATCTCTTCAATCTTTTCAAGAAGAATAAGTAGTATGCAAAATCCGTTGCCTGTCATCAATTTAAGTTGATGAAGGATAAACA
The DNA here is from genome assembly GCF_003073215.2 of Triticum urartu. Classification (NCBI taxonomy): domain Eukaryota; kingdom Viridiplantae; phylum Streptophyta; class Magnoliopsida; order Poales; family Poaceae; genus Triticum; species Triticum urartu. The sequence goes on from NC_053025.1 coordinate 311,046,309, forward strand.
TACAGTAAATCTTACTCCTGTTTCCTTGAGGTGATTCAATTCTTTTCTTCCAGAGTTCGTTCATGATATCAATTTGTCAGTGCTAAGTTGTTCATCTTTTGTTTCCAGAGTTCCAAGATCTCTCAGTAAACTCGCCGCGAAGCTCCATCTAAATCATTGCAAGGCTTCATCTTATTGTTTTCAAGCTTCTTGTCTTTGCGACCATCTTTTTATCTATCCGGAGTTCTTTGAGAGTTTCTACATGGTGGTTCATCAAAGATTTAATCCATTCCCAAAGTGTTCTTCAAGATTCTTGTTGGAGCTCAAGTATTCTTCATCTTGCATTCCAAAGTGCAATTCTTTTACATTATCTTTTGAGGTGGTGTTATGTCATTTTTGACAATTCCTTCTTGTTTCATGATTCAAAAGTTGTCAGGAATAAGATATTTAAACCCTTGGAGTTATCTTGGTATAGATTTCACCTAAAGCCTTCCATTGGGAATGTTACCATTCCGGTGCTTATCTATGACCCAATTTCCGCTTCTCGTCTCGATGAAGGAGTTTTCATCTCCTTGTTGATCTTAATCCAATTGATTGATTCCGTTAGTGGCTGGTCTTCACCTCGTAATTTGGGGATGTTTTCCTTAATACCATTGGAAATCATATCTTTGCTTGTTGATTTCCAACAACTCCGTTCAACCCTTCATAAGAGTGCTCTCTCAAATTCAGTTATGAGAGATGTTGGTTTTCTCATCTCCGTTCTTTTCATTATATTCTTCGTTCGTTCCGCAGGCAGTGTGATGTTTCTCTCTTTGACCCATCATCTTATCTTGTCAAGATCATGTTCTTTTCATCATATTAAGTCTTGCATCTCTTTTCAACCGGAGTGCTATTCGAGTTTGTTCTTCCTTGTTCCTCGGTTATCTCGTTACAACCAGAGTGGTTTCAATTCCTTCTTGTCCATTGTGCTCATCATTCATAGCTTTGCATCCTACGAGGTTCACATGGTGTTCCTTGTTTCTCTTTTCTACCAGAGTGCTCTCCATTTCGTTCAACTCTGTTGTGTTCTGTCTTTTAAGTTTTCAACCTCTCAAGGTTCATTGATTTCACTCGTTTGTCAACGAAGCAACTTTGTTTTACCTCTTCCTCTTCCGTTTCTCCCCGGTGCCATCCTTAGATCTCGGGTCAAGATCTCTTGTAAGTGGAGGAGAGTTGTGACGCCCCAAGACCGGCGCTCCAGATGCCTTCCATGGATTCCGAGATTCGTCGTGTGAATTGTTTGGTTCGTTGCATTCATCATTGCATCATTTGCATTGCATCATGTCATCTTGCATCCTTTTTTAAAACTCTGCTAAATAAATTGCATAGATCTTTTGATCTTTTTAAACCGAGGGAACTCACATGGTGATTTCTCTTTATAACATATCCTCCCAATATTAGGGAGCTATTATCAAATATTCCATTTTTCGGAATCACCCATAAACACACTTGCAAATTTTCCCCATGTCTTTTCTACTTCAAGTTTGACTTCAAAACCCTGCCCACAATTCTCTTCCCATTTACCAAGGTTCCTCCAAAAATTTCAAAAATTTTAGACACTTCAATAAACCAAGTCCTTGTTCAAACCTTTTGAAATAAATTCAAATGACTTTGAATTTAATTGTTGCAATCCTGCCCACTCCATTTTTCTGGGATCAAGCTCAATTTTGCGAGTCCAGGAAAATAATCCAAATGTCCAAATTATTTGTCCATCCATTTCCGTTCTCTCCTTCTTTCTTTGCTTTTCTGTTATGCCATTAGTTTTAAAAGAGAAGGGAGGGAGAGAGAGCATGCAGCCCAGCCGGCCTCCAAGCCCATTGGTCAGGCCGGCCAGTTTTCCCAAGGCCGACCTAGGCCCAGCCGCACTTACCCTAGCCCGCACCCAACACTCTATCTCTCCCGATCGACCCCCTCCTCTCAATCTCTTCCCCTACCACCGCCTCTTGCTCAATTGTAACAGCCTGGATTTTGGCCCGTTTCTATTTCTTTTTGATTTATTTGTTTTTGCTCTATTTTTCTTTTTGGAGTGGTTCTGTGGCCTTGTCACCTGGGAAATCATCTCAATTTCCTCTCCCAAGTGGCTCATCACCCTAAAAACCTTTCCAAGATCATGTCACTTCATTCCTTGACCAAACCCTAAAATCTTTTTCTAGGAAATATTCTTTTTTCTATTAAAGGAATAATCCTATCTGCCCTAGGTTGTGAAACAACCCATATTTTTGCCCATCCAAAAATCCCCAAATAATTCTTATAAATTGTTTGGGTCATATCTTCCTCAAATATGACAAAATATTTCATTGGCCATATTTCTCATCATGCTTAATAAATTCATTTCCTATTCTGTCCTAAATGGCACATTGTGAAGCAAGTGCTATTTATCTTTGCCCATTTTCCCCAAAATTTTTTGGGCATGATATATCATCCAAATAATTGACCCGTCCCAAAATTCAACTTTATTTTCCTAGAGGAACTTCCTCAGTGATTTTTCAAAGTTCCTGTTTGAGGGAAGCCTTTGTGAAGGAAGTGCTAGCTATGGTTATCCAAACGAGTTGAAATTTTGCATGCCTCTTATTGTGCTCATATTAACTCACTCCTACAAGTTTCAGCTCCATCCCTTTATCTATGTGAGAACAACATCAAATCTTTGATTCTGTCAATATTTTCAGGTTGTGAAGCAAGTATATTTTACATTGCTTAATTTTGCCTGAAAATTTATCAGAGCATTCTCCTACCCAAATAACTTCTCTCCACCAAATTTGGCATCAATTAATCTATCAAATATTTCTCCAGAATGTTTGCAAGATTCTGGACAGAGGGAATAGCTGTGAAGAAAGTACCATTTTGTTAAAACCAATTGGTATGAAATTTTTACAGCACCTTTATCTGGCCAAATCACTAAGCCCTGCCAAATTTTATCTCAAGTGGTTACTCTATGTGAGTGAACCATCATGATCTTGATTCTGGACCCATAATGTGAGTTAAAAAGCAACTATATTAGTTTGTGCTCCATTATGCCCCAAACCTCCAGGATCATAGTCCTTCTTAAGCTAATCATCTCAGACAAATCCATTTAGCCTAAGCACTTCCCTGTTGATCACCAGTGCCCGGTCAAATTTACTGCAGTAAACTTCAGACGACGATTACCCTTTAACCAGAGCCCTTTTCACCGAGCTACCACCGCAGTTGAGGCCTACCCTGGATGAACTACGCACTAGACAACATGGTCAAGCCCCTCTCCCCCACTACATGCCAGTGCATGTGGTGACCGCACAGCTGGCATGCACATTTATGCGCTCTGTGTGCTGTGGCATGTCCAGAGCACCGTTTGTGCTTTGGCACTGCTCCCTCTCGTCGTCTTAGAGCTCATGAGCATGTCCAGTGTCTGCATCTCGTCGTCGCCGTTCCCCTGGACCCCTCTCCCCCTCTATCCGCTTCCTCACCGACGCAAGCCACCGCGCGTCCACGGGCGAACAGTGGCGTCTTGGCTCGGTTCGTCGCCGTCATCACCCCCCCGTGCTCCCTTGGCCGCCTCTACCCCGTGAGAGCGTCCACCGTGCCTCCCTCATCGCCTGCCTTCGAGCTCATGCACGTGGGCACGCGTCCGCGGCGACGCTAGCTCGGCCTCCTCGCCCCACGACTATATAAGACCACCCCACGGCCTCCCGAGCATCTCATCAGCCTCGCCTCACTCCCAGAAACCTCCCCAACCTCTCCTCCGAGCTTGAGATGGTCTAGAGCCCTACCATGGCCGCCTTGGCCATCGCCGGTCCCCAGCTAAATTCACTCAAAGCTTACTCCCTCACTCCGTCCCTCCACCACCCGTCTTGATGTTGAACTCTAGCGGAGCCTCTCAACTCTTTCCCTCGACTGCCGCCGACCTCTTGTCCCCTGTCCATCCATGGCCGAAGCCTCTGTCCGCCATGGCCTTGCTCCTGCTCGCTCCGGGCTTCCTCGTCGCCCGTGCACCACCGGGGCGGGTGCGCGGCGTCATCCCGAGCCCACTGGTGGTCCGAGCTCCACCAGGGGTAGCCCGAGGCGGACGATCAAGGCGGGAGGAGAGAGAAGAGATGTCGTGGCCCCCACCCATCAGCGACCCAGAGGCCGGCCCCGCACTCTGCTAAAATGGAGTAAGTGGACACGTATTCCTTCTGATACGTTTTCCTTTTAGGAAAGCGCATTTTCATCTTCTTCGAGTTAAAATGCGTTTCCTTAGTTCTGAAAGTGCATTCGCTGAAATACGTTTTCTGTTTTGTCCTCCATGGGCCTGTTTGTAGAAATCTTTTTACAGAATGGTTCCTGAACTTCGTCGGGCTATAACTTTTTACCCCTAGCTCCAAATCAGGTGAATCCAAAGCCCACTTCTTCGTGTCGTCGAGTCCGTTCTGCTGTTATCATTTTCACCATGTGTTAACATTCTGAAAATGACAATTTTGCCCCTGCCCTTATTCAGCCTCTCTAAGAGAGAAAGATTTTCGATGATTCTTTCCGCGAGCTCCTCGCACTTCTTCTCGGTGATTTTTTCCACCCCAGGAAAGCCACACCCTCCATTTGCATGATTGCAAAGAAGTGACATGGTTTAAGTTAGTTGAACTTGTTTAAAATATTGCATTAGTTGTGTATGATTTGTTCATGGCATTTCTCGGAGTATTGCTTTGATGTTGATGTTTCCACGATATTGCTTGGAGTTCTAGGACTCATATTTTAGTGATTATGTGGATGACATGTTGCCTTTGGATTCTTAGTGGCTAGTATGATTATTGTCATGATGGTATCTGTTATTATCTTGGAGCGTTACCTTGGATATCATGTGCCTTTGGATTCTTAGTGGCTAGTATGATTATTGTCATGATGGTATCCGTTATTATCTTGGAGCATTACTTTGGATATCATGTTGCCTTTGGATTATTAGTGGCTAGTGTTATTTTCATCATGATGCTAGATAATATTATGTTTTGGAGTATGATGTTGGAAATGATGCTTGCATGTGGATCATGGTTGGATAGATAGTTCTTGATATTTGAGTAGTAGTCTTATCATTCTTGGATTCATCATGATAGTAATTTTAGACTGTCCTTGGAGTATTTTGATATGACGATATTAAGCTTTGGATTATTTGTTGGATATTGCTATGACTTGGATTATAGGTTGATAGATGATATCAGAGTATCAGTCATTACTATTATATTTTGGGGATAAATTCCATCATTAAGTTGGTCAGGTGCCACCGAACCAGGCTTTTTTCCAGTGTAACCACATTTTCCTTTATGGGAAGGCGCTAAAGCGTCTATTGTCGTGCCTCTCGCCGGTGCCTCCAATGAGGGAATGTTATGGGCGTGCGGTACCTTGGCCCGGTAAGTAGACATAACCTTGTGTGCCCGTTGTTGTTGTTATGGATCCGGTCCCCGTGAGGGACGTTTTTGCCACGACAGTGGTCGTTGTGTCTTTGGTAGGCACGGGGCCACCCAGGACTAGCCCAGTGGGGAGTGAGTCGGAGTGGCCGGGAGAGTGTCATGGCAGTAGATCGGTTTTATCGGAACACCGTTGGTCCACCCGAATGGGAGTGCGAGGCCATGGGTTCCGTGGTGTGGGTAAAGTGCGCTACCTCTACAGAGAGTGTATTTAAACTATCGATAGCTGCGTCCTCAGTCATGGGCATGGGTTCGTACTAGGTCACACCGTTCGATCAACACTCACATGACGGAATGACTTATAGGTGATTTATATGTTGATATGTTGAGCAGTACAGATGGGCAGGATGTTGATGATGATAGACAAAGTGTTGGTCGTGGTAGTGATCGCCGGAAGGATCACCGTTTGAGACCAAGTGTTGGTCGTGGTAGTGATCACCGGAAGGATCACCGTTTGAGACCAAGTGTTGGTCATGGTTGTGATCGCCGGAATGATCACCGTTTGGTTTTGATCACGAGGTGATCGAGAGGGTATATTGCTTGGCCGGTTAGCCAAGAGAGATATGGTTATGGAGATCCGAGATGGTGATTTATTAGTATTGTATCAGTTTCACACCATGCTTAGTAGTTGTTTCATCATAATAGTTGTTAATTTAATTAACTTGTTAAATGCTATGTTATTGTCTTGCCTTGATGTTTATGGTTGTTGTGAGCTTGCAAGTACATTCAATGTACTGACCTGGCGTGTCATGCCAGATTGCAGGCGATGCCATGATTGCTTGATTTCTTGTCGATGGTTGCCGTGCGTGCGGGCTAGATCGTGTCCCAGCTAGAGTCCCTGCGGAGTGGAGTTCACCACTGAGGGAGTCCTGGATTAGGGGGTGTTCGGGTAGCCGGACTATACCTTTAGCCGGTCTCCTGGACTATGAAGATACAAGATTGAAGACTTCGTCCCGTGTCCGGATGGGACTTTCCTTGGCGTGGAAGGCAAGCTTGGCGATGCGGATATTCAAGATCTCCTACCATTGTAACCGACTCTATGTAACCCTAACCCTATCCGGTGTCTATATAAACCAAAGGGTTGTAGTCCATAGGCAATCAAGTCCATATACAACAATCATGCCATAGGCTAGCTTCTAGGGTTTAGCCTCCTTGATCTCGTGGTAGATCTACTCTTGTACTACCCATATCATCAATATTAATCAAGCAGGACGTAGGGTTTTACCTCCATCAAGAGGGCCCGAACCTGGGTAAAACATCGTGTTCCCTGCCTCCTGTTACCATCCGGCCTAGACGCACAGTTCGGGACCCACTACCCGAGATCCGCCGGTTTTGACACCGACATTGGTGCTTTCATTGAGAGTTCCTCTGTGTCGTCGCCTTTAGGCCCGATGGCTCCTTTGATCATCAACAACGATATGGTCCAGGGTGAGACTTTTCTCCCCGGACAGATCTTCGTCTTCGGCGGCTTCGCTCTGCGGGCCAATTCGCTCGGCCACCTGGAGCAGATCGAAAGCTACGCCCCTGGCCATCAAGTCAGGTTTGGAAGCTTAAACTACATGGCTGACATCCGCGGAGACTTGATCTTCGACGGGTTCGAGCCACGGCCAAGTGCACCGCACTATCTCGAGGGGCATGATCTAGCTCTGCCTCCAGACAGTGTCCTGGAGGCCGCACACGCATCGGTTCCGACCCCTAACTCGGAGCCTATTGTGCCAATCGAGGATGAGCGGTTGGACGTCACCTCGGGGGCTTCGATCTCAAAGGCGATCAAGCCGAACGCTAGCCCCGCACTCTGCATGATCCGTGACTCCGAGGATCCGGACTCCTTTCCGGACTCCGAACCCCCCGTGCCCCTGCCAATCGATAATGGAGTTCATGGAGTTCACCGCCGCAGACATCTTTCAGCATTCGCCTTTCGGCGACATCCTGAATTCTCTTAAGTCTCTCTCTTTATCAGGAGAGCCCTGGCCGGACTACGGTCAGCGAGGGTGGGATACGGACGATGAGGAAATTCAAAGCCCACCCACCACCCACTTTGTAGCCACTGTCGACGATCTAACCGACATGCTTGACTTCGGCTCCGAAGACATCGACGGCATGGACGACGATGTAGGAGACGAACAGGAACCAGCACCTGTAGGGCGCTGGAAGGCCACCTCGTCATATGACATATATATGGTGGATACTCCAAAAGATGGAGATGGCGATGGAACAGTGGGGGATGACGCCCCCAAGAAACAGCCAAAGCGCCGGCGTCAGCGGCGCCGCTCTAAATCCCGCCAAAGCAAAAACGGTGATTCCGGCACGGGAGATAATACTACCCCGGATAGCGCCGAAGAACACCCACCTCAGCAAGATTCAGCACAGGAAGATGGAGAAGCCAGCCCTCATGAGAGAGCGGCAGACCGAGAGGTCGAGGATGATAACTATATGCCTCCCTCCGAAGACGAGGCAAGCCTCGATGACGAAGAATTCGTCATACCATCAGACCCCGCCGAACAAGAGCGTTTTAAACGCAGGCTTTTAGCCACGGCAAGCAGCCTCAAGAAAAAGCAGCAACAACTTAGAGCTGCCCAAGATTTGCTAGCTGACAGATGGACTGAAGTCCTTGCGGCCGAAGAGTATGAACTCGAACACCCCTCCAAGAGTTACCCAAAGTGCAGGCCGCTACCCCGATCAGAGGAGGAAGTACCTACATCACCAGCGCATGACACGGAAGACCGGCCACCTCACGGCCGCGACAGAGAGGCCTCTCGGCCCTCCACCCAAGCCATGCCCCGACGCCGCTCAACTAAGGCACGGGAAAATGCGCCAGACCTGCGAGACATACTGGAGGATAAGGCAAGACAAACAAGATCGATCTACGGATCGCGCAGGCGCCCTACGGCATGTGACAATAATCTTCACTCCGGATACAACAAATCCGGCCGGTCCGAACACAACAGACATAGCTCTTTTGAGCTGCGTCGTGATATAGCCCAGTACAGAGGCGCCGCACACCCGCTATGCTTCACGAATGAAGTAATGGATCATAAAATCCCAGAGGGTTTCAAACCCGTAAACATCGAATCATACGATGGCACAACAGATCCGGCGGTATGGATCAAGGATTATCTCCTTCACATCCACATGGCACGCGGCGATGATCTACACGCCATCAAATACCTCCCGCTCAAACTTAAAGGACCCGCCCGACATTGGCTTAACAGCTTGCCAGCAGACTCAATCGGTTCTTGGGAGGACCTGGAAGCCGCATTCCTCGACAACTTCCAGGGCACTTATGTGCGACCACTGGATGCCGACGACTTAAGCCACATAATTCAGCAGCCAGAGGAATCGGCCAGACAATTCTGGACACGGTTCCTAACAAAGAAAAACCAGATAGTCGACTGTCCGGACGCAGAGGCCCTAGCAGCCTTCAAGCATAACATCCGCGACGAATGGCTTGCCCGGAACCTGGGACAGGAAAAGCCGAAATCTATGGTAGCCCTCACGACACTCATGACCCGCTTTTGCGCGGGAGAAGACAGCTGGCTAGCTCGCAGTAACAACTTATCAAAGAACCCTGGTAATTCGGATACCAAGGACAAAAGTGGCAGGACACGTCGGAATAAGAAAAAACGCCGCGTTAGCAGCGACAGCAATGAAGACACGACAGTCAATGCCGGATTCAAAGGCTATAAATCCGGTCAGTGGAAAAAGCCATTCAAAAAGAATACTCAGGGCCCGTCCAGTTTGGACCGAATACTCGATCGCTTGTGCCATATACATGGCACCCCCGAAAGGCCAGCCAATCACACTAACAGGGATTGTTGGGTGTTCAAGCAGGCAGGCAAGTTAAGGGCCAAAAACAGAGACAAGGGGCTGCACAGCGACGACGAGGAGCCCAAGCCGCCGAACAATAATGGACAGAAGGGCTTTCCCCCACAAGTGCGGACGATGAACATGATATACGCAACCCACATTCCCAAGCGGGAGCAGAAGCGTGCACTACGGGACGTATACGCGATGGAGCCAGTCGCCCCAAAGTTCAACCCATGGTCCTCCTGCCCGATCACTTTTGATCAAAGGGACCATCCCACTAGCATCTGTCATGGCGGCTTCGCCGCATTGGTTCTCGACCCAATTATCGACGGATTTCATCTCACAAGAGTCCTCATGGATGGCGGCAGTAGCCTGAACCTGCTTTATCAGGATACAGTGCGAAAAATGGGCATAGATCCCTCAAGGATTAAGCCCACAAGAACGACCTTTAAAGGCGTTATACCAGGTGTAGAAGCCAACTGTACAGGCTCAGTAACACTTGACGTGGTCTTCGGATCCCCGGACAATTTCCGAAGCGAAGAGTTAATCTTCGATATAGTCCCGTTTCGCAGTGGCTATCACGCCCTGCTCGGACGAACCGCATTCGCAAAGTTTAATGCGGTGCCGCACTACGCATATCTCAAGCTCAAGATGCCAGGCCCTCGAGGAGTAATCACGATCAACGGAAACACCGAACGCTCCCTCCGTACGGAGGAGCACACGGCGGATCTCGCAGCGGAGGTACAAAGTAGCCTTCTCAGGCAATTCTCCAGTCCGGCCATTAAAAAGCCAGACACTGCCAAGCGCGCCCGGAGTAACCCACAGCAGGACCGCCTGGCACACTCTGAGCAAGCGTAGCAATGCGGCCCCAACCCCAGCTCTCACGACATAGCAAAACCAGTACCTCGCGTACATAACTTCGCCCTTGAAATACCATGGGCACAATAACGGCACGCCCAAAATACGGCTTAAAACGTACTAGGGGCTGCCGGATTCTTTTTTTAATTTTTTTTCTTACTTTCAGGACTCCATACTTCGGACGACCTGTTCGGCAATTCGACTGCCGCACAAATGATGCAAGCTCCAGGGAGGCAGACAAGCCATGCCGCATTATGGAACTCCCAGGTGGTCTCTGTCACGAGCGGTATACCTGTTTTAAATACAATTCCGCGGCCTGCCCCTAGTCAGGACATACTAAATAGTCCAATATCTTTTGCTTACCGCACTATTTGTATCGTTCGGCTTTGATAAATAGCCTCTCTATAAACAATGCTTAGCTTCTTGTCTATTTTTTGCATTATCTTCTTTTCACATTTATGTTTATTAAATGGCATGATTGCACCCGTACACCATGGTACGGCAAACACGCCAGGGGCTTCAGTACCCCTCATAATGGTGTGAGAAGTCCGTACACTTTCACAAGTGCGGCACCCCGAACTTATAGCACTATATGCATCGGCTCCGAATCATGATTTGGGTCAATAGTTGGGTTTGCCCGGCTCCTATGTTTTGGTGCCTTACGTTCCGCTCTATCGGCTAAGGTAGCACTAGGAGAACCACTGCGATTGTGCCCCGGTTCAGCTGGGTTAAGCACCTCAGTGGAGAAAGCTAAAACTGACTGTCATGATGTGGCGAGAGACCGGTCGCTGTTCGAGAGGTTTTTCGAGTCCCTAAAGGCTTATGCCGCTTCGAGCGAGGAGCAGGCTTTGTCCGGCCAAGGCGTGGATAGCGCCCCGAACTCGGTCTTCCGAACTAGGGGCTTCGCCAAAATTTAAAATTATAGAGTTCTATGGCTAAGTGAGAGTGTTCAAGCATTATAGTCCGATTGCCTGGTTCGTTGTGCTGAGCGCCTCCCTTGAAGGACCCAACTATGGGAAAAAGAGCGCTCAGGTTTATCCCGAACACCCCAGCACTAGTGGCATGGGGGCAGAAGCCAACGACTGGCCATCTCTCAATTTTTGATAAACGGCCGCACAGAAAGTAATATTTTAAATTCAATAAGCATTGCTTAGCGCATATGAACAAGTTTTCAGCGCACAGGATAAACGCGAGCGAGTTCACTCAAAAATCACATCCTTGGTACATTCATCCGCCACAAGGCGGGCACCTGCAAGAACATCCTTGTAGTAGTTCTCGGGCTTGCGATGCTCCTTCCCCGGTGGCGGCCCGTCCTTCACAAGCTTCTCACCATCCAGCTTACCCCAGTGCACCTTTGCACGAGCAAGGGCCCGACGGGTACCTTCGATGCAGACAGAGCGCTTGATGACCTCGAGCCTCGGACAGGCCTCCACCAGCCGCCGCACCAGCCCGAAATAGCTCCCAGGCAGGGCCTCTCCGGGCCACAGCAGAACTATGAAGCCCTTCATGGCCTGCTCGGCCGCCTTGTGGAGCTCGACCAGCTGTTTCAGCCGGTCGCTCAAGGGCACAGGGTGTCCGGCCTCAGAATACTAAGACCAGAACACCTTCTCCGTCGAGCTACCCTCTTCAGCTCGGTAGAATGCGGCGGTGTCGGATACGCTGCGGGGAAGATCTGCAAATGCCCCTGGAGAGCTCCGGATTCGGGTAAGTAACAGGTAGTTCACTTTTATATTTCTGCTTTGCATAAAGAATGCCTTACCCACTGCTATCTTCCTCATCTCCTCCAACTCTTGGAGGGCCTTTTGGGCTTCGGCCTTGGCAAACTTGGCAGCCTCTAGGGCCGTTGCAAGCTCGGATGCTTGCGCCTTCGACTCCAGCTCCAAACTCTCATGTTTTTCCATGAGAGCCTGAAGCTCTTGCTGCACCTCGCCGACCTGAGCCCCAAGTCTGTCTCGCTCGGTGCGCTCCGCGGCCGTTTTCTTTTCGGCCTCAGACAACGCCTGCTTAAGGGTCGCAACCTCAATCGTGGCCCCTACAATAAGTAGTACAATCCTGTTACTCTTTTTGCAATCAAGCCTTTTTATAGGCACTTTTTCTGTGAGGTATTTCTTACCTTCTTCCTCCTCGAGCCGCCGCTTGGCAAGGCCGAGCTCTTGCTTGGTCCGCTCGAGGTCCTGCTTCAGGACACCCACCTCCGCAGTCAGTGCGGCGGTGGATAGTAGCGAAGCCTGCATACGCATATTGACTCTTTTTTAGACTCCTGCGAAATTTAATAGATCCTCTATTCGGCTTTTCTTTCCGAACGCCAAACAGAGCATCAGGGGCTACTGTCTATGCGGTAATATTTTACATATTTTTACTTACCTCGAAGCCTGTTGGAAGGCTAGCGCAAGCTTCAGTCAGTCCGCTCTTGGCGGACTGAACCTTCTGGATCACCGTACTCATAATAGTACGGTGCCCCTCGTCGATGGAGGCGTCGTCAAGCACCTCCAGCAGATTATCCGGCACCTCCGGTTGGACGGAGGCCGCCGGCTCAGAAGGCTTGCTCCTCTTGGAAGGAGTTCGCCTACCGCGGTCCGGAACTAATTCTGGCGCGGTGTCCGGCACAAAGCCGGACTTAGAGCCCTGGGGAGCCTTATCCCCTTCACTCCTGGAGTCCGGGAGGTTGCCTTGCGGCTCCTCCGGGACCACCTCGGCATCACGGTGTCCTGCCCCGGAGCTTGTCGCGACGCCACTTCGGCATCGCCTGCAGTGCGGGGGGAGACAGTGGGCGGAACTGAGTTCACGTCCGATGAGTCCAGGGAGCCGCCCGACGATTCATCGAATTCGGCCCGGGGCGGACTGCATAATTACATTCGACATTAGGGAAAGTTGTGCAACAAAGGAACATCATGAGTTACTCTGATATCCGAACTTACGATTTCGCCGGACGCTTGGCCCTGTTTGGCCACTCCTCTTTGCCCTCTTCGGCGTTGGGGGCGTAGTCCGACGGAGGGGTCTTCCTTTTCCTAGACCCCTTGGCCTCCCCCGTTGGGGCGTCTTTCCTCTTCTCTCCTCCCTCCGCTGGGGGGGGAGAGTTTTCTTCTTCCTCCTCCTCGTTTTCGCGGGAGGAGGGCGTCTCGGACTCGTCAGATGACAAGTCCGACACCACCACGTTGTGGGCACTCTTTCGAGTCCCCGTGGTCTTCTTCTTCTTGGCCTTCTTCTCCGGCACCACATAAGGCGCCGAAACCAGCAGCTTCACTAGTAGAGCTGGGGCTGGGTCTTCGGGCAGCGGAGCCGGATAGTTAATCGGTCCGGATATCGCCCGCCAAGCCTGTCAAAGGTAAGGGAGTTTAGATCCCGCATAGAGTCAAACTATGCAAAAAGCTTAACATCCTGTAAAAGGTGTAGATGGCTTACCTCGCTAGCGTGACGCTGCGAGCTGTATCCGCGGTCCTCGGAAGCAAATGCGGGAGCCTCGGCGCCCTTGAATAGCATCTTCCAGGCGTCTTCGTACGTCATGTCGAAGAGCCTGCTGAGGGTTTGATGCTGCGCCGGGTCGAACTCCCATAGATTAAAATCCCGTTGTTGGCACAGGAGGATCCAGCGGACGAGCATAACCTAGATTACATTAACAAGCTGGACTGGCTTGCTCACCAGGGACTGGATGCATGTTTGCAATCCGGCCACCTCTTTTTTGTCACCCCACGACAGGCCCGTCTCTTTCCAGGACATAAGCCGCGTGGGGGGTCCGGATCGGAACTCGGGGGCTGTGGTCCATTTCGGATCGCGTGGCTCGGTGATATAAAACCACCCGGATTGCCATCCCTTTAGGGTCTCCACGAAAGAGCCCTCGAACCATAGGACGTTGGCCATCTTGCCCGCCATGGCGCCTCCGCACTCCGCCTGGCTGCCGCGCACCACCTTGGGCTTGACGTTGAAGGTCTTGAGCCAGAGGCCGAAATGAGGGCGGACGCAGAGAAAAGCCTCGCACACGACGATAAACGCCGAGATGTTGAGGATGAAGTTCGGGGCCAGATCGTGGAAATCCAGGCCATCGTAGAACATGAGCCCCCGGACAAATGGGTGGAGTGGAAAACCCAGTCCGCGGAGGAAGTGGGGGAGAAATACTACCCTCTCATGGGGCCTTGGGGTGGGGAGAACCTGCCCCTTTTCGGGAAGCCGGTGCGCGATGTCCTTGGACAGGTATCCGGCCTTCCTTAGCTTCTTGACTTGGCCCTCCGTGGCAGAGGAGACCATCCACTTGCCTCCCGCTCCGGACATTGCTGGAGAAGGTTGAGGTGGGAAGTGCCGGCTTGGGCGCTGGAGCTCGGGTGCGCAGGAGATGGATAGGCAAAGGAGGAAGAAGGTGTAGGTAAAAAGGTGGATCCTTGTCCCCTTATATGGGCGGATGCGGTTGTGCGTCCCCACCTGCCTAGTAAAACTCGCTTGCCTCCCAAGCGCCATGATAAGTGGCGCGGTTGGGTTACCCACGTCCGTATTGATGAGAATCCCGTAAAAGGGGGGCACACGATCTCTGCTTTGACAAGACGTGCCAAGGAAACCGCCTCGCAAAACACGCTGAGGTGGAAAAGTGAAAACGATTCAAGTAAAGGACTTGGCTGTAGTGTGATGACGCACTGCGGAATACGTCAGCAGATTTGATTTGTGTTAATATTATTCTCTCTATGGCAATATGTGGAAGCTTATTTTGCAGAGCCGGACACTACTCTTGGTGTTTACAATCTTCTATGAAGGACTTGGAGGAGGAACCCGCCTTGCAATGCCGAAGACAATTTGCGTGCCGGACTTGTCGTCATTGAAGCCTGGTCCAGGGGCTACTGAGGGAGTCCTGGATTAGGGGGTGTTCTGGTAGCCGGACTATACCTTCAGCCGGACTCCTGGACTATGAAGATACAAGATTGAAGACTTTGTCCCGTGTCCGGATGGGACTTTCCTTGGCGTGGAAGGCAAGCTTGGCGATGCGGATATTCAAGATCTCCTACCATTGTAACCGACTCTATGTAACCCTAACCCTATCCAGTGTCTATATAAACCGGAGGGTTGTAGTCCGTAGGCAATCAACTCCATATACAACAATCATACCATAGGCTAGCTTCTAGGGTTTAGCCTCTTTGATCTCGTGGTAGATCTACTCTTGTACTACCCATATCTTCAATATTAATCAAGCAGGACATAGGGTTTTACCTCCATCAAGAGGGCCCGAACCTGGGTAAAACATCGTGTTCCCTGCCTCCTGTTACCATCCGGCCTAGACGCACAGTTTGGGACCCACTACCCGAGATCCGTCGGTTTTGACACCGACAACCACCTTCATCGTTGTTGCGCTACTAGAAGTATTCCGCTGCTACAAGTTGTTTCACTGCTAGCATAGAGCAAGTGTAGTACCGCAGGCGTAGTGTCGTCGTGCTGATGTGCTTCTTTGTAACATCAGACCCTTGTATTATTATGCTTGTAATAAGAGCTGATTTGTTCTATGTCAAGCAGTGCCGTATTTTAGAGACTTTTCCTTGATCTCTGGGCTGGAATACGGGGCGTTCTGGTTTCTCTCAGACGGGGTGCCACAGGCTTGGTATTAGAGCAAGTTTGGCTGTAGGACACCCTAGTCAGTGCGAGCGGTAGAAACCGATAGAAATCGGTAGAATAGAGTTTGGCTTGTTTATTGCATATGGTTGCTGCATTTGTTTGTTGCCAAACATGCATATAGCCTTATTATTTTGCTACTGACGATTTATCTGGTGAATGTAGATGGCATCGGTTCAGATCCACTACAGCTCAGCCTTTGCCTTTCTCCAGTTTTCTTTTCTTGCTCGTTCTTCGGTGTTCGGTGTCATTTATGCCCTAGCAGAGTGATGCCAAGTGATCCTGACACAGTTTGCAGAAATGGTGCTCAGTTATCGCGCCGAATTCCTTCCTTCGGCCCCATTTTGTTTCGGTGGTGAACATGCTTCTACCCCGGATCGTCCTTTTTTCTTGTCATGATGGCAACCCTTAATGGTCTTAGTGAGCAAGAAAGGGAATGCCAGAAGACTCAGTTTCCCCTCTATCCTTTTTTGTTAGACGAGTACTAATACATCTCCGTCGTATCTATAATTTTTGATTGTTCCATGCCAATATTATTCAACTTTCATATACTTTTTGGCAACTTTTTATATTATTTTTGGGACTAACATATTGATCCAGTGCCGAGTACCAGTTCCTGTCTGTTGCATGTTTTTGGTTTCGCACAATACCCATATCAAACAGAGTCCAAACGGGATAAAAACGGACGGAGCTTATTTTGGGAAAATATGGAAAATTTGGAAGGAAAATCAACGCGAACCAGTGCACGAGGTGGTCACGAGGCAGGGGGCGCCCCCCTTAGGGCGCGCCCCCTACCCTCGTGAGCCCACCGTAAGGCGGTTGACGCTCTTCTTTTGCCGCAAGAAAGCTAATATTCGGAAAAAATCATGGCGAAGGTTTCAGGCCAATCGGAGTTACGGATCTCCATATATATACGAAACGGTGAAACAGAGCCAGAGGAGAACGCAGAAACAAAGAGAGACAGAGAGACAGATCCAATCTCGGAGGGGCTCTCGCCCCTCCCATGCCATGGAGGCCATGGACCAGAGGGGAAACCCTTCTCCCATATAGGGAGGAGGTCAAGGAATAAGAAGAAGGAGGGGGCTCTCTCCCCCTCGCTTCCGGTGGCACCGGAGTGCCACCAGGGGCCATCATCATCACCGCGATCTTCACCAACAACTTCACCGCCATCATCACCAACTCTTCCCCCCTCTATGCAGCGGTGTAACCTCTCTCTTACCCATTGTAATCTCTACTTAAACATGGTGCTCAATGCTATATATTATTTCCCAATGATGTATGGCTATCCTATGATGTTTGAGTAGATATGGTTTGTCCTAATGGCTATTTGATGATCGTGATTGGTTTGAGTTGTATGTTTTATTATTGGTGTTGTCCTATGGTGCTCTCCGTGTCGCGCAAGCGTGAGGGATTACCGCTGTAGGGTTTGCAATATGTTTATGATTTTCTTATGGTGGGTGGCATGAGTGACAGAAGCACAGACCCGAGTAAGTAGGTTGTTTGCGTATGGGATAAAGGGGACTTGATGCTTTAATTCTATGGTTGGGTTTTTACCCTTAATGATCTTTAGTAGTTGCAGATGCTTGCTAGAGTTCCAATCATAAGTGCATATGATCCAAGTAGAGAAAGTATGTTAGCTTATGCCTCTCCCTCAAATAAAATTGCAATAATGATTACCGGTCTAGTTATCGACTGCCTAGGGACAAATAACTTTCTCGTAACAAAAAGCTCTCTACTAAAACTAATTTAGTTGTGTCTTTACCTAAACAGCCCCTAGCTTTTATTTACTCGCTCTTTACTTTCTTGCAAGCTTACCCAAAAAACTCCTACAAAGTACTTCTAGTTTCATACTTGTTTCCGGTAAAGCAAACGTCAAGTGTGCGTAGAGTTGTATCGGTGGTCGATAGAACTTGAGGGAATACTTGTTCTACCTTTAGCTCCTCGTTGGGTTCGACACTCTTACTTATCGAAAGAGGCTACAATTGATCCCCTATACTTGTGGGTTATCAAGACCTTTTTCTAGCGCCGTTGCCGGGGAGCAATAGCGTGGGGTGAATATTCTTGTTTGTGCTTGTTTGCTTTATCACTAAGTAATTTTTATTTTCTGTTCTAAGTTGTTTTCTATCTTTAGTTATGGATATGGAACGCAAAATACCAAAAAAATTAGATGTACTCGCTACTCATGGAGATGGGGTAACTCCTAAAACCCTCGATTCTCATTATGTGAAAGATATTAAGTACTACTTTGATAATCCTGAGAAAACACCATTCAACTTTATAATGGGAGACATGTTGGATCAACGTGAATACTTTAGGGATTATCGTTTGACACAAAAAGGGAAACTATTATGGGACCAGTTTATTATGTTCCGTTGGTATGCTTGGCAACTATGCTTGAGATATGATATTACTTGTTGCTCTAGGATGAAGGCTCCACACCTTCCCTTTTCATGCAAATTTAATGTTAATGAAACCTTAGCTTCTTATGCTAATGGTATATATGATTACTATGATGTGTAACAAATAGAAGAATTTCTTGCTTTCAAGGCTGCTTATGAAATTGAATCTTTGTTTGAAAAGTATGAAGCTTTAGATGATGATGTTTATAGGCCTGAAAATCTTGCTGTACTTAGATATTGCTATGAAAATTATGAATACAATTACTATATTAATGCATTTATTGAGAAAGTCTCCGCTGTCCAAGAAGAGAATAATATTTTGCAGGAAGCTATGGAAGAAGAAATTGATGAAACTGTGAGCTCATTGGATGAAAAAGATGATGAGGAGAGTGAAGAACAAAAGGAGGAAGAGCGGATTGATCACCCGTTCCCACCTTCTAATGAGAGTAACTCTTCAACTCATACATTGTTTAATTCCCCTTCATGCTTACCGAAGGACGATTGCTATGATGATTGTTATGATCCCATTGATTCTCTTGAAATATCCCTTTTTGATGATTCTTGCTATGCTTGTGGCCAAGATGCCAATATGAATTATGCTTATGGAGATGAACTTGCTATAGTTCCTTATGTTAAACATGAAATTGTTGCTATTACACCCACGCATGATAGTCCTATTATATTTTTGAATTCTCCAAACTACACTATATCGGAGAAGTTTGCACTTATTAAGGATTACATTGATGGGTTGCCTTTTACCGATGCACATGATGATTTTGATGAGTATAATATGCATGTGCTTGCTGCTCCTACTTGCAATTATTATGAGAGAGGAACTATATCTCCACCTCTCTATGTTTCCAATATGATAGAATTGCAAGAAACTGTTTATACTATGCATTGGCCTTTACTATGTGTGCATGAATTGTTCTTTTATGACATGCCGATGCATAGGTAGAGAGTTAGAATTCGTCATTGCTTGATATATGTTACTTTGTGCTCACTACTAAATGCCAAATCATTGCTAATTAAAATTGGCTTTGATATACCTTGGGATCCGGGTGGATTCACAACTTGAGCACTATATGCCTAGCTTAACGGCTTTAAAGAAAGCGCTACCAGGGAGACAACCTGGAAGTTTTAGAGAGTCATTTATTTCTGTTGAGTGCTTTCATATAGTTTAAAAACAACAAAAATAAAGAGGGGAACCCAAAACTTTTTCAAAAAGGAAAGTGAAAGTGATAGAGACAAGCATTGTTGAAGTGGGAGCTAGCCTTGAACTTTGTTCATGCTCACGGCAACTTTGTGAATCTTGATTACAGAAAATTCTCAACAAAAATAATTACCCCCTTGTACAATTCCATTGTATTATAAAAATAATGTGCCAAGGTTTGCCTTTAGGATGTTTACGATGCTTGTTGGTTTGTGCGGTGCAGGACAGAAACTTTGGCTGTAGTGCGTGAATTTTAAATTTTTACTGGAACGTCAAATGGTTCTGATTATTTTTGACCTGTCTTGCTGTACAAATTTTTTATTTTTCCTAAGTTTTGCAGAATTTTTCAAGTATCATAAGTATGATGAATGTTCAGATTGCTACAGACTGTTCTGTTTTAGACAGATTCTGTTTTTGATGCATAGTTTTCTTGTTTTGATGAAACTATCAATTTATATTAGTGGATTAAGCCATGAAAAGTTATATTACATTAGAAATAATGCAAAAACAAAATATGAATTGGTTTGAAATAGTACTTAGAGTAGTGATTTTCTTCATTATACTAACGGATCTTACCGAGTTTTCTGTTGAAGTTTTGTGTGGATGAAGTGTTCGATGATCGAGAAGGTCTCGATGTGAGAAGAAGGAAGAGAGGCAAGAGATCAAGCTTGGGGATGCCCGAGGCACCCCAAGTAAATATTCAAGGAGACTCAAGCGTCTAAGCTCGGGGATGCTGGGGAGGCATCCCCTCTTTCTTCAACAAATATCGGTATGTTTTCGGATTCGTTTCGTTCATGCGATATGTGCAAGTCTTGGAGCGTCTTTTGCATTTAGGTTTTTTTATGCACCATGCTAGTATGAGATGTTCCTCGGTTGATTTATAGAATGCTCTTTACACTTCACTTATATCTTTTGAGTATGGCTTTATAGAATGCTTCATGTGCTTCACTTATATCATTTGAAGTTTGGATTGCCTGTTTCTCTTCACTTAGACAACCGCCATTTGTAGAATGCTCTTTTGCTTCACTTATACTTGTTAGAGCGTGGGGATATCTTTTGTAGAAAGAATTAAACTCTCGTTCTTCACTTATATCTATTTAGAGAGATGACAGGAACTGGTCATTCACATGGTTAGTCATAAAATCCTACATAAACTTGTAGATCGCTGAATATGATATGTTTGATTCCTTGCAATAGTTTTGCGATATAAAGATGGTGATATTAGAGTCATGCTAGTCGAGTAATTGTGAAATTGAGAAATACTTGTGTTGAGATTTGCAAGTCCCGTAGCATGCACGTATGGTGAACCGTTATGTAGCGAAGTCGGAGCATGAGGTGTTTATTGATTGTCTTCCTTATGAGTGGCGGTCGGGGACGAGCGATGGTCTTTTCCTACCAATCTATCCCCCTAGGAGCATGCGCGTAGTACTTTGTTTCTATGACTAATAGATTTTTGCAATAAGTATGTGAGTTCTGTATGACTAATGTTGAGTCCATGGATTTTACGCACTCTCACCCTTCCATCATTGCTAGCCTCTTCGATACCGTGCATTGCCCTTTCTCACCTCGAGGGTTGGTGCAAACTTTTCCGGTGCATCCAAACCCCGTGATATGATACACTCTGTCACACATAAGCCTCATTATATGTTCCTCAAAACAGCCACCATACCTACCTATCATGGCATTTCCATAGCCATTCCGAGATATATTTCCATGCAACTTCCATCATCATCATATACGTGACTTGAGCATCATCGTCATATTGCTTTGCATGATCATAAGATAGCTAGCATGATGTTTTCATGGCTTGTCCGTTTTTTGATGTCATTGCTACGCTAGATCATTGCACATCCCGGTACACCGCCGGAGGAATTCATATAGAGTCATATCTTTGTTCTAGACATTGAGTTGTAATATTGAGTTGTAAGTAAATAAAAGTGTGATGATCATCATTATTAGAGCATTGCCCCAGTCAGGAAAGGATGATGGAGACTATGATTCCCCCATAAGTCGGGATGAGACTCCAGACTTTACAAAAAAATAAAAGAGGCCAAAGAAGCCCAAATAAAAAAAGAGGCCAAAGAAGCCCACCAAAAAAATAAAAAAAGAAAAGAAAAGAAAAAAATGAGAAAAAGAGAGAAGGGGCAGTGCTACTACCCTTTTCCCACACTTGTGCTTCAAAGTAGCACCATATTCTTCATATAGAGAGTCTCTTGAGTTATCACTTTCATATACTAGTGGGAATTTTCGTTATAGAACTTGGCTTGTATATTCCAACGATGGGCTTCCTCAAATGCCCTAGGTCTTCATGAGCAAGCAAGTTGGATGCACACCCACTTAGTTTCAGTTTGAGCTTTCATATACTTATAGCTCTAGTGCATCCGTTGCATGGCAATCCCTACTCACTCACATTGATATCTATTAATGGGCATCTCCATAGCCCATTGATACGCCTAGTTGATGTGAGACTTTCTCCTTTTTTGTCTTCTCCACATAACCCCCATCATCATATTCTATTCCACCTATAAGTGCTATGTCCATGGCTCACGCTCACGTATTGCGTGAAAGTTGAAAAGGTTTGAGAACATCAAAAGTAGGAAACAATTGCTTGGCTTGTCATCAGGGTTGTGCATGATGTGAATGCTTTGTGTGATGAAGATGGAGCATAGCCAGACTATATGATTTTGTAGGGATGAGCTTTCTTTGGCTATGTTATTTCAATAAGACATAATTGCTTGGTTGGTATGCTTGAAGTGTTATTATTTTTATGTCAAAGGATAGACTATTGCTTTGAATCACTCGTGTCTTAATATTCATGCCATGATTAGACATATGATCAAGATTATGCTAGGTAGCATTCCACATCAAAAATTATCTTTTTTATCATTTACCTACTCGAGGACGAGCAGGAATTAAGCTTGGGGATGCTGATACGTCTCCATTGTATCTATAATTTTTGATTGTTCCATGCCAATATTTTTCAACTTTCATATACTTTTTGGCAACTTTTTATATTATTTTTGGGACTAACATATTGATCCAGTGCCCAGTGCCAGTTCCTGTCTGTTGCATGTTTTTGGTTTCGCAGAATACCCATATCAAACAGAGTCCAAACGGGATAAAAACGGACAGAGCTTATTTTTGGAAAATATGGAAAATTTGGAAGGAAAATCAACGCGAACTAGTGCTCGAGGTGGTCACGAGGCAGGGGGCGCGCCCCTACCCTCGTGAGCCCACCGTAAGGCGGTTGACGCTCTTCTTCTGCCGCAAGAAAGCTAATATTCGGAAAAAAATCACGGCGAAGGTTTCAGGCCAATCAGAGTTATGGATCTCAATATATATACGAAACGGTGAAACAGAGCCAAAGGAGAACACAGAAACAGAGAGACAGATCCAATCTCGGAGGGGCTCTTGCCCCTCCCATGCCATGGAGGCCATGGACCAGAGGGGAAACCCTTCTCCCATCTAGGGAGGAGGTCAAGGAAGAGGAAGAAGGAGGGGGGCTCTCTCCCACCGCTTCCGGTGGCACCGGAGTGCCACCAGGGGCCATCATCATCACCGCGATCCTCACCAACAACTTCACCGCCATCATCACCAACTCTTCCCCCTCTATGCAGAGGTGTAACCTCTCTCTTACCTGCTGTAATCTCTACTTAAACATGGTGCTCAATGCTATATATTATTTCCCAATGATGTATGGCTATCCTATGATGTTTGAGTAGATCTATTTTGTCCTAATGGCTATTTGATGATCGTGATTGGTTTGAGTTGTATGTTTTATTATTGGTGTTGTCCTATGGTGCTCTCCGTGTCGCGCAAGAGTGAGGGATTCCTGCTGTAGGGTTTGCAATATGTTTATGATTTGCTTATGGTGGGTGGCGTGAGTGACAGAAGCACAGACCCGAGTAAGTAGGTTGTTTGCGTATGGGATAAAGGGGATTTGATGCTTTAATGCTATGGTTGGGTTTTTACCTTAATGATCTTTAGTAGTTGCGGATGCTTGCTAGAGTTACAATCATAAGTGCATATGATCCAAGTAGAGAAAGTATGTTAGATTATGCCTCTCCCTCAAATAAAATTGCAATAATGATTACCGGTCTAGTTATCGATTGCCTAGGGACAAATAACTTTCTCATAACAAAAAGCTCTCTACTAAAACTAATTTAGTTGTGTCTTTACCTAAACAACCCCTACCTTTTATTTACTCGCTCTTTACTTTCTTGCAAGATTACCCAAAAAACTCCTACAAAGTACTTCTAGTTTCATACTTGTTTCCGGTAAAGCAAATGTCAAGTGTGCATAGAGTTGTATCGGTGGTCGATAGAACTTGAGGGAATATTTGTTCTACCTTTAGCTCCTCGTTGGGTTCGACACTCTTACTTATCGAAAGAGGCTACAATTGATCCCCTATACTTGTGGGTTATCAAGTACGGATATTTTCCGTCGCTTGATAATAATGTGGCAAAAATATTTGTGTCCTGCTACATGGTTACCAGGTACGTCCTCACCTCCGAGCTAGTCCAGGTTGCTACCTGACTAAGCTAGCACTTGGTGTAGCGCTTATTACATCAATTCTTCCACACATTTATTCGTCCTCGTGCACATCGTCACACATGCTAGATTGTAGAACCGGAGATTCCGCGAGATTTGTGTGCTTAAGTAGGCATGCATATTGTGTGACTAGCAGTAATATGTGACACTGATTGTGTGTGAATTGATTGTTCTTGCATGCTTGAGTTTCTTTTGCTTCTTTATTTTGGGCCCCAGTGTTACATTATTTCCCCCCTATAAAGAGTTGCTCATCAACCGACACCGGATCTGAAGAATCAACAAGGAGTTTTATTTTGAAGCTCAGCTAAACAGAATGGAATTCTCAGCCGATTGCAGTGAAATGGGGAATATCTGATCTTGAGGCTGATAATCAATTTTGCATTAGTGTGCACTCCTCACAACAGTACTGATAACTCAAGTCTGTATCAGTATAAAATCCTCACAACAGTAATGATCAGCAGTAAGACAAGTCAGGTACAAGATCCACGGTATATTTTCAGTCAAAGGTATGGAGCATATACAAAATTTTGGCTCAGCAAGGCATGATGTTTGAAATATATTGTCATCCGAAATAAAGTCAGAATGTGATATGCTCAAGGAAGACGGTTAAACGAATTTTCTCATGCAAATAATCAGCCACAAAATATTATGGGCGTGTGTGTAGATTTGATTCTACATATCAGTATGAAGTTTTGGATATAAGAAACGCAAAATTATTCCACACGCTATCGGAAGAAATTTATGAGGCAAGGCTTCTCAATTTTTCCTTAGCATGATTTGTGAACAATTTCCGGCCCATGATAACCGGTCTTACACAAGCCTGATACCTTAGTAAAAGCTTCTGACAAACGGAAATGAATTTTTCTCAACAAGCAAACCGGGGAGAAGCTTCTCAAGTATGGAAACCTGGCTTCTCCTACACAATAATCATGTCAAGCTTCATGTGTAAGCTATCAAGGCTTCTTCTGCATGCTACCCAGCCAAAGGCTTCGAGCAGAAGCTAACGAGCCTTCCTCGGGAAGCTGCATGAATGGCTTTTCTCTGAAGTGCAAGGATCATATTTGCAATAATTTTGTCAGAGATACAATGTAGTCAAAACATATGCCTACCGCAAGGATCGAGTGTTCGGTGGCATATTCTTCTTACACATATGGTGAGCATGCATCCCCAATCATATTAGTCATTCATACGAGGTACGGCAAGGATCCAATAGATATACCTAAGGAAGGTACGGATCCAACAACCTCATGAATCATGCAAAGGAAGATAAGCAGAGATACATCTCATGAATTACAAGGATCGATAAGATCTGGGGATGACATCACAGAATCACAGTGTTGACAATGGTCATCAAGGTCATTATTCCCGCACCAGACAAGGTGATATCAGAAAACCTTGTCACATTCTTGTATGATTGGCCTCAGCAATGAGCTCCGTACAGCTACAAACCCCGAGTATATGTCATATATGTGTGGAAACAGGTCAGAAAAACAAGCACAAGGAATAATGTCAAAAATATTAATCACACCCATGGTCATACGAAGAATCAAGGACATGCGTGGCCAAGTTATTTCAGCAAGGTATCCTGACAAAGAAAATCATGACCGTTAAAAGGTGAGATCGACAACAAAGGTATGATGATTTTGCACGACCGTCAGGGTCCGGATACCCCAAGTCACTTGGAGGTCGTAATTACATATGGATCCACAAAGACATACTCTCAGCGGCCTACTCTGTTTTACAAGGATTTCATATCCCAATGGGAATGGTTAATATGGAAAATCCAAATAGGTACACCGACAAAATGAGAAAGTCAAAAGCTGAACAATCAGCTCAGACCCGGTATACTCACCGATGGAATCAAGTACATGGTCAGTCTGTCAGGAAAAACATTTGTCCGTTAGCCCCCTATCGGGCAAAGTCTCAAGATGTAAATATTTGAGGTATGACATAGCTATAACTCCATACACCGTTATATTGCTTCTGACAAAAGGTAGTCAGATCTTTGGTACATATGTCACGCTCGAGCCAAAGAAATAAATCAAAATCAGTATCACCTTTGAGCAGTCAGATCCCGTCAGAAGATGGCCATGATTAATTCTAAGCATTTATTGAACCCAGAAGGCTTGCATTTATTTGAAGCAACCCCATGACAGAAGTAAGAAGGTTTTCATGACCAAAAGAAAAATTAATGCTCAGACCCATTGTATATCACCGTAGGTATGAAAGAATCAACGTCAGCAAAAGGATTTGGTGTGTGAGCAAAAACCCGTCAGAATTTGTGAAAAGGTAGAGCAAACCACCCCGAGCAAAGGTAATCAAATCATATAAAATTCTTGGGGGAACAATAAATAAAGGAAAAAGGATACCCGAGCAAGAAACGGTATCCACAAGTCATACTTTTTCCTAGAGCAACTAAATCTCGAGGACGAGATTTCTTTAAGGGGGTAAGAGTTGTAACAGCCTGGATTTTGGCCCTTTTCTTTTTTCTTTTTGATTTATTGGGTTTTGCTCTGTTTTTCTTTTTGGAATGGTTATGTGGCCTTGTCACCTGGGAAATCATCTTCATTTCCTCTCCCAAGTGGCTCATCACCCTAAAAACCTTTCCAAGATCATGTCACTTCACTCCTTGACCAAACCCTAAAATCTTTTTCTAGGAAATATTCTTTTTTCTATTAAAGGAATAATCCTATCTGCCCTAGGTTGTGAAGCAACCCATATTTTTGCCCATCCGAAAATCCCCAAATAATTCTTATAAATTGTTTGGGTCATATCTTCCTCAAATATGACAAAATATTTCATTGGCCATATTTCTCATCATGCTTAATAAATTCATTTCCTATTCTGTCCTAAATGGCACATTGTGAAGAAAGTGCTATTTATCTTTGCCCATTTGCCCCCAACCTTTTTGGGCATGATATATCATCCAAATAATTGACCTGTGCCAAAATTCAACTTTATTTGCCTAGCCAAACTTCCTCAGTAAGTTCCTGTCTGAGGGAAGCCTTTGTGAAGGAAGTGATAGCTAGGATTATCCAAATGAGTTGAAATTTTGCATGCCTCTTCTTGTGCTCATATTAACTCACTCCTACAAGTTTCAGCTCCATCCCTTGATCTATGTGAGCACAACATCTAATCTTTGATTTTGTCAATATTTCCAGGTTGTGAAGCAAGTATATTTTATATTGCTTCATTTTGCCTGAAAATTTACCAGAGCATTCTCCTACCCAAATAACTTCTCTCCACCAAATTTGGCATCAATTAATCTATCAAATATTTCTCTAGAATGTTTGCAAGATTCTGGACAGAGGGAATAGCTGTGAAGAAAGTACCATTTTGGTAAAACCAATTGGTATGAAATTTTTACGGCACCTTTATCTGGCCAAATCACTAAGCCCTGCCAAATTTTATCTCAAGTGGTTACTCTATGTGAGTGAACCATCATGATCTTGATTCTGGACCCATAATGTGAGTTAAAAAGCAACTATATTAGTTTGTGCTCCATTATGCCCCAAAACCTCCAGGATCATAGTCCTTCTTAAGCTAATCATTTCAGACAAATCCATTTGGCCTAAGCACATCCCAGTTGATCACCAGTGCCTGGTCAAATTTACTGCAGTAAACTTCACAGGACGATTAACCTTTAACCAAAGCCTTTTTCACCGAGCTACCACCGCAGTTGAGGCCTACCCTGGATGAGCTACGCACTAGACAACATGGTCAAGCCCCTCTCCCCCACTACATGCCAGTGTATGTGGTGACCGCGCAGCTGGCATGCACATTTACGCGCTTTGTGCGCTGTGGCGTGTCCAGAGCACCGTTTGTGCTTTGGCACCGCTCCCTCTTGTTGTCTTAGAGCTCGTGAGAATGTCTAGTGGCTGCATCTCATCGTCGCCATTCCCCTGGACCCCTCTCCCCCTCCGTCCGCTTCCTCACCGACGCAAGCCACCACGCGTCCACGGGCGAACAGTGGTGTCTTGGCTCGGTTTGTCGCCATCGTCATCCCCCGTGCTCCCTTGGCCGCCTCTGCCCCATGAGAGCCTCCACTCCGCCTCCCTCGTGGCCTGCCTCCGAGCTCATGCGTGTGGGCACGCGTCGGCGGCGCCGGCCACGCATCCACGGCGACGCCAGCTTGGCCTCCTCGCTCCGCGGCTATATAAGACCACCCCGTGGCCTCCCGAGCATCTCATCAACCTCGCCTCACTCCCAGAAACCTCCCCAACCTCTCCTCCGAGCTTGAGATGGTCCAGAGCCCTCCCATGGCCGCCTCGGCCATCGCTGGTCCCCGGCTAAATTCACTCAAAGCTTACTCCCTCACTCCGTCCCTCCACCACCCAGCGAGATGTTGAACTCTAGCGGAGCCTCTCAACTCTTTCCCTCGACTGCCGACGACCTCTTGTCCCCTGTCCATCCATGGCTGAAGCCTCTGTCCACCATGGCCTTGCTCTTGCTCGCGCCGGGCTTCCTCGTTGCCTGTGCACCACCGGGGCGGGTGCGCGGCGTCATCCCGAGCCCACTGGTGGTCCGAGCTCCACCAGGGGTGGCCCGAGGCGCCGGGGCCAGCGCCGGACGCGCCCGGCATCGCCTTTCTGTCGCGACCGTCGTGAGGAGGACGATGAAGGCGGGAGGAGAGAGAAGAGATGCTATGGCCCCCACCCGTTAGCGACCCAGAGGCCGGCCCCGCACTCTACTGACGTGGAGTATGTGGACACGTATTCCTTCGGATACGTTTTCCTTTTAGGAAAGCACATTTTCATCTTCTTGGGGTTAAAATGCGTTTCCTCAGTTCCGAAAGCGCATTCGCTGAAATACGTTTTCTGTTTTGTCCTCCAGGGGCCTGTTTGTAGAAATCTTTCTACAGAATGGTCCCAGAATTTCGTCGGGCTATAACTTTTTACCCGTAGCTCCAAATCAGGTGAATCCAAAGCCCACTTCTTCGTGTCGTCGAGCCCGTTCTATTGGTATCATTTTCGCCATGTGTTAACATTCTGAAAATGGCCATTTCCCCTGCCCTTATTCAGCCCCTCCGAGAAAGATAGATTTCCTGCGATTCTTTCCGTGAGCTTCTCGCACTTCTTCTCGGTGATTTTTTCCACCCCAGGCAAGCCACACCTCTATTTGCATGATTGCAATGCAGTGAAGTTAGTTGAACTTGTTTAAAATATTGCATTAGCTATGTATGATTTGTTCATGGCATTTCTCGGAGTATTGCTTTGATGTTGATGTTGCCACGATATTGTTTGAAGTTCTAGGACTTATATTTTGATGATTATGTAGATGACATGTTGCCTTTGGATTCTTAGTGGCTAGTATGATTATTGTCATGATGAAGATGGCCGCTCTCAAACAACACTGCAACCAAATAACAAAGAGTCTCTTATGCCCCCAACAACCCCATACAATGGTAAGTTGTATAGGTGCACTAGTTCGACAAAGAGATGGAAAAGCGTAGTATGAATGGTAGAAATATATTTTTATAATCTGAATAAATAAAAACAGCAATGTAACTAGTAACAAAAGTGAGCAAAAATGGTATTGCAATGCTTGAAAACAAGGCCTAGGGTTCATGCTTTCACTAGTGCAATCTCTCAACAATGATAACATAATTGTATCATATAACAATCCCTCAACATGTGATGACCCACAAGTATCGGGGATCTATCGTTGTCCTTTCTATAAGTAAGAGTGTCGAACCCAACGAGGAGCAGAAGGAAATGACAAGCAGTTTTCAGCAAGGTATTCTCTGCAAGCACTGAAATTATCGCTAACAGTTAGTTGTGTGATAAGATAATTCGTAACGGGTAACAAGTAACAAAAGTAACTAAGGTTCAGCAAGGTGGACCAATCCTTTTTATAGCAAACGACAAGCCTGGGCGAACTCTTATATAAAGCAAAGTGCTCCCTAGGACACATGGGAATTACTATCAAGCTAGTTTTCATCATGCTCATATGATTCGCGTTCATTACTTTGATAATTTGAAATATGGGTGGACCAGTGCTTGGGTGCTGTACTTTCTTAGACAAGCCTCCCACTTATGATTAACCCCTCTCACAAGCATCCACAACTACGAAAGAAGAATTAAGATAAATCTAATCATAGCATGAAACATATGGATCCAAATCAGCCCCTTACGAAGCAACGCATAAACTAGGGTTTAAGCTTCTGTCACTCTAGCAACCCATCATCTACTTATTACTTCCCAATGCCTTCCCCTAGGCCCAAATAATGGTGAAGTGCCATGTAGTCGATGTTCACATAACACCACTAGAGGAGAGACAACATACATCTGCTACTTCTTGAGCTTGCATTGGTTTTTCCCTTGAAGAGGAAAGGGTGATGCAGCAAAGTAGAGATAAGTATTTCCCTGAGTTAAGAACCAAGGTATCAATCCAGTAGGAGACAAACGCGCAAATAACCAATACCTGCACAAACAAACAAACACTTGCACCAACACGATAAAGGGGTTGTCAATCCCTTCACGGTAACTTGCAAAGATGAGATGTGATAGAGATAGATAATTAAAACTAAATAAAAGATAAAATATTTTGGGTTTTTTTGGTTTATAGATCTGAAAATAAAAGATTGCAAAATAGTAGATCAAAAACAAATATGATGGAAAATAAACCCGGGGGCCATAGGTTTCACTAGAGGCTTCTCTCATTAAGGCAAATAATACGGTGTGTGAACAAATTACTGTCGAGCAATAGATAGAAAAGCGCAAAGTTATGACGATATCCAAGGCAATGATTATGTAATATAGGCATCATGTCCGTGTTAAGTAGACCAACTTCTGCCTGCATCTACTACTATTACTCCACACATCGACCGACTCCTACCTGCATCTAGAGTTTTAAGTTCATGAAGAACAGAGTAACGTTTTAACTAAGATGACATGATGTAGAGGAATAAACTCAAGCAATATGATGCAAACACCATCTTTTTATCCTCGATGGCAACAATACAATACGTGCCTCGCTACCCCTACTTTGTCACTGGGTGAGGACACCGCAAGGTTGAACCCAAAGCGAAGCACTTCTCCCATTGCAAGAAAAACCAATCTAGTTGGCCAAACTAAACCGATAGTTCGAAGAGAATTACAAAGATATCAAATCATGCATATAAGAATTCAGAGAAGATTCAAATAATATTCATAGATAATCTGATCATAAATCCACAATTCATCAAATCTCAACAAACGCACCGCAAAAGAAGATTACATCGGATAGATCTCCAAGAACATCAAGGAAAACATTGTATTGAGAATCAAAGAGAGAGAAGAAGCCATCTAGATACTAGCTATGGCCCGTAGGTCTGAGGTAAACTACTCACGCTTCATCGAAAGGGCAATAGAGTTGATGTAGATGCCCTCCGTGATCGAATCCCCCTCTGGCAGGATGCCAGAAAAGGCCCCAAGATGGGATCTCCCAGGGATAGAAGGTTGCGGTGGTGGAAAAGTGTTTTCATGGATGCTTATGGAGGTTTGGGAATATATGTGAATATATAGGAGGAAGAACTAGGTCAGGGGGGTCACGAGGGGCCCACAAGGTAGCGAGCGCCCCCCTCCACGGCACACCCTCCACCCTTGTCGCCGCCTCGTGGCTCTTCTGACTTGAACTCCAAGTCTCCTGGGTGTCTTTTGGTCCAAGAAAAATCATCACAAAACTTTTATTCCGTTTGGTCTCCATTTGATATTCCTTTTCCGCGAAGCTAAAAAACAAGGAAAAAACAAAACACTGGCACTGGGCTCTAGGTTAATAGGTTAGTCCCCAAAATAATATAAAATAGCATATTAATGCATATAAAACATCCAAAATAGATAATATAATAGCATGGAATAATAAAAAATTATAGATACATTGGAGACGTAGCAAGCATCCCCAAGCTTAATTCCTGCTCATCCTTGAGTAGGTAAATGATAAAAACAGAATTTTTGATGTGGAATGCTACCTAACATATTTATCCATGTAATTTTCTTTATTTTGGCATGAATGTTTAGATCCATAAGATTGAAAACAAAAGTTTAATATTGACATAAAAACAATAATACTTCAAGCATACTAACAAGGCAATTATGTCTTCTGAAAATAACATGGCCAAATAAAGCTATCCTTATAAAATCATATAGATTTTCATCACACAAAATACTCAAATCATGCACAACCCCGATGACAAGCCAAGCAATTGTTTCATACTTTTGGTGTTCTCAAACCTTTTCAACTTTCACGCAATACATGAGCGTGAACCAAGGACATATCACTATAGGTGGAATAGAATATGGTGGTTGTGGAGAAGACAAAAAAGGGAGATAGTCTCACATCAACTAGGCGTATCAACGGGCTATGGAGATTCCCATTAATAGATATCAGTGTGAGTGAGTAGGTATTGCTGCCATGCAATGGATGCACTAGAGCTATAAGTGTATGAAAGCTCAAAAAGAAATTAAGTGGGTGTGCATACAACTTGCTTACTCACGATGACCTAGGGAAATTTGAGGAAGCTCATCATTGGAATATACAAGCCAAGTTCTATAATGAAAAATTCCCACTAGTATATGAAAGTGACAACATAGGAGACTCTCGATCATGAAGATCATGGTGGTCCTTTCAAGCACAAGTGTGGAAAAAGGATAGTAACATTGCCCGTTCTCTCTTTTCTCTCATTTTTTGGGGGCTTCTTTGGCCTCTTTACTTTTTTGTAAAGTCCAGAGACTCATCCCAACTTGTGAGGGAATCATAGCTTCCATCATCCTTTCCACACATGGGACAAGGCTCTAGTAATGATGATCATCACACTTTTATTTACTTACAACTCAAGAATTACAACTCGATTCTAGAACAAAATATGACTCTATATGAATGACTCCGGCAGTGTACCGGGATGTGCAATGACTCAAGAGCGACCTGTAAAGAAAAATGATGAATGGTGGCTTTTCTACAAATACGATGTCAACTACATGATCATGCAAAGCAATATGACAATGATGAAGTGTGTCATAATAAACTAAATGGTGGAAGTTGCATGGCAATATATCTTGGAATGGCTACGCGAATGCCATAATAGGTAGGTATGGTGGCTGTTTTGAGGAAGGTATATGGTGGGTTTAATGCACCGGCAAAAGTTGCGCGGTACTAGAGAGGCTAGCAATGGTGGAAGGGTGAGAGTGCATATAAGGACTCAACATTAGTCATAAAGAACTCACATACTTATTGCACAAACCTATTAGTTATAAAAAAAGTACTACACGCATGCTCCTAGGGGGATAGATTGGTAGGAGAAGACCATCGCTCATCCCCGACCGCCACTCATAAGGAAGACAATCACTAAATGAATCATGCTCCGACTTCATCACATAACTGTTCACCATACATGCATGCTACGGGAATCACAAACTTTAACACAAGTATTTCTACAATCCATAATTGCTCACTAGCATGACTCTAATATCACCATCTTTATATCTCAAAACAATCACAAGGAATCAAACTTCTCCTAGTATTCAATGCACTTTATATGGAAGTTTTATTTTATCCCTCTTGGATGCCTATCATATTAGGACTAAATTCATAACCAAAGAAAATTACCATGCTGTTTAAAGAGCTCTCAAAATAATATAAGTGAAGCATGAGAGTTCAACAATTTCTATAAAATAAAACCACCGCTATGCTCTGAAAAGATATAAGTGTAGTACTAGAGAAAAATTGCCTAGCTCAAAAGATATAAGTGAAGCACATAGAGTATTCTAATAAATCACGATTTATGCATGTCCCTCTCAAAAGGTGTGTACAACAAGGATGATTGTGGCAAACTAAAAAGCAAAGACTCATATCATACAAGATGCTCCAAGCAAAACACATATCATGTGGTGAATAAAAATATAGCCTCAAGTAAAGTTACCGATAGACGAAGACGAAAGAGGGGATTCCTTCCGGGGCATCCCCAAGATTAGGCTCTTGGTTTTCCTTGAATGTTACCTTGGAGTGCCTTGGGAATCCCCAAGCTTAGGCTCTTGCCACTCCTTATTCCACAGTCCATCAAATCTTTACCCAAAACATGAAAACTTCACAGCACAAAACTCAATAGACAATCTCATGAGACCCGTTAGTATAAGAAAATAAATCACCACTTATGGTACTGCTGTGAACTCATTATTTATTTACATTGGTGTAATAATGTAATGCAAGAGATGAGAGTTTATGATGGGTACTTGGCGAGCTTGCCTTGGCGCAGATCTCCCCGAAAACAATGCCAGAAATTCTTCCTGGTACTACTTGAGCTTGCGTTGGTTCTTCCCTTGAAGAGGAAATGGCGATGCAGCCAAGTAGAGATAAGTATTTCCCAAGAACCAAGGTATCAATCTAGTAGGAGATGAATGCGCAAATCACCAATACCTGCACAAAGAAACAGACACTTGTCACGCCCAATATGCGACACTATCCTAAAGGGACTC
This sequence comes from Triticum urartu, assembly GCF_003073215.2. Lineage (NCBI taxonomy): Eukaryota > Viridiplantae > Streptophyta > Magnoliopsida > Poales > Poaceae > Triticum > Triticum urartu. The sequence goes on from NC_053025.1 coordinate 311,080,597, forward strand.
GAAGGTCCCACCAAGGATAGAACCGTGTATTGACACACTCTTACATCAAACCATTACATATAGATGAGGATACAATCAAGGCATACAAATGCCGCAAGAATACATCAATACATCATACACAGAACAACATCCGACTACGGATGAAACACAAACAACAGGTCATACCACATCCACCTAGCTAGCCCAGGCCGTCGACCAGGAACCTATCCCTCGAACAAAGAATAAGCAGAACAAGAACAATAAACATCGCTCTCGCATCATGATCATCGCAGTACCTGCACCTGCAACTCTGGGTGTAGTAATCTATGAGCCACGAGGACTCAACAATCCCATTACCATGGGTATCAAGACTAGCAAAGTTTAAAGGGTATGAAAGGGGTGAAGTGATGAGGTTGCAGCAGCGACTAAGCAAAGTATGGTGGCTAACTTACGAATACAAGAGTAAGGTGAGAAACTACACAAACGGTTGCAAAACAAGTAACAATCAATAAGTGATCCTGAACTACTTACGTTCAAACATAACCCAACCGTGTTCTCTTCTCGAACATACCCGAAAAGAGACAGTCATGGCTACGCATGCGGTTGGTGTATTTTAACTGAGTTTACTTCATTTCCTCTACAACCGGATATTAACAAATTCCCATCTACCACATAACCGCGGGCACGACTCTCGAAAGTTTAAACCCTGCAGGGGTGTCCCAACTTAGCCCATGACAAGCTCACGATCCGCGGAGACAATCCTCCATGGTGGGACACCCGATCAGACTCAGAATCCTGGTGCACAAGACATTTGGACAATGGTAAAACAAAACCAGCAAGACCGCCCGAATGTGCCGACAAATCCCGATGGGAGCAGCACATATCTCGTTCTGAGGGCACACCGGATGAGACATCCTATGAGTAAAACCAACCCTCAAGTTTCCCCGAGGTGGCCCCGCAGTCTACTCGGTTCGGACTAACACTCAGAGGAGCACTGTCCCCGGGGGGGGGGGGGGGGGGGGGGGGGGGGGGGGCTAATAAAAATCCACGGGGGCCGGCAAGTCCCTATGCAAGTTTTAGGTGGTTTTAGGCAATGGTAAAACCAATGTTGGGCCTTGCTAGAAGAGTTTTATTCAAAACAAACTGTCAAGAGGGTCCCATACCCCTCATCGTGTTAGGGACGCAATATCAAGGAACATAACACCGGTATGACGGAAACTAGGGCGGCAAGAGTGGAACAAAACACCAGGCATAAGGCCGAGCCTTCCACCCTTTACCAAGTATATAGATGCATTAATTAAATAAGAGATATTGTGATATCCCATGATATCCATGTGCCAACATGGAACAACCTGCAACTGCATCTACAACTACCAACGCTATAAGAGGGGTTGAGCAAAGCGGTAACATAGCCAAACAACTGTTTGCTAGGGAGGGTGAAAAGGTTAGAGGTTTTCATGGCAATTTGGGAGGCTTGATAAACAAGTGGTAGGTAGCGCGACATAGTGATAACATCGAGACAGCTAGCATGGAAAAGATAGTAGTGAGATCCAAGGTGACGGTCATCTTGCCTGAAATCTCGCTAGGAAGAAGAACGAGTCCATGAAGAAGACGAAGCCATGTAGACGAACAAAGCATAGTCGATCGAATCCTCACAATCGCAATGAAACATGAACTAACGAGAAGGAGCACAACCAAAAAAAAGCTAACAACATGGTAAACACACAACACATAAACAAGACATAATGCTCAACCAAGTATGATGCATGACAATACCACATGATGCTACTCATGGCAAGAGATGATGCACACAAGAGCAACACATTCAAGCAAGTTTAAATGAGGTCGGAAACAACACATAACAATTCTGGTAAGTCCTCATATGAAAATTTCAAAATTGGTCCAGATATGATTACAACACAATGTTATAGCTGTTAAACATCAATTTAAAGTGCACCAAGATGATCTACACGGTTTTCTAGTCAAGTTACATATGACATTTGTTTAATTCGGAGTTACGGCCTAGAAGATATGAGCAAAATAAGTTAAACATGACATTCATGCAAATGCAAGCAAAACAACATCACAAACACTCCAAAACATGGATACAACAAGGTAACATGAAACTACATGCAAAACTAAGCAAGTTTCATATCAAGCTTGCTCAAAACGGAGCATCGGTTCAACACATACACTCAATACAAGATCCAAACACAATCTGCCCAAAACAGCAACTAAGCACTTAGCAACCAAGGAAACAACATGCTAAAAGAATCATATGGGCACAAGCTTGATGTGCACTCAAAGTACAAACAACATGCTTCAAAACATATTTAAGGTTCAGGTTCATAGGCATCAAGATTAATCTAAGATGATCAATGCAAACGGCAACTTAATAACACAGAAATAACAAGGTTCAGGTTCAGGTTCATAGGCATACATGTGAGCAGAAATAACATGTTGACATGTTGGAGGCATGAACCAATAACGATATAGTGCAAGAACATAACAAGAAAAAGCATGACATCAAAGTACATGTTAAACATGGCAAAACATTATTACTAAGCATCTCCATACAAGTCCTAGATCAATGGCAATCAACAAGACAAGATACAACAAGATATAAGATGATTCTCGGACTTAGAAGAAATCTGGGAATGCAAAACATAACATTATGATGCTGACTTTGGAGGCACATAACAACAAGCATATAAACTTAAATAATGATGAAAAATCCATGGACATATAATAGACATGATGTGCTTCAACTTAGTCCATGTGCACAAGTTCATACGAAGCATGGAGTAATCACAATGATTCATGCAAAAAGGAACATGTTGTTAACAGGATGACAGATTTAGCATGATGGCAACTTGAGAGCAAGAAAGAGGCAAGCTACAACAAGTTATAATGACAACCAAGGGCATGGCATCAAAGTACACATAACAAAGAGCAAATAACATCATATACATATCACTCATGGACTAGTGGGAACCATCAAGATAAGATTGCATATTATAATGGTTTCAGCAAGTGTAAAACAACAACATCAACATAGCATGTTTGCAACATGGAACAGAGGTCATATGAAGTCCAAAATTAACAATATTGGCATTTGGACAAAGTACTCATAGCATACTTCAAAACATGTAATTGGATCAACTCCAAAAGAGGAAAAGATCAATCAATAACAAGCTCACAACATGGCATCATGAAGTTAACAGAAAACTGGAACATCATATAGGCATGTTCATGGCAATGAAAACATATGCTACCGGACATATATGAGGCATCCAAAGGCATGGCATGATAAAGAATAACATGGATATTAAAATTTGTGAACTAAACATCTCCAGATTATGCATGGAATTGATGGTAGCTTCAAGTTAACATAGCATCAGAATGTAATAGTTTCAGACTTGGTAAAAATCAGTAAGTCTCAGAAATCAGCAACATCAAGTAGCACACGTCACAAGCTTGTGTTAGTCACCATAAGGCACATAAAAATACATGGATTGCACCACTATAAAAATGGCATGAATATGCTCCTAAAACATATAGACATGATGCACAAAGATGCACACACAAAATTCAACAAAAAAGACAAATCAGCAAGTTATGACAAGTTTCAGCAGTTAACATCATATAGCACTCTTGCATCAGGGATTAACATGGCATAATGCATCCTAACATGCATGAAAATGACACTAATATGAAGAGCACTCTGAGATGAACATTTTTATATATCATATGCTCAATTTGGACACACATGCACACAATTATAGCAGTATCAAAATGCCTACATGATGCTGATGATGCCAGGGTCTTAGAAAAACAATGGGCCTCGGAGCGGAAGTGGATGGGGCGATGCGAGACAAGCCGGTGCAGGGCTCCCATTTGTTTGGCTGGCTCGGGGTGGATGAGCCAGATCCGAGACGAGGTGGTCCCGGCGGCGAGCTCGGGCTCCGACGAGCCCTCAGGGCACTAGCGAGGCGGAGCGAGGCGAGGGGGAGGCAGGCCCTCATCGGATCTGGGTGGAGGAGAGCTCCTCCGGCAGGATCTCGCCGGAACAGGGCCGGAGTGGGCGCGGCGCGGGGTGGGACGAGCTGCAGCGGCAGGGCGGTGGCGTTGGTGGCGCTGTGCAGCGGCGGCGCAGCCGGCGGAGCTGCGTCGAGCAGCGCGGGAGGTGGCGGGCGGCACGGGCGGCGGCACGGAGACGTGGTGGCGCTTGCGGCAGAGGCGGCGATGTGGGCGGGGCGGCGGTGCAGCGGAAGAGGCGGCGATGGCCAGAGCGCATCGCGTGGGTGGCGGGAGGCGGCGGGCCGGCGAGCGACGGAGGCGCACGACAGGGTGGGGCGGGCCAGGCGATGGGCGCGGTCGGGCTCGCGCGGGCCCTCGGTGGGCTCGGCGGGCCACGGCCGTGGGGACGGCCGCGGGGCGACGTGGCGCGGGGGGATTGGACGAGGGGGCGGTGGCAGACATGTCCGGCTGCCGGGTGGACATGTCCAGCGGCGCGGGGAGTGGTGGATCTAGGGCTTCGCTCGAAATGGAGGGGAAGGGGACGTTTTTATAGGTAGAGGGAGCTAGGAGAGTCCAAATGAGGTGCGGTTTTCACCCACAGGATCGTGATCCAATGAAGAAGAGCATGGGGGGTAGGTGGGCTAGTGGGCTCTTATGAAGGATTGCTTGGCTGCAAAGAGAGAGGGGTTTCGCGATTACACGGTTAACCGTTGGGGCATCAAACGACCTCTAAATGGAACGAAATTTGACAGGCGTTCTACTAGTGATATACCATGGCCACTTGACAAATCTTGGCCCATTCCGAGAACGTTTGTCTCCCGCTCACGAAACGAGAACTGAGAGGTGCAACGGGTGCATGTGAGAGTGTCAGATTCTAAAACGGACAATGGAGAAAGTGACCGGATGCAAGTTTTGAAAAACATGATGTAGGATCGAAAGTATGTCTAGAGGGGGGGGGTGATTAGACTACTTGACAAAATAAAAATCTAGCCTTTTCCCAATTTTAAGTCTTGGCAGATTTTAACAACTTAGCACGAGTCAAGCAATCAACCTACACATGCAAGTCTCAGAGTATAGCAGCGGAATGTAAACCATTGCACATGAAGGTAAAGGGAGGAGTTTGGAGGGAGCAAACGCAATGTAGACACAGAGATTTTTGGTGTGGTTCTATTAGGTGGTGCTATCGTACATCCACGTTGATGGAGACTTCAACCCATGAAGGGTAATGGTTGCGCGAGTGCACGGAGGGATCCACCCACTAAGGGTCCACGAAGAAGCAACCTTGTTTATCCCGCCATGGCCATCGCCCACGAAGGACTTGCCTCACTAGGGTAGATCTTCATGAAGTAGGTGATCTCCTTTCCTGTACAAACTCCTTGGTTCAACTCCACAATCTTGTTGGAGGCTCCCAAGTGACACCTAACCAATCCAGGAGACACCACTCTCCAAAAGGTAATAAATGGTGTGTTGATGATGAACTCCTTGCTCTTGTGCTTCAAATGATAGTCCCCCAACACTAAACTCTCTCTCATTGATTTGTATTTGGCGGAATGATGATTTGAGTGGAAAGCAACTTGGGGAAGGCTAGATATCAAGATTCATATGGTTGGAATGGAATATCTTGGTCTCAACACATGAGTAGGTGGTTCTCTCTCAGAAAATGAATGTTGGAAGTGTAGGCATGTTCTGATGGCTATATCCACAAGTGAAGAGTGGGTGGAGGGGTATTTATAGCCACCACACACAATCTAACCGTTACACATAATTCACCAATCTCGGTAGGACCAAATCAGAAAACTCGGTGGGACCGATTCAGTTCAAAATGTGAACGTTAGGCTTTTCGGTGGGACCGACATGTCAAATCGGTGGGACCATTTGATTAGGGTTAGGGCATAACGTAATCTCGTTGAGACCGATTACACAAACTCGGTGGGACCGATTTTGGTAATAAGCTAACCAGAGAATTGGTCAGGCTAACTCGGTGGGACCGAATCGCTCATTTTAGTGAGACCAAAACATTACGAAAGGGAAACAGAGAGTTTGCATTGTGAACTCAGTGGGACCGATCGCTCATCTCGGTTGAACCGAAATGTTACAAAGGGAAACAAAGAGTTTGCAATCCCATCTCAGTGAGACCGAGATCCCTATCGGTACGACCGATATGACTAGGGTTTCTGGCAGTGTCTATGTTAAGTGAACTCGTTGGCGCCGGATAGAACATTTCGGTGGGGCTGAGTTTGACTTTTGGTTTGGGACATATGTGGATATGAGAAAGTGGTTGAGGGTTTTTGGAGCATATCACTAAGCATTTTGAGCAAGTAAGCCATTAAGCAACACCTCATCCCCTTTTAATAGTATTGGCTTTTGCTATGGACTCAATGTGATCTTGGATCACTAAAATGAAAAAGGTAGAGTCTTGATCTTGAGCCAATATGTGTCCTTAGCATTTTGAGGGGTCGACATTCTTAATCCATGCCATGCCAATCATTGAACTTTCTAAAATGGTCATCCTGAAATAGTATTAGTTCAATGAGGTATATGTTGTTAATAATTACCAAAACCACCCAGGGATAGTTGCACTTTCAATCTCCCCCTTTTTGGTAACTGATGACAACATGTAGATCAAAGCTTCGACAAATGATAATAAGATTGAAATACATTGTCGCTTTGAGAAGTATGTGATAAGCAAGAGCTCCCCCTAAATTTGTGCACTATTTAAGATTTGCTTTAGAATGCAAATTCACAATCGATTAGGATCATGGGTCACTCTTCCATGTCACATACATCTTGGTGGAGCGCTCAAAATGATATGAATTAAAACATGCACTCATCACTAAGAAAAGTGAATGATCATATAAGGATATAAAAGATAATATCATCCAAGCAAGCATTAAGGTAGCATATGATCAAACACATGATCATACAAGTATCTCACACAAGGACATAGAGTATCAACCAAGCACACAATAAAGTTCAACCAAAAACAAGAGAGACAAAGAAGCAAAACACTCTCTCTCGAAGCTTATGATCTATACATTTCTCCCCCTTTGGCAACAAGTTACCAAAAAGACAAAAATGCATAGTGCTATGCATCTCTCAGGCTTGGTCTCCAGGATGTGGTGTAGAGCGAACTCCAAGGACGAAGGCATTAGTGGATGATATTGGAGCAGGTGGAGCAGGTGCTGGAGGTGGTACTGAAGCTGTCGCAGGTGCAGATGAAGTAGCTCTTGTATCTAATACTGGCACTGCAGCTGACCTCTGACTCCTTGGCACATGCTGAAAAGCATCCATAGTTGCCTTTCCTCTCCTCTCCTCAGCTTCCTCGTGGAGCTGCTCGACTGCCGTCTGTATCTCAGTCACCTTGAGGTCAAGATCATAGAACTTGGTTTCTACGATCCTCTCCAATCTGTCCTGATTTTGAGTCAGGGTGGCCAAGCCCTTCTCAATCCTCAATGTAGCTTGAATTAGATAACCCAATTGATCTTGTTTGCTCTTCAGGAACACCTGAGATGCTTCCTCAACAGTTGGCATCCTTGCAGCCTTTTCTGCCTTTGCCTTGGCTCTCTTCTCCTATGCTTGTGCCGATGAAGGTTCATTCTCATTCATTTGAACTTCATTATCTTCAAAATCTGGGTATAAGGCTAAATGCTCCTTATCCAACAAGTAAGTACATGTGCCCATCTTTGAGTTGATGAGCACCTGAATGTGTGGAGCATACCCACAAGATCTTTTCTGGTCAGCAGGTGTCCTCTTGATTGTCTCCACAATCAGACTCATGACCTTGAATTTTTGTGGTACATCAAAGATTTGCAGCAAGTTGATGGAATGTCCCCTTATCATCTTGTGATCTCCAGATTTGGGTAACAGAGTATGCCTTAAGATGGTGTAGATAGTGGGCAGACCAGGCAACAAATAGTGCACAAATCCAAGCTTGCGTGTCTCCAAAGATTTATCGGGGATCTCCTTGTACATATTTGCCATTGAGTTGTGGTCCTTCTTCTTCTTGGCATACACATCCAAATCATCCTCTTGCTCTTCTGTGGCATTGATCAACTTGGCCCATTCATCTACAATTGATTGGTACCTTGTATGTTCAGACATCCACACTATCCTCTCATCTGGATAGAAATGAGCAGTGGAGTAAAATTGCATGATTAGCTCATCATTCCATTTTGTGAGCTTCTGTTCAACAAACTTGTCAAATCCACAACCTTTGAAGCTTTCATGTACACCTGGGAAGTGATCCTCATTCTCATCAATAAATTCTCAATTGACCCATCTAATATCACTGACAATTGGCTTCTTGTCAAGCAGAATGGTCTCATAGAAGTCTTGTTGTTCTTTGGTGTGGAACCTATAGTCCACTGCAGTTCTCTTTCTTATAGCATATGGATCAGACTGCCTCCAAAGTCTCAATCCTGCATCCTTTCTGACGTTCATGTCCTCAGCTACTAGATGAACATCATTGTGATCTGGAATCTTGGGTTTTAGTTTTCTCAGCACTTGGGCTTCATCATCTTCTTCTTCAACTTCAGGCACTGGGCCTTGATCTTCTCGTCAGCAGGAATGTTTCTGGTGCTTCTCTTGGGCTTAGAAGGCTTTTGAGCTTGAGTTGTTGCTTTGGGAGCAGTTTTGGGCTTTGATGTTGCAGCCCCTGACTTGATTGCATCTCCCATGAGCTTCTAAGACTTGGGAGCTGGAGCAGCACCTCTTCGTCTTCATCTTCTTCTGGCTCTCTCATGATGGAGGATCTACCAAGCACTCTGGCAGTGGTCTTCTTGACCCTCTCCTTCCTCTTCTTGCCATCTCCAGCCTCTTTGGGTTCAAGAGTGAACTCCATAGTTTCTTGAGTGGAGGCTCTGGCCTTAGACATAGGAATACTTTTTGTAGGTGCCTTCTTAAGTAACACTGGCTTGGTTGTTGTAGCAGTACCATACTCTTTCTTTAGCACCTTCTTCTTGGAGCTGACTTCCTCTTCAGTGGCCACATAGTCCTCATCTTCAGAATCTGAGGTTTTCTTCTTCCTTGACCTGGTGGCTGCCTTTGGCAAATTACTGGGAGTGCTCTTGCTGCCATCATCTAAGGTACTTGAGGGACCAGTGCCCTCACCCAATTGCACTTGCTCTTCAGATCTGTTTTGGCTGTCAATTTGGTCAGACATCTTGGCAAGCAAACTGACAGCAAACCCTATGAATAGATATAGGTGAGGTAGAATAGATGAGCATCACAAAGTGCAGAGTTTTTGGAAAACAAATGAGGCAAAAACTTAGTTTTAGTTATCCACAGAAAGCATTTCGGAGCTACCAATTTGTTAAACTCGATGATACCGAAGCAACTTTTGGACCCTAAACTAGTGAACTGGGTTAGATCGAGTCACAGTTCGGTGGCACCGAGATTGCTAGGGTTTCAAAGAGAGTCGAACTCGTTCGCACTGATTTGCAATTTTCGGTCAGACCAAAAACACATGTGCAATGGCCTAAGCCAAATCGGTGAGACCGATTTCTACAACTCGGTCGGTCCGAGATGAGTTTGGTGGAAACCTAACCCTAAATTTTCAAATTAAATCTAACCTAAATGATGTTTTCTCTAGATAGATTGTTTTTATACATGGTAATGATCATGGCAAAGCAATGTGCTAGGAATCAAAGTAAGGAAATAGCACAGAGCATCGAACCCATACCCTAGTTCGGCGAGAGTTCACTATGGCTACAATGGCAGAGTAGAACTCCATTGACGACGACGGAAACCAGCGGCGGGAGGTCGTTGGCGGAGAGGAGACGATCCAGAGACCCCAAGGAGGCAGCGCAGGATATGCACGGGTTGAGGAGGTTTTAAGAAATTTCCGAATTCTCACCCGTGGGTATATATATCCCGAGCCTGTCGGTGGGACCGAGTGGAACAACTCGGTGGCACCGAGATGCAGAATCGCAAGCGGTAACTGCAACTCGGTCTGACCGAAAAGTTCAAATCGGTTGCACCGAGATGGAAAACCTAGATCAACTTGGTGAACTCCGTGTGACCGAAGTGGATGACTCGGTCATACCGAAATGCACAAAGAGGTTTGGGAAGTTTAAGCCTATGACGAATCGGGGACTCCGAGTGCTCCTCACACAGAGTGGTTCGAATCTGACTTGATCAAACTTTGTGATGTAGCATGAATAGAGTTTGAGACGAGAAAAGCATAGATAGCTAGAGGAGGTTCTTAGGCATTCTTGTCCATCCACTTGGCAAAAGAGAAAACGCCAAACAATCAAAACAACAAGTGGATGTCCTTGAATTAGTAAAATATGCAATCAACATGCTCACACAATAAAATGGCAAATGAAATATGTGGCAAAGCATGCACAAACACTCTAGCATCTATCAAGCAATTGGCGATGACTAGGTCATCTATATATGAGTATATTGACTGAGGAGTCAAATGAGAACATGTGATCGTAGGTCATACTCATCGTTTATGCACAAGTGGGGTTACTACTTTTACATAAAGCGTTGTTGTGCTCACACCTTTAGAGTTGCTTTAGCTCAATTGATTAGAGTAAAGCCCCCCTAGATGTGATATCCCCCCTAAGAGGGATGAACTAACCTTGGGTTTTGTCGATGACGACTTCATGTAGGTGTTGAAGATGTGGATGCTCTATGTTGATGTAGATCATTTGGAGCAACCCATTGGAGTGAGTTGCACTTTCAATACCTATACGGGTTAGTCCCACAAGGAACAAACAAGGATATCCACAGACATAGAGTGATGTATGATGACCCACAAGTATAGGGGATCTATCGTAGTCCTTTCGATAAGTAAGAGTGTCGAACACAACGAGGAGCAGAAGGAAATAATAAGTGGTTTCTAGCAAGGTATTCTCTCCAAGTACTGAAATAAGTGGTAACAGGTAGTTTTGTGATAGGATAATTTGTAACGAGCAACAAGCAACAAGCAACAAAAGTAAATAAAGTGCAGCAAGGTGGCCCAATCCCTTTTGTAGCAAAGGACAAGCCTGGACAAACTCTTATGTAGAGAAAAGTGCTCCCGAGGACACATGGGAATATCGTCAACCTAGTTTTCATCATGTTCATATGATTTGCATTCGGTACTTTGATAATTTGGTATGTGGGTGGACCGGTGCTTGGGTACTGTCCTTACTTGGACAAGCATCCCACTTATGATTAACCTCTATTGCAAGCATCCGCAACTACAACAAAAGTATTAAGGTAAACCTAACCATAGCATGAAACATATGGATCCAAATCAGCCCCTTACGAAGCAATGCATAAACTAGGGTTTAAGCTTCTGTCACTCTAGCAACTCATCATCTACTTATTACTTCCCAATGCCTTACTCTAGGCCCAAATAATGGTGAAGTGTTATGTAGTCGACATTCACATAACACCACTAGAGGAGAGACAACATACATCTCATCAAAATATCGAACGAATACCAAATTCACATGACTAATAATAGCAAGACTTCTCCCATGTCCTCAGGAACAAATGTAACTACTCACAAAGCATAATCATGTTCATAATCAGAGGGGTATTAATATGCATATAGGATCTGAACATATGATCTTCCACCAAATAAACCAACTAGCATCAACTACAAGGAGTAATTAACACTACTAGCAACCGACTAACACCAATCCCAAACTTGAAGACAAGAATTGGATACAAGAGATGAACTAGGGTTCTGAGAGGAGATGGTGCTAATGAAGGTGTTGATGGAGATTGCCCTCTCTCGATGAGAGGAGCGTTGTTGATGATTATGGCGATGATTTCCCCCTCCCGGTGGGAAGTTTCCCCGGTAGAACAGTTTTGCTAGAGCCCTAGATTGGTTCCGCCTCGTGGCGGCCGAGTTTCGTCCGAGGAGATGGCTTCTGATTTTTTTCTCATCGAAAGACTTCATATAGCAGAAGATGGACATCGGAGGGCCACCAGGGGGCCCACGAGGTGGGGGCGCGCCCCCACCCTCGTGGGCAGGGTGTGGCCCCTCTAGTGAACTTCTTGCGCTCAGTATTTTTTATATATTCTGAAAACATCTTCCGTGAAGTTTCAGGACTTTTGGAGCTGTGCAGAATAGGTCTCTAATATTTGCTCCTTTTCTAGCCCAGAATCCCAGTTGCCGGCATTCTCCCTCTTTATGTAAACCTTGTAAAATAAGAGAGAATAGGCATAAGTATTGTGACATAATGTGTAATAACAACCCATAATTAAATAAATATCGATATAAAAGCATGATGCAAAATGGACGTATCAACTCCCCCAAGCTTAGACCCCGCTTGTCCTCAAGCGAAAGCCGAAATCAAAAAATATGTCCACATGTTTAGAGATAGAGGTGTCGATAAAAATAAAATACGGACATGAGGGCATCATGATCATTCTTAGAACAACAACTTATATAATTCTTGTCATATGATTTCTTATGCTAGAGTAATAATTCAATCACAATTTCAAGTATGAATCATAAAATTCATTGAAAACTAACAAACTATAATCTCAGTCATTGGAGCAATTGCAATTTATCATAACATAGGAAAGAGTCAATGTATAAGAGCTTTTCAGCAGGTCCACATACTCAACTATCATATAGTCTTTCACAATTGCTGACACTCACGCAATACTTATGGGTATGGAGTTTTAATCGGACACAAAGAAAGATAGGGGCTTATAGTTTTGCCTCCCAACGTTTTACCTCAAGGGTAATGTCAACAATAATAGTTCATGAAAACTCACATCCAATTAGCCATATATACTAGGATCTTTCTAACATACTGTGCTTGCCAAAGGATAAAATGTAAAAAGGAAGGGTGAAGATCACCATGACTCTTATGCAAGGTAGGAGATAAAAGTAAAAGATAGGCCCTTCGCAGAGGGAAGCAGACATTGTCATGCGATTTTATGGTTGGATGCACAAAATCTTAATGCGAAAGAACGTCACTTTATATTGGCACTTGTGATATGGACCTTTATTATGCAGTCTGTCGCTTTTATTTCTTCCATATCTCGCGATCGTATAAAGCTTATTTTCTCCCACACTAATAAGTCATACATATTTAGAGAGCAATTTTTATTGCTTGCACCGATGACAACTTACTTGGAGGATTTTACTCAATCCATAGGTAGGTATGGTGGACTCTCACGGCAAAATTGGTTTAAGGGTATTTGGAAGCACAAGTAGTATCTCTACTTGGTGCGATGAATTTGGCTAGCATGAAGGGGAAAGGCAAGCTCAACCATGTTGGATGATCCATGACAATATAATTTATCTCAGATGTAAGAAAACATAACCCATTACATTGTCTTCCTTGTCCAACGTCAACTCTTTAGCATGTCATATTTTAATGAGTGCTCACAATCATAAAAGATGTCCAAGATAGTATATTTATATGTGAAGACCTCTCTTTCTTTATTACTTCCTATTAATTGCAACGATGACCAAAACTATGTTTGTCAACTCTCAACAACTTTTATTCATCATACTTTTTCTATGTGAGCTCATTACTCTCCATAAGATTCACATGATCTCTTTGTTTCTTTTTATTTCTTTCTCTTTTCTTTTATTCCCTTAGGATCATGGAAAAATAATCAAGCCCTTGACTCAACACTAATCTTTATTATATAGCTCACAGACTCGATTACATAGTAGGATCATAAAGCAAAACTCAAAACTAGATCATGCCGTAAACTTTATTCTACTAGATCAAGATATTACCAAAAGGACCGAGCTAAGAAAAATGGTAAAGATAAAAGTGATGGTGATAAGATACCGGGGCACTCCCCCAAGCTTGGCGGTTTCCAAGGGGAGTGCCCATACCAGATACTCAATTATTCTTTGTTGGTGGAGAAGGTGATGGTTTTGTTGATGGCGTAGGCTTGTCGTCCTTCTTCCAAGGCATAGGCTCACCATCATAGAAGGATGATCGAGTCTCCTGAAACCTCAAATCTACAGCCAAACTCATCCTCTTGAATCTATATTCATACTCACAATTTGATTTTGCAGGTCATAGATCTGGGCTTGGAGGTGCTCGTTTTTCTCATGAAGCTTGAAGATGGCATCCCCAATGTCCTTGACGTCCAACTTGTGGTTGTTGGTGAACTCCGTGAACTCCGTGATCATAATGTGTTTGGAATCAAGTCCACGCTCCACCATCTCCTGACACTTGAAAACTTCTTGCTCCAATGCGTCGAGCCTTGCCTCCGTGCTTCCGGTCTTCCTTGGTCCCTCAGCATCGCGGATGTGCAACAACCCCTCACGCATCTCAATGGTTTGAGGGTGTTGAAGCACTTCTGCGAGGTAGGGGTTGATGGCCTTCTCGAAGAACTAGTCCTTGGGGGCGCTTGAAGACAACATGATGACCTGGATCTATCAAAAAAACAGCTCGAAACAAAGACAGGAGATTTTTGCGTGATACGGTGGTCAAAACCTTCGGGAGGTTATATAATGAATTTTTACCGACCAAAATACGTGTCGTGTACGAAAATGGAGTCCGGAGAGCGCACGAGGTGCCCACGAGGTAGGGGGGCGTGCCCAGGGGGGTAGGGCGCGTCCTCCACCCTCGTGGATCCCTCGTGTCCTGCCCGGACTGCTTCTTATTTTTCTATTTTTCTAGATATTCCAAAACGGAGAAATATTGCCTTAAAAACTGTTTTGGAGTCGGTTTACTTACCGTACCACATACCTATTCCATTTCGGAGTCTGAAACGTTCCAAAAAACAGCTCGAAACAAAGATAGAGATTTTTGCGTGATACGGGAGTCAAAACCCCCGGGAGGTTATATAATGAATTTTTACCGACCAAAATATGTGTCATGTACGAAAACGGAGTCCGGAGAGCACACGAGGTGCCCACGAGGTAGGGGGCGCGCCCTCCACCCTCGTGGAGGCCTTGTGTCCTTTCCGGACTGCTTCTTATTTTTCTATTTTTCTAAATATTCCAAAACGGAGAAATATTGCCTTAAAAACTGTTTTGGAGTCGGTTTACTTACCGTACCACATACCTATTCCTTTTCGGAGTCTGAAACATTCCGGAAAGTGTCCCTTATGTATTCCTCCGGGGTTACGGTTTCAATAACATTGGTTTCAACATTTATGGGATTACCTGAGATATAATGTTTGATTCTTTGACCGTTCACCACCTTCGGATTTGTGCCTTCGAAGTTGTTGATTTTTATGGCACCGGAACGGTAGACCTCCTCGATAACGTAAGGACCTTCCCATTTAGAGAGAAGTTTTCCTGCAAAAAATCTTAAACGAGAGTTGTATAGCAATACATAATCACCTACATTAAACTCACGCTTTTGTATCCTTTTGTCATGCCATCTTTTAACTTTTTCTTTAAACAACTTGGCATTTTCGTAGGCTTGGGTTCTCCATTCATCAAGTGAGCTAATATCAAATAACCTCTTCTCACCGGCAAGTTTAAAATCATAATTAAGTTCTTTAATAGCCCAATAAGCCTTGTGTTCTAGTTCGAGAGGTAAGTGACATGCTTTTCCATAGACCATTTTATACGGAGACATACCCATAGGATTTTTATATGCAGTTCTATAGGCCCATAATGCATCATCAAGTTTCTTGGACCAATTCTTTCTAGACCTATTAACAGTCTTTTGCAAAATTAATTTGAGTTCTCTATTACTCAATTCTACTTGACCACTAGACTGAGGGTGATAAGGGGATGCAATTCTATGATTAACATCATATTTAGCAAGCATTTTACGGAAAGCACCATGAATAAAATGTGAACCACCATCAGTCATTAAATATCTAGGGACTCCAAATCTTGGAAAAATAACTTCTTTAAGCATTTTAATAGAAGTGTTATGATCAGCACTACTAGTTGGAATAGCTTCTACCCACTTAGTAACGTAATCAACAGCAACTAAAATATGTGTATATCCATTAGAGGAAGGAAAGGGTCCCATATAGTCAAAGCCCCAAACATCAAATGGTTCAATAACAAGTGAATAATTCATAGGCATTTCTTGACGTCTACTAATATTACCAATTCTTTGACATTCATCACAAGATAAGACAAACTTACGGGCATCCTTGAAGAGAGTAGGCCAATAAAAACCAGATTGCAGTACCTTATGTGCAGTTCTATCTCCAGCATGGTGTCCTCCATAAGCTTCGGAGTGACACTTGTGTAGGATCTGTTCCTGTTCATGCTCAGGTACACAACTGTCTAATAACACCATCTACTCCTTCTTTATAAAGATGTGGGTCATCCCAAAAGTAATGCCTCAAATCATAGAAGAACTTTTTCTTTTGCTGGTATGTGAAACTAGGTGGTATAAACTTAGCAACAATGTAATTAGCATAATCAGCATACCATGGAGCAGTATGAGAAGCATTTATGACATTTAATTGCTCATCAGGAAAGCTATCATCAATAGGTAGTGGGTCATCAAGCACATTTTCTAACCTAGACAAGTTGTCTGCAACGGGGTTCTCAGCTCCTTTTCTATCAACAATATGCAAATCAAATTCTTGTAGCAAGAGAACCCATCTAATAAGTCTAGTTTAGCATCTTTCTTTTCCATAAGATATTTAATAGCAGCATGATCAGTGTGAATAGTTACTTTAGAATCAACAATATAAGGTCTAACTTATCACAAGCAAATACAACTGCTAAGAATTCTTTTTCAGTAGTAGCATAATTTCTTTGAGCATTGTCAAGGGTTTTACTAGCATATTGAATAACATTTAGTTTCTTATCAACTCTTTGTCCTAGAACAACACCTACAGCATAATCACTAGCATCACACATAATTTCAAAGGGTAAATTCCAATCAGGTGGCTGAACAATAGGTGCAGAAATCAATGCTTTCTTAAGTATTTCAAATGCTTCTACACAATCATCATCAAAGACAAATGGTATATCTTTTTGTAATAAATTAGTCAGAGGCCGAGAATTTTTGAGAAGTCCTTAATGAACCTCCTATAAAAACTGGCATGACCAAGGAAACTTCTTATACCTTTGATGTCCTTGGGACATGGCATCTTTTCAATAGCATCAACCTTGGCTTTATCAACTTTAATACCTCTTTCAGAAACTTTATGCCCCAAGACAATACCTTCATTAACCATAAAGTGGCACTTTTCCCAATTCAAGACAAGATTAGTTTCTTCACATCTCTGCAAAACTCGATCAAGGTTGCTCAAGCAATCATCAAAAGAAGATCCATAGACGGAAAAGTCGTCCATGAAAACCTCACAAATCTTTTCACAAAAGTCAGAGAATATAGCCATCATGCATCTTTGAAAGGTAGCAGGTGCATTACATAAACCAAAAGGCATACGTCTATAAGCAAAAGTACCAAAAGGGCATGTAAAAGTAGTCTTTGATTGATCTTTGGCTGACACAGGTATTTCAGAGAATCACGAATTGGTTTAGAATCTTCTTCCAAATTAAATTCATAGACGGAAAAGCCGGCGTTGATGATCACGAACTGGTTTAGAATCTTCTTCCAAATTAATTTTATGTTCACATAGAGTGGGACTAATGCCCTTAAGATCATCAAGAGTATACCCAATAGCAGCACGGTGCTTCTTCAGAGTTTTCAATAATCTCTCTTCTTCATGTTCTGAAAGGTTAGCACTAATAATAACATGATATATCTTTTTCTCATCAAGATAAGCATATTTAAGAGTATCAGGTAACGGTTTAAGCTCAAACACGGGATCACCCTTGGGTGGAGGAGGATCCCCTAGGATTTCAACAGGTAAATTGTTTTTCAGAATAGGTTCCCTTTAAAGAATACTTCATCTAATTCCCTTCTTTCATTCATAAACATATCATTTTCATGGTCTAGCAAATATTGTTCTAAAGGATCACTAGGAGGTACGGCAATAGAAGCAAGACCAATAATTTCATCCTTACTAGGTAATTCTTCTTCACGGTGTTGTCTACTAAATTTAGAGAAATTAAATTCATGAGTCATATCATCTAAACCGACAGTAACAACATCTCTTTTGCAATCTATGGTAGCATTAACAGTGTTAAGAAGGGTCTACCAAATATAATGGGGCAAAAGCTATCTTGTGGGGAACCAAGAACAAAAAAATCAGCAGGATATTTAGTTTTCCCACACAAGACTTCAACATCTCTAACAATTCCCATTGGTGAAATAGTATCTCTATTGGCAAGTTTAATTGTGACTTCAATATCTTCCATCTCAGCAGGTGCAATATCAAGCATAACTTATTGGTATAAGCAATAAGGTATTGCACTAGCACTAGCACCCATATCACATAAGCCATGATAACAATGATCTCCTATTTTAACAGAAATAACAGGCATGCCTACCACAGGTCTAGGTTTATCTTTATCACGGGGTTTAGCAATTCTAGCAGTTTCATCATAGAAATAAATAACATGCCCATCAATATTATCAGATAGGAGATCTTTAGCAATAGCTATATTAAGTTCAACTTTAACTTGCTCAGGAAGTGTATATGTTTTAATATTGCTTTTACGAACACAGTTGAAGCTTTAGCATGATCCTTTATCCTAACAGGGAAAGGTGGTTTCTCAACATAAGAAGTAGGAACAATAGGATCATTATAAGTGATAGTCTTTTCTTCAACTTTAATAGGTGCAGCTACTTTTACTTCTATGGGAGGATGATATTTAAACCACTTCTCCTTGGGGAGATCAACATAGGCAGCAAAAGATTCACAGAAAAAGCTACTATCTCAGAGTCAAGTCCATATTTAGTGCTAAATTTACGAAAAAATATCGGTATCCATAAAAGATTTAACACAATCAAAACTAGGTGTCATACCTGACTCCTTACCATTGTCGAGGTCCCAATCTTCAGAGTTGCGTTTAATTCTTTCCAATAAATCCCATTTGAATTCAATAGTCTTCATCATAAAAGAGCCAGCACAAGAAGTATCAAGCATGGTGCGATTGTTACCAGAAAGCCGAGCATAAATTTTTGAATAATCATTTCTCTTGAGAGCTCATGATTGGGGCATGAATATAACATTGATTTAAGCCTCCCCCAAGCTTGAGCGATGCTTTCTCCTTCGCGAGGCCAAAAATTATATATATGTAATTGCGATCACGATGAACAAGATGCATAGGATAAAACTTCTGATGAAATTCCAATTTCAATCATTTGTAATTCCAAGACCTCATATCATCACATAGCCTATACCATGTCGATGCATCTCCCCTCAAAGATAAAGGGAAGACCTTCTTCTTAACAACATCTCCGGGTACACCTGCAAGCTTAAATAATCCACAAACTTCATCCACATATATCAGATGTTCATCAGGATGTTTTGTTCCATCTCCTAAAAAAGGATTAGCTAGCAGTTTTTCTATCATACCCGCAAGGAATTTCAAAGCAAGCATTTTCATTTTCAGTAGGTTCAGTAGGTTGAGGAGCAACTCTTTGCTCTACTGGTCGGGGTGAAGATACCCCGAACAAGCCCCTCAGAGGATTACTTTCCATAGTAACAAGTGACAGTAAATTTTCAGCACACTATATAAATTTTTCCTTACCAAATTCCACCTACCAAAGGCGCTTCACTCCCCGGCAACGGCGCCAGAAAAGAGTCTTGATGACCCACAAGTATAGGGGATCTATCGTAGTCCTTTCGATAAGTAAGAGTGTCGAACCCAACGAGGAGCAGAAGGAAATGATAAGCGGTTTCCAGCAAGGTATTCTCTGCAAGTATTGAAATAAGTGGTAACAGATAGTTTTGTGATAGGATAATTTGTAACGAGCAACAAGTAACAAAAGTAAATAAAGTGCAGCAAGGTGGCCCAATCCTTTTGTAGCAAAGGACAAGCCTGGACAAACTCTTATATGATGTAAAGCGCTCCCGAGGACACATGGGAATATCGTCAAGCTAGTTTTCATCACGTCATATGATTCGCGTTCGGTACTTTGATAATTTGGTATGTGGGTGGACCGGTGCTTGGGTGCTGCCCTTACTTGGACAAGCATCCCACTTATGATTAACCTCTATTGCAAGCATCCACAACTACAACAAAAGTATTAAGGTAAACCTAACCATAGCATGAAACATATGGATCCAAATCAGCCCCTTACGAAGCAACGCATAAACTAGGGTTTAAGCTTCTGTCACTCTAGCAACCCATCATCTACTTATTACTTCCCAATGCCTTCCTCTAGGCCCAAACAATGGTGAAGTGTCATGTAGTCGACGTTCACATAACACCACTAGAGGAGAGACAACATACATCTCATCAAAATATCGAACGAATACCAAATTCACATGACTACTAATAGCAAGACTTCTCCCATGTCCTCAGGAACAAAAGTAACTACTCACAAAGTATAAACATGTTCATAATCAGAGGGGTATTAATATGCATATAGGATCTGAACATAGGATCTTCCACCAATTAAACCAACTAGCATCACATGAATATGTTGATGGAGATTGCCCTCTCCCGATGAGAGGAGCGTTGGTTATGACATGGCGATGATTTCCCCCTCCGGGAGGGAAGTTTCCCCGGCAGAACAGCTCCGCCAGAGCCCTAGATTGGTTCCGCCAAGGTTCCGCCTCGTGGCGGCGGAGTTTCGTCCGAGAAGATGGCTTATGATTTTTTTCCCATCGAAAGACTCCATATAGCATAAGATGGCCACCGGAGGGCCACCAGGGGGCCCACGAGGTAGGGGGCGCGCCCCCACCCTCGTGGGCAGGGTGTGGCCCCCCTGGTGAAGTTCTTGCTCTAAATATTTTTTATATATTTGGAAAACATCTTCCGTGAAGTTTTAGGACTTTTGGAGCTGTGCAGAATAGGTCTCTCATATTTGCTCTTTATCCAGACCAGAATCCCAGCTGCCGGAATTCTCCCTCTTTATGTAAACCCTGTAAAAGAAGAGAGAATAGGCATAAGTATTGTGACATAATGTGTAATAACAGCCCATAATGCAATAAATATTGATATAAAAGCATGATGCAAAATGGACGTATCAGGGTGGCCCAATCCTTTTTGTAGCAAATGACAAGCCTGGACAAACTCTTATATAGAGAAAAGCGCCCCCGAGGACACATGGGAATATCGTCAAGCTAGTTTTCATCACGTTCATATGATTCGCGTTCGGTACTTTGATAATTTGGTATGTGGGTGGACTGGTGCTTGGGTACTGTCCTTACTTGGACAAGCATCCCACTTATGATTAACCTCTATTGCAAGCATCCTCAACTACAACAAAAGTATTAAGGTAAACCTAACCATAGCATGAAACATATGGATCCAAATCAGCCCCTTACGAAGCAATGCATAAACTAGGGTTTAAGCTTCTGTCACTCTAGCAACCCATCATCTACTTATTACTTCCCAATGCCTTCCTCTAGGCCCAAATAATGGTGAAGTGTCATGTAGTCGACGTTCACATAACACCACTAGAGGAGAAACAACATACATCTCATCAAAATATCAAACGAATACCAAATTCACATGACTACTAATAGCAAGACTTCTCCCATGTCCTCAGGAACAAACGTAACTAATCACAAAGCATATTCATGTTCATAATCAGAGGGGTATTAATATGCATATAGGATCTGAACATATGATCTTCCACCAAATAAACCAACTAGCGTCAACTACAAGGAGTAATTAACACTACTAGCAACCTACTAGTACCAATCCCGGACTTGGAGACAAGAATTGGATACAAGAGATGAACTAGGGTTTTGAGAGGAGATGGTGCTGATGAAGATGTTGATGGAGATTGCCCTCTTCCAATGAGAGGAGCGTTGGTGATGACGATGGTGATGATTTACCCCTCCCAGAGGGAAGTTTCCCCGGTAGAACAGCTCTACCGGAGCCCTAGATTGGATCCGCCAAGGTTCCGCCTCGTGGCGGCGGAGTTTCGTCCGAGGAGATGGCTTATGATTTTTTCCTCATCGAAAGACTCCATATAGCAGAAGATGGCCATCGGAGGGCCACCAGGGGGGCCACGAGGTAGGGGGCGCGCCCAGGGGGTAGGGTGCGCCCCCTCCCTCGTGGGCAGGGTGTGGCCCCCCTGGTGAACTTCTTGCGCTCAGTATTTTTTATATATTCTGAAAACGTCTTCCGTGAAGTTTCAGGACTTTTGGAGCTGTGCAGAATAGGTTCTAATATTTGCTCCTTTTCCAGCCCAGAACCCCAGCTGCCGGCATTCTCCCTCTTTATGTAAACCTTGTAAAATAAGAGAGAATAGGCATAAGTATTGTGACATAATGTGTAATAACAGCCCATAAAGCAATAAATATCGATATAAAAGCATGATGCAAAATGGACGTATCAAAGCCCTCGCGGCCTTTAAACACAGCTTCCGTGACATGTGGCTTGCCCGACACCTCGGCCAAGAAAAAGCGAACTCCATGGCTGCACTCACCACACTTATGACCCGCTTTTGTGAGGGAGAAGATAGCTGGCTAGCTTGTAGAAGCAACATCACCAGCGACCCTGGCACCTCTGAAGCCAGAGATGGCAACGGCAGGCCACGACGCAACAAACACAAGCGTCGAAGCAACAATGAAGATACCGAAGACATGGCGGTCAATGCCGGATTCAGTAGCTCTAAACCCGGTCAGCGGAAGAAGCCATTGAAAGGAAACAAGGATGGTCCATCTAGTTTGGACCGAATACTAGATCGGCCTTGCCATATCCACGGCACCCCAGACAAGCCTGCCAATCATACCAATAGAAATTGTTGGGTCTTCAAACAGGCTGGTAAGATAAACACCGAACATAAGGGGAAAGGCCCGCCTAGCGAGGATGATGATGAGCCTCGCCCAACAAACACAGGGGGGCAAAATAAACCCCCCAAGATAAAAACAGTTAATATGATCTATATCACTCATATCCCCAAGCGGGAGTGCAAGCGCGCACTAAGGGACATTTACGCCATAGAGCCAATCACCCCAAAATTCAACCCATGGTCGGCTTGCTCGATCACTTTTGACCGCAGAGACCATTTGACCAATATCCGTCATGAAGGTTCGGCAGCATTGGTCCTCAACCCTATCATCAACGGATTCCATCTCACGTGAGTCCTTATGGACGGCGGCAGCAGTCTTAACCTGCTTTATCAAGACACTGTCCGTAAAATGGGTATCGATCCCTCAAGGATCAAGCCCACCAAAACCACCTTTAAAGGAGTAATACCCGGTGTAGAGGCATGCTGCACAGGGTCAATAACGTTGGAGGTAGTATTTGGCTCACCGGATAACTTCCGAAGCGAAGATTTAATCTTTGACATCGTCCCCTTCCGCAGTGGTTACCATGCACTGCTCGGACGAACCGCTTTCACCCGTTCAATGCAGTCCCACACTACACATATCTGAAGCTCAAGATGCCCGGACCACGCGGCGTTATAACAGTCAATGGAAACATGGAGCGCTCCCTCTGTACTGAGGAGCATAGCGCAGCCCTCGCAGCTGAAGTACAGGGTGGCCTTATCAACCCGAATACTACTTCGGCAGTCAAGCCCCCAGACACTGTCAAACGAGTCTGGTCCACCCTACAGAATGACAGTCCAGCTCATCCAGAGCTAGATTATCAATTCGGCTTCCGTCAAAACCCCAACCTGATCACAGCATACGTACCGCGCGTACATAACTACGCACTAAAAATACCAGGGGCAAGAATGGAGGCACATTGAAAACAAAGTCCACAATATGGCTCAACCCTATTCGGACCTTCATCATCTTCTTTTTTTCCTTCTTTTATTTTCTTTTTCAGGTTCTTTACAACCTAAATCACTTTTCGATGGTACCAAGGTCCCTTTTTCAGGCCCCTTATGTATCCTCGATCGATTGATCCTCTCAAAGGATCCTACACCAAGGTGAAAAGCGGCACAGACGTGCGGCAGAGTGTCCAAAGGATCTTCAAGACCACCTTTTCCTTTTTTAGGACCTGTATAGAGCTTTTCCTTGTTCTCAAATTCTTGGCATGTAAAATAGCCTTGATAATTATGGCATTCTCTGTAAGAGCACATTTGACGTATCAATCAGAATATAGCAGAAACAGTTTTGTCCTACCTTATTCGGTATTGGCCTATTCCATAATCTGTATTCCGTCTTAACGACTGATCGACATATACACATTGGTATTAATTGCCAGGGGCCTTATTCGGCCACAAATATTCAAAAACAAAAAGTCCAAACACTTTCATAGTACACTTCGGCGTCCCGAATACTGCATTATATGCGTCGGCTCCGAATCATGTCTTTGGTCAATAGTTGGGTTGCTCGGCTCCTGTGGTTACCACCTTACGTTCCGCTTGTTTGGCTAAGGTAGTAAAGGGAGAACTACTGCGATTGTGTTTCTGGTTCGTTTGGTCAAATACCTTAGCAGAGAAAGCCGAAAACTAACTGTCGTGGTATGGCAAGAGCTGGTCAGCGATTCGGTGACTTATTAAATCTTTCACGATTTTTTCCGTATTACACGATGGACTGGACTCCACCTGGTCAGGCGTTTAAAGCACCCAAGTTTGGATAGCCAAACAACACCAGGGGCTAAGCCTATAATCCCATTGTCAAACTCCTATGGCTAAGTGAGAGTGGTAAAGCCGCATAGTCTGATTGCCTAGTTCGTTGCACGATCACATCCTTTACGGACCAAGACGTTGGGACAAGAGTGGTCACGTGCTATTCCGAACACCCCCGTAGTATCTACGTGGGGGCTGAAGCCGATGACTGGCAAACTTTCAAATACAACAAACGACCGCACAGGAGGAAAATAATTTGAGATAAACAAGCAAGCATATCATACAAAGGCTTTGTTTCATAATACAAAGTCCGGGCAGCCCGGATACATTCATTCAAACATAATATCCTTCGAGCATTGACCCTCTATCAAACGGGCACCCTCCAGGATATCCTCGAAGTATTGCTCTGGCTTGCGGTAATCCTTGCCCTCAGGTGGACCCTCAACGGCCACGACGGTGGCCTTCATCTTCGCCCAGTGCATCTTGACGCGGGTGAAGGCCATCCGCACACGCTCTATGCACGCCGAGCGCTTCACAGCTTCAACTCGGGGCAGGGCGTCGCCAAGTCGCTTGACCAAGCCAAAGTAGTTACTCGGTACGGGTCCGGCTGGCCATAGCCGGACTATAATGTCCTTCATGGCCAAACTAGACATCCTATGCAGCTTCGCCAACTACATCATCTGGTTGTTCAGCAGCGCTGGCCTTTCTGGCGCCAAGTGC
Organism: Triticum urartu; assembly: GCF_003073215.2. Taxonomy (NCBI): domain Eukaryota; kingdom Viridiplantae; phylum Streptophyta; class Magnoliopsida; order Poales; family Poaceae; genus Triticum; species Triticum urartu. The sequence continues at coordinate 311,105,781 of NC_053025.1, forward strand.
TGAGACCAGAAGAGCTTCTCCGTGGTGTTTCCCTCTTGGGACCGGAAGAATTGCGTGGCATCAGCCGCACTCCTTGGAAGATCCGTGAAGGCGTCTGGAGAACTCCATAGTCGATTAAGCAAGGCATATCTCCGACCGCCAAATATACTCTGTAAAAGAAAGGGCTTACTAGCCGCTATCTGTCCGGCTTGCTTGATCTCCTCGCGAGCCGCCCGGGACTCGGTCTGTTGGGGATATGACTATTGGGTATGAACTGCCTAGGAGGGGCCGAGTCATACCACTAGCAGGTTACCAATGAATATGGCGGATCATACGAGCTCGTTAACAGCCGAAGACCCAAAAGCGACTTGAGGCCCAAGAGGATGAAACGTCATGTGTGTATGACTTTTTTTGTAAGGCAAGTATAGATAGTCACCGAGTCGGACACTTGTGTATGAGCCGGCCGGGACTCCGTGAGCAGGCGGGCGTCAACCTGTGTATATAAAGGGACGACCCGGCGGCGGCTTAGGGCAAGAAACAAGAGATCGATAACTAGGCCAAGCGTATTCGCTCCCTGGTAATCGAAACCCAAGCAATACAATCCCAAACTGGAGTAGGCCTTTACCTTCACTGCAAGGGGCCGAACTTGTATAAAACTCTCTGTGTCCTTTGTCTCGTTTAACCCCTGCAAACTAACCTAGTTGCGATGGCTCCACGAGTAAGTCATTTTATTAGGACATCTTCTGTGACAATTCCACGACAGTTGGCGCCCACCATGGGGCCAGCGCATGGTGGTTTCGAGTTCTTGAAGGGCAGCTTTGAAGGGATCAAGGGATACGTTGTGGGTCGGATGACCAAGAGTCGTCGCGGCAAGCTATACATCGACGATGCAGGCTGGGGCCCCGAGGCCGGCTCAATCGAGTACGAGTACCGGGTCCCCTTCGGCGGAATCCATGTCTTCATCGGCAAGATCGGCGAATCGGGCCCTGAGCCGGACATCTGCAACGACATCATCGAGACGGCTCAGCGTGCGCAACCCGCCCGAGTTCAACCCGCCATGAAACGTGCCTTTTTTGGTTTCATCCATGGGGCGGAAGTTGAAGAAGGATTTGTGTTTGGCGGTGAGACGGCCATCTACTCTGATGGTGAATCGTCCACACGCAAGACTAATTCAATGTATCAACTATAGGACGGCCGACTTGGGGGCTGTTCCGATGGTGACAGTATTCATGACCCCTATGATGTCTACTACACAACCTTCTTCTTGTAGACGTTGTTGGGCCTCCAAGTGCAGAGGTTTGTAGGACAGTAGAAAATTTCCCTCAAGTGGATGACCTAAGGTTTATCAATCTGTGGGAGGCGTAGGATGAAAATGGTCTCTCTCAAATAACCCTGCAACCAAATAGCAAAGAGTCTCTTGTGTCCCCAACACACCCAATACAATGGTAAATTGTATAGGTGCACTAGTTCGGCGAAGAGATGGTGATACAAGTGCAATATGGATGGTAGATATAGGTTTTTGTAATATGAAAGTATAAAAACAACAAGGTAACTAATGATAAAAGTGAGCACAAACGGTATTGCAATGCTTCGAAACAAGGCCTAGGGTTCATACTTTCACTAGTGCAAGTTCTCTCAACAATAATAACATAATTGGATCATATGAGTATCCCTCAACATGCAACAAAGAGTCACTCCAAAGTCACTAATAGCGGAGAACAAACGAAGAGATTATTGTAGGGTACGAAACCACCTCAAAGTTATTTTTTCCAATCAATCCATTGGGCTATTCCTATAAGTGTCACAAACATCCCTAGAGTTGGTAGTAAAATAACACCGTAAGACACAAATCAACCAAAACCCTAATGTCACCTAGATACTCCAATGTCACCTCAAGTATCCGCGGGTATGATTATACGATATGCATCACACAATCTCAGATTCATCTATTCAACCAACACAAAGAACTTCAAAGAGTGCCCCAAAGTTTCTACCGAAGAGTCAAGACGAAAAAGTGTGCCAACCCCTATGCATAAGTTCACAAGGTCACAGAACTCGCAAGTTGATCACCAAAACATACATCAAGTGGATCACATGAATATCCCATTGTCACCACAGATAAGCACATGCAAGACATACATTAAGTTTTCTCAAATCCTTAAAGACTCAATCCAAAAAATAACTTCAAAGGGAAAACTCAATCCATCACAAGGAGATAGAGGGGGAGAAACATCATAAGATCCAACTATAATAGCAAAGCTCGCGGTACATCAAGATCGTGTCATATCAAGAACACGAGAGAGAGAGAGAGAGATCAAACACATAGCTACTGGTACATACCCTCAGCCCCGAGGGTGAACTACTCCCTCCTCGTCATGGAGAGCGCCGGGATGACGAAGATGGCCACCGGTGATGATTCCCCCCTCCGGCAGGGTGCCGGAATGGGTCTAGATTGGTTTTCGGTGGCTACGGAGGCTTGCGGCGGCGGAACTCCCGATATAGGTTATTTTCTGGAGGTCTCTGTATTTATAGGAATTTTTGGTGTAGGTCTCACGTCAAGGGGTCTCCGGGTCATCCACGAGATAGGGGGACGCGCCCAGGGGGTAGGGCGTGCCCTCCACCCTCGTGGAAGGCTCGGGACTCTTCTAGCCCAACTCTTTTACTTCGGGGGCTTCTTTTGGTCCATAAAAAATCATTAAAAATTGGCACGTCAATTGGACTCCGTTTGGTATTCCTTTTCTGTAAAACTCAAAAACAAGGAAAAACAAAAACTGGCACAAGGCTCTAGGTTAATAGGTTAGTCCCAAAAATCATATAAAATAGCATATAAATGCATATAAAACATCCAAGATGGATAATATAATAGCATGGAACAATCAAAAATTATAGATACGTTGGAGACGTATCAAGCATCCCCAAGCTTAATTCCTGCTCGTCCTCGAGGAGGTAAATGATAAAAACAGAATATTTTATGTGGAATGATACATAACATAATTATCAATGTAATTTTCTTTATTGTGTCATGAATGTTCAGATCCACAAGATTCAAGACAAAAGTTTAATTGACAGAAAAATAATAATACTTCAAGCATACTAACAAAGTAATCATGTCCTCTCAAAATAACATGGCCAAAGAAAGTTCATCCCTACAAAATCATATAGTTTGGTTATGCTCCATCTTCGTCACAAAAAATATTCAAATCATGCACAACCCTGATGATACGTCTCCAATGTATCTATAATTTTTGATTGCTCCATGCTATATTATCTACTGTTTTGGACATTATTGGGCTTTATTATCCACTTTTATATTATTTTTGGGACTAACATATTAACCGGAGGCCCAACCCATAATTGTTGTTTTTTTTGCCTATTTTAGGGTTTCAAAGAAAAGGAATATCAAACGGAGTCCAAACAGAATGAAACCTTTGGGAACGTGATTTTTGGAACGAACAAGACCCAGGAGACTTGGACCCTATGTCAAGCAACCAACAGGGAGGCCACGAGGTAGGGGGGCGCGCCTACCCCCCCAGGCGCGCCCTCCACCCTCGTGGGCCCCCTGTTGCTCCACCGACGTACTCCTTCCTCCTATATATACCTACGTACCCCCAAACGATCATATACAGAGCCAAAACCCTAATTCCACCGTCGAAACTTTCTGTATCCATGAGATCCCATCTTGGGGCCTGTTCCGGAGCTCCGCCGGAGGGGGCATCCATCACAGAGGGCTTCTACATCAACACCATAGCCCCTCCAATGAAGTGTGAGTAGTTCATCTCAGACCTACGGGTCCATAGTTAGTAGCTAGATGGCTTCTTCTCTCTTTTTGGATCTCAATACAATGTTCTCCCCCTCTCTTGTGGAGATCTATTCGATGTAATCTTCTTTTTGCGGTGTGTTTGTTGAGACCGATGAATTGTGGGTTTATGATCAAGTCTATCTATGAACAATATTTGAATCTTCTTCGAATTCTTTTATGTATGATTGGTTATCTTTGCAAGTCTCTTCGAATTATCAGTTTGGTTTGGCCTACTAGATTGATCTTTCTTGCAATGGGAGAAGTGCTTAGTTTTGGGTTCAATCTTGCGGTGTCCTTTCCCAGTGACAGTAGGGGCAGCAAGGCACGCATTGTATTGTTGCCATCGAGGATAACAAGATGTTTTTTATCATATTGCATGAATTTATCCCTCTACATCATGTCATCTTGCTTAAGGCGTTACTCTGTTTTCATGAATTTAATACTCTAGATGCATGCTGGATAGCGGTCGATGAGTGGAGTAATAGTAGTAGATGCAGGGAGGAGTCGGTCTACTTGTCTCGGACGTGATGCCTATACACATGATCATACCTAGATATTCTCATAACTATGCTCAATTCTGTCAATTGCTCAACAGTAATTCGTTCACCCACCGTAAAATACTTATGCTCTTGAGAGAAGCCACTAGTGAAACCTATGGCCCCCGGGTCTATCTTCATCATATTAATCTTCCAATACTTAGTTATTTTCATTACTTTTATTTTACTTTGCATATTTATCATAAAAATACCAAAAATATTATCTTATCATATCTATTAGATCTCACTCTCGTAAGTGACCGTGTAGGGATTGACAACCCCTTATCGCGTTGGTTGCGAGGATTTATTTGTTTTGTGCAGGTGCGAGGGACTCGCGTGTAGCCTCCTACTGGATTGATACCTTGGTTCTCAAAAACTGAGGGAAATACTTACGCTACTTTGCTGCATCACCCTTTCCTCTTCAAGGGAAAACCAACACATTGCTCAAGAGGTAGCAAGAAGGATTTCTGGCGCCGTTGCCGGGGAGTCTACGCAAAAGTTAACATACCTAGTACCCATCACAACCCTTATCTACCGCATTACATTATTTGCCATTTGCCTCTCGTTTTCCTCTCCCCCACTTCACCCTTGCCGTTTTATCCGCCCTCTCTCTCTCTCTATCCTCCCCCTCTTTCTCTATTTATCTCTTTTTGCCCGTTTCTTGTTTGCTCGTGTGTTGGATTGCTTGCTTGTCGTTATGGCTAGTCCTCTATCCTCTCCGTTGTCTCCCGATAATGAAGTCCTAAATTTTAAACAAAGGGAGGGAGAAAGGCTGAAAGATGCTTGGTATAGAATTTGCAATGCTCAAAATAGATCTACCAGGAAGCAATCTACTTCCGTTCTTCTCCGCAATTTTTATGTAGGTGCTAATCCTTGGTATAGATATATCCTTGATACCATTACCGGAGGCAATTTCTTAGGTAGCCATACTTTTGATTCTTATAATGCTATGATAGATTTGTTTGGCTCACCCCCTCTTTTGGTTAATGGAACTGTATTAACTTTGGAGCATGTAATGCAAAGGCTCGAAATTATTGAAAATAAGGTTGCTACCGTAGAGTTAATTGAAAATTTTGATAAAAAGATCCACAACCGAATCTCTCAATATGGATCTAAAGTAGGAGTCACTTTGAAAAATATTAAAGAGAAGGAACCCATAGTTAATGAGAAAATAAATCATGATTCCACTAGGATCGATAAACTTGAAGATATCATTACCAACTTGGGAACCACTTTTTCTTCCATAAATAATACTCCAAGTCCTCCTACTAAAATGGCCAAGCTTATGTATGTTCCTAAAAATAAGGGTGAATGCCCTAGTAAGGAAACTGCGAATCTCAAATCTATAAGTATTCATCCCAATCTTGTTGCTATCATTAAGGAACCATTTGTTACAAATGAATTTTTCGATCTTGTGCCTAAAAGTTTGATAATAACTAAAAAGAAAGAAATTTCTAAGGATAATATATGTCTCGTTGAAGAATTGCCTACCAAAGATGGCAACACCTAGATCTATCCTTACTTTTTATGCCTAGCTAGGGGCGTTAAACGATAGCGGTTGTTGGGAGGCAACCCAATTTTATTTTTATTCCTTGCTTTTTGCTCCTGTTTAGTAATAAATAATTTACCTAGCCTCTGTTTTGGTTGTGTTTTTTGTTTTTAATTAATGTTTGTGCCAAGTAGAACCATTGGGAAGACTTGGGGAAAGTCTTGTTACACTTGCTGTAAAAAACAGAAACTTTAGCGCTCACGAGAACTGCTGCCATTTTTATTTGGAAAGTGATATTTAGTTAATTATTTTTGCAGATGCTTAATAGATAAATTCCTCACGTCCAGAAATTTATTTTAGAATTTTTGGGATTCTATATCTTGCGCTAGATACAGATTACTACAGATTGTTCTATTTTTGACAGATTCTGTTTTTCGTGAGTTGTTTGCTTATTTTGATGAATCTATGGCTGTTAATAGTTTATAAACCATAGAGAAGTTGGAATACATTAGGTTTAACACCAATATAAATAAATAATGAGTTCATTACAGTACCTTTAAGTGGTCTTTTGTTTTCTTTCGCTAACGGAGCTCACGAGATTTTCTACTTTAAGTTTTGTGTTGTGAAGTTTTCAAGTTTTGGGTAAAGATTTGATGGATTATGGAACAAGGAGTGGCAAGACCCTAAGCTTGTGGATGCCCATGGCACCCCCAAGATAATCTAAGGACACCTAAAAGCCAAAGCTTGGGGATGACCCGGAAGGCATCCCCTCTTTCGTCTACTTCTATCGGTAACTTTACTTGGAGCTATATTTTTATTCACCACATGATATGTGTTTTTCTTGGAGCGTCTTGTATGATTTGAGTCTTTGATTTTTAGTTTACCACAATCATCCTTGTTGTACACAGCTTTTGAGAGAGCCATACATGATTTGGAATTTGTTAGAATACTCTATGTGCTTCTCTTATATCATTTGAGTTATATAGTTTTGCTCTAGTACTTCACTTATATTTTTTTAGAGCATGGTGGTGGAATTGTTTTATAGAAACTATTGATCTCTCATGCTTCACTTAGATTATTTTCAGAGTCTTAAATAGCATGGTAATTTGCTTAAATAATCCTAATACGCTTGGTATTCAAATAGTAAAAACTTTCTTATGAGTGTGTTGAATGCTATGAGAAGTTTGATGCTTGATAATTGTTTTGAGATATGAAGATGGTGATATTAAAGTTGTGCTAGTTGAGTAGTTGTGAACTTGAGAAATACTTGTGTTAAAGTTTGTGATTCCCGTAGCATGCACGTGTAACATCCCAAAATTCTAAATTTTGGAATGTTATAATAAATAGATAGATTTGATTGATTGTGTGAAATTGAGTGAAATTCGAAACCTTTTTGAAAGTTAAATGAGAGGGAATAAAAGGACTTTCCCAAACTTTCATTTTGCATTCGTGATCTCCGTGAATTCAAATTCTTTTCACCACGAAACCTTGGAGAGAAGATGACATGACTTCTTCCATTTATTTAAATGACAAGGGGTGTTGAAAATATTTGAATTGCATTTGGAAAATATTTCCAATTCTGAAACTTTATGCAACTCAATTATTTTCACGAGAGGAGATAAAATGACTTCTTCAAATTATATGAAATATGAGTTGGGAGTTTCAAAGAATCAAATTCGAAGTCTATTTGGAATTATTTTTCAATTTGGAGTTATTTGGATTTTATTCAAATCATTTTTCTCCAAAAATAAAATACGTGGAAAATAGGGTAACATGATTCCCTACAACAGAAAATTGGAGAGAAATAAATTTGATTTCATTTTGGTATTTTTAAAATGATTTTGTTGGATCTTATTAGAGCAGGAGCACTGTTGGAATTATTAGAATTTGTGTGTATTTTATTTAATGCTAGAAAAATGTTCATGTCGTAGAAAATCTTTTTCTGAAAATTTTGATATATAATATGCCTATATAAATTTTTTATTTTATTTTGTTATTCGGTTTTCCTTCTGTTTCTATTTTAAAAAAAACAGTACGTGCGGCTCATATTTATTTATCGCCTACATGCGCAGTATAGTAGCTTCTGGCGCCCCATTGTTTTTCTCTTAAATAGGCCAGACCCACCCAGCCTTTTCTTTTTTTTTTCTCTCTTAGGCCGAATTTTGTAAAAAAGAAAATTCACCGCAGCGTGCGCGCGGCCGGCCGTAGGCCTTTAGGCCCATCCGCCTCTTTTCTTCTCCGTTTCGTATATTTTCGTCTACGTTTAGTCCCACATTGCCTAGCCTTTGACCCCTAAGCCTATTTTCCACCAATAAATATAGATCCATAGAGCCTCCAAAAATCATCCAATTCGGATTAAATCAATATTTTGGTTTGACTAGATCCATTTAAGAAAAATGTATTTCTCCTCTCCGGCGCGACTTTTGGAAATTGTCTCCTTTCTCCAAAGTTGTCTTTTCTCCGCCTTACAAAGGTATCTTTCTTTGTTTTTTTTCTTGTTCTTATACCTCCGTAGTTTATTATTTTTAGACTAATATGATAAAATAATTAGATTATCAATTAGTCTACGTATTTATACATTAGACCCTAGCCCGTAGCTATTTTTTCTTCCGTAAAACAGCTTGGCCCTGATTTTTCAAATAGCCATAACTTTTTACTCGTTTGTCCAAATCCAACGAAACCAACGCCCACTTCTTCGTTATGATCTCCTCTATCCAGTAATCCAACTCAAACATGTTTTTGAAAAGTTTAAAATTTAAATTAGATCAGATTTGAATTCAAACTTCGTTTGATCATAACTTGAGTTTCGTAGCTCCGTTTGAGTTGATTCTTTTTGCAAATCGAAGCTCTTGACCTAAACTTTCTGATAAGGCCAAATTCACATAATTTTGGTACGGTTAGAAATTGTTTTATGTAGGAAGAGTTATTTGCTTGGTTTTGATGTTTTCCGAATCGTCTTCTTCGTTCTTCCCGATCTTTTGAGTGATTGCTTATGTGTGGTTACTATTGCTTGCTTACGATAGATTGACCGGAGTGTGACGAGTAGAGCTATCAAGAGTTTTGAGTGCGAATCATCTTCATCAACATTGCAGGCAAGTTCACACTTTGATCATATCCCTTTAACACCCAGTTTTATGCATTAGTTTCAACCCTCAAACATTGCATGGTTAGGAATTGATAACATGTGGGTATTGGGAAGTAGTTGATGGGGTAGGAACCTATTGCCCTGCATTCAAACCTTGGGAGTTACTATTATGTTATGCTTATATTGCCATGCTATGCTCGTAGACGTGGATTGGGTTTGAGAGGATTTCATGACAGATGTGAGATTGTTAATTAATGGTTTACTTAAGGTGGCAACTTTAACACACATCTGGGTGGATTGAGGCACCTGGGTATTCCAGGATTTCCTTTTTTTTATGGACCACCACCCAGGCTCAAAGGGATCATGAGATTATTCATACTAGAAACTTCCGTGTGCAGCCACAAGCTATTATGGGCTCTAGCATAGTTGATTAAATCATGTGAACTCTTACAGTGGTAGACTAGCAGATGTAGGGGTTGTAGGTGGTACGGTCTACCCATCGTAAGGTGCAAACGCTTCTGAAAGACTATGTCTCGGTCATCCGTTTCTCAAACACCATGTAGTGCGAGAAATCCAACGGAGGAGATCAAGTCTTGTGGGGAAAAGTGCGCAAACCTCTGCAGAGTGTATAAACTAATCATGATTAGCCGTGTCCCCGGTTATGGACGTTTTGAGTATCTAGTACTTGGATTATCATGTGAATCTCATCATGTTACTTTAAATTAATTTTGTTGGGTTTAATGATGTTACTTAATTAGGATTGAGAATGCTGTCAACCATTCTCAATGTTCAACAACCACCATGATAGTTAAATTAAAATGTATTCCTTCGCAGTAGGGAAAAATTGGCTTTTCGCAAAAACCTTATAGCCATAGAGCTTTTCCACCAGCCAAATATGCATGTAGTGATAGCCTTTATTCATCATTCTCCTATGGTGTGAATTTGCTAGTACATTCAATGTACTGACCCTTTGTGGCTGCAACGTCTCATGTTGCAGGACTTCTTACGACGAGTAAGTGATACGTTAGGGTTACGATTTCTACACTCAACTTTGCCGTTGGTGTTGATGGGAATCCACAATCTTGTTACTTCCGCTATTTTGGATTGAGGTAATAGTATCTTACGTTACGAATACATGTGATTTACCTCTGTTATAAATCCTCGAGTACTGTGTGTGTCAGCATACCGATCCAGGGATGACACTTAAGCACAGAGACTTGATCCATTCGGGTACAAGATGGTATCAGAGCACATGTTGACTGTAGGATGTGACCCTAGAAATTGGCAAGCCCATAGGAAAGATTTTCTCTACAACTTCATTTTCAAAAGATCTTTTACTTCTCTTCTCTTTTGAGCTTATCAAAAATTCCCTTTTAGTGGGACTATACCCCTTTCCCCTTTTGACCACTCGAAGATTCGACGGATGAGACCACTCCAAGAAGTATAAGATATCGGACAACAACAACCACTAGGAATGAAGAGGATTTTACCATACATATGATAATGGAAACTACAACTGTTGAAGACTCTGAAGACTAGGAGAATTGGAGGCTCCAAAGAACTCCCAGATTTGTATGAAGGCTACCCTTATGGAACTTGGCAGACTATGGAAGTTGTCAATACCCGAGACCAATGTGTATCGGAGAAAGACCGAGCATGGAGAGTTAAAAACCTCAAAGTTTTGTCAAGAAAACCCTAAGGTAGGAGATATCAATTATGGAAGATAGCTCATGGCAATGACAAGGGCAGAAACACGTCCATCCCTGATGATACCACTCGTTGATGCTATTGTCACCATGCTGAGTTAAGGATGCATTTCTTCAGAATGGATTGGATGGAAGAAGGATGATGGAACATCTGTTGGCAAAATATGAAGTTTTAACCTTAGCTGGTGTATCACCAGGATCTGGAGTGTTACATCAAGAAGTTAAGATGGACCTACAAGAAGCAGTATTTGATAAGGAAGCATTTCGTGAAGAACTCAGGACCTAGAGGCTGAAAATAGCCAAGCTGGAGGAGCAAAACCTCGAGATACAGGAGATTAGTCAGGAACGGAAGGACCGTAGTGCCATGGTTCATGTCAAGGATGTTGAAACCCGGAAGTTTGGAACGCAACTCCAAAAATATTAAAGGAGGTCACGAGAGACTTCGCGTCAACAGAGATGAATCTGGCAGAAGGATTCGAGAAAGACAAGCATGATCGAAACAAGCCATTGGAGGCATGAACAAGGCTTGAAGAGTTGGAGATGTTGAAGATTTATTAACCTTTAGAAGACCAAACCCCTGTTATACACCTACGTTAGATGCGATGTTTGTGAGCTGTCATTTGTTTGATGTTTTTCCAATAGCCACAGATAAAATCTGTCTTTTCAAAACCATTGTTTGTATTGTGTGTATCCCTCTCTATCTCTCTTATCCCACCCCAAAACCCTTGGACCCAATAGAGGATGAATGGAGATGAGCTTGTATTTTTTGGACCCGGTGAGTCAGTTGGAGACAGACCGATGGATTCAGAACATGGAGGATCATATGAAGAATAACCCTATAGTTGGAAAGGATATGATCCAGCAGGCTCTTCGGTGCTTTGAAAGAGGTGCTTCTACTTGGTGGAGGATGTACCAAACCATCAATGGATGGCAAGGAGTAACCACTTGGAAAGATTTTAAGTTGACTTTGCTAAAGTCTTGGTTCATGTCCCAGAAATTGAAGCCTTCTGGAAAGTATATGAAGAAACCTTATGCATGCAAGATTTGTGGAGAAATAGGACACGCCCATAAAGAACACAAGGATGAATGCCCAAATTGTGAAGGAATTCACCCAGTTGAAGAATGCCCAACTAGGCAGATTACTTGTTTCTTGCGTGAAGGGACTACCCACTACCCTGCTCAGTGTCAAATTTACCCCATGGTATGAAGGACCGTACAACAGAAGAAAGAAGTAAAGAAAGGAGCCCTTATGGAAATTTTAGAAGAACCCATGATGAAGGAAGATGTGGAGGACACACCTAAAGAGGACCCGAGTAAACCCTGCACTAAGTCTTGCTATTCATGTGGAGAAGAAGGACACATCTCCCAAAATTGTTTGAATGGGGATCTAGTAGAATTCCCGATAGAGGAAGTAGAATATGACCCACAAGAAATAGAAGCCATGATTGGCATGGAAAGGTCCAGGAAGAGAAGCAGATTGGATTCCAGGAAGGACCTGAGTCATATCACCTGTTACAGGTGCAAGGAGTCAGGGCACTACCTCAACAGTTGCCCAAAATGGAAACCTCGATACTTGTCAGAAGTAATATGTTTTAGTGGTAATGGAGCAGGGCACTTTGCCAGAGAATGCCCCAAGGAGAAGGAAACTTTTGCTAGATAGTCGAGTTTGCAACAAAAAAAAGAGTTGTAGAAGTGAGAACATTTTCTTTTATATTGAGGTGTTGAGTTGAGACATGTAATGGAAAAGCGAGAGATTGTAATCTCTTGAGAATGAATAAAGTTAGCATCGTTGGTACTGATATGGATTTTATGAGTTGTTACTCTATGAAGAAGGATTTTGACCATTTTTGAGCATATGGGAAATATGGTCTATGGGAGATTTGTGCATTTTAAGGGTGGTAGTACCCTGTAAGAACCCTTGACCCCTGGAAAAGATAAGGATACTCCACTGAGTGGATTTCAGACAAAATGAATACGAGTTTTGTCTCGATATGTGTGATGCCCCAAGAGTATGTGGGATGAAGTTGGAGACCGTCAGTTGTTTGGACCAAATGTGATCAAGGAGTCAGAAGAGAATGTTAAGTTGATTCGAGGTAGACTGAAGGTAGCTCAGTCCAGGCAGAAGAGTTATGCAGACTTAAAAACGCAAGGAAGTAGTCTATGAAATTGGAGACAGAGCATGTCTTCGTGTGCCCCTCTACGAGGAGTTAAACGATTTGGAGTTAAGGGAAAGTTAGCCCCGAGATTTGTAGGACCATACCGAGTTTTGGAGCGTATGGGAGAAGTGGCCAACAAGTTGGAGTCACCCGAAGGACTGTCAGGAGTTCATGATGTGTTTCATGTTTTCCAGTTGAAGAAGTGCCATGCAGAGATGGCCAATATTCCCCTGTAAGGACGCTTGACCCTGGAAAGGATAATGATGTTCCACGAAGTGGAATATGGACTTCATAACTATAAGTTTTTATCTTGGTATGAGGGATATCCCACGAGGATGAATAGATAAATTACTATTGGATATAAAGGAGGTATGATGTCGAAATATGGATCAATGGAAACTCCATGATGAGTCTGAGTAATTGTAACGCCCCAAGTCTGGAGCTTCAGATGCCTTCCAGGGTTTTCGGGTTTCGTCGTGTGTTTTGTTTGGTCCGTTGCTTTTCGTCTTTGCATCATGTGCATTGCATCATGTCATCATGCAACCCGTTTTAAAACTCACTAAATAAATTGCATGGATCTTTGTTCCTTTTAAATCGAGGGAATTCACATGGTGATTCTCTTTATAACTTATCCTCCCGATATTAGGGAGCTATATTAAATATTCCATTTTCGGAATCACCCATGAACACACTTGCAAATAATCACATGTCTTTTCTTCTTCGAGTTTGCTCCCCAAACTTTGCCCATAAATTCTTTTATCTTTTCCGGAGCTCCACTAAAAATCCGAATATTTTTGGACTCTTCATTACCTTGAACTTATTCAAACCATTTGAATCAAATTCAAATGGATTTGAATTTAGATCTCTCAATCATGGTCTTTTCTATTTTCCCGGAACAAGCACATTTTTGTGAGTCCGGGAAAATTATTTGCATGTCCAACTTCTTCCCCTAACCCCTCTTTCTTTTCTTTCTTAATCTCTGTTTTTTTTCTTTTCTTTTAGTAAGGAGAGAGGAGCCCAGCCAGGCCTTTTCCCTCTTCGCGGGGCCGGCCTCTAATGACATCCACCGGCCCATCTACTTCCAGCCAGCCCACTACCTCCTGAACCCTAGCGCCAGGGGAGACCTCCCGTGCTCGATCCCTTGCGCCCGTCCTCCTCATTCCCTCGTGCCGCCAGAGGCCCGCACCCCAATCCCCATCTCCTCGATCCCCCTCGCTCTCTCCCTCAAATTCTCTCTCGCACACGCAAGAGCCTCGTGCTCGATCCCGATCCCACATCCCCCGCTCACGTCGCTGCAGCGCCCGACCTCCCTTCCCCTACTCGTAAGCACCTCCAGTCGCCTCCCATGGCACCCTCACCCGCGCCGCGAGATCTCCCCGTCACCGGCACCGCTGCCCTGCCACGCCTGAGTCTCCTTGTGCGCCTCCCTGCTTCGTCCGGCCACCGCGCCGCCAAGCACATCCACCGCGCCCCGCCCTCGACCTCGGATTCTGCGCCCCATGGCAACGAGCGCCACCAGCAGCAGTTCAGGCGTCCCCATCGCCGAGCGCCTCGCCGCCCTTCTGCACCTCGTCTCCGGCCCTGCCCGTCGGAGCCCCGCCTCCTGGTGCCCACAGCTGCGTCGCGCCCGTCGACTAGCGACGCTCCGGCCGCTTTAGCCGGAGTACCACCAGGGAGCCGGGCCCCTATGCGCCAGCGCCGCGACTCCCTCCTATGCTCGCGAGCCTTGCTTCGCTACTCCACCTCCCTGGCCTCGCTGCCTCCGCAAGGCACCAGTAGCTCGTCCACTTCGCCGTTCAAAGCCGATGCGCCTTCGGCCTGTCACATGGTGAAGGAAACGAGCAGCAGCAAGCCCCATCGAGCTCCTTCAAAAGTTGTCCGAGTCCTAGACAAAAACCGCCCAAGTCGTCGCCTCCTTGCACCATGCAGTGTCACCGTGGACGCATGCACCACTGGATCGGAACCGCGAGCACCAAGTACAACTACAAACCCGAGGAATTCGGATGCATCAAGTCCCCGAGAAGACCCGTTTTTCGTCAAGTTCGACTACCCGTATCATCAAGAACCACCACGGTCGGAGACCTCGGACCTGTCAAGTACCCCTTCGAGCTATCAATACCGCAAGCGCCAAGTAACACGACGACCCCCGAAGGCTTCGAATTCGACAAGACCGATGATGCGGAAACGCCAAGTACCCCCACGCGCGAAGACGCCTAAGACCATCTTGGGATTCATCGAGTACCACTACCATCGACCCTCGAAGACCCCGTGGATGTCAAGTTCCGTCTCGTGACCCCGAACCTCTACGAAAACGTTGTACGACTATTTCCGTGGCTGAAGACCCGTGTACAACTACCGTCGCCGTGTATGACTACCTCCATGACGAACGTCCCGAGAACTTCTACTTCCTCTACTTTGCACTGAACGAGAACCGTCCCTTTTGCACGCTTCGAAGGTATAACCCCGAGACGACCGTCCGAGAACGCTTGCATGTGATATATGAGATGCTCGTGCTTGCTCCATGCTCGAATTGTCGATGCACGTCGCCCCTATTTTGCCTTGCCACCCACATGTGGGAACTCAGTATCCGAGATCACCCCACCATCCCTGCATGTCACGTTCCACACACTTCCCCTTTGCATCGGTATCTCAATCGAGTACCGGAACCGGAACGCTGCCGTGGCATCGTTTTCGTTATCGTTGCCGTGGCACCCCTTTTACTTCCACCACGGTGACAAATGCCTTATAATGCTCTTGTCAACTTTTAACAAAAATTGCATAAACTTGTTCATGTCATCCGCATCATGATAACAACAATTAAAATGTTTAAATTGTTGTTGCAATAAGTTACTAATGCATATGGGGATTTACCGGATTTGTTGTTTGTTATATCCGGCCCCATTTAAATTGCTTAGACTGTGTATTTTACTCATGGTTCACCTCTTGACATGCTTAACAACATTTAATATTGTTGGGTACATAACCGAGAGAGAACTAAATAAGTCATGTGGTGTTTCGTCAATATGCAACTCGTTGCATATTGATCTCCACTTAATTTGTAGTTTTGTTTGTGCACTTTGCCATGCCATGCATATTTAAACCGGACATGCATCATACTTGTTTGTGCATCATGCCATGTCTATTTGGTGGTTGTTTACTATGTTGTGTGCTTCTTTCCGGTGTTGCTTCTTCGGGTTGGTTCCGATAACGTCGCGTTTGTGAGGACCCGTTCAACTACGTCTGTTTGTCTTCTTCATGGACTCGTTCTTCTTCCTTGCGGGATCTCAGGCAAGATGATCATACGCCTTGAAATCACTTCTATCTTTGCTTGCTAGTTGCTCGCTCTTTTGCTATGCCTATGCTGCGATACCTACCACTTTCTTATCATGCCTCCTATATTGTTGAACCAAGCCTCTAACCCACCTTGTCCTAGCAAACCATTGTTTAGCTATGCTACCGCTTTGCTCAGCCCCTCTTATAGCGTTGTTAGTTGCAGGTGAAGATTGGAGCTTGTTCCATGTTTGGGACATGGATGTTATTGTTGGGATATCACAATATATCTTATTTAATTAATGCATCTATATACTTGGTAAAGGGTGGAAGGCTCGGCCTTATGCCTGGTGTTTTGTTCCACTCTTGCCGCCCTAGTTTCCGTCATATCGGTGTTATGTTTCGGATTTTGCGTTCCTTACGCGGTTGGGTATAATGGGAACCCCTTGACAGTTCGCCTTGAATAAAACTCCTCCAGCAATGCCCAACCTTGGTTTTACCATTTGCACTAACAACCTACCACCTTCCCTTGGGTTCTGCAGACTCAAGGGTCATCTTTATTCTAACCCCCGGGCCAGTGCTCCTCTGAGTGTTGGTCCGACCGAGCAGACTGCGGGGCCACCTCGGGGCAACTTGAGGGTTGGTTTTACTCGTAGGATGTCTCATCTGAGTGTGCCCTGAGAACGAGATATGTGCAGCTCCTATCGGGATTTGTCGGCACATTCGGGCGGTGTTGCTGGATTTGTTTTAACCTGTCGAAGTGTCTTGTAGAACGGGATACCGAGTCTGATCGGAACGTCTCGGAGAGGTCTATTCCTTCGTTGACCGTGAGAGCTTGTGATGGGCTAAGTTGGGACACCCCTGCAGGGATTTGAACTTTCGAAAGCCGTGCCCGCGGTTATGGGCAGATGGGAATTTGTTAATGTCCGGTTGTAGAAAACCTGAAGTTGACCTTAATTAAAATACATCACCGCGTGTGTAACCGTGATGGTCTCTTTCCGGCGGAGTCCGGGAAGTGAACACGGTGTTGGAGTTATGCTTGACGTAGGTTGTTCTAGGGATCACTTCTTGATCATAGTTTTATCGACCGTGCTTTGCCTTCTCTTCTCGCTCTCATTTGCGTATGTTAGCCACCATATATGCTAGTCGCTTGCTGCAGCTCCACCTCATACCTTTTACCTTACCCATAATCTTAAATAGTCTTGATCGCGAGGGTGTGAGATTGCTGAGTCCCCGTGACTCACAGATACTTCCAAACCAGTTTGCAGGTGCCGTCGAACCGTGCAGATGATGCAACCAAGCTCAAGGAGGAGCTCGATGAAGATCTTGTCCTTTGTGTTGTTTCGTTCTAGTTGATCAGTAGTGGAGCCCAGTTGGGGTCGATCGGGGACCTTGTCGCATTTGGGGGTTCTTCTTTTATTTTGGTTCCGTAGTCGGACCTTGATTGTATTTGGATGTTGTAATGCTTTATTCATGTATTGTGTGAAGTGGCGATTGTAAGCCAACTATGTATCTCTTTCCCTTATGTATTACATGGGTTGTGTGAAGATTACCTCACTTGCGACATTGCTTTCAATGCGGTTATGCCTCTAAGTCGTGCTTCGACACGTGGGAGATATAGCCGCATCGAGGGCGTTATAAGTTGGTATCAGAGCCTTCCCCAACCTTAGGAGCCCCATTGCTTGATCGTTATTAGCGGCCGAGTTGTGTCTAGAAAAATGTTTTGAGTCATTTAGGAATTATATATCGGAGAGTTTAGGAATTGTTTTTACTTCCCAGTCTCCTCATCGCTCTGGTAAGGCATCCCGACGTAGAGTTTTGACTCTTCTCTTCTCAAATTTCACTAAAAAAAATTTTAGGATCACGCGGGTATCTTAGAATCGTTCCGATGGTTTTGTGACAAGAACATTGTCTTGGTGCCTCCTGTCAGGGGTTTTGTGGCAGTGTCCCGGGGAGTTGAGCTCCGAGGTGTTGTCGTCACAATTTTATCGTTGCAGTTCTGGAATACCTCAGTTCAGTTCGCCGACATCGAAAATCTCTTTTATGCAGTTGTTGGTGAGATAACCTCGACGCCACCCAGTACTGGGGCGGGAGTTCGGGAGTATTGCCATAACTCGTATAACGGATGCTTTTCGAAGGTTGAGGTAGATGATTTCCGAAGGTTTCTTGGTTATGTGTTGAAGGATGGATACAGCTGGATGTAGGATTTGCTAGTTTTGGGTGAGATATTATGCTTCCCCTGTATCCCCAACACCTGATTGCATAACCGGAAAATTTCGGGAGTTTCATAGGTGGGAAATCAAGTAGTTCTTAGGATATCTTTCTGACAAATGTATGATATGAAATTGGGGTTCGACGTCTAGTGGTCCGCCTATTCACGGTTGGTTTTACAGTGGTCTCGTTGTGTCTTAAAGAGTCCTTGGCTATGCCGACTCGTGGACGCTTCGTATGTCATGTGCACTGCCTTGTACATGATGGTGCTGTACGATCGAGCCCGTGTAGGCCCCACCACGAAAACTTCGGACGAAATCTCTATCATATGTTTGTTCCGGCTTATTCTGCAAGCCAATCCTTTGTTTTGTTTTTGAGTTGTGGTATTCCAGTTGCTTCGAAGTCAAATGTTGATTATATACCTTTTATAAGTGGTGTTCTCCTATTCCTACGGGAGTACTAATCCTTCATGATAATCAATATTGTCATGTCAATCCTTTTCAACCGGCGTGTTTTCTCTTCAAGTGGATCCGATCATTTCAACATTAGCAAGATCAATTATCAGTTCTTCTCAACGGTGTTTGTTTCATTCGTCTCAAGCTGCCTTTGTTTTTCCCCCCCCCCCCCCCCTTTTTTTTTGGGGACTAAGATTTCTTAATCAAGTATCCATTTTATTGATGTGAAGTCTCTTTATTCTTTCCTTTCTATGTTCTTACCCAGTGATTCTCATGAAGATTCTAATGGAGCTTCAAGTTCGTCACTCTTCACTCATTTTCTTCTCCGGTGGAACCAAATTCAAGCTTTGGTGTTGATCATATCCCTTTTCCCTCGTTTCTAATACCTTCTCTTGCCAGTGCTCCTCATATTCATTCATTTCTCGCTATTCATTTGTTCCAGAGTGCTCAAGATATCCCGAAGACTTGTGTTTCCACTCTGCATTCGTTCAAGCTCTTTCGAAATTGTTATCTCATTCAAGCCATTTTATTCAACTGGTGCAATCCTCTCTTTTAAATCATTTCAATGGTGTTTCTTTTGAGTGGGCCCTAACCCACAGGTCTTTTCTAGGATCTTACCTGGCTCTTCTTATTTTTCCCGGAGCTATCCTCAAATTTCTTTTCGAAGTTTGACATAAGAATGATTTATCATCAGTCAAATGTCTTTCTCCAAGATCTTCCAAATTCTTTTCATCATTGGTTCAAATTTTAAATTCTTGTTTATTCCGGAGTGCCTCAACAATTCTTGATGGTGTTTCTCGTCGTAATTCTCAGATTTTGATGACCGAAGATGAGTTTTTCCTCCATATCTTATCCGCTCTCTCAGAGATTCGTGGTTCTAGCTTAAATGCCATACTCTCATAATTGTTTCTCGATTGTGAGAATTCTTTTCACCTATCCGGAGCAATTCAAGATTCTTTTCAGTTTGATTCTCCGGAGGCCATCAATTCAGGTTTATTCATTCTCAGCTTTCAATTATCATTCTCCAATCTTACCGGTGCATCGTTCAAGTGATCTCTAATCAGTTTGTGATCCCTTCGTTCTCATGTATCTAAATTCTCTCAAGCATCTTCGTTCATTTGCTAAATTCTTCCCGGTGTCTTCCTTATCTTTTCTTTGTTCATTTTAATCCTTACGGTGGTTCGCTCAAGATTCTTCTTCCTTCATTTATCATATAAATTTATTCGTTGTTCCAATCCTACCGGTGGTTCATTGAAGACGTTCTCAAGTTTTGATATATCTCTTTTAATCCTTTCTACGAGAATAAGTAGTATGCCAAATCCATTGATTGTCATCAATTTAATTGGTGAAGGATAAGCAAAATGTAATTCTTATTCTTGTTTCATCCAAGTGATTAGTTCCTTATTCCGAAGGTGCATCATATCACATTCTGGGTTCGAGATGCTTTATCTTTTCTTTTCCCGGAGTTCCTAGCTCTCGCAATTACATCACCATGGAGATTCATTTAAATCATTGCAAGTCTTCACCTTGTGTTTCCATCTTCTCTTGCCTTCTGTTTGATCATTCCTTTGTTTACCGGAGTTCTTCATGAAGGTTCTACATGTTGGGTCATCAAGGATTTAATTCCTTCTCGAAGTGTTCTTTGAGATTCTTTTCAGAGGAACTCAAGCTTTCTTCATATTGTAATCCGGAGTGCATTCTTTCTATCATATTATTGGAGGTGGTATTATGCCATTCTTGATAATTTGAGTTCATGTTTCATGATTCACATGTTGTCAAGGATGAGATATTTTAAATCCATCATTTTCTTCATTGGAATTATCTTGGGTTATATTTCACCTAAAGCTTTCCTTTAAGAATTGTCGCTCTCATGGTGTTTATCAATGATCCAATTTCTTCATTTATCCTTTCCGGTGCGATATACTTTCTCGTCTCCTTGTTCATATCAATACAATTCTTTTCCCGTGAGTGGCAGGTTGTCACCTCATAATTTGAGATGTACTCCATAAGACCATATCAAGTTTATTCTTTCGTTGTTGGCTTTCCAATAACTTCATTAAACCCTTCTCCTTAAGATGCCTTTTCAAGCTCTTTTATGGCAGAAGTTGGCATTTTCTTCTCCATTCTTTTCTTTCAATTATCTATCTTCTATTCTTTTGTTCCGGAGCCATTGCGATGTTGCTCTTTTCTCTCATCATCTTGGATCGTGCTCTTTTCGTGCTTATCCATTTAACCGGAGTGTTGTGCCCTCTGCTCAAGTTCTTTTCATTTTATCAAGTTTTTCATCTCTTTTAAACCAGAGTGCTGTCCAAGATCTTTCTTACCCCTTGTTCCATTCATTCAATAGTTACGGAGGCAGTGTTTTGTGATTCCAGCAAGTACCTTCTCATCTTACCAAGTTCTTATCCAACTCCTTTTTCTTTTCAATCAGAGTGCCGCCCGAAGTTGTTCTTCCTTGTTCCTCTTTTGCTAACGGAGTGTTTTCAACTTCATTCATCTCCGTTGTATTCTTTTCTCGAAATGGCTTAACCTTTTCAAGGTTCTTTGGTTTCACTCATTTGTCAAAGAAGCAACTTAGTTTTAGCTCTCCTCTTTCTCTTTCATTTTCCCTCCGGTGCCATTCTAGATCTCGGGACGAGATCCTCTCATAGTGGTGGAGTGTTGTAACGCCCCAAGTCCGGAGCTTCAGATGCCTTCCAGGGTTTCCGGGTTTCGTCGTGTGTTTTGTTTGGTCCGTTGCTTTTCGTCTTTGCATCATGTGCATTGCATCATGTCATCATGCAACGCGTTTTAAAACTCACTAAATAAATTGCATGGATCTTCGTTCCTTTTAAATCGAGGGAATTCACATGGTGATTCTCTTTATAACTTATCCTCCCAATATTAGGGAGCTATATTAAATATTCCATTTTCGGAATCACCCATGAACACACTTGCAAATAATCACATGTCTTTTCTTCTTCGAGTTTGCTCCCCAAACTTCGCCCATAAATTCTTTTATCTTTTCCGGAGCTCCACTAAAAATCTGAATATTTTTGGACTCTTCATTACCTTGAACTTATTCAAACCATTTGAATCAAATTCAAATGGATTTGAATTTAGATCTCTCAATCATGGCCTTTTCTATTTTCCCGGAACAAGCACATTTTTGTGAGTCCGGGAAAATTATTTGCTTGTCCAACTTCTTCCCCTAACCCCTCTTTCTTTTCTTTCTTAATCTCTGTTTTTTCTTTTCTTTTAGTAAGGAGAGAGGAGCCCAGCCAGGCCTTTTGCCTCTCCGCGGGGCCGGCCTCTAATGACATCCACCGGCCCATCTACTTCCAGCCGGCCCACTACCTCCTGAACCCTAGCGCCAGGGGAGACCTCCCGTGCTCGATCCCTTGCGCCCGTCCTCCTCATTCCCTCGCGCCGCCAGAGGCCCGCACCACAATCCCCATCTCCTCGATCCCCCTCGCTCTCTCCCTCACATTCTCTCTCGCACACGCAAGAGCCCCGTGCTCGATCCCGATCCCACATCCCCCGCTCACGTCGCTGCAGCGCCCGACCTCCCTTCCCCTACTCGTAAGCACCTCCAGCCGCCTCCCATGGCGCCCTCACCCGCGCCGCGAGATCTCCCCGTCACCGGCACCGCTGCCCTCCCACGCCTGAGTCTCCTTGTGCGCCTCCCTGCTTCGTCCGGCCGCCGCGCCGCCAAGCACCTCCACCGCGCCCCGCCCTCGACCTCGGATTCTGCGCCCCATGGCCACGAGCACCACCAGCAGCGGTTCAGGCGTCCCCGTCGCTGAGCCCCTCGCCGCCCTTCTGCACCTCGTCTCCGGCCCTGCCCGTCGGAGCCCCGCCTCCCGGTGCCCACAGCTGCGTCACGCCCGTCGACTAGCGACGCTCCGGCCGCTTTCGCCGGAGTACCACCAGGGAGCCGGGCCCCTATGCGCCAGCGCCGCGACTCCCTCCTATGCTCGCGAGCCTTGCTTCGCTACTCCACCTCCCTGGCCTCGCTACCTCCGCAATGCACCAGTAGCTCGTCCACTTCGCCGTTCAAAGCCGCTGCGCCTTCGGCCTGTCACATGGTGAAGGAAACGAGCAGCAGCAAGCCCCATCGAGCTCCTTCAAAAGTTGTCCGAGTCCTAGACAAAAACCGCCCAAGTTGTCGCCTCCTTGCACCATGAAGTGTCACCGTGGACGCATGCACCACTGGATCGGAACCGTGAGCACCAAGTACCACTACAAACCCGAGGAATTGGGATGCATCAAGTCCCCGAGAAGACCCATTTTTCGTCAAGTTCGACTACCCGTATCATCAAGAACCACCACGGTCGGAGACCTCGGACCCGTTAAGTACCCCTTCGAGCTATCAATACCGCAAGCGCCAAGTAACACGACGACCCCCGAAGGCTTCGAATTCGACAAGACCGACGACGCGGAAACGCCAAGTACCCCCACGCGCGAAGATGCCTAAGACCATCTTGGGATTCATCGAGTACCACTACCGTCGACCCTCGAAGACCCCATGGACGTCAAGTTCCGTCTCGTGACCCCAAACCTCTACGAAAACGTTGTACGACTACTTCCGTGGCCGAAGACCCATGTACAACTACCGTCGCCGTGTATGACTACCTCCACGACGAATGTCCCGAGAATGTCTACTTCCTCTACTTTGCACCGAACGAGAACCATCCCTTTTGCACGCTTCGAAGGTATAACACCGAGACGACCGTCCGAGAACTCTTGCATGTGATGTATGAGATGCTCGTGCTTGCTCCGTGCTCGAATTGTCGATGCACGTCGCCCCTCTTTTTCCTTGCCACCCACATGTGGGAACTCGGTATCCGAGATCACCCCATCATCCCTGCATGTCACGTTCCGCACACTTCCCCTTTGCATCGGTATCTCAATCGAGTACCGGAACCGGAACGCTGCCGTGGCACCATTTTCGTTATCGTTGCGGTGGCACCCCTTTTCCTTCCACCACGGTGACAAATGCCTTATAATGCTCTTGTCAACTTTTAATAAAAATTTCATAAACTTGTTCATGTCATCCGCATCATGATAACAACAATTAAAATGTTTAAATTGTTGTTGCAATAAATTACTAATGCATATGGGGATTTACCGGATTTGTTGTTTGTTATATCCGGCCCCATTTAAATTGCTTAGACTATGTATTTTACTCATGGTTCACCTCTTAACATGCTTAACAACATTTAATATTGTTGGGTACATAACCGAGAGAGAACTAAATAAGTCATGTGGTGTTTCGTCAATATGCAACTCGTTGCATATTGATCTCCACTTAATTTGTAGTTTTGTTTGTGCACTTTGCGATGCCATGCATATTTAAACCGGACATGCATCATACTTGTTTGTGCATCATGCCATGTTGTAGGATCGAAAGTATGTCTAGAGGGGGGGTGATTAGACTACTTGACCAAATAAAAACTTAACCTTTTCCCAATTTTAGTTCTTGGCAGATTTTAGCTATTTTAGGACAAGTCAAGCAATTATCATACAATTCAAGCAAGCATGCAAAGAGTATATTGGCAGCAGAAAGTAAAGCATGCAACTTGCAAGAATGTAAAGGGAAGGGTTTGGAGAATTCAAACGCTATTGGAGACACGGATGTTTTTCCCGTGGTTCGGATAGGTGGTGCTATCCTACATCCACGTTGATGGAGACTTCAACCCACGAAGGGTAACGGTTGCGCGAGTCCACACAGGGCTCCACCCAAGGGCAACGGTTGCGCGAGTCCACACAGGGCTCCACCCAGGAAGGGTCCACGAAGAAGCAACCACCCACAAAGGGTCCACGAAGAAGCAACCTTGTCTATCCCACCATGGCCATCGCCCACGAAGGACTTGCCTCACTAGCGGTAGATCTTCACAAAGTAGGCGATCTCCTTGCCCTTACAAACTCCTTGGTTCAACTCCACAATCTTGTCGGAGGCTCCCAAGTGACACCTAGCCAATCTAAGAGACACCACTCTCCAAGAAGTAACAAATGGTGTGTAGGTAATGAACTCCTTGCTCTTGTGCTTCAAATGATAGTCTCCCCAACACTCAACTCTCTCTCATAGGATTTGGATTTGGTGGAAAGAAGATTTGAGTGGAAAGCAACTTGGGAAGGCTAGAGATCAAGATTCATATGGTAGGAATGGAATGTCTTGGTCTCAACACATGAGTAGGTGGTTCTCTCTCAGAACATATGAGTTGGAATGATGTGTGTGTTCTGATGGCTCTCTCATCGAATGAGAAAGAGGTGGAGGGGTATATATAGCCTCCACACAAAATCCAACCGTTACACACAATTTACCAATCTCGGTGGGACCGAATCAGAAAACTCGTCTGACCGAAATAGTAAACCTAGTGACTGTTAGGAATTTCGGTGGGACTGACATGAAGCTCGGTAGCACCGATTCGGTTAGGGTTTGGGCATAACGTAATCTCGGTGAGACCGATTACACAAACTCGGTGAGACCGAATTTGGTAATTAGCTAACCAGAGAGTTGGTCAGGCAAACTCGGTGGGACCGATTTGCTCTTTCGGTGAGACCGAGTGGAACTCGGTGAGACCGAAAAGTTACAAAGGGGAAACACTGAGTTTACATTGCAATCTCGGTGGGACCGATTCGCTCTTTCGGTGGGACCGAAAAGTTACGAAAGGGAAACAGAGAGTTTGCAACCCCATCTCGGTGAGACCGAGATCCTTATCGGTAGAACCGAATTGCTAGGGTTTGGCAATGGCTAATGACAAGTGAAACTCGGTGGCGCCGGATAGGAAGAATCGGTGGGACCGAGTTTGGCTTAGGGTTTAGGTCATATGTGGATATGGGAAAGTAGTTGAGGATTTTGGAGCATATCATTAAGCACATGAAGCAAGAGGCTCATTAAGCAACACCTCATCCCTCCTTAATAGTATTGGCTTTTCCTAAAGACTCAATGTGATCTTGGATCACTAAAACATAAAATGAAGAGTCTTGAGCTTTTGAGCTTGAGCCAATCCTTTGTCCTTAGCATTTTGAGGGTTCCACTTTCACATCCATGCCATGCCAATCATTGAGCTTTCCTGAAATAATCATCTTGGAATAGCATTAGCTCAATGAGCTATATGTTGTTATGAATTACCAAAACCACCTAGGGATAGTTGCACTTTCAATCTCCCCCTTTTTGGTAATTGATGACAACATATAGATCAAAGCTTCGACAAATGATAATAAGCATGAAATATATCGTCGCTTTGAGAAGTATGTGATAAGTAAGAGCTCCCCCTAAATTTGTGCATATTTAAAATTTGCTTTGGACTGCAAATGCACAAAGAATTAGAATTATGGGTTACTCTTCCATGTCACATACATCTTGGTGGAGCGCTCAAAAATGATAAGATTGAAATACATGCACTCATCACCAAGAATAGTGAATGATCACAAATGATAGATAGAATGATAATATTTAAGCAAGCATTAAGCAAACATTAAGTGTAGCTTATGATCAAACACATGATCATCAATGTCTCACAAATAATGACGTAGTATCTCAAGCACTCAAAAGCAGACAAGTTCGAAAAACTACCAAATAAAGCAAGAGAGAAAAGCAACACTCTCTCTCTCGAAGCTTATGATCTATACATCTTCTCCCCCTTTGGCAACAAGTTACCAAAAAGTTCCTAGAAAATGCATAGCACTAGATCGACGCTCAGGCTTGATCTTCAGGTGGTGGTGGAGTCCGGAGCACTCCAAGGACGAAGCCTTCGGTAGACGTGGTCAGAGTCGAGGCTGAAGTGGATGCTGGAGCTGGTGGAACTGAGGCTGTGGCTGGTGCAGACGTTGTAGCTCTGGTGTCAGCAACTGGCAGTGCAGACGACCTCGGACCTCGTGGCACCCTCGCAAAAGCATCAGTCGTGGTCCTGCCTCTCCTCTCATTCATGTCCTCCTGGAGCTGCTCCACGGCAGTCTGTACCTCTGTCACCTTGATGTCCAAGTCATAGAACCTCTGTTCCATGATCCTCTCTAAACTCGCCTGGTTCTGAGTCAGGGTGGCTATACTCTGCTCAATCCGCAGGGTGGATGCAATCAGGTAACTAAGCTGCTCTTGTTTGGTTTTCAGGAAGTAATCAGATGCCTCCGCTTGAGTAGGCATCCTGGCAGCTTTCTCCTTCTTCGCCTTCTCCTTCTGAGCTTGTGCATGGGCAGATGATGGTTCATTCTTAGTCATAACAACTTGATTATCTTCGAAATCTGGACGGATGGGCAGGTGTTCCTTATCCAACAAATATACTCCCGTGCCCATCTTGGAGTTGATGAGCTCCTGAATTTGATGGGCATATCCACAGCTCCTCTTCTGATCTGCCGTAGTCCTTTTGATTGTTTCCACTATGAGGCTCATGACTTTGAATTTTTGAGGCACGTCAAAGACATGAAGCAAATTGATCGCGTGACCTCTGATCATCTTGTGATCTCCAGACTTGGGCAGAAGGGTGTGCCTAAGGATCCAGTTGATCGTAGGCAATCCTGATAGCAGATAATGCACTGAGCCAAACTTGAACGTGTCAAGTGCTTCATTCGGAATCTCCTTGTACATGTTGGACATGGAGTTGTGGTCCATCTTTTTCTTGGCATAAATTTCCAAGTCATCTGCTTGCTCCTGTGGGGCATTGATCAGCTTTGCCCATTCCTCAACAGTAGAGTGGTACCTTGTACCCTCTGACATCCATGTGATCCTGCCATCCGGATAAAAGTGTGTTGTGGAGTAGAATTGCATGATTAGCTCCTCGTTCCACTTTGTGAGCTTCTGCCCAACAAAGTCTGCAACTCCACACGCACTAAAGCTGTCAAATACTCCAGGGTAGTACTCTTCATTGTCCTTGATATAGGTCCAGTCGACCCATCTCATGTCACATACAATTGGCTTCTTGTCAAGTAGCACTGTCTCATAGAAATCCTGCTGCTCCTTGGTATGAAACCTGTAGTCCACTGCAGTCCTTCTCCTAGAAGCATATGGATCTGCTTCTCTCCATTTCCTGAGCCCTGAGTCTCTCCTGAGCTTCATATCCTCAGCCACATGATGAGCATCGTTGTGGTCTGGGATCTTGGGCTTGAGCTTCCGAAGGACATTCTCTTCTTCTTCCTCTGCAGCTTCAGGCACTGGGGCCTTGTTCTTCTCAGTGGCTGGGATGCTTCTTGTGTTTCTCTTTGGTGCACTCTTAGGCTTAGATGCAGCCTTAGGTGCTTCCTTGGGCTTGGATGCAGCTCCCCCTGACCTTATGGCATCTCCCATTAGCTTGGGTGCCTTGGGCGCTGGTGCAGCTGCCTCTTCTTCCTCTTCCTCTTCCATGATGGAAGCTTTGCCAAGCACTCTAGCCACAGTCTTCTTCACCCTCTCCTTCCTTTTCTTGCCCTCAGCTGCAGCTGGCTCTTGGGAAGTGGGCTTCTCAGTTGAGGCTCTAGCCTTTGACATGGGCTGCCTGCCTGCTGGCCTTTTGATTTTCAGACCTGGCTTAGTGCCTTGAGCTGGTTCAATTCTCTTGGAAGTGGCCTCTTCCTCTGCCACATAGTCCTCATCTTCAGAGTCTGAAGTTTTCTTCTTCCTTTGTCTCGTGGAAGCTTTAGGCAGGTTGCTGGGTGTGCTCCTGCTGCCATCATCTGAGGAAGTTGAGGGGCTAGTGCCCTCACTCAACTGCACTTGCTGCTCTGACAAGTTTTGGCTGTCACTCTGGTCTGACATGATGCAAACTGACTGCTGACCCTGTGAATAGATTATAGAGGAGATAGAGTGGATGAGCATCACAAAATGCAGAGATTTTTGCAAAAGAATAATTCAAAAACTTAGTTTTAGTTTCCCACTGAAATCATCTCGGATCTACCGATTTTCAAACTCGGTAATACCAAAGCAGTTTTGGAACCTAAACTAGTGAACTCGGTAGGACCGAGTCACAGTTCGGTGGCACCGAGACTGCTAGGGTTTCACTGAGTTCAAAAATCGGTCACACCGATAAGTAATTCTCGGTCAGAGCGAGTCTCACTTGTGCAATGGCATAAGCCAAATCGGTGGGACCGAGTTTTTCAACTCGGTGGGTCCGAGATGGTTTCGGCGGAAATCTAAACCTAGAATTTTCGAATCAAACCTAATCTATGAGCGTTTTGACTGGATAGAAGTTTATCAAACGTGGCTAGAAACAATATGATCACAATGTGCTAGGAATCAGATTGAGGAATAACACAAAGATCAAGTCCATACCCTAGTTCGGCGGGGACTTGCTATGGCGGCAACGGCGGGGCAGAATTCCCGTTGACGGCGATGGAGACCAGCGAGTGGAGGCTGCTGGCGGCGAGAAGATGATCCGGAGACCTCAAGGGCAGAGCAGGCTATCGCGCGGGCGAAGGGGTTCGGAGAAATTTCCAAATTTTGCCCGTGACTATATATAGCCCGACCCTATCGGTGTGACCGAGTGGAACAACTCGGTGGCACCGAGATTCATAACTGTGTGCAGTTACTGAAACTCGGTGTGATCGAAAGGTTCAAATCGGTTGCACCGAGATCGAAAACCTAGATCAACTTAATGATCTCGGTAGGACCGAAAGTGGAGTATCGGTCAGACCGAGAATCATAAAGAGGTTTTGGAAGTTTAAGTCTATGACGAATTGGGGACTCTGAGTGCTCCTCACACAGAGTGGTTCGAATCTGACTTGATCAAATTTTGTGATGCAGCATGAATAGAGTTTGAGATGAGAAAAGCATAGATAGCTAGAGGAGGTTCTTAGGCATTCTTGTCCATCCACTTGGCAAAAAGAAATAAAGCCGAACAATCAAAGCAACAAGTGGATGTCCTCAAATGAGTAAAATATGCAACCAGCATGCTCACACAATAAGATGGCAAATGAAATATGTGACAAGACATGCACAACCAATACTAGCATCTATCAAGCAATTTGCGATGAATAGGTCATCTATATATGAGTACATTGACTTAGGAGTCAAGTGAGAACACTTGATCATAGGTCATACTCATCATTTAAGCTCAAGTGGGGTTACCACTTTTACATAAAGCATTGTTGTGTTCACATCTTTAGAGTTGCTTTAGCTCAAGTCTTAGAGTAAAGCTCCCCCTAGATGTGATATCCCCCCTAAGAGGGATGAACTAACCTTGGGTTTTGTCGATGATGACTTCATGTAGATATTGAAGATGTGGATGCTCAATGTTGATGTAGATCTCTTGGAGCTATCCATATGAGTGAATTGCACTTTCAATACCTACATGGGTTAGTCCCACAAGGAACAAACAAGGATATCCATAGACATAGAGTGATGCACACAAAAGATGATGTCCATGAAAACTTTTAGGTTACCTTGTCCCTTGTCTTACCAACAAGAGGGTTTGTGACTCCTTGAACTAGTGCAAGATGTGGAAGTTGATTGCACTTGTTCTTGCCAAAATGATAAGAGTGAAGTATGTTGGCGGAGTCACCCTCAAGAACTCTCTAGTTCTTCTTCTTTTCGATCCACATCATCTTGATGGGAATCCTTGGAGTTGTGGTCGTACTTGATGAAGTGGAACTCGAAGTAGTCTTGGGAATCCACTTGACTAAGGTCTTAGGAGCTTCTTCAAATGCATCAATTTCCTCTTGAAGCTTGTCCTTGCCTTTTTGCTCGTAGTCTTGTGGTGGAAGATCATCTTGAGCTTGTGTCCCCCTGAAAGAAGTATACTTCTCTTGTTGAGGGACAAACTTTGTCTTGGGGTATTGATCTTCTTCCCACTCAACTCCATTGGCATTGAACTTTCGTTCAAAACCAACACCTTGATTCTTTCGGTGCATTCCTTGCTTGCGCACAATTTCCTCGAATTGCTTACTCCCGGCAAGGCTTTTGTACACTCCTTTCTCTATAATTCCCTTCAATAAGCTATTTTCTTGCTCAAGTGTAACTTGGCTAAGAGAATCATTAGTGGAATCAAGAGAACTACTAGAAGCAACAATATTGGATTTAGCATGATCATTGTTACTACTAGAGGAAGAATCTTTCTTGTTAGACTTGACTTGAGGCATGTAAGTGGATAAGAGTAAACGCTTGGCAATATAAGAAGAACTTTTCTTGCGGAGATCATCATTGATTGCCTTTAAGAACTCATGCTCTTGCTCAAGATTGAGCTTTTCAAAGCGTTGTTTCTCATGAGCTCTTAAAAGTTCTCGATGATCTTCGAAGATAGTGTCATGAGCTAACTTAAGAGTTTTTAGTTCTTTAGTTAGAGCCTCAATCTTCTCCTTATCATTGTCATTCGTTTTATCTTGATTAGCATGATTAATTGGTCTTTCATCATAGTATTCATCACTAGAGTTGTCACCAAGCAAATCATCACCTAACAAGTCATCTTCATCACTATTGAAATCAACATACTCGTGGTGTGTTACCTTAGGACCTTTGGCCATGAAGCATCTTCCAATTAGTTCATTTGGTGAGTCAAATATGTCGTAGGAGTTGGTTGACACAAGTGCTAGACCGGCAACACCTTCATCTTGAGTATCTTCGGAGTCGGAGTGATAGCTTCTCTCGGAGTGGCTGTCGGAGTCAGAGTCGGATACCCATTCACCAACATGAGCTTGATGTCTTCGTCTTGTGTAGCTCCTTGATGATTTTTCCTTCCTTTCCGAATCCTTGCTTCTCCGTGAGTATCTTCGTTCATAACGATCATCTTTACTCCTTCTCTCTCTTGGTGGTGATCCTTTGCTTCTTCTTTTTGGAGAATCTTCTCTTCTCTTGTAGGGAGCCGTACACTCATTGGAATAGTGTCCGGGTCTTCCACAATTATAACAGTTTCGCTCTCGACTAGAAGATCTTTTGTCATTGTAGGACCTTGACTTGGAGCTTCTATCTTTGCTTCTACTCTTGTAGAACTTGTTGAAGTTCTTCACCATTAAGCTCAATTCTTCATTGAAGTCTTGTTTCTCACTTGATGATGTAGGGGTTTCACATGAGGCTTTATAGGCACCACTTGATTTGTTGTGAAGTTCCTCTTTATCCTTAAGTGACATCTCATGAGCAACAATTCTTCAAATCACTTCCGTTGGCTTGAGATCTTTGTAATTGGGCATCATTTGGATCAATGTGCACACGGTATCATATTTTCCATCCAAGGCTCTTAGGATCTTCTTGATGATGAATCTATCGGTCATCTCTTCACTTCCTAAGCCGGCAATCTCATTTGTGATGAGAGCAAGCCTAGAGTACATTTCAGCGACACCTTCACCATCCTTCATCTTGAACTTGTCAAGTTGGCTTTGAAGCACATCCAACTTGGATTCCTTGACGGAGTCGGTACCTTCGTGCATATCAATCAAAGTGTCCCAAATTTCCTTTGCATTCTCAAGGCGGCTGATTTTGTTGAATTCTTCGGGGCACAATCCGTTGAAGAGAATATCACAAGCTTGAGCATTGTATTGCAACATCTTCAACTCATCCGCGGTAGCTTCACGGTTTGGTTCTCTCCCATCAAAGAAGTCACCGTGCAAACCAACACACACAATAGCCCAAACAGCGGGGTTATGTCCAAGAATATGCATTTTCATTTTATGCTTCCAACTAGCAAAATTAGTACCATCAAAGTAAGGACCTCTACGGTGATAATTTCCCTCGCTAGACGCCATACTCTCCTAGGTTGTGAAACCAAGGCTATGACCACCAAAAGCTATGGAGATCAAGCAAATGGAGACCAAAGCTCTGATACCACTTGTAGGATCGAAAGTATGTCTAGAGGGGGGTGATTAGACTACTTGTCCAAATAAAAACTTAACCTTTTCCCAATTTTAGTTCTTGGCAGATTTTAGCTATTTTAGGACAAGTCAAGCAATTATCATACAATTCAAGCAAGCATGCAAAGAGTATATTGGCAGCGGAAAGTAAAGCATGCAACTTGCAAGAATGTAAAGGGAAGGGTTTGGAGAATTCAAACGCTATTGGAGACACGGATGTTTTTCCCGTGGTTCGGATAGGTGGTGCTATCCTACATCCACGTTGATGGAGACTTCAACCCACGAAGGGTAACGGTTGCGCGAGTCCACACAGGGCTCCACCCAAGGGCAACGGTTGCGCGAGTCCACACAGGGCTCCACCCAGGAAGGGTCCACGAAGAAGCAACCACCCACAAAGGGTCCACGAAGAAGCAACCTTGTCTATCCCACCATGGCCATCGCCCACGAAGGACTTGCCTCACTAGCGGTAGATCTTCACAAAGTAGGCGATCTCCTTGCCCTTACAAACTCCTTGGTTCAACTCCACAATCTTGTCGGAGGCTCCCAAGTGACACCTAGCCAATCTAGAGACACCACTCTCCAAGAAGTAACAAATGGTGTGTAGGTAATGAACTCCTTGCTCTTGTGCTTCAAATGATAGTCTCCCCAACACTCAACTCTCTCTCATAGGATTTGGATTTGGTGGAAAGAAGATTTGAGTGGAAAGCAACTTGGGAAGGCTAGAGATCAAGATTCATATGGTAGGAATGGAATGTCTTGGTCTCAACACATGAGTAGGTGGTTCTCTCTCAGAACATATGAGTTGGAATGATGTGTGTGTTCTGATGGCTCTCTCATCGAATGAGAAAGGAGGTGGAGGGGTATATATAGCCTCCACACAAAATCCAACCGTTACACACAATTTCCAATCTCGGTGGGACCGAATCAGAAAACTCGGTCTGGACCGAAATAGTAAACCTAGTGACGTTAGGAATTTCGGTGGGACTGACATGAAGCTCGGTAGCACCGATTCGGTTAGGGTTTGGGCATAACGTAATCTCGGTGAGACCGATTACACAAACTCGGTGAGACCGAATTTGGTAATTAGCTAACCAGAGAGTTGGTCAGGCAAACTCGGTGGGACCGATTTGCTCTTTCGGTGAGACCGAGTGGAACTCGGTGAGACCGAAAAGTTACAAAGGGGAAACACTGAGTTTACATTGCAATCTCGGTGGGACCGATTCGCTCTTTCGGTGGGACCGAAAAGTTATGAAAGGGAAACAGAGAGTTTGCAACCCCATCTCGGTGAGACCGAGATCCTTATCGGTAGAACCGAATTGCTAGGGTTTGGCAGTGGCTAATGACAAGTGAAACTTGGTGGCGCCGGATAGGAAGAATCGGTGGGACCGAGTTTGGCTTAGGGTTTAGGTCATATGTGGATATGGGAAAGTAGTTGAGGATTTTGGAGCATATCATTAAGCACATGAAGCAAGAGGCTCATTAAGCAACACCTCATCCCTCCTTAATAGTATTGGCTTTTCCTAAAGACTCAATGTGATCTTGGATCACTAAAATATAAAATGAAGAGTCTTGAGCTTTTGAGCTTGAGCCAATCCTTTGTCCTTAGCATTTTGAGGGTTCCACTTTCACATCCATGCCATGCCAATCATTGAGCTTTCCTGAAATAATCATCTTGGAATAGCATTAGCTCAATGAGCTATATGTTGTTATGAATTACCAAAACCACCTAGGGATAGTTGCACTTTCACATGTCTATGTGGGGTTGTTTACTATGCTGTGTGCTTATTCCTGGTGTTTGCTTCTTCGGGTTGGTTCCGGTAACGTCGCGTTTGTGAGGACCCGTTCGTCTACGTCCGTTTGTCTTCTTCATGGACTCATTCTTCTTCCTTGCGGGATTTCAGGCAAGATGACCATACCCTCGAAATCACTTCTATCTTTGCTTGCTTAGTTGCTCGCTCTTTTGCTATGCCTATGCTGCGATACCTACCACTTGCTTATCATGCCTCCCATATTGTTGAACCAAGCCTCTAACCCACCTTGTCCTAGCAAACCGTTGTTTGGCTATGTTACCGCTTTGCTCAGCCCCTCTTATAGCGTTGTTAGTTGCAGGTGAAGATTGAAGTTTGTTCCTCGTTGGAACATGGAGATGTTGTTCCTTGTTGGAACATGTTTACTTGTTGGGATATCACAATATATCTTATTTAATTAATGCATCTATATACTTGGTAAAGGGTGGAAGGCTCGGCCTTATGCCTGGTGTTTTGTTCCACTCTTGCCGCCCTAGTTTCCGTCATATCGGTGTTATGTTCCCGGATTTTGCGTTCCTTACGCGGTTGGGTAATAATGGGAACCCCTTGACAGTTCGCCTTGAATAAAACTCCTCCAGCAATGCCCAACCTTGGTTTTACCATTTGCACTAACAACCTACCACCTTCCCTTGGGTTCTGCAGACTCAAGGGTCATCTTTATTCTAACCCCCCGGGCCAGTGCTCCTCTGAGTGTTGGTCCGAACTGAGCTGCCTGCGGGGCCACCTCGGGGAAACTTGAGGGTTGGTT
Organism: Triticum urartu; assembly: GCF_003073215.2. Classification (NCBI taxonomy): domain Eukaryota; kingdom Viridiplantae; phylum Streptophyta; class Magnoliopsida; order Poales; family Poaceae; genus Triticum; species Triticum urartu. Next base: position 311,140,754 of record NC_053025.1, read on the forward strand.
TTACTCGTAGCTAGTCTCATCTGAGTGTGCCCTGAGAAAGAGATATGTGCAGCTCCTATCGGGATTTGTCGGCACATTCGGGCGGTGTTGCTGGATTTGTTTTAACCTGTCGAAGTGTCTTGTAGAACCGGGATACCGAGTCTGATCGGAACGTCTCGGGAGGAGGTCTATTCCTTCGTTGACCGTGAGAGCTTGTGATGGGCTAAGTTGGGACACCCCTGCAGGGATTTGAACTTTCGAAAGCCGTGCCCGCGGTTATGGGCAGATGGGAATTTGTTAATGTCCGGTTGTAGAAAACCTGAAGTTGACCTTAATTAAAATACATCAACCGCGTGTGTTAACCGTGATGGTCTCTTTCCGGCGGAGTCCGAGAAGTGAACACGGTGTTGGAGTTATGCTTGACGTAGGTTGTTCTAGGATCACTTCTTGATCATAGTTTTTCGACCGTGCTTTGCCTTCTCTTCTCGCTCTCATTTGCGTATGTTAGCCACCATATATGCTAGTCGCTTGCTGCAGCTCCACCTCATACCTTTTACCTTACCCATAAGCTTAAATAGTCTTGATCGCGAGGGTGTGAGATTGCTGAGTCCCCGTGACTCACAGATACTTCCAAAACCAGTTTGCAGGTGCCGTGAACCGTGCAGATGACGCAACCAAGCTCAAGGAGGAGCTCGATGAAGATCTTGTCCTTTGTGTTGTTTCGTTCTAGTTGATCAGTAGTGGAGCCCAGTTGGGGTCGATCGGGGACCTTGTCGCATTTGGGGTTCTTCTTTTATTTTGGTTCCGTAGTCGGACCTTGATTGTATTTGGATGTTGTAATGCTTTATTCATGTATTGTGTGAAGTGGCGATTGTAAGCCAACTATGTATCTCTTTCCCTTATGTATTACATGGGTTGTGTGAAGATTACCTCACTTGCGACATTGCTTTCAATGCGGTTATGCCTCTAAGTCGTGCTTCGACACGTGGGAGATATAGCCCGCATCGAGGGCGTTACAGTAATCATGTCCTAGTTTGGTGCCAATAGAAGGAAGGAAGATAGTACAATAGGATGGATTTAAGAATACTAGGAAGTTGGAAGTTGAATAATGATCAGTTGCCCGATGATAAGTTCCAGGACTACAAGTGATAAGATGGGCCATAACCCACAGGCCCCAAGACCTGCCAAGAAGCAAGCACATTCTTGCTGAAGGAAAAACCCTGGAGGAAGATACGACGTTTATCGGCAGACAATTTTATAGGAGTAACGCAAAACCTGAGAGTTGTGAAGGAACGATAGATGTTTGTTTGGCTTGCAGAATCAATGGATTTATCCGAACCTTGGTTCGTCGACAAGAGAAATTCTGCAATGCTTGTGAGGATGACCGAGTGTTAGAATGCGAGATTCGCTAAATCGTATACAAGGTAATGATTTGGGTGCGGGATGGATTGATCACCATACCGACTTACTCTTATTGTTCACCTTGATATATGGGATGGTAAATCTGAGTGACTTACCTATAGTAGAGCGCCGACGATCAAAACCTTGTTTAAGCCTTAGAATGGTATAGGTATTTTTCCCTTGTACAAGGTAGCTTTGCCAACCATAGGTTATACGGTGAGGATCAACCCAGACCCATTTCCTGCAGAAGGAACCATAAATTGTTGACCACCATGAGATATCGATAGTTGTTTAGTTTTGGCGCCAGACCCGTCAGCTAAGAAGACCCAGTCACAGAAGAACCTTACCAAGATGAAAGACAGAAGAATTGAGGAAAAGGTTATGCCACTACCGAAAGAGCCCAGATAAGGAATTATCCTGAAGATCTGAGAAGACCGACACTGTTAACAATATGGATGAAGTATATGAGTTTTGATGGAATCGTAACCATGCTTCTAAGGGTGGTAGCACCCCAGACCCCGGAGACGATTGATGAAATTTTGAAGAGACCCCGAACCTAACCTATTTCTTTCTAGCCTCTCCAAATCTCGAGGACGAGATTCCTTTTAAGGGTGGTAGGTTTGTAACATCCCAAAATTCTAAATTTTGGAATGTTATAATAAATAGATAGATTTGATTGATTGTTTGATTGATTGTGTGAAATTGAGTGAAATTCGAAACCTTTTTGAAAGTTAAATGAGAGGGAATAAAAGGACTTTCCCAAACTTTCATTTTGCATTCGTGATCTTCGTGAATTCAAATTCTTTTCACCACGAAACCTTGGAGAGAAGATGACATGACTTCTTCCATTTATTTAAATGACAAGGGGTGTTGAAAATATTTGAATTTCATTTGGAAAATATTTCCAATTCTGAAACTTTATGCAACTTAATGATTTTCACGAGAGGAGATAAAATGACTTCTTAAAATTATATGAAATATTAGTTGGGAGTTTCAAAGGATCAAATTCAAAGTCTATTTGGAATTATTTTTCAATTTGGAGTTATTTGGATTTTATTCAAATCATTTTTCTCCAAAAATAAAATACATGGAAAATAGGGTAACATGATTCCTACAACAAAAAATTGGAGAGAAATAAATTTGATTTCATTTTGGTATTTTTAAAATGATTTTGTTGGATCTTATTAGAGCAGGAGCACTGTTGGAATTATTAGAATTTGTGTGTATTTTATTTAATGCTAGAAAAATGTTCATGTCGTAGAAAATCTTTTTCTGAAAATTTTGATATATAATATGCCTATATAAATTTTTTATTTTATTTTGTTATTCGGTTTTCCTTCTGTTTCTATTTTAAAAAAAACAGTACGTGCGGCTCATATTTATTTATCGCCTACATGCGCAGTATAGTAGCTTCTGGCGCCCCATTGTTTTTCTCTTAAATAGGCCAGACCCACCCAGCCTTTTCTTTTTTTTCTCTCTTAGGCCGAATTTTGTAAAAAAGAAAATTCACCGCAGCGTGCGCGCGGCCGGCCGTAGGCCTTTAGGCCCATCCGCCTCTTTTTTTCTCCGTTTCGTATATTTTCGTCTATGTTTAGTCCCACATTGCCTAGCCTTTGACCCCTAAGCCTTTTTTCCACCAATAAATATAGACCCATAGAGCCTCCAAAAATCATCCGATTCGGGTTAAATCAATATTTTGGTTTGACTAGATTCATTTAAGAAAAATGTATTTCTCCTCTCCGGCGCGACTTTTGGAATTGTCTCCTTTCTCCAAAGTTGTCTTTTCTCTGCCTTATAAAGGTATCTTTCTTTGTTTTTTTTCTTCTTCTTATACCTCCGTAGTTTATTATTTTTAGACTAATATGATAAAATAATTAGATTATCAATTAGTCTACGTATTTATACATTAGACCCTAGCCCGTAGCTATTTTTTCTTCCGTAAAACAGCTTGGCCCTGATTTTTCAAATAGCCATAACTTTTTACTCGTTTGTCCAAATCCAACGAAACCAACGCCCACTTCTTCGTTATGATCTCCTCTATCCAGTAATCCAACTCAAACATGTTTTTGAAAAGTTTAAAATTTAAATTAGATCAGATTTGAATTCAAACTTCGTTTGATCATAACTTGAGTTTCGTAGCTCCGTTTGAGTTGATTCTTTTTGCAAATCGAAGCTCTTGACCTAAACTTTCTGATAAGGCCAAATTCACATAATTTTGGTACTGTTAGAAATTGTTTTATGTTGCAAGAGTTATTTGCTTGGTTTTGATGTTTTCCGAATCGTCTTCTTCGTTCTTTCTGATCTTTTGAGTGATTGCTTATTGTGGTTACTATTTATTGCTTACGATAGATTGACCGGAGTGTGACGAGTAGAGCTATCAAGAGTTTTGAGTGCGAATCATCTTCATCAACATTGCAGGCAAGTTCACACTTTGATCATATCCAACACCCAGTTTTATGCATTAGCTTCAACCCTCAAACATTGCATGGTTAGGAATTGATAACATGTGGGTATTGGGAAGTAGTTGATGAGGTAGGAACCTATTGCCCTGCATTCAAACCTTGGGAGTTACTATTACGTTATGCTTATATTGCCATGCTATGCTCGTAGACGTGGATTGGGTTTGAGAGGATTTCATGACAGATGTGAGATTGTTAATTAATGGTTTACTTAAGGTGGCAACTTTAACACACATCTGGGTGGATTGAGGCACCTGGGTATTCCAGGATTGCCTGTTTTTTTATGGACCGCCACCCAGGCTCAAAGGGATCATGAGATTATTCATACCTAGAAACTTCCGTGTGCAGCCACAAGCTATTATGGGCTCTAGCATAGTTGATTAAATCGTGTGAACTCTTACAGTAGTAGACTAGCAGATGTAGGGGTTGTAGGTGGTACGGTCTACCCATCGTAAGGTGCAAACGCTTCTGAAAGACTATGTCTCGGTCATCAGTTTCTCAAACACCATGTAGTGCGAGAAATCCAACAGAGGAGATCGAGTCTTGTGGGGAAAAGTGCGCAAACCTCTGCAGAGTGTATAAACTAATCATGATTAGCCGTGTCCCCGGTTATGGACGTTTTGAGTATCTAGTACTTGGATTATCATGTGAATCTCATCATGTTACTTTAAATTAATTTTGTTGGGTTTAATGATGTTACTTAATTGGGATTGAGAATGCTGTCAACCATTCTCAATGTTCAACAACCACCATGATAGTTAAATTAAAATGTATTCCTTTGCAGTAGGGAAAAATTGGCTTTTCGCAAAAACCTTATAGCCATAGAGCTTTTCCACCAGCCAAATATGCATGTAGTGATAGCCTTTATTCATCATTCTCCTATGGTGTGAATTTGCCATTACATTCAATGTACTGACCCTTTGTGGCTGCAACGTCTCATGTTGCAGGACTTCTTACGACAAGTAAGTGATACGTTAGGGTTACGATTTCTACACTCAACTTTGCCGTTGGTGTTGATGGGAATCCACAACCTTGTTACTTCCGCTATTTTGGATTGAGGTAATAGTATCTTACGTTACTTATACATGTGATTTACCTCTGTTATAAATCCTCGAGTACTGTGTGTGTCGGCATACCGATCCAGGGATGACACTTAAGCACAGAGACTTGATCCATTCGGGTCGGGTCGCTACAGCACGTATGGTGAACCGTTATGTGATGAAGTCGGAGCATGATTTATTTTTTGATTGTCTTCCTTATGAGTGGCGGTCGGGGGCGAGCGATGGTCTTTTCCTACCAATCTATCCCCCTAGAAGCATGCACGTAATACTTTGCTTTGATAACTTGTAGATTTTTGCAATAAGTATATGAGTTCTTTATGACTAATGTTGAGTCCATGGATTATATGCACTTTTCTTCCTTCCACCATTGCTAGCCTCTCTAATACCGCGTCGGTATATACACCCACCATATACCTTCCTCAAAACAGCGACCATACCTACCTATTATGGCATTTCCATAGCCATTCCGAGATATATTGCCATGCAACTTTCCACCATTCCGTTTATTATGACACACTCCATCATTGTCATATTGCTTAGCATGATCATGTAGTGGACATCGTATTTGTGGCAAAGCCACCATTCATAATTCTTTCATACATGTCACTCTTGATTCATTGCATATCCCGGTACACCGCCGGAGGCATTCATATAGAGTCATATTTTGTTCTAAGTATCGAGTTGTAATTGTTGAGTTGTAAGAAAATAAAAGTGTGATGATCATCATTATTAGAGCATTGTCCCAGTGAGGAAAGGATGATGGAGACTGTGATTCCCCCACAAGTCGGGATGAGACTCCGGACGAAAAAAAGGAAAGAAAAGAGGCCATAAAAAAGAGAAAAGGCCCAAATAAAAAAATGAGAGAAAAAGAGAGAAGGGACAATGTTACTATCCTTTACCACACTTGTGCTTCAAAGTAGCACCATGATATTCATGATAGAGAGTCTCTCATTTCGTCACTTTCATATACTAGTGGGAATTTTTCATTATAGAACTTGGCTTGTATATTCCAATGATGGGCTTCCTCAAAATGCCCTAGGTTTTCATGAGCAAGCAAGTTGGATGCACACCCACTTAGTTTCTTTTGTTGAGCTTACATATACTTATAGCTCTAGTGCATCCATTGTATGGAAATCCCTACTCACTCACATTGATATCTATTAATGGGCATCTCCATAGCCCGTTGATACACCTAGTTGATGTGAGACTATCTTCTCCCTTTTTTGTCTTCTCCACAACCACCATTCTATTCCACATATAGTGCTATATCCATGGCTCACGCTCATGTATTGCGTGAAGATTGAAAAAGTTTGAGAATGTCAAAAGTATGAAACAATTGATTGGCTTGTCTTTGGGGTTGTGCATGATTTAAATACTTTGTGTGGTGAAGATAGAGCATAGATAGACTGTATCATTTTGTAGGGATAACTTTCTTTGGCCATGTTATTTTGAGAAGACATGATTGCTTTGTTAGTATGCTTGAAGTATTATTATTTTTATGTCAATATTAAACTTTTATCTTGAATCTTTCGGATATGAATATTCATACCACAATTAAGAAGAATTACATTAAAACTATGCCAAGTAGCACTTCACATCAAAAATTATCTTTTTTATCATTTACCTACTCGAGGACGAGCAGGAATTAAGCTTGGGGATGCTTGATACGTCTCCAACGTATCTATAATTTTTGATTGCTCCATGCTATATTATCTACTGTTTTGGACATTATTGGGATTTATTATCCACTTTTATATTATTTTTCGGACTAATCTATTAACCGGAGGCCCAGCCCAGAATTGCTATTTTTTGCCTATTTTAGGGTTTCGAAGAAAAGGAATATCAAACGGAGTCCAAACGGAATGAAACCTTCGGGAACGTGATTTTTGGAACGAACAAGACCCAGGAGACTTGGACCCTATGTCAAGCAACCAACAGGGAGGCCACGAGGTAGGGGGGCGCGCCTACCCCCCCAGGCGCGCCCTCCACCCTCGTGGGCCCCCTGTTGCTCCACCGACGTACTCCTTCCTCGTATATATTCTTACGTACCCCCAAACGATCAGATACGGAGCCAAAAACCTAATTCCACCGCCGCAACTTTCTGTATCCACGAGATCCCATCTTGGGGCCTGTTCCGGAGCTCCGCCGAAGGGGGCATCCATCACGGAGGGCTTCTACATCAACACCATAGCCTCTCCGATGATGTGTGAGTACTTGACCTAAGACCTTCGGGTCCATAGTTATTAGCTAGATGGCTTCTTCTCTCTTTTTGGATCTCAATACAATGTTCTCCCCCTCTCTTGTGGAGATCTATTCGATGTAATCTTCTTTTTGTAGTGTGTTTGTTGAGACCGATGAATTGTGGGTTTATGATCAAGATTATCTATGAACAATATTTGAATCTTCTCTGAATTCTTTTATGTATGATTGGTTATCTTTGAAAGTCTCTTTGAATTATCAGTTTGGTTTGGCCTACTAGATTGATCTTTCTTGCAATGGGAGAAGTGCTTAGCTTTGGGTTCAATCTTGCGGTGTCCTTTCCTAGTGACAGTAGGGGCAGCAAGGCACGTATTGATTGTTGCCATCGAGGATAACAAGATGGTTTTTTATCATATTGCATGAATTTATCCCTCTACATCATGTCATCTTGCTTAAGGCGTTACTCTATTTTTATGAACTTAATACTCTAGATGCATGCTGGATAGCGGTTGATGAGTGGAGTAATAGTAGTAGATGCAGGCAGGAGTCGGTCTACTTGTCTCGGACATGATGCCTATACACATGATCATACCTAGATATTCTCATAACTATGCTCAATTCTGTCAATTGCTCAAAATTAATTCGTTCACCCACCGTAAAATACTTATGCTCTTGAGAGAAGCCACTAGTGAAACCTATGGCCCCCGGGTCTATTTTCATCATATTAATCTTCCAATACTTAGTTATTTTCATTGCTTTTATTTTGCTTTGCATCTTTATCATAAAAATACCAAAAATATTATCTTATCATATCTATTAGATCTCACTCTCATAAGTGACCGTGTAGGGATTGACAACCCCTTATCGCGTTGGTTGCGAGGATTTATTTGTTTTGTGCAGGTGCGAGGGACTCGCGCGTAGCCTCCTACTGGATTGATACCTTGGTTCTCAAAAACTGAGGGAAATACTGACGCTTCTTTGCTGCATCACCCTTTCCTCTTCAAGGGAAAACCAACGCAGTGCTCAAGAGGTAGCACGGGATGACAAGCCAAGCAATTGTTTCATACTTTAGTAATCTTAAACCTTTTCAACTTTCACGCAATACATGAGCGTGATCCATGGACATAGCACTATAGGTGGAATAGAGTGGTGGTTGTGGAGAAGACAAAAAGGAGGAAGATGGTCTCACATCAACTAGGCGTATCAATGGGCTATGGAGATGCCCATCAATAGATGTCAATGTGAGTGAGTAGGGATTGCCATGCAACGGATGCACTAGAGCTATAAATTTATGAAATCTCAACAAAAGAAACTAAGTGGGTGTGCATCCAACTTGCTTGCTCACGAAGACCTAGGGCATTTGAGGAAGCCCATTGTTGGAATATACAAGCCAAGTTCTATAATGGAAATTTCCCACCAGTATATGAAAGTGACAAAATAAGAGACTCTCTATCATGAAGATCATGGTGCTACTTTTAAGCACAAGTGTGGAAAAAGGATAGTAGCATTGTCCCTTCTCTCTTTTTCTCTCATTTTTTTATTTTTTATTTTTTTCTCTTTTTTGGGCCCTATTTTTTTTATTTGGCCTTTTTCCTCACATGGGACAATGTTCTAATAATTATGATCATCACACTTCTATTTATTTACAACTCAAAGATTACAACTCGATACTTAGAACAAAAATATCTATATGCGTGCCTCTGGCGGTGTACCGGGATGTGCAATGAATCAAGAGTGACATGCATGAAAGAATTATGATGGGTGGCTTTGCCACAAATACAATGTCAACTACATGATCATGCAAAGCAATATGACAATGATGAAGCGTGTCATAATAAACAAAATGGTGGAAAGTTGCATGTCAATATATCTCGGAATGGCTATGGAAATGTCATAATACGTAGGTATGGTGGCTGTTTTGAGGAAGGTAAATGGTGGGTTTATGGTACCGGTGAAAGTTGCACGGTACTAGAGAGGCTAGCAATGGTGGAAGGGTGAGAGTGCATATAATCCATGAACTCAACATTAGTCATAAAGAACTCACATACTTATTGCAAAAATCTACAAGTCATCAAATACCAAGAACTACGCGCATGCTCCTAGGGGGATAGATTGGTAGGAAAAGACCATTACTCGTTCCCGACCGCCACTCATAAGGAAGACAATCAGAAAATACCTCATGCTTCAAATTTGTTACACAACGGTTACCATACGTGCATGCTACGGGACTTGCAAACCTCAACACAAGTATTTCTCAAATTCACAATTACCCCACTAGCATGACTCTAATATCACCATCCTCATGTCTCAAAACAATCATCAAGTATCAAACTTCTCCTACTATTCAACGCACTTTATATGCAAGTTTTTATTATACCCAACTTGGATGCCCATCATATTAGGACTAGTTTTTATAACCAAAGCAAATTACCATGTTGTTCTAAAAGACTCTCAAAATAATATAAGTTAAGCATGAGAGATCAATAATTTCTATAAAATAAAACCACCACTGTGCTCTAAAAAGATATAAGTGAAGCACTAGAGCAAAACTGTATAGCTCAAAAGATATAAGTGAAGCACATAGAGTATTCTAATAAATTCTGATTCGCGTGTCTCTCCAAAAAGGTGTGTACAGAAAGTATTATTGTGGTAAAATAAAAATAAAAGACTCAAATCATAGAAGACGCTCCAAGAAAAACACATATCATGTGGTGAATAAAAATATAGCCTCAAGTAAAGTTACTGATAGGCGAAGACGAAAGAGGGGATGCCTTCCGGGGCATCCCAAGCTTAGGCTCTTGGTTGTTCTTGAATATTACCTTGGGGTGCCTTGGGCATCCCCAAGCTTAGGCTCTTTCCACTCCTTATTTCGTAGTCCATCAAAACTTTACCAAAACTTGAAAACTTCACAACACAAAACTTAACAGAAAACTCGTAAGCTCCGTTAGTATAAGAAAGCAAATCACCACTTAGGCACTGTAAAGACAAGATTCATAATTTTTCTCACATGATGCCTACTGTACCATATCATTTCTACAATTTATATTAACCAATATAAGCCATAGAAACTAGAAAATAAGCAAACTATGCATCGAAAACAGAATCTGTCAAAAACAGAACAGTCTGTAGTAATATGGAGGTTTCGAATACTTATGTAAATCCAAATATTCTGAAAAATTAGGACGACCAGGATAAAAAGTATATTGATCTACTGCAGTTGGAATTAGTATTTTATCGCTCTCTGGTAAAAAATGATAATTATTTTGGTGAGTGCATACTTTCTGTTTTTATCAGCAAGATCAAACAACAATAACCCAAGAAGATTCTAAAGGCTTTACTTGGCACTTTATTGAAAAAAAAGCTATAAAACATGATTACTACAGTATCAAAATCATGTGAACACACAAAAACAGTAAGAGTAAATATTGGGTTCACGACAGGAATCAGCTACTTTGCCATCTGCCACGGCAGACGGCAAAGGCATGGATGGCTGACGGCAAAGGTCTTTGCCGTCTGCCGCGGATGGCAAAGTAAAGTTCGGCAAAGAGCTACTTTGCCGTCTGCTTCGGGCGGCTGGCGGCAAAGGGGCCTTTGCCATCAGCAGCGGACGGCAAAGAGTGCAGACGGCAATAAATGCGCTGTTACTCCGTTAGGTGGTTAACGGCAGGCCTTTGCCGTCCGCCGCTGACGGCAAACTTCGGAAGGCCTTTGCCATCCGCCGAATGATGTCAGCCGACATCACTACATGGCAGGCCTTTGCCGTCCGCCACTGTAGGCAAAGTTTTTACTCTTTGCCGTCCGCCGCCAACGGCAAAGCCTTTGCCGTCAGCCACTGTAGGCAAACTGACCAAATTGGTCAGCCTCCCAGGAAGCACAGTTGGCTGCCACATGGCCTCTTTGCCGTCAGCCACTGTAGGCAAACTGACCAAACTAGAACAAGAAGTATATGTCATTTATGAGCTAACTTAGGTGAAATGGATCATATATGAGCTAACTAAGTTGAAATGGGTTGTTTATGAGCTAACTTAGTTGAAATGGATCATTTATGAGCTAACTTAGTTGAAATGAGTCGTTTATGAGCTAACTAAGGTGAAGGGCATCGTTTTTGAGCTAACGAAGGTGAAATGGATCGTTTTTGAGCTAACTAAGGTGACATGGATCGTTTTTGAGCTAACTAAGGTGAAATGGATCGTTTTTGAGCTAACTAAGGTGAAATGGATCGTTTTTGAGCTAACTTAGGTGAAATGGATCATTTATGAGCTAACTTAGGTGAAATGGATCATTTATGAGCTAACTTAGTTGAAATGGGTCGTTTATGAGCTAACTTAGTTTTTTGAGCTAACTAAGGTGAAATTGATCGTTTTTTAGCTAACTTAGGTGAAATGGATCATTTATGAGCTAACTTAGTTGAAATGGGTCGTTTATGAGCTAACTAAGGTGAAATGCCACGTTTTTGAGCTAACTAAGGTGAAATGGATCGTTTTTGAGCTAACTTAGGTGAAATGGATCATTTAAGAGCTAATTTAGGTGAAATGGATCGTTTTTAGCTAACTTAGGTGAAATGGATCGTTTAGGAGCTACTCTAGGTAAATTGGGTCATTTTAGAGCTAACTTGGATAAACTGGATCATTTATAAGCTAACCTAGGTAAGATGGGTCATTTTGGAGCTAACCTAGGTGAAATGGGTCATTTTGGAGCTAACCTAGGTGAAATGGGTCATTTTAAAGCTAACGTAGGTAAAATGGATCATTTAGGAGCTAATCTACGTAAAATGGGTCATTTTAGAGCTAACTTGGATAAATTGGATCACTTATAAGATAACTAAGGTAAAATGAGTCATTTTAGAGCTAACTTAGGTAAAATGGATCGTTTATGAGCTAACTAAGTTAATTATGCAATTTTTGACATAAGTAAGCTAAGTACATATCATTTTGGAGCTAACTTAGGTAAAATGGATGGTTTATGAGGTCAGTAAGCTTATTAAGTCATTTTGGAGGAAAAGAAGCTAATTCTAGGTCATTATGGTAAGCATATTGGAGGAAATAAAGCTAAGCCTAGGTCTTTATGCATTTGTTAAGAAAAACACTAGAGAAACTTACCGTGATCACGGAGGTGTAGGAGCGGGCTGGCTCGCGCCGGTAGCTGGAGAAGGATCGTGCGATGCGTTTCTGGAGTTAAGCTGCACCAAAGATCATTTCCAATGTCTCGTTAGCATTATGACACTCAAATGTTAAGACTAGCAAGTAATGTCCATTCAAATTAAACTTGCCGTGCTCCCAGGAGCAATCACTGGCATCGGCGGAGCGGTCTGACCGGACTTTTCGCACACAGACTGCACATTTGGTTTTCACAACAGAGTCATACTAGTTAGTAATGAGACTCAAATGTTAAGACTAGCAAGTAATCTGTAGAAGAAACTTACCACAAGGAGCTCGTACATGGCCCTTGCCTGCATGTCATTCCGTGCCCTCTCCTCCTCCAACATCTTTGTTGTCCTCTCCTCCAACTCCCGCTGCCTCTCCGCCGCCTCCTCCAGAAGTTTCTCCGTTCTATCTCTCTCACTCTGTATAGCAGCCTGCAACACCACTCACATGACCATTTGTAATCATTGATGGAAGAGCACACAATGTAATGGAGAAAGATAGCTGAGTACGTATAACTAACCTTGAAGGCGAGTTGGACTGGCTGTTCACGAGGCCTTATCTCAGGAGCGGAGCTCGACTGGCGCGCCTTGATCTCCGGGAGAGTGCTAGGACAACGGATAAGTCCATCTCCCATGGCTATGGAGCCATGGGACCTCCCGCCACCAGATATCATCAGCAGCTCTGTATCAATGGGACCCTGGCTCGGGTTAAAGTCCTCCCCTTTCCTCGCCTTCCCTTGATCTCTATATTGCACGAGCTTGTCATGGGCGGAGATGTTGGTGAAGTTCTTTGGATCATCGAGGTCAGACGCAGAGAATGCCTTGACTTTCTTGTAAGGGCCAGTGTGGGCCATGGCATACAGGTCGTACACCTCTGGCACCTTATCCGCCTTATTGTAGCATGCCTGAAAGAGAGAAACAAAGTAAATTAGTAATTAAAGGGCTAAAGCTAGCATGATGAATGAATTGCATGAATCATGAAGCAAACCACATACCCAGTTCCGCCCGTACTGAAATAAGTTGGAGCTGCCTTGGTGGTGTGGCACACCTTCCATTTGGGCACGTTTGTCCTTGGCCTCTTTGTGGGTGGCCAGCCATTCTTTTGAGCACCACGCATTGACCAACACCTCCCAACAATCCATCCGATCCGCACACCATCTCGGAGGGGCCTAAGTTAGCAAATAGAAACTTGAGTGCTACGGCTATGAATTACTAAATGAAGGAAGTAAGTACAAGCCCTTAAGAATTACCTTCATGTACTTCTCCTTACTCAAGAACTTATCGCGACACTCCTGCTTGGGCTTCTTGATACCACGCCCGGCGTAGTAGTCTCGAACAGCCTGCACCCGAACCTCATGCCGTAAGTTCTGAAGTAGGCGCTTGCACTCCTTGTGGATAACATCTGCCGCCTCCTCCTCGTATCCCTCCTCACACCTGTAGAATGTCTGCAATCAAATGAGACAATATTGATTAGTACAATTAATAACTAGCTAGTTGAAGATTTTTAATTGTGTAAAGGAGCAATTACCCAGAACTTTCTGATCACCACGTCTGCCCTCGTCTTGCACAAGACACCATCGATAATCTCACCCGGCGGGGCCGGGGCAGCCAAGTAGTGCTCCCAAGTCAATCCAACCTCTGGAAGCCAACCCTCACCAGGCAACGTGACAAACCCCGGGAAGTTTTGCCGAATCAGAACTCCAAGGACGGAGTTGGGCCGGCGGACACTTTCATGGTGGTCCCAACCCCTGCAGCATGACAAGGTCAACACATCAGTTATTTGAAGAAACGTGAATGGAGAAGGTACAAAAAGATTAAATGCACTTACCTCTCCCCATCAGGGAAAATCAACCACCTCTGCTCGTGGGTCGCCGACACGGACGGGAGCCGTGTAGCACCATGCTGGCAGACGTTGCCCCCCTCCTCCCCCTCCTCATCAGTCGGCTCCCCGCCATCATCAGCATGGCCACTCGGCTCCCCGCCATCATCAGCATGGCCACTCGGCTCCTCAGGCTGACCCGACCAGTTACCCCATCCAGACGTGTGCTCCTCTGGGGTCTCATGGGCCCAAGTCTCGTGGGCCGAAGGCCCGTCGACCCGAGGCTCGTGGGCCGAAGACCCATGGACCGGAGGCTCGTGGACCAGAGTCCGTGCAGCCTCCTCCTCAGACGAGTCCACCCTAGCAGTCACGTGCTCGGGTGAAACAGCTGGGGGCGGCGGCGAGGAAGGCGCCATAAGAGTCACCCTACTTCCTCTCCCGCGACCACGTGCTCCACCTCCTCTCTTCTTCTTACCTCGTCCCCTGCTGGGCGCCGCGGTCGACGAAGAAGGGCCCGGCGGTGTCGCCATACTATCCAGCAACGCTCGACGGAGAGGTGCATGTGGAATGGAAGACCTCGCACCACGCGCCGATGAAGAAGGGGCCTTGGCGCGCTCTCGACCAGCGCCCACCATCTTTCAACACCTGCCATGACAAAGAATAAACGAAATTAGTACAACATAAAAAAAAGTACCGACATGAATAATAATATGTATATCACTTAAGTGTATCATCATCAAGTACAACATAAAAAATTGAATACCTGACGCTACTAATAATCTCGATCAGTATCATCAATAAATGCATAATCATCATCATCACTATAATCAATGATGGGCTCATAGGGTTCATTGGCATCAACATGTGCAAGGCCACCTTGACGTAATCGGTCAAGCATTGACAGGTCATCCGCAGCAGTAACCTCTTCTTGTTCCGGCTCTTCTTGTTCCTCCTCTGGGGTGATGTCGGATTCATTGTCGCTGTCTACTTCAATGTTTTGGGGTGAAGTATAGCGGTTCTTGAAACGCTTTTTGGAAAGACGTGTCTCTTGGAAGAATTGTCCTTCATATGTATCTGGGTTAATGTGAGGTTCATAATCCTCTTCCTTTGGGGGAGAAAGTCTAGCACGTGGCGGCACTTCATAAACGACATCCCAACCTTTCAGATTTGGATTAGTTTGGCAGGCCCATGGTAGATAGAATACTTGGGTCGCCTGTTGAGCCATAATATAAACATCAGGAACATCTAAATGGGTGCTTTGGTTGATTTCAACTAGCCCTATATGTTCATGAGTCCTTCTAGTCTCCTTCGGCTGAAACCAATAACATTTGAAGACTACGACATTCGGTGGGTTTTCACCATAGACAGAAGTTCATAAATTGCTTCAACTCTCCCATAATACTCGGTACCTCCTTCGCCAATAGCAGATACACAACAATTTGTAGACTTTCGGTCGACCATAGATAGCTCTTTGCCATAGGTACGAAAGCGATACCCGTTGATGTCGTACTTGTCAAATGAACGGACCTTATAGTCAAAACCATTAGCGACTTGTCTCAATTCGGCGTCCATAGACTCTGAATTAGCCTACAAGTTTAATATGAAAGGATTGTTGCATTACGCACAAATTAGCGAATGAAATAAAATTGTCTAATATAAATTACCGTTTGTTTGAACCAAGAGATGAAACCGGGATAGCCGCCTCCTTGCATTGCGAGAAGCTCATACTCTTCGACGAAATCCTTTTGGATCTCCGCTCCATACGAGAATATGGCGACGTATCGACTGTATGACATATCCAGGAATAAGAGCAGTTCAAAGGAAATAGAAGTTGCGAAACAATGTACCGAGAACTTACTCGATGTACGGCCGCACTTCTATCATGTTGTTGAAGATATACAACGAAATGGTCCTCCATTCTTCGTTATCCAGAGATACTGGATGTGAAACACTAGCTGGTGCGAGATTCCCTTTGAATAGCATGAGGTTGGATCCACCCTTTTTAGGGTCGTCGGCATTGTACCGAGGCTTCGGATTATGCAAATGACGATTTTTGGCTTCGTAGTGCGCTGTTACGAAGTTTGCCGCCTCCTCTGTGATGAATGCCTCAGCCATCGATGCTTCAATTCTACGTTTATTTTTACATTTTTCTCGAAGTGTCTTCTGCATCCCCTCAGTTGGGTAGCACCAACGATTTTGCACGGGCCCCCCAATCTTGCCTCGGTCGGGAGATGCAAAATCAAATGCTGCATTGGATTAAAGAAGCCCGGTGGAAAGATCTTCTCTAACTTGCAGATCAACTCCGGCGCCAACTCTTCCATTTCTTCTAGCACGCCAAGCGATAGTTCTTTCGCACAAAGAACACGGAAGAAATAGCTGAGTTCTGCCAGTACTAGCCATTCATCCTCAGGGATGAAGCCACGCAACATCACCGGCATTACCCGCTCAATCCATATGTGCCAATCATGACTCTTGAGACCAAATATCTTCAGTTTATCAAGATTCGCTCCCCTCTTTAGATTCACTCCATACCCATCGGGGAACATCAACTGCTGTTGCACCCACAAGATAATTTCCCTCATAGCTGGCCTTCCAAGATTGAACCATGCCTTTGGCTTCGTCCAGTTCTGCTTCCTTTCGGTTCTTTCATGTTTTGTAACGGCCTATCACACAGCGCCTCCAGATCGACTCTAGCCTTAGTATTATCCTTTGACTTCCCATCTATGCCGAACAATGTACCAAAAAGTGCCTCGGCGATATTCTTCTCAGTGTGCATCACGTCGATGTTGTGTGGGCAAAGGAGGTCTTTGAAGTAAGACAGATCCCATAAGCATGTTTTGTGAGTCCACGCGTGCTTAGTATTATACCCCTTGAAGTACCCTGGACGTTGTGGATCTGGCTCGAGAGCGTTTAACTGATCCAGGGTCTGTTGGCCTGTCAATGCAGGTGGTGCAGAGTTTTTGACAACTCTACCCCTGATGAAGTTCTTCTTGTCTTTCCTGAACTTATGGCGAGGATCCAGGAACTGTCTATGCATGTCGAAGCAAGAAAACTTGCGACCGGCCTGAAGCCAACGAAACTCTAGAGCTCCCTTGCATGTGGGGCACGGGAACCTTCCATGCACACACCAGCCAACGAATAGCGCATACGCCGGCAAGTCATGCGTAGAGTACATGTACCAGACACGCATTATGAAGTTCCGTTTGCTAAAGGCGTCGTATGTCTTGAACCCATTATTCCAGGCTTCTTGCAATTCTTCCTTAAGCGGTTGCATGTACACATTCATATTTTCCCCGGATAGTTGGGCCCTGGAATTATCAACGTCAGGAAAATGTTCTTTCTTTGCATAATCTGTCCGGGGGGGAGATTGAGTGGAAAGACAAATACGGGCCAACAACTGTATTGGGCTGCCGTCATACCAAACACACTGAACCCATCCGTGCTGATGCCGACTCGAGGGTGCCTCGGATCTGCCGCTTTGTCAGCATGTAATTCATCAAACTTTTTCCACGCAACACCATCCGATGTGTGTACCATCATCATATTCCCATCTGCATCTAGTTCGGTTCTTTTGCCTGTTTTGTGCCATGTCATCTGTCTGGCTGTCTCTTCAACCATGAAAAGACGTTGAAGTCTTGGTACGATTGGCATATACCGAAGAACACTAATGGGGATTTTGGTCTGTGTCTTCTCACCCATACCGTTGTCTACCACAATATACCTGGAAGACTTGCAAATGGGACAATAGTTCAAGTCCGCATAGTCAAGCCTAAATAAGGCACATCCTTTCTCACAGGCATGTATCTTCTCATAGGGCATCTTCAGTGCACGGAGGATTTTGTCCGACTGGTATAGGTTTGCAGGCATTACATGGCCTTTGGGTAGAAAGCGTCCAAATACTGTCATAATTGCGTCATAGCATTCTCTGCCCAAGTTGAACTGAGCCTTCAGAGCCATTACTTGTGAGATGGCATCCAACTGACAAAGCTCAGTGTGCTCGTGGAGAGGACGTTTTGAAGACTCCAACATTTCATTGAAGGCCTTTGCAGATTCCTCCATCTCCTCGTCCGGATCCCGAGCATCATCATAGTCTTGCACCATGTTTTCCATCCCGGTACCATGCTCGTCGGTGCAACGACGATCCACCTCAGCTCGGTCACGTTGGGCAGACTCACCATGAAATGTCCACACCGTATAATCGGGCGTAAAACCACTCTTCTGCAGGTGTTTGCCCATTTCAGCCTCTGTCTTCTTTTCCCAATTGCCGCACCGGAAACAGGGGCACCAGGTTTTCTTCTGGCCATTTGCAAATGCGGCTTGCACAAACCCCTTGGTTTTTGTGAACCATTCAACGCTCCATTTGTTCTGACCAGTGTGACCGGTATACATCCACGCACGGTCACTCATCTTGACTTTCAGAGCTACTGGACACACAACAATTATATATGTAATTCACCATGTATATATTCATCAGTTGATCTACTTTGTCAATTTTATTACGTCCATGCAACCTACACTCTAATAGGTAATGATAGGTCCTAATCCCACTACTGTATGTGTAGATTGGGTTCATTTTCCCATGCTATGCTCCGGATCCGACGCAAAATTTCGGCAGCACCTCCCCGCTGTTCTCCTGATACACGTCTCTGCAATAAACAGAGAGGATGTGTACCCGGAGAACAACAGGGGAGGCACTGACGAAATTTATGCGTCGGATCCAGAGCAAAGCATATGGGAAAACGAACCCAATCTACACATACTCGGGCTGTCCATGGATAGCGTTGGACAATTCGAAAGAATCAAGGTTATAAATATGCAAATGCATGCATATTTATAACTATGATGCTTTCGAACGGGAGACACATATTGGTTACGCATACTGATGATTCGACACATATATAGCTAGCTATCAAGTTTCATCGGAATAGATCAAATAATTAATGGGGGAGGAGGACATGTCATTTGTGCTCACCCATGAACGAAGGGGCAGATCTCGTCAAACGCACGGCGAGGTCGTCGAACACCAAACCTCGCAGCAATGAAATAACTGCACATTTAAAACTACCCGATCAACACAATTAGATATGATGTTTTTCATAACAAAATCGAAAAAAATATGACCTAACTAATAATTCACAAATATATGACCCCGTCGGCCTCTGCAAGGCCAAAGAACACCTTTTTGGGAGGTGTCGGGGGTCGGGGTGTCGTGTCGGTGTCGGGGTACCGTGTCGGGGTCGGGGTGCTGTTTCGGGGTCGGGGGGTCAGGGTGTCGTGTTGGTGTCGGGGTAGTGCCGTGTCGGGGTCGGGGTGCTGTTTCGGGGTCGGGGTGTGGTGTCGGGGTCGGGGTGTCGGGTCAGGCTTGGGGTCGATCGGGGTGTCAGGGTCGGGGTCTCGGGGTCGGGGTGTCGGGTCGGGGTGCCGGGTCGGGGTCGGGGTGCCGTGTCGGTGTCGGGGTCGGGGTGTCGGGTCAGGCTCGGGGTCGGGGTCGGGTTCTCGGGGTCAGGGTGTCGGGTCTCGGGGTGCCGGGTCGGGGTCGGGGTGCCGTGTCGGTGTCGGGGTCGGGGTGTCGGGTCAGGCTCGGGGTCGGGGTCGGGTTCTCGGGGTCAGGGTGTCGGGTCTCGGGGTGCCGGGTCGGGGTCGGGGTGCCGTGTCGGTGTCGGGGTCGGGGTGTCGGGTCAGGCTCGGGGTCGGGGTCGGGGTGTCGGGGTCGGGGTGTCGTGTCGGGGTGCCGGGTCGGGGTCGGGGTACCGTGTCGGGTCGGGTTTTCCCCCTCTTTTTTCCTTTTCTTCTTATTCCTTTTCTTCCTTTTTTTTCCTTCTTCTTCTTCTTCTTCCTCCTTTCCTTTTTCCTCTTCTTCTTCTCCTCCTCTCCTCTTTTTTCTTCTTCTTCTTCCTCTTCTTCTTTTTTCTTCTCCTCCTCCTCTTCTTCTTCCTTTCCGTTTTCCTATTCTTCTTCTCCTCCTCTCCTCTTTTTCTCTTCTTCTTCTTTCCTAAAACTAAACTAAACCTAAACCTAAAACAAAAAAAAGGAAAAAAAGGAAAAAAACTAAATCTAAACCTAAACCTAAACTAAAACTAAACCTATAAACCTAAAACTAAACCTAAAACTAAAACTAAATCTAAACTAAACATATACCTAAAACTAAAAAAAACAGAAAAAAGGAGGCAGAGCTCACCTGGGGTGGAGGAGGGGGGCGGGGCGGCCTGGGGCGGCGGAGGAGGGGGGCGGGGCGGCCTGGGGGCGGCGCCGGGCGGCAGTGGCGACGGGGCCGGGCCCGGCCGGGGCGGCGGGGCGCGGGGGTGCCGGGGCGCCGGGGGTGGGGCGAGGCCCCGGGCGGCAGGGCGACGGGCGGGGGGCCGGGGGCGCGCGGAGTGGCGACGGGGCGGGGGGCGGGTGGGGCGGCGTGCGGGGTGGTGGGGCGACGGGGCGGCGGTGAGTGCTGGGGGCGGCGGCGCGCGTGTGAAGAAGAGAAAGAGAGAGAGAGAGGAGGGCGGGGTGGGGCGCGGCCGTTAACGTTAGTGGGGCCCCTCCCTCTTTGCCGTCCGCCCCCCTTTGCCGTCCGCTTATTTTCTCTTTGCCGTCTGCTAGCGGACGGCAAAGAGGGGGGGCCGTTAGGTTTTTTAAGCAGCTTGTCAGTGGGGCCCCCTCCCTCTTTGCCGTCCGCTAGCAGACGGCAAAGAACTGGCTGATGGCAAATTAGGTCTTTGCCATCAGCCAGTTCTTTGCCGTCTGCTTTTTGGCAGCTGATGGCAAAGAGCTTCTTTGCCGTCCGCTAGCTGACGGCAAAGAGCTGGCAGATGGCAAAGTACCTAACTCAAGTAGTGGTTGTCTCCCAACAAGCACTTTTCTTTAATGCCTTTTAGCTAGGCATGATGATTTCAATGATGCTCGCATAAAAGATAAGAATTGAAACATAAAGAGAGCATCATGAAGCATATTACTAACACATTTAAGTCGAACCCACTTCCTATGCATAGGGATCTTGTGAGAAAACAACTTATGGGAACAATAATCAACTAGCATAGGAAGGCAAAACAAGCATAACTTCAAAACTTTTAACACATAGAGAGGAAACTTGATATTATTGCAATTCCTACAAGCATATATTCCCCCCTCATAATAATTTTTAGTAGCATCATGAATGAATTCAACAATAGAACCATAACATAAAGCATTCTTTTCATGATCTACAAGCATAGAATTTTTATTACTCTCCACATAAGCAAATTTCTTGTCATGAATAGTAGTGGGAGCAAACTCAACAAAATAACTATCATGTGAGGCATAATCCAATTGAAAGATAAAATCATGATGACAAGTTTCATGGATATCATTATTCTTTATAGCATATATGTCATCACAATAATCATCATAGATAGGAGGGATGCTTTCATCATAATAAATTTGCTCATCAAAACTTGGGGGACAAAAATATCATCTTCATCAAACATAGCATCCCCAAGCTTGTGACTTTGCATATCATTAGCATCATGGGTATTCAAAGAATTCATACTAACAACATTGCAATCATGATCATCATTCAAAGATTTAGTGCCAAACATTTTAATGCATTCTTCTTCTAACACTTTGGCACAATTATCGGAATCCTTATTTTCACGAAAGACATTAAAAAGATGAAGCATATGAGGCACCATCAATTCCATTTTTTTGTAGTTTTCTTTTATAGACTAAACTAGTGATAAAACAAAAAAAATATTCGATTGCAAGATCTAAAGATATACCTTCAAGCACTCGCCTCCCCTGCAACGACGCCATAAAAGAGCTTGACGTCTACTACACAACCTTCTTCTTATAGACGTTGTTGGGCCTCCAAGTGCAGAGGTTTGTAGGACAGTAGAAAATTTCCCTCAAGTGGATGACCTAAGGTTTATCAATCTGTGGGAGGCATAGGATGAAGATGGTCTCTCTCAAATAACCCTACAACTAAATAGCAAAGAGTCTCTTGTGTCCCCAACACACCCAATACAATGGTAAATTGTATAGGTGCACTATTTCGGTGAAGAGATGGTGATACAAGTGCAATATGGATGGTAGATATAGGTTTTTGTAATCTTAAAAATATAAAAACAACAAGGTAACTAATGATAAAAGTGAGCACAAACGGTATTGCAATGCTTCGAAACAAGGCCTAGGGTTCATACTTTCACTGGTGCAAGTTCTCTCAACAATACTAACATAATTGGATCATAAAATTATCCCTCAACATGCAACAAAGAGTCACTCCAAAGTCACTAATAGCGGAGAACAAACAGAGAGATTATTGTAGGGTACGAAACCACCTCAAAGTTACTCTTTCCGATCAATCCATTGGGCTATTCCTATAAGTGTCACAAACAGCCCTAGAGTTCGTAGTAAAATAACACCATAAGACACAAATCAACCAAAACCCTAATGTCACCTAGATACTCCAATGTCACCTCAAGTATCCACGGGTATGATTATACGATATGCATCACACAATCTCAGATTCATCTATTCAACCAACACAAATAACTTCAAAGAGTGCCCCAAAGTTTCTACCGGAGAGTCAAGACGAAAACGTGTGCCAACCCCTATGCATAAGTTCACAAGGTCACAGAACTCGCAAGTTGACCACCAAAACATACATCAAGTGGATCACGTGAATATCCCATTGTCACAACAGATAAGCACATGCAAGACATACATCAAGTGTTCTCAAATCCTTAAAGACTCAATCTGATAAGATAACTTCAAAGAGAAAACTCAATCCATCACAAGGAGATAGAGGGGGAGAAACATCATAAGATCCAACTATAATAGCAAAGCTCGCGGTACATCAGGATCGTGCCGTATCAAGAACACGAGAGAGAGAGAGAGAGAGAGAGAGAGATCAAACACATAGCTACTAGTACATACCCTCAGCCTCGAGGGTGAACTACTCCCTCCTCATTATGGAGAGCGCCGGGATGATGAAGATGGCCACCGGTGATGATTCCTCCATCCGACAGGGTGCCAGAACGGGTCTAGATTGGTTTTCGGTGGCTATGGAGGCTTGCGACGACAGAACTACCGATCTAGGTTATTTTCCTGAGGTTTCTGTATTTATAGGAATTTTTGGCGTAGGTCTCACGTCAGGGGGGGGGTCTTCGAGTCGTCCACGAGATAGGGGGACGCGCCCAGGGGGTAGTGCGCGCCCTCCACCCTCGTGGACGGCTCGGGACTCTTCTGGCCCAACTCTTTTACTCCGGGGCTTCTTTTGGTCCATAAAAAATCATCAAAAATTGGCACGTCAATTGGACTCCGTTTGGTATTCTTTTTCTATAAAACTAAAAAACAAGGAAAAACAGAAACTGGCACTGGGCTCTAGGTTAATAGGCTAGTCCCAAAAATCATATAAAATAGCATATAAATGCATATAAAACATCCAAGATGGATAATATAATAGCATGGAACAATAAAAAATTATAGCTATGTTGGAGACGTATCACCCTACGAGCCGCCGAATAGGGTCGCGATCTTCATGGCTAGTACACAGCCGGCGTGTGGGGACCTCGACTCATAAGTCGAGATCACCGAATGCACGTGTATAGTGATCCCAGAGATCAATCCTCACTGTGCACACAGAAGCTGAATAACAAGAGTCTTACATCCATTCATACCATCTTACACAAATTATGACCATTATTGTCAAGTCTTACATATATAAAGCCACAGGGGTTGGACATCCAATAAACTCAAGCAGCGGAAATCTTCGTTCATAAGTAGAACCCATGCCATCTGCCTTAACCCTATAGGCATTCTAACTAGGAAACGTCCTAGTTCGCATGTTCATCACCAAAGAACTCTTCCTCGAACTCCTTCTCTTCCATGCCTGGCCAATTAAATAACCAGTGGCAAGCGAATGAGTACTTTGAATGTACTCGCAAGCAACCCATGTTTTGGATCAAGGTATAACGAGGCATGGCATAGGTAAGTTTTTGCGGAAAGCTAGTTTTGAGTGCTATGACATGTTCAACAATTTGTAAAGCATGCATCATAAGTATTCAAGTAACCATGAGGACATGTTACAGATATCAACATAAATAGAGTTGGAACCAACCCATCTTATTTATCATGTCATGTCTTTTGACTTGACCCAAGTAGTTCTTTCCATTTTCCCGTACACACTCACCGGTTTCATAAACATGTGGACGTAGCCCAAGAGTGGTTACCCAACTGTCCTTGACCGTGGACACGGCTATTCGAATAGTTTGACACTCTGCAGAGGTTGCACACTTGACCCACAAGACTCGGGGAACTTCCGTGTCAAGCCACGACTCGTTGTATATTACATACCCGAGGTAAGCACCCGAACATTATCTTTCCCTTGACAACACTAACAAAGAGTCCACTCGTTGGCCCTTGTCCTCGCGACGTACATCATACGAGACTCACTCGAGATCGTACCATCCGAGAGGGGACACAACGGTGTGCCCGGTGTTTGTAAGAACAACCATTGTCGCCCTACCTGGCACGACTCCGTATCGAGAGGGTAACTCATACTCTCCCGCCACTAATAATGCGGGCCCCCTGCTAGTATTGACCAAAGTAATCAACAAAGCCCCGTCCCATAAGGGGTATTGTGGTTGTACATGTCAGGTTGGAATAACGGTCGCAACTTAAACCAATCCATTTTCGAAAATCACACCCACACAACTTGCTCCGGTACAACACTTCTTTATCAAGTGGTTACCTAGCTCATTATCATCATCTCCCTTAGGCATTAGTGACACCCAATGGGTTTTCTGAAAAGTCCTTGAAAACAAACTTGCCTCCATCACCATGCATATACCCGTCCCCTTTGCGTAGCACTACTTAGCATTCTAGCCAATCCCACTCGCATGACCCTCATAGAAAGGTAGGGTCATGCACCATGCAAGTATCAACGGGGAAAATAACAAGGGCAATCCCACCCAAGTGGTCACCACATCATCATGACTCCGTTGCAACCAATATAAATGCCATATGACATGCATGAAAAGGGTTTCATAGACATTGTCAAAGGGTTGCTTGCCTGGCTCAGCAAAGTCTTTGGGGTCTTCAAAGTCTTCTGGTCTAACTCCTTCATTAACAACGCAATCTATCGTCGCGAAATAACAATGAGAAAAATAAGGCAATAACAAAACATAAAAAATAAAAGTGCTCTTAAAAATGTTCACTGATTTCTTATAAATATTAGGATGAAAACTAAGAATGTAAAAATTATTATTTTTGGATTTGGAGTTATAGAATAATAGAAATGGATTTTCAGAGGGGAATATAAATGCTCAAATTTGAATTTAAATTTGAATAGTACATAAAATTTTGATGGATTTGCCTCAATGTTATACCATTAAATAAGTGGGTTTTTTAGGGGAATATAGGAGTTGGAATTATTACATTTGGATACGTATTTTATCCTGTGGAATTTTTAGAAAACAGACAAAAAAGAAAAAGGGAAATGGCACTGTGCCACTGGGCCATAAAGGCCATAGTGCAGCAGGCCCAGAGGAGATTCAGCCTGCGCGAGGCTGCCACGTCGATGGCGTATTTGGGAAATACGCTTCCAGCCGACGGGCGAACCGGTACGCATGAGTGTGTGTGTTTAAACCTGACGGGTGGGTGCCACCCGTCATTACGTGAGGCCGACGGACAGGGCCCACGGTCGTCGTCTACCTCCGTCCAGAGGCGACGGCGAGCTCGCTGGTGATGATATAGGGTGCGGATGGAGGCGTGGTGTGACACCCCAAGACCAGCGCTTCAGATGCCTTCCATGGATTTCGAGATTCGTCATGCGATTTCTTTTGTTCATTGCATTCATCATTGCACCTGTTGCATTGCATCATGTCATCATTACCAACTTAAATGTATTCTCATAAATAAATTGCATGGATCTCTTATCCATTTCAATCGAGGGATATTCACAATGGTGATTTCTCTTTATAACATATACAAAGTCTCCCGATATTATTAAGGAGCTATAATAAAATATTCCATTAATTTGAAATTAACCACAACACACTTGCATTTTAATTCCATGCCTTCCCTATTTCAGTTTTGGCCTCCAACTTTGCCCTAAATTCTTTCATCATTTTCCCGAGCTCCACCAAATTCTCAACATTTTTGGACACTTCTAATTCCTAGTCCTTGTTCAAACCATTTGAATTAAATTCAAATGACTTTGAATTTAGTTCTTGCAATCATGTCCACTCCTATTTTTCATGGACCGTGCACATTTTTGTGAGTCCAGGAAAATAATCCCCATGCCCAAGTTCTTTCCTAACCCTCTCTTCTTTTCTTCTCTCTATTTCCTTTTCTGCTAAAGAATAAATGAGAAGGGAATCAAAGAGAGAGAAAGCCAGCCCAATTGGGCCTCCCAACCTCCCACGCCGGCCCACCTAGGCCATCTGGACCTAAAGCCTAGCCGGCGCCCCCACCAGCTCTAACCCTAGTCGCCAGGGAGCCCGTTCCCCATCTCTCGATCTCTCCCCTCGTTCCCTCATAGCGCCGCCACCCTTCGTCTTGATCCCCATCGCCACACCATCTCTCGCCCGATCCCCTTCACACCCACGCGGCCCCGCGCCTCCCCGTTGACCACATCGCCTCTGCACCTCCAGCTGGCCTCCGGAGCCCACCGCCGCCGCCGGATGAGGCTGCGCTTCGCCGGGGTCCTCCCCTGCCGCCGCCTCGGCCCTGCTGGAGCACTTCTGCCCGTGATGAACAGGAGCTCCTTGCCCGAACGCCGCCGCCGGCCTTCGCCTCGCCGCGCTGCCCCAGGACGTCGCTCCCTCCTCCTCGCCCCCTGCCGTCTCCGGTGCCGCGCTGGTGAGCGCCATCGCCGGAGCTTCTCCTTTTGCCGAGCGCCACCCCGAGCCCCAAGCGTCGCCCCTGCCTCATCGTCTGCTTCACCTTTGTGCCCGCCTTGCACTGAGCTCCACCACCGTTCGGTCTCCACCTCGCCATGGACGAGGCTGTCCCCAGCGGCCAGTTGTCTCCCTCACCTCCTGCGCCCTTGGGCCACCGCAGCACCTCCTTCCTCCGCGCCAAGTTCGCCGTTGCCGCTTCCACGCTACCTCCAGGCGCCGCCCACAGCTCCCCTGCATCGACCAACAACAGGTCGATCGCTGTGTGTCGACCAGATCCAAGTCGCTATGTAAGGCCTCCTCTGCCTCGCTGGCCTCCAGCGTTGACCAAGCACCCGTGCAACCGCATGCTTGGGCTGCTTCTGCTGCCAAGACCCCACCTCTATGATTTCTTTTCGCCAAGTACCATGAGATACGGCACCCGAACGACCACCGCACCGAACGCCAAGTACAACATGACCCGCGAAGCCCCTGGACACCATGTACCACAACCGTTGCGTTCCGTTTCATCTTTGTCAAGTACCCATGGACGCCAAGTACCACAATGTCGATGCCCCTTAAGTTCGGCTACATGGAAACGCCAAGTACCACTACGCGCGAAGACGCCAAGACCGTTTCAGGATTCACCAAGTACCGCTATCGATGACTCGAACATCTACGAAAATGTGTACCACTACCGTCGCCGAGATATCGCGAGAACCTTTACCGATGACCCTGGAGCATGCGAAAACCTCTACCGATGACCTCAGAACGTGTACGACGATCGTTGTCGAAGACCCGTACCTCTACCACTTCCCGAACATGATAGACTACTTCCACTACGACCGTCTCGAGAACGTCTACTTCCTCTACACCGCTCCGAACTTGCTCCATTCCGATAATGCACGCTTCAAAGGTATAACGTCGAGACGACGCCCGTGGACCGTATGCATGTGATGTGTTGTATGAGATGCCCATGTTTGCACCATGTTCGTATCGCCGCTTGCTCGTTCCTCATTTTCCATGCCATCGACGTGTGGGAACCCGGTATCCGGGATCACCCCACCATCCTTGCTTAACACGCTCCCGCCACACTTCCTTTTGCACCGGTATCTCCATGAGCTACCGGAACTGATATGTTGCCGTGGTATCATTTCCGTTGTATTTGCTGTGGCACCCTTTTTGTTCCGCCACGGTGACAAATGCTTCATAACATGCTCAGGTCAATGTTTTCTTAAAAATTGCATAAAATTTGAATATGTCATCCGCATCATGATAACAACATTTAAAATGGTTAAAATTGTTGTTTGCATTAAAGTGCTATATGCACATGAGGATTTACCGAAACTGTTGTTTGATGTTTCCGTCCTCATTTAAACTTGCCTAGATAGGTAGTTTTATTATGCTTCACCTCTTGCCATGTCAACCAACATTTAATCTCGTCTTGTTCTTAAACAAGAGCAAACTAAATAAATGAATGTGGTGTTTCGTCAATATGCAACTCGTTGCATATTGAGCTCCACTTAATTTGTAGTATTGTTTGTTGCACTTTGCCATGCCATGAATCATTAAACCGGACATGCATCATACTTGATTGTGCATCATGCCATGTTTATGTGATGGTTGTTTACTATGATGTTTTCTTCTTCCCGGCTGCGCTTCGCCTTGATAGTTTCGGTTATGTTGCGATTGTGAGATTCGTTCGACTATGACCGTTCATCTTCTTCATGGACTCAGTCTTCTTCCTAGCGGGATATCAGGCAAGATGACCGTCACCTTGGATCTCACTACTATCTTTGCTATGCTAGTTGTCTTGATGCTATCGCCATGTTGCGCTACCTACCACTTGTTTATCAAGCCTCCCAAATTACCATGATAGCCTCTAACCTTTTCACCCTACCTAGCAAACCGTTGTTTGGCTATGTTACCGCTTTGCTCAGCCCCTCTTATAACGTTGCTAGTTGCAGGTGCAGCTGCATGTTGTGCCATGTTGGGACATGGATATCATGGGATATCACAATACCTCTTATTTAATTAATGCATCTATATACTTGGTAAAGGGTGGAAGGCTCGACCTTATGCCTGGTGTTTTGTTCTACTCTTGCCGCCGTAGTTTCCGTCATACTGGTGTTATGTTCCTTAATTTTGCGTCCCTAACATGATGAGGGTTTATGGGCCCCTCTTGATAGTTTGCTTTGAATAAAACTCTTCCAGCAAGACCCAACATTGGTTTTAACATTTGCCATAATAATACTTGAACCTACTGATTAATTGGCATAGGGCGTCATGAACCCGAGGATTTTCTACATACAAGGGGGGCCAGTGCTGATGGAACTCAATTAAAATACACCAACCGCGTGCGTAGCCCTGACTATCTCTTTTCGGGTACGTTCGAGAAGAGAATATGGTTGGGTTATGTTTGAACGTAAGTAGTTCAGGATCAATTTTTGATTATTACTAGTTCGCGACCGTTGTGTAGTTTTTCATCTTACTCTTGTACTCGTGAGTTAGCCACCATACATTGCTTAGTCGCTGATGCAACCTCACCACCTTACCCTTTCCTTACCCATTAAGCTTTGCTAGTCTTGATACCCATGGTAATGGGATTGCTGAGTCCTCGTGGCTCACAGATTACTACACCAACAGTTGCAGGTACAGGTAATGCGATGATCATGACGTGAGAGCGACGGTTGCTTGTGTTGGAGTTCTTCTTCTGCTTCTTCTTTGTTCAGGGGATAGGTTCCTAGTCGGCAACCTTGGCTAGCAGGGTGGGTGTCGTTTGAGTTTCTATTTGTGTTTCATCTGTAGTCGGATGTTGTTCTATTTATGATGTATTGTTGTATTCTTGTGGCATTGTATGCCTTTTGTATGTATCCCAAATATTATGTAATGGTATGATGTAATGATATCCACCTTGCAAAAGCGTGTCAATATGCGCTTCTATCCTTGGTGGGACCTTTGAGTTCCTTTAGGATAGAGTCACATATTGGGTGTGACAAGTTGGTATCAGAGCCTCGACCAACCATAGGAGCCCCCTTGATTGATCGCTGGCGTTGCTGAGTCTAGAACAAAACTGTTTTGAGTCTTAGGATTATATATATCAGAGAGTACGATTCTTTTTACTCCTCAGCCCCCTTCGTCGCTCTAGAGAGGTCTCCTAACGTAGATGTTTTGACTTTCCTCCCCTCATTTTCACTAAATTTTTTTAGGATCACGCGGGTATCTTAGGATCGTTCGGATATTCTTGTGACGAGAACATTGTTCTTGGTGCCTCCTGACATTTAGCGGTTGTCGCAGTGTCCCGGGGAGTTGAGCTCCGACGTGTTGTCGTCATAATTTTATCGTTGCAGTTTCGGTATACCTGAGTTTTCGCCGACATTGAAATTCTCTTATATGCAGTTAGTAGTGAGATAACCTCGACGCCACCTAGTACTGGGCGGGAGTTCGGGAGTATTGCCACAACTCATATATCAGATGCTTTTCGAAGGTTGAGGTACACGATTTCCGAAGTTTTCTTGGTTATGTGTTGACGGATGGATACAGTGGAGCGTAGGGCTTGCTAGTTGTGTGATATATATTGTGCCTCCCTGTATCCGCAACACCTGATTGCATAACCAAAAATTTCGGGAGTTCTTAGGTGGGAATTCAAGTATCACGTAGGATATCTTTCCAACAGACACATGATACGATATGGGGTCTATCATATGTTTATTCCGGCTTATTCTGCAAGCCAAATCCTTTGTTTTATTTTGTGTTGTGGTATTCGAGTTGCTTCGAAGTCAAATGTGGATTCCATACCTTTTCTAAATGGTGTTCTCATATTTCTATGTGGATGCTAATACTTCTTGTTTATCGGGATTGTCATGTCAATTCTTTTCCAACCGGTTCGCTTCTTGTCAAGATGATCCTATCTTTTTCCCCATTCGCAAGATCACCTCTCAGTTCTCCCAACATTGTTCGTTTCATCCGTCCTCAAGTTGCCTTTATTTTCCCGTCCTCCCACCCTTTTTCTTCAAAGATTCAGAGATATCAAATCAACTATCCATTTTATTCATGTGAAGTCTCTTCATTCTTTTCTTTCAATGTTTTACCCGGTGTTTCTTATGAAGATGCTAAGGGAGCTTCAAGTTCATCATTCTTCACTCGTTTTCTTCTCTGGTGGATTAATTTCAAGCTTCAGTGTCGATCATATCTCTTCCTTTTGTTTCACATATTTTCCCATGTGAATTTCTTATCCAAGGCTCTCTTATTTATTCACCTCTCCCAATTCATATCCGGAGTGTTGAAGATATCTCGGAAGATTCGCATTTCCATTCTCAATTCGTTCATTTATTTTGAGGGTGTTATCTCATTCAAGTCATTTAATTCCATGGGTGCAATCTCTCTTCAAAATCAGTTCAACGGTGTTTCTTTTGAGTGGGCCCTAACCCACAAGTCTTTTCCCAGGATCTTACCTGACTCTTCTAATTTAGCCGGAGTGATTCCAAAATTCTTTTCTAAAGTGTGACATAAGAATGAATTATCGTCAGCCATATGTCTTACTCTAAGATCTTCAAAATTCTTTTCATCTTTGGTTCAACCTTTCTATTCTTCATTGTTTTGGAGTGCCTCAACAATTCATGGTGGTGTTTTGTAACATCCCAAATTTTCAATTTGGAATGTTATACATCAGATCATCATGCATATCATATTTTATTTTGCATTTTGGTTGATCCTAGAAATTCTACGCAACTCAATGACCCACGGAGAGAGTTGGGGATTTCGTTATTTTCATATTTGAGTTTTCTCAAATTTTGAGAATAGGATCATTTGATTTGATTTATTTTATCATCAATTATTTCTACTACAAAAATATGAGAGAGGGAATAAAATGACTTTCCCAAAATAAAGAAATATTGAGGATTTAATAATAAAATCAAATAAGATTTTATTTCGGAGTTTTTCGGTGTTTTATTTGAATTTAGGAAAAATGTGCGTTTTTCAAAATTGCATTTAGGGCCCAAATAAATGTTCACCTTGTGCGACCTGATTTTAGAAGCCCGTGAAAATTTATTTCAAAATTTTTGAAGTCCGTTTAGTATTTATTTTTATTTTTCTTCCGAGCGGAATAATAAAAAAAAACGAACCGACTTCGGGCCGTACCCGAGCGGGACACTGCCCGGGGGCAGCCTTTAAATAGCGCCGCCCCGAGCCGCCCCAGCCCATCAGCCCTGCCTCGATCCGCGCACGCCGTCGGAGCCGCCGCCGCCACCGCCGATGATCCCGCCGCCCGAGGTTCGTCGCGCCTCGTTTTCCATGCCGAAAAAAGAGAGAAAAAAATTCGGCGTTCGTCGTTTTTCTTTTTCTCGGATTAAATCCGCGATTTTTCTGATCGCGATTCCTAATCCGATTTTCGTTTTAGTATAACTTTTCGCTCGTTTATCGGAATCAGGCGATTCAAGCGCCTAGGGATTCGTCTCGAAACCCTCTATCCGTTTAACCAACTTAAACAAGATTTTGCTACTGTAAAATTTGCCCTAGATCCAGATTACTAGAACGAATTTGTTTTCTTTCGCTGTTTGTTTTTCGTTGCTTCGTTCGATTTGATTCTTTTTGCAAACCGGAGTTCTTAAGTTGAACCTTCTGGTTAGATCTCTTATTTGAGTTTTACCTGTGCATTAGATGAGTACTTATTGTATGCTTGTTTGTTTGTTTGCGATAGAGTATCCGGAGTGCGCCGCCTGTTACTTCGAATTGCTAGTTTTCACGGATCATCAGCAAGGCAAGTAACACTTTGATCATACCTTTTCTACTACCCAGTTTTATTGCATTAGATCAATCCTCACACATTGCATGATTAGGATCTAATTAAATTATGGGATGGGAAGTAGTTGAGGTAGTACCTATTACCTGTTATTATCAAACCTTTGGGAGTTACTTCTACGTTTGCTTATTATGCCATGCTATGCTAGTAGACGTGGATTGGGTGAGTGATATCCATGACAGATGTGAGATTCTTAATTAATGGTTTATCTAAGGTGGCAACTTAAACACACATCTGGGTGGATTGAGGCACTTGGGTATTCCAGGACTTGCCTGTTTTCTTTTGGACCGCCACCCAGGCTCAAAGGGATCATGAGACTATTCATACTAGAAACTTCCGTGTGCAGCCACAAGCTATTATGGGCTCTAGCATAGTTGACTAAGTCATGCGAACTCTTACAGTGGTAGACTAGCAGATGTAGGGGATGTAGGTGGTACGGTCTACCCGATCGTAAGGTGCTAGCGCTTCTGAAAGACTATGTCTCGGTCATTCGTCTTCTCAAACACCATGTAGTGCGAGAAACCAAACAGGGGTGATCGAGTCTTGTGGGGAAAAGTGCGCAAAGCTCTGCAGAGTGTAATAAACTAATCATGGTTAGCCGTGTCCCCGGTTATGGATATCTTGAGTATCTAGTACTTGGATTTTCATGTGAATCTCAACATGTTACTCTAAATTAATTTTGTTGGGTTATGTTTAATGATGATGCTTAATTGGGATTGAGAATGCTGTCAACCATTCTCAATGTTTAACAACCACCATGATAGTTAAATAAATTTATTCCTTTGAAGTAGGGAAAAATTGGCTTTACGCAAAACTGTAACCATAGAGCTTTCCACCAGCCAAATATGCATATAGTAAAGCTGTTTCATTCCATTACTCTCTACGTGTTACATTGCCAGCATATTCCATGTGCTGACCCATTTTTGGGCTGCAACGTTAATGTTGCAGAATTTTCAGACGATGATTAAGGAGTTTTTAGGTCGTGGTTCTATACTCAGTGATGCCGTTGGAGTTGATGGACTCACTTATCTTCCAAGCCTTCCGCTGTTATCGTTATTAGATGGCCTTAAGCCATATTTATTGTAATAAGCTCTCTTTTGAGACACTCGATGTAATAAGTGTGTGATTGCTACTCTGTTATAAATCCTCCGAGTACTGTGTGGTGTCAG
The DNA here is from genome assembly GCF_003073215.2 of Triticum urartu. Classification (NCBI taxonomy): domain Eukaryota; kingdom Viridiplantae; phylum Streptophyta; class Magnoliopsida; order Poales; family Poaceae; genus Triticum; species Triticum urartu. The sequence goes on from NC_053025.1 coordinate 311,174,632, forward strand.
CATTACTGATCCAGGGATGACACCGGAGCATAGAGGTCAGACTATTTGAGGTCTGGTCGCTACAGAGATGGTATCAGAGCACACACTGACTGTAGGACACGACCACTAAGCTAAAGACCTAGATCACTATTCACTCTCTTCTCTTCTGACCTCTCATCTTTTCTACTCTTTAGGATGGCGGATGCAAGGAACAAGTTCACGCAACCGGATGAAGATACACCCTTTGGACGCCACTTGATGGAAGTCACTAGATACCTGAACATAGGAGTACCAAGCTTCACGGGAACCTACAACGCCACTTTACCTGAAGAAGAGCGCTGGATGATTCAAGTTCAAGTTCCAGGAAGGACGTTCATGCCAGTCACTGAGCACATAGAATTTTCTTTTGATGCACCAACTTGGAGTCTAGGAAAGAGCATGGCAGCTCACATCGCCATGGGACGCATTGGAGAAGTCTACCGCAAGGACCTCAAGGATACTATCTACCAGATTTGTGGGGTCGAGATGAACACTGGGAGATGATCAGCACCAGGAAGGATAGATCAATCGCAGATTTTATCTAGGAGTTAAACCAGCACATTCGACGACAGGAGAACCAGATGTGCGCCGACATGATAGATCTGAAGAAGGCAAAGACTAGAATCAAGGAACTGGAGGAAGAACTCAAGGCTACACGTGAAGATTATGAAGAGGAAATTGAAGTATTGGTGGAGAAGAATGATGACCTGATCAAGAAGATTGGGATATTTATGGGAGACCCTACGCCAGTAGATGAATACGAAGAACCCCAGGAAATTAGCCCGGAAGACTACATCATCATCGATGGCACCGACTCGGAAGCAGATAGTAGCGATGATGACTATGTTGATGAAGCTGGAGCAGATATTATGGAGTCAACAACCGAAGAATATTTCTAGTAGACCACCTCATCAGTAGTAGTAGTCCACCATGTAAATATAGTAGTCCGAGCACTTTTGCGATAGTTAGATTGATTGTATGCCTTTGTTTGATTGAATGAAGTGAATTGTTTGCTTTTGCCTCATGTGCATATGGGTAGTGTTTTCTCTTTAGACCCCCTCTATTCTTATATCTCATCTTTTCTAAACCCTAAGATGCCTCCAAGACGTGACCCTGGATTTGCCTTTCCACCGGAGCTCACCCAGTTGATCCAGCAGCAGAACACATTGATGCAGCCAGAATCAGGGGAACAACAACAACAACCCACCACCACCACCCCCACCTGTTGACCACTTAGCCTGTTTTCTTAGGCTGAATCCGCCGGTGTTTTCCAGTAGCACCGAGCCGATAGTAGCAGATGATTGGCTCCGCAAGACAGCTAGGGAGTTGACCACAGCAGGATGCACAAATGCGGAGAAGGTGAAGTTTGCCGCACATCAGTTAGAAGGACCCGCAGCATCATGGTGGGAGAATTTCACAGCCACTTTCCCAGTTGACACTGTCACATGGGACCAGTTTCAGCAGGCTTTTCGTACTGCACACGTTTCAGCAGGAGCTATGGCCATGAAGAAGCGTGAGTTTCACAACTTGCGCCAAGGAGGAAGGACAGTTGGCCAGTATGTGGAGGAATTTAGTAAGCTAGCACATTATGCCCCAGATGACGTCGCTACGGATGCAGCTAAGCATGAGAAGTTTCTAGAAGGACTGAATGATGAGTTGAGCATGCAATTGATGGTAGCCACCTTCAACAACCACCAGGAGTTGGTAGATCGTGCTCTTATGATTGAAGGAAAGCAGTAGCAAATTGAGAATCGCAAGAGGAAGTATGGACAAGGAAAGTACAATTCAGGAGCTCAGCAGAAGCCACGTTTTACCCCTAGACCGGGAGGACATTTTCAGCATACCCATGGAGGAGGTAGCTCGCACAATCACAATGGCACCAAGAATGGTAATGGCAATGGAGGAAGCAACGGCCAGAACCGCACCAACCCATCAACCCCAGCCAAGAAGGATCTAAGCCAAGTCACTTACTTTAAATGTCAGAAGACCGGACATTATGCCAATGAATGTCCTGAATTACAAAATGGAAATAGCAATGGAAGTTCTGGGAAGAAGCCGAACCCTTTTAACAGGGGGCAGGTGAACCACGTTAGCATGGAGGAGGTTGAAGCTCAGCCCGATGCAGTAATAGGTAAGTTTTTGGTTAAGTCATTTACTGCACTCGTTCTTTTTGATACTGGCGCATCACATTCATGCATCTCAAGGGGATTTGTGGATAAGTATAACCTACCAACCCAAGCCCTTAGGTCACCCATGTTAGTAACCTCGCCCGGAGCAGAGTATGTGGCTAGTCTATGGTGTGATCGGTTACCATTAAGGATTGGTAACTATGTTTTTCCCTCAGACCTAATAGTATTGGAATCTCAAGGATTGGATGTGATATTAGGCATGGATTGGTTATCAAAGTATGAAGGGAATATTGAGTGTGCTAGTAAGACAATTTTGCTTACCACCCCAGAAGGGAGAAGGATCAAGTATGTATCCCGGCATGTGCCAAAGAGGACTCAAGTAAATTGCCTAACAGGAGTTGTGCAGGAGGAAGTACCCTGGGATTTCCCTGATGTATTTCCAGAGGAGTTGCCAGGCATGCCACCGGATAGAGATATTGAGTTTTTGATTGAGCTATTTCCAGGCACAGGTCCAATATCAAAGAGACCATATAGGATGCCAACAAAGGATTTGGTGGAAATTAAGAAGCAGATTAAGGAGTTACTGGATAAAGGATATATTCGCCCAAGTTCTTTGCCTTGGGGATCGCCAATACTTCTAGTGGAGAAGAAGGATGGATCTTTAAGGATGGTTGTTGATTATCGAGGATTGAACGGAGTAACGATTAAGAACAAGTACCCACTACCAATGATCAATGATCTGTTTGATCGATTGCAAGGAGCTAAGGTATTTTCCAAGATCGATCTGCGATCAGGATACCACCAGTTGAAGATTCAAGAATAGGATATTCCTAAGATAGCTTTTACTACCAGGTATGGGATGTACGATTATACCGTTGTGTCATTTGGTCTGACTAACGCACCTGCCTATTTTATGAACATGATGAACAAAGTATTTATGGAGTTTTTGGATAAGTTCGTCGTAGTGTTCATTGATGATATCCTGGTTTATTCGAAGAATGAAGAGGAGCATAAGGAGCATTTGCGTTTGTTACTTGGAAAGCTCAGAGAACATCAATTATATGCCAAGTTCAGCAAATGTGAGTTTTGGTTGAAGGAAGTAGGATTCCTCAGACACGTTATATCAGGAGAAGGTATAGCAGTAGATCCCGCTAAAGTTGAAACCGTGACCAAGTGGGAAGCCCCAACAACAGTTGGAGAGATCCGGAGTTTTCTTGGACTCGCAGGATACTACCGGAGATTTATTGAGAATTTCTCAAAGAATGCGAAACCTATGACTGAGTTGTTGAAGAAAGATACCAAGTTCATATGGACAGAGGAATGTGAGGCTAGTTTCCAGGAATTGAAGAAACATTTGGTTACCTCACCAGTGTTGATTTTGCCAGACCAGACCAAAGATTATGAGGTGTATTGTGACGCTTCACGTCGAGGACTTGGAGCAGTGCTTATGCAGGAAGGAGAGTTGTTTCATATGCCTCAAGACAACTGAAGCCTCATGAGTTGAATTATGCCACGCATGATTTGGAGTTAGCAGCCGTAGTGCATGCTTTGAAAACATGGAGACATTTCCTCATTGGAAACCATTGTGAGGTGTACACGGATCATAAGAGTTTGAAATACATTTTCACACAGAAGGAGTTAAACCTCAGACAAAGGAGATGGTTGGAGCTTATCAAGGATTATGATATGAAATTGCATTATCACCCCGGAAAGGCTAATGTAGTAGCTGATGCATTAAGCCGTAAGAGCCATGTCAATACATTAATGACGGGAGGAATACCAAGGGAGTTAGCCGAAAATCTTCATGAACTATGTTTGGAAATAGTTCTGAGAGGCTATGTAGCAGCATTGGAGATTCAGTCAACCTTGATGGATAAAATCAGGGAAGCTCAGAAAGCTGACAAAGAGATTGCTGCTATAAAGGAGAAACTAAGCAAAGGAAAAGCTAAAGGATTCCGTGAGGATGAGCACGACACCTTATGGTTTGAAGACCGCGTTTATGTGCCCAATGACCCGGAGATCAGGAAGTTGATTTTGCAAGAGGCACACGACTCACCGTATTCAATTCACCCAGGAAATACCAAGATGTATTTGGATTTGAAGGATATTTTCTGGTGGACCGGAATGAAGAAGGATATTGCGGAGTATGTAGCAGTTTGTGATGTATGTCAGAGAGTAAAGGCAGAGCATCAGAAGCCAGTAGGATTGTTACAACCATTGCCGATACCCGAATGGAAGTGGGATAAGCTAGGCATGGATTTTATCACGGGATTACCCAGGACTCGTTCAGGCTATAACTCGATTTGGGTTGTAGTTGATCGATTGACGAAAGTAGCTCATTTCATCCCAGTAAAGACCACTTACACCAGTGCTAAGTTGGCAAAGATATACATGACCAGGATCGTATGTTTGCATGGAGTTCCAAGGAGTATCGTATCGGATAGAGGAACCCAGTTTACCTCAAAGTTCTGGAAGCAGTTGCACGAAACTTTGGGAACCAAGCTAGAATTCAGTACAACTTTTCATCCACAGACAGATGGACAGACCGAGAGAGTCAATCAGATTTTGGAGGATATGCTGAGAGCTTGTGCGCTAGATTACGGATCTAGTTGGGACGATAATTTGCCATATGCAGAGTTCTCTTACAACAACAGTTATCAAACTAGTTTAAAGATGGCCCCTTTAGAAGCTTTGTACGGAAGGAGGTGCAGGACACCATTGTCATGGGACGAAGTTGGAGACCGCCAGTTGTTTGGTCCTGACTTGATTAAAGAGTCTGAACAGAAGGTGAAGCTGATTCGCGATAGGCTCAAGGTAGCCCAGTCCAGACAGAAAAGTTATGCAGATTCTAAACACAAGGAGAGAGTTTACGAAGTCGGAGACAGAGCTTATCTTCTAGTATCTCCACTTCGGGGAACAAAGCGTTTTGGAGTTAAAGGGAAGTTAGCACCACGATTTGTAGGACCCTATCGAGTTTTGGAGCGTATGGGAGAAGTGGCCTACAAGTTGGAATTGCCCGAAGGATTGTCAGGAGTTCATGATGTGTTCCACGTTTCTCAGTTAAAGAAATGTCACGCGGAGATGGCTCACATACCGTTGAGAGACACAGTACCCTTAGAAACTATTCAGTTGGACAACGATTTGACCTACGAGGAGAAACCAGTTAAGATTCTCGAGTTTGCCAGCCGAGTTACTCGCAGCAAGGTTATTAAGTTTTGCAAAGTTCAGTGGAGCCACCACACGAAGGATGAAGCCACCTGGGAACGAGAGGAAGATTTGCTCAAAGACCACCCTCACCTATTTTCTAGCCAACCCGAATCTCGAGGGCGAGATTCATCTTAAGGGGGGTAGGTTTGTAACATCCCAAATTTTCAATTTGGAATGATATACATCAGATCATCATGCATATCATATTTTATTTTGCATTTTTGGTTGATCCTAGAAATTCTACGCAACTCAATGACCCACGGAGAGAGTTGGGGATTTCGTTATTTTCATATTTGAGTTTTCTCAAATTTTGAGAATAGGATCATTTGATTTGATTTATTTTATCATCAATTATTTCTACTACAAAAATATGAGAGAGGGAATAAAATGACTTTCCCAAAATAAAGAAATATTGAGGATTTAATAATAAAATCAAATAAGATTTTATTTCGGAGTTTTTCGGTGTTTTATTTGAATTTAGGAAAAATGTGCGTTTTTCAAAATTGCATTTAGGGCCCAAATAAATGTTCACCTTGTGCGACCTGATTTTAGAAGCCCGTGAAAATTTATTTCAAAATTTTTGGAGTCCATTTAGTATTTCTTTTTATTTTTCTTCCAAGCGGAATAATTAAAAAAAACGAACCAATTTCGGGCCGTACCCGAGCGGGACACCGCCCAGGGGCAGCCTTTAAATAGCGCCGCCCCGAGCCGCCCCAGCCCATCAGCCCCGCCTCGATCCACGCGCGCCGCCGGAGCCGCCGCCGCCGACGATCCCGCCGCCAGAGGTTCGTCGCGCCTCGTTTTCCGTGTCAAAAAAAAGAGAGAGAAAAAAATTCGGCGTTCGTCGTTTTTCTTTTTCTCGGATTAAATCCGTGATTTTTCTGATCGCGATTCCTGATCCGATTTTCGTTTTAGTATAACTTTTCGCTCGTTTATCGGAATCAGGCGATTCAAGCGCCTAGGGATTCGTCTCGAAACCCTCTATCCGTTTAACCAATTTAAACAAGATTTTTCTACTGTAAAATTTTCCCTAGATCCAGATTACTAGAACGAAGTTGTTTTCTTTCGCCGTTTGTTTTTCGTTGCTTCGTTCGATTTGATTCTTTTTGCAAACTGGAGTTCTTAAGTTGAACCTTCTGGTTAGATCTCTTATTTGAGTTTTACTTGTGCATTAGATGAGTACTTATTGTATGCTTGTTTGTTTGTTTGCGATAGAGTATCCGGAGTGCGCCGCCTGTTACTTCGAATCACTAGTTTTCGTGGATCATCAGCAAGGCAAGTAACACTTTGATCATACCTTTTCTACTACCCAGTTTTATTGCATTAGATCAATCCTCACACATTGCATGATTAGGATCTAATTAAATTGTGGGATGGGAAGTAGTTGAGGTAGTACCTATTACCTGTTATTATCAAACCTTTGGGAGTTACTTCTACGTTTGCTTATTATGCCATGCTATGCTAGTAGACGTGGATTGGGTGAGTGATATCCATGACATATGTGAGATTGTTAATTAATGGTTTATCTAAGGTGGCAACTTAAACACACATCTGGGTGGATTGAGGCACCTGGGTATTCCAGGACTTGCCTGTTTTATTTTGGACCGCCACCCAGGATCAAAGGGATCCTGAGACTATTCATACTAGAAACTTCCGTGTGCAGCCACAAGCTATTATGGGCTCTAGCATAGTTGACTAAGTCATGCGAACTCTTATAGTGGTAGACTAGCAGATGTAGGGGATGTAGGTGGTACGGTCTACCCGATCGTAAGGTGCTAGCGCTTCTGAAAGACTATGTCTTGGTCATCCGTCTTCTCAAACACCATGTAGTGCGAGAAACCAAACAGAGGTGATCGAGTCTTGTGGGGAAAAGTGCGCAAACCTCTGCAGAGTGTAATAAACTAATCATGGTTAGACGTGTCCCCGGTTATGGATATCTTGAGTATCTAGCACTTGGATTTTCATGTGAATCTCAACATGTTACTCTAAATTAATTTTGTTGGGTTATGTTTAATGATGATGCTTAATTGGGATTGAGAATGCTGTCAACCATTCTCAATGTTTAACAACCACCATGATAGTTAAATAAATTTATTCCTTTGAAGTAGGGAAAAATTGGCTTTACGCAAAACTGTAACCATAGAGCTTTCCACCAGCCAAATATGCATATAGTATAGCTGTTTCATTCCATTACTCTCTACGTGTTACATTGCCAGCATATTCCATGTGCTGACCCGTTTTCGGGCTGCAACGTTAATGTTGTAGACTTTTCAGACGACGATTAAGGAGTTTTTAGGTCGTGGTTCTATACTCAGTGATGCCGTTGGAGTTGATGGATTCACTTATCTTCCAAGCCTTCCGCTGTTATCGTTATTAGATGGCCTTAAGCCATATTTATTGTAATAAGCTCTCTTTTGAGACACTCGATGTAATAAGTGTGTGATTGCTACTCTGTTATAAATCTTCCGAGTACTGTGTGGTGTCAGGATTACTGATCCAGGGATGACACCGGAGCACAGAGATCAGTCTGTTTGAGGTCTGGTCACTACATGTTTCTCATCGTCATTCTCAAATTTCGAAGACCGAAGAAGAGTTTCTCTTAAATCCTTACCCGTTCTTCCAAATATTCATGGTTCTAGCTTTATTCCATCCTCTCATAATTGTTTTCAATTGTGAGAATTCTTTTCACCCATCTGGAGAAATTCAGGAGTCTTTTCAGTTTGATTTTCCGAAGCCCATCATCTCAGAATTATTCATTCTCAGCTTTCAGCTTTCGTTCTCCAAATCTTACCGGTACATCGCTCAAGTATTCTCTAGTCAGCTCGTGATCTCTCCATTCTCTTGGTGATACGTCTCCAACGTATCTATAATTTTTGATTGCTCCATGCTATATTATCTACAGTTTTGGAAATTATTGGGCTTTATTATCCACTTTTATATTATTTTTGGGACTAACCTAGTAACCGAAGGCCCAGCCCAGAATTGCTGTTTTTTGCCTGTTTTAGGGTTTCGAAGAAAAGGAATATCAAACGAAGTCCAAACGGAATGAAACCTTCGGGAACGTGATTTTCTCAACGAACAAGACCCAGGAGACTTGGACCCTATGTCAAGACACAAAAGAGGAGGCCACGAGGTAGGGGGGTGCGCCTACCCCCCAGGCGCGCCCTCCACCCTCGTGGGCCCCCTGTTGCTCCACCGACGTACTCCTTCCTCCTATATATACCTACGTACCCCCAAATGATCATATACGGAGCCAAAACCCTAATTCCACCACTGTAACTTTCTGTATCCACGAGATCCCATCTTGGGGCCTGTTCCGGAGCTCCGTTGGAGGGGGCATCGATCACTGAGGGCTTCTACATCAACACCATAGCCCCTCCGATGAAGTGTGAGTAGTTCAACTCAGACCTACGGGTCCATAGTTAGTAGCTAGATGGCTTCTTCTCTCTTTTTGGATCTCAATACAATGTTCTCGTCCTCTCTTGTGGAGATCTATTCGATGTAATCTTCTTTTTGCGGTGTGTTTGTTGAGACCGATGAATTGTGGGTTTATGATCAAGTCTATCTATGAACAATATTTTAATCTTCTCTGAATTCTTTTATGTATGATTGGTTATCTTTGCAAGTCTCTTCGAATTATCAGTTTGGTTTGGCCTACTAGATTGATCTTTCTTGCAATGGGAGAAGTGCTTAGCTTTGGGTTCAATCTTGCGATGTCCTTTCCCAGTGACAGTAGGGGCAGCAAGGCACGTATTGTATTGTTGCCATCGAGGATAACAAGATGGGGTTTTCATCATATTGCATGAGTTTATCCCTCTACATAATGTCATCTTGCTTAAGGCGTTACTCTGTTTTCATTAACTCAATACTCTAGATGCATGCTGGATAGCGGTCGATGAGTGGAGTAATAGTAGTAGATGCAGGCAGGAGTCGGTCTAGTTGTCTCGGACGTGATGCCTATATGCATGATCATACTTAGATATTCTCATAACTATGCTCAATTCTGTCAATTGCTCAACAGTAATTTGTTCACCCATTGTAGAATACTTATGCTCTCGAGAGAAGCCACTAGTGAAACCTATGGCCCCCGGGTATATCTTCATCATATTAATCTCCCAACACTTAGTTATTTCCTTTGCTTTTACTTTGCTTTTATTTTACTTTGCATCTTTATCATAAAAATACCAAAAATATTATCTTATCATATCTATCAGATCTCACTCTTCTAAGTGACCGTGTAGGGATTGACAACCCCTTATCGCGTTGGTTGCGAGGATTTATTTGTTTTGTGCAGGTATGAGTGACTGACGCGTAGCCTCCTACTGGATTGATACATTGGTTCTCAAAAACCGAGGGAAATACTTACGCTACTTTGCTGCATCACCCCTTCCTCTTCGGGGAAAACCAACGCAGTGCTCAAGAGGTAGCAAGAAGGATTTCTGGCGCCGTTGCCAGGGTGGTCTACACAAAAGTCAATATACCAAGTACCCATCTCATACCCTTATCTCCCGCATTACATTATTTGCCATTTACCTCTCATTTTCCTCTCCCCCACTTCACCCTTGCCGTTTTATTCGTCCTCTCTCTCTATCCTCCCTTTCTTTCTCTATTTGCCTCTTTTTGCCTGCTTGCTTTTTGTTTGCTTGTGTGTTAGTTTGCTTGCTTGTCACGATGGCTCAAGATAACACTAAATTGTGTGACTTCACCAATACCAACAATAATGATTTTATTAGCACTCCGATTGCTCCTCTTACCGATGTTGAATCTTGTGAAATTAATACTGCTTTGCTGAATCTTGTCATGAAAGATCCATTTTCTGGCCCTCCTAGTGAAGATGCCGCTACCCATATAAATAGCTTCGTTGATTTGTGTGATATGCAAAAGAAGAAAGATGTGGATAATGATATTGTTAAATTGAAGCTATTCCTTTTTTCTCTTAGAGATCGTGCTAAAGCTTGGTTTTCGTCTTTGCCTAAAAATAGTATTGATTCATGGAACAAGTGCAAAGATGCTTTTATCTCTAAGTATTTTCCTCCCGCTAAGATCATCTCTCTTAGAAACGATATTATGAATTTTAAGCAACTTGATAATGAACATGTTGCACTAGCTTGGGAGAGAATGAAACTAATGATACGTAATTGCCCTACTCATGGTTTAAATTTGTGGATGATTATACAAATTTTTTATGCCGGATTGAATTTTGCTTATAGAAATCTTTTAGATTCGGCCGCGGGAGGCACTTTTATGGAAATCACTTTAGGAGAAGCTACTAAACTACTAGATAATATTATGGTTAATTATTCTCAATGGCATACTGAAAGATCTACTAATAAAAAGGTGCATGCGATAGAAGAAATTAATGTTTTGAGTGGAAAGATGGATGAACTTATGAAAGTATTTGCTAGTAAGAGTGTTTCTTCTGATCCTAATGATACGCCCTTGTCTACTTTGATTGAGAATAATAATGAGTCTATGGATGTGAATTTTGTTGGTAGGAACAATTTTGGTAACAACGCGTATAGAGGAAATTTTAATCCTAGGCCTTATCCTTGTAATCCCTCTAATAATTATGGTAATTCCTACAACAATTCTTATGGAAATTATAATAAGATGCCCTCTGATTTTGAATCTAATATAAAGAATTTATTACTTCGCAAAAGAATTTCAATGCTTTGATTGAAGAAAAATTACTTAAGATTGATGAGTTGGCTAGGAACATTGATATAATTTCTCTTGATGTTGATTCTTTGAAACTTAGATCTATTCTACCTAAGCATGATATCAATGAGTCTCTCAAACCCATGAGAATTTCCATTGATGAGTGCAAAGAAAGAACCGCTAGGATGTGTGCTAAGAAAGATGCCTTTATAAGAGCGTGTTCTTCTAGTTCCTATGAAAATAAAGATCAAGTTCTAAAAGTTATTGATGTGTCCCCTATTAAATCTTTGTTTTGCAATATGAATCTTGATAATGATCGGACTGAATATGATCCACCTTTACCTAGAAGGCGTTCCAAGAATTCGGAATTTTTTGATCTTGATGCTAAAATTGATAAAAGTGGGATTGAAGAAATTAAAACCCTAGATGTTGCTAAACCCACTATTATGGATTTCAAGGAATTTAACTATGAAAATTTCTCTTTGATTGATTGTATTTTCTTGTTGCAATCCGTGCTAAATTCTCCTCACGCTTATAGTCAAAAATAAAGCGTTTACTAAACATATCGTTGATGCCTTGATGCAATCTTATGAGGAAAAACTTGAATTGGAAGTTTCTATCCCTAGAAAACTCTATGATGAGCGGGAAGCAACTATTGGAATTAAAATTAAAGATCATAAATGCTATGCTTTATGTGATTTGGGTGCTAGTGTTTCCACGATTTTCAAAGACTTTGTGTGATTTGTTAGGTTTCCGTGATTTTGATGATTGCTCTCTAAACTTGCACCTTGCGGATTCCACTATTAAGAAGACAATGGGAAGGATTAATGATTTTCTTATTTTTGAAAATAGGAATTATGTGCCTGTAGATTTTATTGTTCTTGACATAGATTGCAATCCTTCATGTCCTATTATTCTTGGTAGACCTTTCCTTAAAACGATTGGTGCAATTATTGATATGAAGGAAGGAAATATTAGATTGCAATTTCCATTAAGGAAAGGCATGGAACACTTTCCTATAAAGAAAATTGAATTACCTTATGAATCTATTATGAGAGCCACTTATGGATTGCCTACCAAATATGGCAATACCTAGATCTATCCTTGCTTGTTATGCCTAGCTAGGGGCGTTAAACGATAGCGCTTGTTGGGAGGCAACCGAATTTTATTTTTATTCCTTGCTTTTTGCTCCTGTTTAGTAATAAATAAATTATCCATCCTCTGTTTTGGTTGTGTTTTTTGTGTTTAATTAGTGTTTGTGCCAAGTAGAACCGTTGGGAAGACTTGGGGAAAGTCTTGTTACACTTGCTGTAAAAAACAGAAACTTTAGCGCTCACGAGAACTGCTGCCATTTTTATTTGGAAAGTTCTATTTAGTTAATTATTTTTTCAGATGATTAATATATAAATTCCTCACGTCCAGAAATTTATTTTAGAATTTTTGGGGTTCCAGATCTTGCGCTAGCTACAGATTACTACAGACTGTTCTGTTTTTGACAGATTCTGTTTTTCGTGTGTTGTTTGCTTATTTTGATGAATGTATGGCTAGTAAAATAGTTTATAAACCATAGAGAAGTTGGAATACAGTAGGTTTAAGACCAATATAAATAAATAATGAGTTCATTACAGTACCTTGAAGTGGTCTTTTGTTTTCTTTCGCTAATGGAGCTCACGAGATTTTCTACTTTGAGTTTTGTGTTGTGATGTTTTGAAGTTTTGGGTAAAGATTTGATGGATTATGGAACAAGGAGTGGAAAGAGCCTAAGATTAGGGATGCCCATGGAACCCCCAAGATAATCTAAGGATACCTAAAAGCCTAAGCTTGGGGATGCCTCGGAAGGCATCCCCTCTTTCGTCTACTTTTATCGGTAACTTTACTTGGAGCTATATTTTTATTCGCCACATGATATGTGTTTTGCTTGGAGTGTCTTGTATGATTTGAATCTTTAATTTTTAGTTTACCACAATCATCCTTGCTGTACACACCTTTTGAGAGAGCCATACATGATTTGGAATTTGTTAGAATACTCTATGTGGCTCGCTTATATCTTTTGAGTTATATAGTTTTGCTCTAGTACTTCACTTATATCTTTTAGAGCACGGTGGTGGATTTGTTTTATAGAAACTATTGATCTATCATGCTTCACTTAGATTATTTTGAGAGTCTTAAATAGCATGGTAATTTGCTTAAAATCCTAATATGCTAGGTATTCAATATTAGTAATTTTTTTCTTATGAGTGTTTTGAATACTAAGAGAAGTTTGATGCTTGATGAATGTTTTGAGATATGGAGGTAATAATATCAAAGTCGTGCTAGTTGAGTAGTTGTGAAATTAAGAAATGCTTGTGTTGAAGTTTGCAAGTCCCGTAGCATGCACGTATGGTAAACGTTATGTAACAAATTTGAAACATGAGGTGTTATTTGATTGTCCTCCTTATGAGTGGCGGTTGGGGACGAGCGATGGTCTTTTCCTACCAATCTATCCCCCTAGGAGCATGCGCGTAGTGCCGAGGTTTTTGATGACTTGTAGATTTTTGCAATAAGTATGTGAGTTCTTTATGACTAATGTTGAGTCCATGGATTATACGCACTCTCACCCTTCCATCCTTGCTAGCCTCTTTCGGTACCGTGCATTGCCCTTTCTCACATTGAGAGTTGGCGCAAACTTCACCGGTGCATCCAAACCCCGTGATATGATACACTCTTTCACACATAAACCTCCTTATATCTTCCTCAAAACAGCCACCATACCTACCTATTATGGCATTTCCATAGCCATTCCAAGATATATTGCCATGCAACTTTCCACCATTCTGTTTATCATGACACATTCATTATTGTCATATTTCTTAGCATGATCATGTAGGTGACATAGTATTTGTGGCAAAGCCACCGTTCATAATTCTTTTATACATATCACTCTTGGTCCACTACATATCCCAGTACACCGCCGGAGGCATTCATATAGAGTCATCTTTTCTTCTAGTATCGAGTTGTAATCATTGAGTTGTAAATAAATAGAAGTGTGATGATCATCATTTTCTAGAGCATTGTCCCAAGTGAGGAATTAAAAAAAAGAGAAAGGCCATAAAAGAGAAGGCCAAAAAAATGAGAGAAAAAGAGAGAAGGGACAATGTTACTATCCTTTGCCACACTTGTGCTTCAAAGTAGCACCATAATCTTCATGATAGAGAGTCTCTTGTTTTGTCACTTTCATATACTAATGGGAATTTTCATTATAGAACATGGCTTGTATATTCCAACAATGGGCCTCCTCAAGTGCCCTAGGTCTTTGTGAGCAAGCAGGTTGGATGCACACCCACTTAGTTTCTTTTGTTGAGCTTTCATACATTTATAGCTCTAGTGCATCCGTTGCATGGCAATCCCTACTCCTTGCATTAGCATCAATCGGTTGGCATCTCCATAGCCCATTGATTAGCCTCGTTGATGTGAGACTTTCTCCTTTTTGTCTTCTCCACATAAGCCCCCTCATTATATTCTATTCCACCCATAGTGCTATGTCCATGGCTCGCGCTCATATATTGCGTGAAAGTTTATAGGTTTGAGATTACTAAAGTATGAAACAATTGCTTGGCTTGTCATCGGGGTTGTGCATGATGAGAGCATTCTTGTGTGACGAAAATGGAGCATGACTAAACTATATGATTTTGTAGGGATGAACTTTCTTTGTCCATGTTATTTTGAGAAGACGTAATTGCTTAGTTAGTATGCTTGAAGTATTATTATTTTTATGTCAATATGAACTTTTGTCTTGAATCTTTCGGATCTGAATATTCGTACCACAATTAAGAAGAATTACATTAAAATTATGCCAAGTAGCACTCCGCATCAAAAATTCTGTTTTTATCATTTACCTACTCGAGGATGAGCAAGAATTAAGCTTGGGGATGCTTGATACGTCTCCAACGTATCTATAATTTTTGATTGCTCCATGCTATATTATCTACTGTTTTGGACATTATTGGGCTTTATTATCCACTTTTATATTATTTTTGGGACTAACCTATTAACCGGAGGCCCAGCCCAGAATTGCTGTTTTTTGCCTGTTTTAGGGTTTCGAAGAAAAGGAATATCAAACGGAGTCCAAACGGAATGAAACCTTCAGGAACGTGATTTTATCAACGAACAAGACCCAGGAGACTTGGACCCTACGTCAAGACACAAAAGAGGAGGCCACGAGGTAGGGGGGCGCGCCTACCCCCCCAGGTGCGCCCTCCACCCTCGTGGCCCCCCTATTGCTCCACCGACGTACTCCTTCCTACTATATATACCTACGTACCCCCAAACGATCAGATACGGAGCCAAAACCCTAATTCCACCGCCGTAACTTTCTGTATCCACGAGATCCCATCTTGGGGCCTGTTCCGGAGCTCCGCCGGAGGGGGCATCTATCACGGAGGGCTTCTACATCAATACCATAGCCCCTCCGATGAAGTGTGAGTAGTTCACCTCAGACCTACGGGTCCATAGTTAGTAGCTAGATGGCTTCTTCTCTCTTTTTGGATCTCAATACAATGTTCTCCCCCTCTCTTGTGGAGATCTATTCGATGTAATCTTCTTTTTGCGGTGTGTTTGTTGAGACCGATGAATTGTGGGTTTATGATCAAGTCTACCTATGAACAATATTTTAATCTCCTCTGAATTCTTTTATGTATGATTGGTTATCTTTGCAAGTCTCTTCGAATTTTCAGTTTGGTTTGGCCTACTAGATTGATATTTCTTGCATTGGGAGAAGTGCTTAGCTTTGGGTTCAATCTTGCGGTGTCCTTTCCCAGTGACAATAGGGGCAGCAAGGCACGTATTGTATTGTTGCCATCGAGGATAACAAGATGGGGTTTTCATCATATTGCATGAGTTTATCCCTCTACATCATGTCATCTTGCTTAAGGTGTTACTCTGTTTTCATTAACTTAATACTCTAGATGCATGCTAGATAGCGGTCGATGAGTGGAGTAATAGTAGTAGATGCAGGCAGGAGTCGGTCTACTTGTGTCGGACGTGATGCCTATATACATGATCATACCTAGATATTCTCATAACTATGCTCAATTCTGTCAATTGCTCAACAGTAATTTGTTCACCCACCGTAGAATACTTATGCTCTCGAGAGAAGCCACTAGTGAAACCTATGGCCCCCGGGTCTATCTTCATCATATTAATCTCCCAATACTTAGTTATTTCCTTTGCTTTTACTTTGCTTTTATTTTACTTTGCATCTTTATCATAAAAATACCAAAAATATTATCTTATCATATCTATCAGATCTCACTCTCATAAGTGGCCGTGTAGGTATTGACAACCCCTTATTGCGTTGGTTGCAAGGATTTATTTGTTTTGTCCAGGTACGAGGGATTGGCGCGTAGCCTCCTACTGGATTGATACCTTGGTTCTCAAAAACCGAGGGAAATACTTACGCTACTTTGCTGCATCATCCCTTCCTCTTCGGGGAAAACCAACGCAGTGCTCAAGAGGTAGCACTTGGTTCTAAATTTTCCCAAGCATCTTCGTTCGTTTTCTAATTCTTGTCGGTGATTCATTCTGTTTTCTTCAATCGTTTTCAATTCTTACGGTGGTTTGTTCAAGATTTCTCTTCCTATGTTCTCATATTGATTTATTCGTTGTTTCAATCCTACCGGTGGTTCATTGAAGACCTTCCAAAGTTTGGCTATATCTCTTCAATCTTTTCAAGAAGAATAAGTAGTATGCAAAATCCGTTGCCTGTCATCAATTTAAGTTGATGAAGGATAAACATACAGTAAATCTTACTCCTGTTTCCTTGAGGTGATTCAATTCTTTTCTTCCAGAGTTCGTTCATGATATCAATTTGTCAGTGCTAAGTTGTTCATCTTTTGTTTCCAGAGTTCCAAGATCTCTCAGTAAACTCGCCGCGAAGCTCCATCTAAATCATTGCAAGGCTTCATCTTATTGTTTTCAAGCTTCTTGTCTTTGCGACCATCTTTTTATCTATCCGGAGTTCTTTGAGAGTTTCTACATGGTGGTTCATCAAAGATTTAATCCATTCCCAAAGTGTTCTTCAAGATTCTTGTTGGAGCTCAAGTATTCTTCATCTTGCATTCCAAAGTGCAATTCTTTTACATTATCTTTTGAGGTGGTGTTATGTCATTTTTGACAATTCCTTCTTGTTTCATGATTCAAAAGTTGTCAGGAATAAGATATTTAAACCCTTGGAGTTATCTTGGTATAGATTTCACCTAAAGCCTTCCATTGGGAATGTTACCATTCCGGTGCTTATCTATGACCCAATTTCCGCTTCTCGTCTCGATGAAGGAGTTTTCATCTCCTTGTTGATCTTAATCCAATTGATTGATTCCGTTAGTGGCTGGTCTTCACCTCGTAATTTGGGGATGTTTTCCTTAATACCATTGGAAATCATATCTTTGCTTGTTGATTTCCAACAACTCCGTTCAACCCTTCATAAGAGTGCTCTCTCAAATTCAGTTATGAGAGATGTTGGTTTTCTCATCTCCGTTCTTTTCATTATATTCTTCGTTCGTTCCGCAGGCAGTGTGATGTTTCTCTCTTTGACCCATCATCTTATCTTGTCAAGATCATGTTCTTTTCATCATATTAAGTCTTGCATCTCTTTTCAACCGGAGTGCTATTCGAGTTTGTTCTTCCTTGTTCCTCGGTTATCTCGTTACAACCAGAGTGGTTTCAATTCCTTCTTGTCCATTGTGCTCATCATTCATAGCTTTGCATCCTACGAGGTTCACATGGTGTTCCTTGTTTCTCTTTTCTACCAGAGTGCTCTCCATTTCGTTCAACTCTGTTGTGTTCTGTCTTTTAAGTTTTCAACCTCTCAAGGTTCATTGATTTCACTCGTTTGTCAACGAAGCAACTTTGTTTTACCTCTTCCTCTTCCGTTTCTCCCCGGTGCCATCCTTAGATCTCGGGTCAAGATCTCTTGTAAGTGGAGGAGAGTTGTGACGCCCCAAGACCGGCGCTCCAGATGCCTTCCATGGATTCCGAGATTCGTCGTGTGAATTGTTTGGTTCGTTGCATTCATCATTGCATCATTTGCATTGCATCATGTCATCTTGCATCCTTTTTTAAAACTCTGCTAAATAAATTGCATAGATCTTTTGATCTTTTTAAACCGAGGGAACTCACATGGTGATTTCTCTTTATAACATATCCTCCCAATATTAGGGAGCTATTATCAAATATTCCATTTTTCGGAATCACCCATAAACACACTTGCAAATTTTCCCCATGTCTTTTCTACTTCAAGTTTGACTTCAAAACCCTGCCCACAATTCTCTTCCCATTTACCAAGGTTCCTCCAAAAATTTCAAAAATTTTAGACACTTCAATAAACCAAGTCCTTGTTCAAACCTTTTGAAATAAATTCAAATGACTTTGAATTTAATTGTTGCAATCCTGCCCACTCCATTTTTCTGGGATCAAGCTCAATTTTGCGAGTCCAGGAAAATAATCCAAATGTCCAAATTATTTGTCCATCCATTTCCGTTCTCTCCTTCTTTCTTTGCTTTTCTGTTATGCCATTAGTTTTAAAAGAGAAGGGAGGGAGAGAGAGCATGCAGCCCAGCCGGCCTCCAAGCCCATTGGTCAGGCCGGCCAGTTTTCCCAAGGCCGACCTAGGCCCAGCCGCACTTACCCTAGCCCGCACCCAACACTCTATCTCTCCCGATCGACCCCCTCCTCTCAATCTCTTCCCCTACCACCGCCTCTTGCTCAATTGTAACAGCCTGGATTTTGGCCCGTTTCTATTTCTTTTTGATTTATTTGTTTTTGCTCTATTTTTCTTTTTGGAGTGGTTCTGTGGCCTTGTCACCTGGGAAATCATCTCAATTTCCTCTCCCAAGTGGCTCATCACCCTAAAAACCTTTCCAAGATCATGTCACTTCATTCCTTGACCAAACCCTAAAATCTTTTTCTAGGAAATATTCTTTTTTCTATTAAAGGAATAATCCTATCTGCCCTAGGTTGTGAAACAACCCATATTTTTGCCCATCCAAAAATCCCCAAATAATTCTTATAAATTGTTTGGGTCATATCTTCCTCAAATATGACAAAATATTTCATTGGCCATATTTCTCATCATGCTTAATAAATTCATTTCCTATTCTGTCCTAAATGGCACATTGTGAAGCAAGTGCTATTTATCTTTGCCCATTTTCCCCAAAATTTTTTGGGCATGATATATCATCCAAATAATTGACCCGTCCCAAAATTCAACTTTATTTTCCTAGAGGAACTTCCTCAGTGATTTTTCAAAGTTCCTGTTTGAGGGAAGCCTTTGTGAAGGAAGTGCTAGCTATGGTTATCCAAACGAGTTGAAATTTTGCATGCCTCTTATTGTGCTCATATTAACTCACTCCTACAAGTTTCAGCTCCATCCCTTTATCTATGTGAGAACAACATCAAATCTTTGATTCTGTCAATATTTTCAGGTTGTGAAGCAAGTATATTTTACATTGCTTAATTTTGCCTGAAAATTTATCAGAGCATTCTCCTACCCAAATAACTTCTCTCCACCAAATTTGGCATCAATTAATCTATCAAATATTTCTCCAGAATGTTTGCAAGATTCTGGACAGAGGGAATAGCTGTGAAGAAAGTACCATTTTGTTAAAACCAATTGGTATGAAATTTTTACAGCACCTTTATCTGGCCAAATCACTAAGCCCTGCCAAATTTTATCTCAAGTGGTTACTCTATGTGAGTGAACCATCATGATCTTGATTCTGGACCCATAATGTGAGTTAAAAAGCAACTATATTAGTTTGTGCTCCATTATGCCCCAAACCTCCAGGATCATAGTCCTTCTTAAGCTAATCATCTCAGACAAATCCATTTAGCCTAAGCACTTCCCTGTTGATCACCAGTGCCCGGTCAAATTTACTGCAGTAAACTTCAGACGACGATTACCCTTTAACCAGAGCCCTTTTCACCGAGCTACCACCGCAGTTGAGGCCTACCCTGGATGAACTACGCACTAGACAACATGGTCAAGCCCCTCTCCCCCACTACATGCCAGTGCATGTGGTGACCGCACAGCTGGCATGCACATTTATGCGCTCTGTGTGCTGTGGCATGTCCAGAGCACCGTTTGTGCTTTGGCACTGCTCCCTCTCGTCGTCTTAGAGCTCATGAGCATGTCCAGTGTCTGCATCTCGTCGTCGCCGTTCCCCTGGACCCCTCTCCCCCTCTATCCGCTTCCTCACCGACGCAAGCCACCGCGCGTCCACGGGCGAACAGTGGCGTCTTGGCTCGGTTCGTCGCCGTCATCACCCCCCCGTGCTCCCTTGGCCGCCTCTACCCCGTGAGAGCGTCCACCGTGCCTCCCTCATCGCCTGCCTTCGAGCTCATGCACGTGGGCACGCGTCCGCGGCGACGCTAGCTCGGCCTCCTCGCCCCACGACTATATAAGACCACCCCACGGCCTCCCGAGCATCTCATCAGCCTCGCCTCACTCCCAGAAACCTCCCCAACCTCTCCTCCGAGCTTGAGATGGTCTAGAGCCCTACCATGGCCGCCTTGGCCATCGCCGGTCCCCAGCTAAATTCACTCAAAGCTTACTCCCTCACTCCGTCCCTCCACCACCCGTCTTGATGTTGAACTCTAGCGGAGCCTCTCAACTCTTTCCCTCGACTGCCGCCGACCTCTTGTCCCCTGTCCATCCATGGCCGAAGCCTCTGTCCGCCATGGCCTTGCTCCTGCTCGCTCCGGGCTTCCTCGTCGCCCGTGCACCACCGGGGCGGGTGCGCGGCGTCATCCCGAGCCCACTGGTGGTCCGAGCTCCACCAGGGGTAGCCCGAGGCGGACGATCAAGGCGGGAGGAGAGAGAAGAGATGTCGTGGCCCCCACCCATCAGCGACCCAGAGGCCGGCCCCGCACTCTGCTAAAATGGAGTAAGTGGACACGTATTCCTTCTGATACGTTTTCCTTTTAGGAAAGCGCATTTTCATCTTCTTCGAGTTAAAATGCGTTTCCTTAGTTCTGAAAGTGCATTCGCTGAAATACGTTTTCTGTTTTGTCCTCCATGGGCCTGTTTGTAGAAATCTTTTTACAGAATGGTTCCTGAACTTCGTCGGGCTATAACTTTTTACCCCTAGCTCCAAATCAGGTGAATCCAAAGCCCACTTCTTCGTGTCGTCGAGTCCGTTCTGCTGTTATCATTTTCACCATGTGTTAACATTCTGAAAATGACAATTTTGCCCCTGCCCTTATTCAGCCTCTCTAAGAGAGAAAGATTTTCGATGATTCTTTCCGCGAGCTCCTCGCACTTCTTCTCGGTGGTTTTTTCCACCCCAGAAAAGCCACACCCTCCATTTGCATGATTGCAAAGAAGTGACATGGTTTAAGTTAGTTGAACTTGTTTAAAATATTGCATTAGTTGTGTATGATTTGTTCATGGCATTTCTCGGAGTATTGCTTTGATGTTGATGTTTCCACGATATTGCTTGGAGTTCTAGGACTCATATTTTAGTGATTATGTGGATGACATGTTGCCTTTGGATTCTTAGTGGCTAGTATGATTATTGTCATGATGGTATCTGTTATTATCTTGGAGCGTTACCTTGGATATCATGTGCCTTTGGATTCTTAGTGGCTAGTATGATTATTGTCATGATGGTATCCGTTATTATCTTGGAGCATTACTTTGGATATCATGTTGCCTTTGGATTATTAGTGGCTAGTGTTATTTTCATCATGATGCTAGATAATATTATGTTTTGGAGTATGATGTTGGAAATGATGCTTGCATGTGGATCATGGTTGGATAGATAGTTCTTGATATTTGAGTAGTAGTCTTATCATTCTTGGATTCATCATGATAGTAATTTTAGACTGTCCTTGGAGTATTTTGATATGACGATATTAAGCTTTGGATTATTTGTTGGATATTGCTATGACTTGGATTATAGGTTGATAGATGATATCAGAGTATCAGTCATTACTATTATATTTTGGGGATAAATTCCATCATTAAGTTGGTCAGGTGCCACCGAACCAGGCTTTTTTCCAGTGTAACCACATTTTCCTTTATGGGAAGGCGCTAAAGCGTCTATTGTCGTGCCTCTCGCCGGTGCCTCCAATGAGGGAATGTTATGGGCGTGCGGTACCTTGGCCCGGTAAGTAGACATAACCTTGTGTGCCCGTTGTTGTTGTTATGGATCCGGTCCCCGTGAGGGACGTTTTTGCCACGACAGTGGTCGTTGTGTCTTTGGTAGGCACGGGGCCACCCAGGACTAGCCCAGTGGGGAGTGAGTCGGAGTGGCCGGGAGAGTGTCATGGCAGTAGATCGGTTTTATCGGAACACCGTTGGTCCACCCGAATGGGAGTGCGAGGCCATGGGTTCCGTGGTGTGGGTAAAGTGCGCTACCTCTACAGAGAGTGTATTTAAACTATCGATAGCTGCGTCCTCAGTCATGGGCATGGGTTCGTACTAGGTCACACCGTTCGATCAACACTCACATGACGGAATGACTTATAGGTGATTTATATGTTGATATGTTGAGCAGTACAGATGGGCAGGATGTTGATGATGATAGACAAAGTGTTGGTCGTGGTAGTGATCGCCGGAAGGATCACCGTTTGAGACCAAGTGTTGGTCGTGGTAGTGATCACCGGAAGGATCACCGTTTGAGACCAAGTGTTGGTCATGGTTGTGATCGCCGGAATGATCACCGTTTGGTTTTGATCACGAGGTGATCGAGAGGGTATATTGCTTGGCCGGTTAGCCAAGAGAGATATGGTTATGGAGATCCGAGATGGTGATTTATTAGTATTGTATCAGTTTCACACCATGCTTAGTAGTTGTTTCATCATAATAGTTGTTAATTTAATTAACTTGTTAAATGCTATGTTATTGTCTTGCCTTGATGTTTATGGTTGTTGTGAGCTTGCAAGTACATTCAATGTACTGACCTGGCGTGTCATGCCAGATTGCAGGCGATGCCATGATTGCTTGATTTCTTGTCGATGGTTGCCGTGCGTGCGGGCTAGATCGTGTCCCAGCTAGAGTCCCTGCGGAGTGGAGTTCACCACTGAGGGAGTCCTGGATTAGGGGGTGTTCGGGTAGCCGGACTATACCTTTAGCCGGTCTCCTGGACTATGAAGATACAAGATTGAAGACTTCGTCCCGTGTCCGGATGGGACTTTCCTTGGCGTGGAAGGCAAGCTTGGCGATGCGGATATTCAAGATCTCCTACCATTGTAACCGACTCTATGTAACCCTAACCCTATCCGGTGTCTATATAAACCAAAGGGTTGTAGTCCATAGGCAATCAAGTCCATATACAACAATCATGCCATAGGCTAGCTTCTAGGGTTTAGCCTCCTTGATCTCGTGGTAGATCTACTCTTGTACTACCCATATCATCAATATTAATCAAGCAGGACGTAGGGTTTTACCTCCATCAAGAGGGCCCGAACCTGGGTAAAACATCGTGTTCCCTGCCTCCTGTTACCATCCGGCCTAGACGCACAGTTCGGGACCCACTACCCGAGATCCGCCGGTTTTGACACCGACATTGGTGCTTTCATTGAGAGTTCCTCTGTGTCGTCGCCTTTAGGCCCGATGGCTCCTTTGATCATCAACAACGATATGGTCCAGGGTGAGACTTTTCTCCCCGGACAGATCTTCGTCTTCGGCGGCTTCGCTCTGCGGGCCAATTCGCTCGGCCACCTGGAGCAGATCGAAAGCTACGCCCCTGGCCATCAAGTCAGGTTTGGAAGCTTAAACTACATGGCTGACATCCGCGGAGACTTGATCTTCGACGGGTTCGAGCCACGGCCAAGTGCACCGCACTATCTCGAGGGGCATGATCTAGCTCTGCCTCCAGACAGTGTCCTGGAGGCCGCACACGCATCGGTTCCGACCCCTAACTCGGAGCCTATTGTGCCAATCGAGGATGAGCGGTTGGACGTCACCTCGGGGGCTTCGATCTCAAAGGCGATCAAGCCGAACGCTAGCCCCGCACTCTGCATGATCCGTGACTCCGAGGATCCGGACTCCTTTCCGGACTCCGAACCCCCCGTGCCCCTGCCAATCGATAATGGAGTTCATGGAGTTCACCGCCGCAGACATCTTTCAGCATTCGCCTTTCGGCGACATCCTGAATTCTCTTAAGTCTCTCTCTTTATCAGGAGAGCCCTGGCCGGACTACGGTCAGCGAGGGTGGGATACGGACGATGAGGAAATTCAAAGCCCACCCACCACCCACTTTGTAGCCACTGTCGACGATCTAACCGACATGCTTGACTTCGGCTCCGAAGACATCGACGGCATGGACGACGATGTAGGAGACGAACAGGAACCAGCACCTGTAGGGCGCTGGAAGGCCACCTCGTCATATGACATATATATGGTGGATACTCCAAAAGATGGAGATGGCGATGGAACAGTGGGGGATGACGCCCCCAAGAAACAGCCAAAGCGCCGGCGTCAGCGGCGCCGCTCTAAATCCCGCCAAAGCAAAAACGGTGATTCCGGCACGGGAGATAATACTACCCCGGATAGCGCCGAAGAACACCCACCTCAGCAAGATTCAGCACAGGAAGATGGAGAAGCCAGCCCTCATGAGAGAGCGGCAGACCGAGAGGTCGAGGATGATAACTATATGCCTCCCTCCGAAGACGAGGCAAGCCTCGATGACGAAGAATTCGTCATACCATCAGACCCCGCCGAACAAGAGCGTTTTAAACGCAGGCTTTTAGCCACGGCAAGCAGCCTCAAGAAAAAGCAGCAACAACTTAGAGCTGCCCAAGATTTGCTAGCTGACAGATGGACTGAAGTCCTTGCGGCCGAAGAGTATGAACTCGAACACCCCTCCAAGAGTTACCCAAAGTGCAGGCCGCTACCCCGATCAGAGGAGGAAGTACCTACATCACCAGCGCATGACACGGAAGACCGGCCACCTCACGGCCGCGACAGAGAGGCCTCTCGGCCCTCCACCCAAGCCATGCCCCGACGCCGCTCAACTAAGGCACGGGAAAATGCGCCAGACCTGCGAGACATACTGGAGGATAAGGCAAGACAAACAAGATCGATCTACGGATCGCGCAGGCGCCCTACGGCATGTGACAATAATCTTCACTCCGGATACAACAAATCCGGCCGGTCCGAACACAACAGACATAGCTCTTTTGAGCTGCGTCGTGATATAGCCCAGTACAGAGGCGCCGCACACCCGCTATGCTTCACGAATGAAGTAATGGATCATAAAATCCCAGAGGGTTTCAAACCCGTAAACATCGAATCATACGATGGCACAACAGATCCGGCGGTATGGATCAAGGATTATCTCCTTCACATCCACATGGCACGCGGCGATGATCTACACGCCATCAAATACCTCCCGCTCAAACTTAAAGGACCCGCCCGACATTGGCTTAACAGCTTGCCAGCAGACTCAATCGGTTCTTGGGAGGACCTGGAAGCCGCATTCCTCGACAACTTCCAGGGCACTTATGTGCGACCACTGGATGCCGACGACTTAAGCCACATAATTCAGCAGCCAGAGGAATCGGCCAGACAATTCTGGACACGGTTCCTAACAAAGAAAAACCAGATAGTCGACTGTCCGGACGCAGAGGCCCTAGCAGCCTTCAAGCATAACATCCGCGACGAATGGCTTGCCCGGAACCTGGGACAGGAAAAGCCGAAATCTATGGTAGCCCTCACGACACTCATGACCCGCTTTTGCGCGGGAGAAGACAGCTGGCTAGCTCGCAGTAACAACTTATCAAAGAACCCTGGTAATTCGGATACCAAGGACAAAAGTGGCAGGACACGTCGGAATAAGAAAAAACGCCGCGTTAGCAGCGACAGCAATGAAGACACGACAGTCAATGCCGGATTCAAAGGCTATAAATCCGGTCAGTGGAAAAAGCCATTCAAAAAGAATACTCAGGGCCCGTCCAGTTTGGACCGAATACTCGATCGCTTGTGCCATATACATGGCACCCCCGAAAGGCCAGCCAATCACACTAACAGGGATTGTTGGGTGTTCAAGCAGGCAGGCAAGTTAAGGGCCAAAAACAGAGACAAGGGGCTGCACAGCGACGACGAGGAGCCCAAGCCGCCGAACAATAATGGACAGAAGGGCTTTCCCCCACAAGTGCGGACGATGAACATGATATACGCAACCCACATTCCCAAGCGGGAGCAGAAGCGTGCACTACGGGACGTATACGCGATGGAGCCAGTCGCCCCAAAGTTCAACCCATGGTCCTCCTGCCCGATCACTTTTGATCAAAGGGACCATCCCACTAGCATCTGTCATGGCGGCTTCGCCGCATTGGTTCTCGACCCAATTATCGACGGATTTCATCTCACAAGAGTCCTCATGGATGGCGGCAGTAGCCTGAACCTGCTTTATCAGGATACAGTGCGAAAAATGGGCATAGATCCCTCAAGGATTAAGCCCACAAGAACGACCTTTAAAGGCGTTATACCAGGTGTAGAAGCCAACTGTACAGGCTCAGTAACACTTGACGTGGTCTTCGGATCCCCGGACAATTTCCGAAGCGAAGAGTTAATCTTCGATATAGTCCCGTTTCGCAGTGGCTATCACGCCCTGCTCGGACGAACCGCATTCGCAAAGTTTAATGCGGTGCCGCACTACGCATATCTCAAGCTCAAGATGCCAGGCCCTCGAGGAGTAATCACGATCAACGGAAACACCGAACGCTCCCTCCGTACGGAGGAGCACACGGCGGATCTCGCAGCGGAGGTACAAAGTAGCCTTCTCAGGCAATTCTCCAGTCCGGCCATTAAAAAGCCAGACACTGCCAAGCGCGCCCGGAGTAACCCACAGCAGGACCGCCTGGCACACTCTGAGCAAGCGTAGCAATGCGGCCCCAACCCCAGCTCTCACGACATAGCAAAACCAGTACCTCGCGTACATAACTTCGCCCTTGAAATACCATGGGCACAATAACGGCACGCCCAAAATACGGCTTAAAACGTACTAGGGGCTGCCGGATTCTTTTTTTAATTTTTTTTCTTACTTTCAGGACTCCATACTTCGGACGACCTGTTCGGCAATTCGACTGCCGCACAAATGATGCAAGCTCCAGGGAGGCAGACAAGCCATGCCGCATTATGGAACTCCCAGGTGGTCTCTGTCACGAGCGGTATACCTGTTTTAAATACAATTCCGCGGCCTGCCCCTAGTCAGGACATACTAAATAGTCCAATATCTTTTGCTTACCGCACTATTTGTATCGTTCGGCTTTGATAAATAGCCTCTCTATAAACAATGCTTAGCTTCTTGTCTATTTTTTGCATTATCTTCTTTTCACATTTATGTTTATTAAATGGCATGATTGCACCCGTACACCATGGTACGGCAAACACGCCAGGGGCTTCAGTACCCCTCATAATGGTGTGAGAAGTCCGTACACTTTCACAAGTGCGGCACCCCGAACTTATAGCACTATATGCATCGGCTCCGAATCATGATTTGGGTCAATAGTTGGGTTTGCCCGGCTCCTATGTTTTGGTGCCTTACGTTCCGCTCTATCGGCTAAGGTAGCACTAGGAGAACCACTGCGATTGTGCCCCGGTTCAGCTGGGTTAAGCACCTCAGTGGAGAAAGCTAAAACTGACTGTCATGATGTGGCGAGAGACCGGTCGCTGTTCGAGAGGTTTTTCGAGTCCCTAAAGGCTTATGCCGCTTCGAGCGAGGAGCAGGCTTTGTCCGGCCAAGGCGTGGATAGCGCCCCGAACTCGGTCTTCCGAACTAGGGGCTTCGCCAAAATTTAAAATTATAGAGTTCTATGGCTAAGTGAGAGTGTTCAAGCATTATAGTCCGATTGCCTGGTTCGTTGTGCTGAGCGCCTCCCTTGAAGGACCCAACTATGGGAAAAAGAGCGCTCAGGTTTATCCCGAACACCCCAGCACTAGTGGCATGGGGGCAGAAGCCAACGACTGGCCATCTCTCAATTTTTGATAAACGGCCGCACAGAAAGTAATATTTTAAATTCAATAAGCATTGCTTAGCGCATATGAACAAGTTTTCAGCGCACAGGATAAACGCGAGCGAGTTCACTCAAAAATCACATCCTTGGTACATTCATCCGCCACAAGGCGGGCACCTGCAAGAACATCCTTGTAGTAGTTCTCGGGCTTGCGATGCTCCTTCCCCGGTGGCGGCCCGTCCTTCACAAGCTTCTCACCATCCAGCTTACCCCAGTGCACCTTTGCACGAGCAAGGGCCCGACGGGTACCTTCGATGCAGACAGAGCGCTTGATGACCTCGAGCCTCGGACAGGCCTCCACCAGCCGCCGCACCAGCCCGAAATAGCTCCCAGGCAGGGCCTCTCCGGGCCACAGCAGAACTATGAAGCCCTTCATGGCCTGCTCGGCCGCCTTGTGGAGCTCGACCAGCTGTTTCAGCCGGTCGCTCAAGGGCACAGGGTGTCCGGCCTCAGAATACTAAGACCAGAACACCTTCTCCGTCGAGCTACCCTCTTCAGCTCGGTAGAATGCGGCGGTGTCGGATACGCTGCGGGGAAGATCTGCAAATGCCCCTGGAGAGCTCCGGATTCGGGTAAGTAACAGGTAGTTCACTTTTATATTTCTGCTTTGCATAAAGAATGCCTTACCCACTGCTATCTTCCTCATCTCCTCCAACTCTTGGAGGGCCTTTTGGGCTTCGGCCTTGGCAAACTTGGCAGCCTCTAGGGCCGTTGCAAGCTCGGATGCTTGCGCCTTCGACTCCAGCTCCAAACTCTCATGTTTTTCCATGAGAGCCTGAAGCTCTTGCTGCACCTCGCCGACCTGAGCCCCAAGTCTGTCTCGCTCGGTGCGCTCCGCGGCCGTTTTCTTTTCGGCCTCAGACAACGCCTGCTTAAGGGTCGCAACCTCAATCGTGGCCCCTACAATAAGTAGTACAATCCTGTTACTCTTTTTGCAATCAAGCCTTTTTATAGGCACTTTTTCTGTGAGGTATTTCTTACCTTCTTCCTCCTCGAGCCGCCGCTTGGCAAGGCCGAGCTCTTGCTTGGTCCGCTCGAGGTCCTGCTTCAGGACACCCACCTCCGCAGTCAGTGCGGCGGTGGATAGTAGCGAAGCCTGCATACGCATATTGACTCTTTTTTAGACTCCTGCGAAATTTAATAGATCCTCTATTCGGCTTTTCTTTCCGAACGCCAAACAGAGCATCAGGGGCTACTGTCTATGCGGTAATATTTTACATATTTTTACTTACCTCGAAGCCTGTTGGAAGGCTAGCGCAAGCTTCAGTCAGTCCGCTCTTGGCGGACTGAACCTTCTGGATCACCGTACTCATAATAGTACGGTGCCCCTCGTCGATGGAGGCGTCGTCAAGCACCTCCAGCAGATTATCCGGCACCTCCGGTTGGACGGAGGCCGCCGGCTCAGAAGGCTTGCTCCTCTTGGAAGGAGTTCGCCTACCGCGGTCCGGAACTAATTCTGGCGCGGTGTCCGGCACAAAGCCGGACTTAGAGCCCTGGGGAGCCTTATCCCCTTCACTCCTGGAGTCCGGGAGGTTGCCTTGCGGCTCCTCCGGGACCACCTCGGCATCACGGTGTCCTGCCCCGGAGCTTGTCGCGACGCCACTTCGGCATCGCCTGCAGTGCGGGGGGAGACAGTGGGCGGAACTGAGTTCACGTCCGATGAGTCCAGGGAGCCGCCCGACGATTCATCGAATTCGGCCCGGGGCGGACTGCATAATTACATTCGACATTAGGGAAAGTTGTGCAACAAAGGAACATCATGAGTTACTCTGATATCCGAACTTACGATTTCGCCGGACGCTTGGCCCTGTTTGGCCACTCCTCTTTGCCCTCTTCGGCGTTGGGGGCGTAGTCCGACGGAGGGGTCTTCCTTTTCCTAGACCCCTTGGCCTCCCCCGTTGGGGCGTCTTTCCTCTTCTCTCCTCCCTCCGCTGGGGGGGGAGAGTTTTCTTCTTCCTCCTCCTCGTTTTCGCGGGAGGAGGGCGTCTCGGACTCGTCAGATGACAAGTCCGACACCACCACGTTGTGGGCACTCTTTCGAGTCCCCGTGGTCTTCTTCTTCTTGGCCTTCTTCTCCGGCACCACATAAGGCGCCGAAACCAGCAGCTTCACTAGTAGAGCTGGGGCTGGGTCTTCGGGCAGCGGAGCCGGATAGTTAATCGGTCCGGATATCGCCCGCCAAGCCTGTCAAAGGTAAGGGAGTTTAGATCCCGCATAGAGTCAAACTATGCAAAAAGCTTAACATCCTGTAAAAGGTGTAGATGGCTTACCTCGCTAGCGTGACGCTGCGAGCTGTATCCGCGGTCCTCGGAAGCAAATGCGGGAGCCTCGGCGCCCTTGAATAGCATCTTCCAGGCGTCTTCGTACGTCATGTCGAAGAGCCTGCTGAGGGTTTGATGCTGCGCCGGGTCGAACTCCCATAGATTAAAATCCCGTTGTTGGCACAGGAGGATCCAGCGGACGAGCATAACCTAGATTACATTAACAAGCTGGACTGGCTTGCTCACCAGGGACTGGATGCATGTTTGCAATCCGGCCACCTCTTTTTTGTCACCCCACGACAGGCCCGTCTCTTTCCAGGACATAAGCCGCGTGGGGGGTCCGGATCGGAACTCGGGGGCTGTGGTCCATTTCGGATCGCGTGGCTCGGTGATATAAAACCACCCGGATTGCCATCCCTTTAGGGTCTCCACGAAAGAGCCCTCGAACCATAGGACGTTGGCCATCTTGCCCGCCATGGCGCCTCCGCACTCCGCCTGGCTGCCGCGCACCACCTTGGGCTTGACGTTGAAGGTCTTGAGCCAGAGGCCGAAATGAGGGCGGACGCAGAGAAAAGCCTCGCACACGACGATAAACGCCGAGATGTTGAGGATGAAGTTCGGGGCCAGATCGTGGAAATCCAGGCCATCGTAGAACATGAGCCCCCGGACAAATGGGTGGAGTGGAAAACCCAGTCCGCGGAGGAAGTGGGGGAGAAATACTACCCTCTCATGGGGCCTTGGGGTGGGGAGAACCTGCCCCTTTTCGGGAAGCCGGTGCGCGATGTCCTTGGACAGGTATCCGGCCTTCCTTAGCTTCTTGACTTGGCCCTCCGTGGCAGAGGAGACCATCCACTTGCCTCCCGCTCCGGACATTGCTGGAGAAGGTTGAGGTGGGAAGTGCCGGCTTGGGCGCTGGAGCTCGGGTGCGCAGGAGATGGATAGGCAAAGGAGGAAGAAGGTGTAGGTAAAAAGGTGGATCCTTGTCCCCTTATATGGGCGGATGCGGTTGTGCGTCCCCACCTGCCTAGTAAAACTCGCTTGCCTCCCAAGCGCCATGATAAGTGGCGCGGTTGGGTTACCCACGTCCGTATTGATGAGAATCCCGTAAAAGGGGGGCACACGATCTCTGCTTTGACAAGACGTGCCAAGGAAACCGCCTCGCAAAACACGCTGAGGTGGAAAAGTGAAAACGATTCAAGTAAAGGACTTGGCTGTAGTGTGATGACGCACTGCGGAATACGTCAGCAGATTTGATTTGTGTTAATATTATTCTCTCTATGGCAATATGTGGAAGCTTATTTTGCAGAGCCGGACACTACTCTTGGTGTTTACAATCTTCTATGAAGGACTTGGAGGAGGAACCCGCCTTGCAATGCCGAAGACAATTTGCGTGCCGGACTTGTCGTCATTGAAGCCTGGTCCAGGGGCTACTGAGGGAGTCCTGGATTAGGGGGTGTTCTGGTAGCCGGACTATACCTTCAGCCGGACTCCTGGACTATGAAGATACAAGATTGAAGACTTTGTCCCGTGTCCGGATGGGACTTTCCTTGGCGTGGAAGGCAAGCTTGGCGATGCGGATATTCAAGATCTCCTACCATTGTAACCGACTCTATGTAACCCTAACCCTATCCAGTGTCTATATAAACCGGAGGGTTGTAGTCCGTAGGCAATCAACTCCATATACAACAATCATACCATAGGCTAGCTTCTAGGGTTTAGCCTCTTTGATCTCGTGGTAGATCTACTCTTGTACTACCCATATCTTCAATATTAATCAAGCAGGACATAGGGTTTTACCTCCATCAAGAGGGCCCGAACCTGGGTAAAACATCGTGTTCCCTGCCTCCTGTTACCATCCGGCCTAGACGCACAGTTTGGGACCCACTACCCGAGATCCGTCGGTTTTGACACCGACAACCACCTTCATCGTTGTTGCGCTACTAGAAGTATTCCGCTGCTACAAGTTGTTTCACTGCTAGCATAGAGCAAGTGTAGTACCGCAGGCGTAGTGTCGTCGTGCTGATGTGCTTCTTTGTAACATCAGACCCTTGTATTATTATGCTTGTAATAAGAGCTGATTTGTTCTATGTCAAGCAGTGCCGTATTTTAGAGACTTTTCCTTGATCTCTGGGCTGGAATACGGGGCGTTCTGGTTTCTCTCAGACGGGGTGCCACAGGCTTGGTATTAGAGCAAGTTTGGCTGTAGGACACCCTAGTCAGTGCGAGCGGTAGAAACCGATAGAAATCGGTAGAATAGAGTTTGGCTTGTTTATTGCATATGGTTGCTGCATTTGTTTGTTGCCAAACATGCATATAGCCTTATTATTTTGCTACTGACGATTTATCTGGTGAATGTAGATGGCATCGGTTCAGATCCACTACAGCTCAGCCTTTGCCTTTCTCCAGTTTTCTTTTCTTGCTCGTTCTTCGGTGTTCGGTGTCATTTATGCCCTAGCAGAGTGATGCCAAGTGATCCTGACACAGTTTGCAGAAATGGTGCTCAGTTATCGCGCCGAATTCCTTCCTTCGGCCCCATTTTGTTTCGGTGGTGAACATGCTTCTACCCCGGATCGTCCTTTTTTCTTGTCATGATGGCAACCCTTAATGGTCTTAGTGAGCAAGAAAGGGAATGCCAGAAGACTCAGTTTCCCCTCTATCCTTTTTTGTTAGACGAGTACTAATACATCTCCGTCGTATCTATAATTTTTGATTGTTCCATGCCAATATTATTCAACTTTCATATACTTTTTGGCAACTTTTTATATTATTTTTGGGACTAACATATTGATCCAGTGCCGAGTACCAGTTCCTGTCTGTTGCATGTTTTTGGTTTCGCACAATACCCATATCAAACAGAGTCCAAACGGGATAAAAACGGACGGAGCTTATTTTGGGAAAATATGGAAAATTTGGAAGGAAAATCAACGCGAACCAGTGCACGAGGTGGTCACGAGGCAGGGGGCGCCCCCCTTAGGGCGCGCCCCCTACCCTCGTGAGCCCACCGTAAGGCGGTTGACGCTCTTCTTTTGCCGCAAGAAAGCTAATATTCGGAAAAAATCATGGCGAAGGTTTCAGGCCAATCGGAGTTACGGATCTCCATATATATACGAAACGGTGAAACAGAGCCAGAGGAGAACGCAGAAACAAAGAGAGACAGAGAGACAGATCCAATCTCGGAGGGGCTCTCGCCCCTCCCATGCCATGGAGGCCATGGACCAGAGGGGAAACCCTTCTCCCATATAGGGAGGAGGTCAAGGAATAAGAAGAAGGAGGGGGCTCTCTCCCCCTCGCTTCCGGTGGCACCGGAGTGCCACCAGGGGCCATCATCATCACCGCGATCTTCACCAACAACTTCACCGCCATCATCACCAACTCTTCCCCCCTCTATGCAGCGGTGTAACCTCTCTCTTACCCATTGTAATCTCTACTTAAACATGGTGCTCAATGCTATATATTATTTCCCAATGATGTATGGCTATCCTATGATGTTTGAGTAGATATGGTTTGTCCTAATGGCTATTTGATGATCGTGATTGGTTTGAGTTGTATGTTTTATTATTGGTGTTGTCCTATGGTGCTCTCCGTGTCGCGCAAGCGTGAGGGATTACCGCTGTAGGGTTTGCAATATGTTTATGATTTTCTTATGGTGGGTGGCATGAGTGACAGAAGCAC
Source organism: Triticum urartu (assembly GCF_003073215.2). Taxonomy (NCBI): domain Eukaryota; kingdom Viridiplantae; phylum Streptophyta; class Magnoliopsida; order Poales; family Poaceae; genus Triticum; species Triticum urartu. The sequence goes on from NC_053025.1 coordinate 311,208,572, forward strand.
AGACCCGAGTAAGTAGGTTGTTTGCGTATGGGATAAAGGGGACTTGATGCTTTAATTCTATGGTTGGGTTTTTACCCTTAATGATCTTTAGTAGTTGCAGATGCTTGCTAGAGTTCCAATCATAAGTGCATATGATCCAAGTAGAGAAAGTATGTTAGCTTATGCCTCTCCCTCAAATAAAATTGCAATAATGATTACCGGTCTAGTTATCGACTGCCTAGGGACAAATAACTTTCTCGTAACAAAAAGCTCTCTACTAAAACTAATTTAGTTGTGTCTTTACCTAAACAGCCCCTAGCTTTTATTTACTCGCTCTTTACTTTCTTGCAAGCTTACCCAAAAAACTCCTACAAAGTACTTCTAGTTTCATACTTGTTTCCGGTAAAGCAAACGTCAAGTGTGCGTAGAGTTGTATCGGTGGTCGATAGAACTTGAGGGAATACTTGTTCTACCTTTAGCTCCTCGTTGGGTTCGACACTCTTACTTATCGAAAGGGCTACAATTGATCCCCTATACTTGTGGGTTATCAAGACCTTTTTCTAGCGCCGTTGCCGGGGAGCAATAGCGTGGGGTGAATATTCTTGTTTGTGCTTGTTTGCTTTATCACTAAGTAATTTTTATTTTCTGTTCTAAGTTGTTTTCTATCTTTAGTTATGGATATGGAACGCAAAATACCAAAAAAATTAGATGTACTCGCTACTCATGGAGATGGGGTAACTCCTAAAACCCTCGATTCTCATTATGTGAAAGATATTAAGTACTACTTTGATAATCCTGAGAAAACACCATTCAACTTTATAATGGGAGACATGTTGGATCAACGTGAATACTTTAGGGATTATCGTTTGACACAAAAAGGGAAACTATTATGGGACCAGTTTATTATGTTCCGTTGGTATGCTTGGCAACTATGCTTGAGATATGATATTACTTGTTGCTCTAGGATGAAGGCTCCACACCTTCCCTTTTCATGCAAATTTAATGTTAATGAAACCTTAGCTTCTTATGCTAATGGTATATATGATTACTATGATGTGTAACAAATAGAAGAATTTCTTGCTTTCAAGGCTGCTTATGAAATTGAATCTTTGTTTGAAAAGTATGAAGCTTTAGATGATGATGTTTATAGGCCTGAAAATCTTGCTGTACTTAGATATTGCTATGAAAATTATGAATACAATTACTATATTAATGCATTTATTGAGAAAGTCTCCGCTGTCCAAGAAGAGAATAATATTTTGCAGGAAGCTATGGAAGAAGAAATTGATGAAACTGTGAGCTCATTGGATGAAAAAGATGATGAGGAGAGTGAAGAACAAAAGGAGGAAGAGCGGATTGATCACCCGTTCCCACCTTCTAATGAGAGTAACTCTTCAACTCATACATTGTTTAATTCCCCTTCATGCTTACCGAAGGACGATTGCTATGATGATTGTTATGATCCCATTGATTCTCTTGAAATATCCCTTTTTGATGATTCTTGCTATGCTTGTGGCCAAGATGCCAATATGAATTATGCTTATGGAGATGAACTTGCTATAGTTCCTTATGTTAAACATGAAATTGTTGCTATTACACCCACGCATGATAGTCCTATTATATTTTTGAATTCTCCAAACTACACTATATCGGAGAAGTTTGCACTTATTAAGGATTACATTGATGGGTTGCCTTTTACCGATGCACATGATGATTTTGATGAGTATAATATGCATGTGCTTGCTGCTCCTACTTGCAATTATTATGAGAGAGGAACTATATCTCCACCTCTCTATGTTTCCAATATGATAGAATTGCAAGAAACTGTTTATACTATGCATTGGCCTTTACTATGTGTGCATGAATTGTTCTTTTATGACATGCCGATGCATAGGTAGAGAGTTAGAATTCGTCATTGCTTGATATATGTTACTTTGTGCTCACTACTAAATGCCAAATCATTGCTAATTAAAATTGGCTTTGATATACCTTGGGATCCGGGTGGATTCACAACTTGAGCACTATATGCCTAGCTTAACGGCTTTAAAGAAAGCGCTACCAGGGAGACAACCTGGAAGTTTTAGAGAGTCATTTATTTCTGTTGAGTGCTTTCATATAGTTTAAAAACAACAAAAATAAAGAGGGGAACCCAAAACTTTTTCAAAAAGGAAAGTGAAAGTGATAGAGACAAGCATTGTTGAAGTGGGAGCTAGCCTTGAACTTTGTTCATGCTCACGGCAACTTTGTGAATCTTGATTACAGAAAATTCTCAACAAAAATAATTACCCCCTTGTACAATTCCATTGTATTATAAAAATAATGTGCCAAGGTTTGCCTTTAGGATGTTTACGATGCTTGTTGGTTTGTGCGGTGCAGGACAGAAACTTTGGCTGTAGTGCGTGAATTTTAAATTTTTACTGGAACGTCAAATGGTTCTGATTATTTTTGACCTGTCTTGCTGTACAAATTTTTTATTTTTCCTAAGTTTTGCAGAATTTTTCAAGTATCATAAGTATGATGAATGTTCAGATTGCTACAGACTGTTCTGTTTTAGACAGATTCTGTTTTTGATGCATAGTTTTCTTGTTTTGATGAAACTATCAATTTATATTAGTGGATTAAGCCATGAAAAGTTATATTACATTAGAAATAATGCAAAAACAAAATATGAATTGGTTTGAAATAGTACTTAGAGTAGTGATTTTCTTCATTATACTAACGGATCTTACCGAGTTTTCTGTTGAAGTTTTGTGTGGATGAAGTGTTCGATGATCGAGAAGGTCTCGATGTGAGAAGAAGGAAGAGAGGCAAGAGATCAAGCTTGGGGATGCCCGAGGCACCCCAAGTAAATATTCAAGGAGACTCAAGCGTCTAAGCTCGGGGATGCTGGGGAGGCATCCCCTCTTTCTTCAACAAATATCGGTATGTTTTCGGATTCGTTTCGTTCATGCGATATGTGCAAGTCTTGGAGCGTCTTTTGCATTTAGGTTTTTTTATGCACCATGCTAGTATGAGATGTTCCTCGGTTGATTTATAGAATGCTCTTTACACTTCACTTATATCTTTTGAGTATGGCTTTATAGAATGCTTCATGTGCTTCACTTATATCATTTGAAGTTTGGATTGCCTGTTTCTCTTCACTTAGACAACCGCCATTTGTAGAATGCTCTTTTGCTTCACTTATACTTGTTAGAGCGTGGGGATATCTTTTGTAGAAAGAATTAAACTCTCGTTCTTCACTTATATCTATTTAGAGAGATGACAGGAACTGGTCATTCACATGGTTAGTCATAAAATCCTACATAAACTTGTAGATCGCTGAATATGATATGTTTGATTCCTTGCAATAGTTTTGCGATATAAAGATGGTGATATTAGAGTCATGCTAGTCGAGTAATTGTGAAATTGAGAAATACTTGTGTTGAGATTTGCAAGTCCCGTAGCATGCACGTATGGTGAACCGTTATGTAGCGAAGTCGGAGCATGAGGTGTTTATTGATTGTCTTCCTTATGAGTGGCGGTCGGGGACGAGCGATGGTCTTTTCCTACCAATCTATCCCCCTAGGAGCATGCGCGTAGTACTTTGTTTCTATGACTAATAGATTTTTGCAATAAGTATGTGAGTTCTGTATGACTAATGTTGAGTCCATGGATTTTACGCACTCTCACCCTTCCATCATTGCTAGCCTCTTCGATACCGTGCATTGCCCTTTCTCACCTCGAGGGTTGGTGCAAACTTTTCCGGTGCATCCAAACCCCGTGATATGATACACTCTGTCACACATAAGCCTCATTATATGTTCCTCAAAACAGCCACCATACCTACCTATCATGGCATTTCCATAGCCATTCCGAGATATATTTCCATGCAACTTCCATCATCATCATATACGTGACTTGAGCATCATCGTCATATTGCTTTGCATGATCATAAGATAGCTAGCATGATGTTTTCATGGCTTGTCCGTTTTTTGATGTCATTGCTACGCTAGATCCCCGGGTACCGAGCTCGAATTCGCCCTATAGTGAGTCGTATTACAATTCACTGGCCGTCGTTTTACAACGTCGTGACTGGGAAAACCCTGGCGTTACCCAACTTAATAAAAGTGTGATGATCATCATTATTAGAGCATTGCCCCAGTCAGGAAAGGATGATGGAGACTATGATTCCCCCATAAGTCGGGATGAGACTCCAGACTTTACAAAAAAATAAAAGAGGCCAAAGAAGCCCAAATAAAAAAAGAGGCCAAAGAAGCCCACCAAAAAAATAAAAAAAGAAAAGAAAAGAAAAAAATGAGAAAAAGAGAGAAGGGGCAGTGCTACTACCCTTTTCCCACACTTGTGCTTCAAAGTAGCACCATGTTCTTCATATAGAGAGTCTCTTGAGTTATCACTTTCATATACTAGTGGGAATTTTCGTTATAGAACTTGGCTTGTATATTCCAACGATGGGCTTCCTCAAATGCCCTAGGTCTTCATGAGCAAGCAAGTTGGATGCACACCCACTTAGTTTCAGTTTGAGCTTTCATATACTTATAGCTCTAGTGCATCCGTTGCATGGCAATCCCTACTCACTCACATTGATATCTATTAATGGGCATCTCCATAGCCCATTGATACGCCTAGTTGATGTGAGACTTTCTCCTTTTTTGTCTTCTCCACATAACCCCCATCATCATATTCTATTCCACCTATAAGTGCTATGTCCATGGCTCACGCTCACGTATTGCGTGAAAGTTGAAAAGGTTTGAGAACATCAAAAGTAGGAAACAATTGCTTGGCTTGTCATCAGGGTTGTGCATGATGTGAATGCTTTGTGTGATGAAGATGGAGCATAGCCAGACTATATGATTTTGTAGGGATGAGCTTTCTTTGGCTATGTTATTTCAATAAGACATAATTGCTTGGTTGGTATGCTTGAAGTGTTATTATTTTTATGTCAAAGGATAGACTATTGCTTTGAATCACTCGTGTCTTAATATTCATGCCATGATTAGACATATGATCAAGATTATGCTAGGTAGCATTCCACATCAAAAATTATCTTTTTTATCATTTACCTACTCGAGGACGAGCAGGAATTAAGCTTGGGGATGCTGATACGTCTCCATTGTATCTATAATTTTTGATTGTTCCATGCCAATATTTTTCAACTTTCATATACTTTTTGGCAACTTTTTATATTATTTTTGGGACTAACATATTGATCCAGTGCCCAGTGCCAGTTCCTGTCTGTTGCATGTTTTTGGTTTCGCAGAATACCCATATCAAACAGAGTCCAAACGGGATAAAAACGGACAGAGCTTATTTTTGGAAAATATGGAAAATTTGGAAGGAAAATCAACGCGAACTAGTGCTCGAGGTGGTCACGAGGCAGGGGGCGCGCCCCTACCCTCGTGAGCCCACCGTAAGGCGGTTGACGCTCTTCTTCTGCCGCAAGAAAGCTAATATTCGGAAAAAAATCACGGCGAAGGTTTCAGGCCAATCAGAGTTATGGATCTCAATATATATACGAAACGGTGAAACAGAGCCAAAGGAGAACACAGAAACAGAGAGACAGATCCAATCTCGGAGGGGCTCTTGCCCCTCCCATGCCATGGAGGCCATGGACCAGAGGGGAAACCCTTCTCCCATCTAGGGAGGAGGTCAAGGAAGAGGAAGAAGGAGGGGGGCTCTCTCCCACCGCTTCCGGTGGCACCGGAGTGCCACCAGGGGCCATCATCATCACCGCGATCCTCACCAACAACTTCACCGCCATCATCACCAACTCTTCCCCCTCTATGCAGAGGTGTAACCTCTCTCTTACCTGCTGTAATCTCTACTTAAACATGGTGCTCAATGCTATATATTATTTCCCAATGATGTATGGCTATCCTATGATGTTTGAGTAGATCTATTTTGTCCTAATGGCTATTTGATGATCGTGATTGGTTTGAGTTGTATGTTTTATTATTGGTGTTGTCCTATGGTGCTCTCCGTGTCGCGCAAGAGTGAGGGATTCCTGCTGTAGGGTTTGCAATATGTTTATGATTTGCTTATGGTGGGTGGCGTGAGTGACAGAAGCACAGACCCGAGTAAGTAGGTTGTTTGCGTATGGGATAAAGGGGATTTGATGCTTTAATGCTATGGTTGGGTTTTTACCTTAATGATCTTTAGTAGTTGCGGATGCTTGCTAGAGTTACAATCATAAGTGCATATGATCCAAGTAGAGAAAGTATGTTAGATTATGCCTCTCCCTCAAATAAAATTGCAATAATGATTACCGGTCTAGTTATCGATTGCCTAGGGACAAATAACTTTCTCATAACAAAAAGCTCTCTACTAAAACTAATTTAGTTGTGTCTTTACCTAAACAACCCCTACCTTTTATTTACTCGCTCTTTACTTTCTTGCAAGATTACCCAAAAAACTCCTACAAAGTACTTCTAGTTTCATACTTGTTTCCGGTAAAGCAAATGTCAAGTGTGCATAGAGTTGTATCGGTGGTCGATAGAACTTGAGGGAATATTTGTTCTACCTTTAGCTCCTCGTTGGGTTCGACACTCTTACTTATCGAAAGAGGCTACAATTGATCCCCTATACTTGTGGGTTATCAAGTACGGATATTTTCCGTCGCTTGATAATAATGTGGCAAAAATATTTGTGTCCTGCTACATGGTTACCAGGTACGTCCTCACCTCCGAGCTAGTCCAGGTTGCTACCTGACTAAGCTAGCACTTGGTGTAGCGCTTATTACATCAATTCTTCCACACATTTATTCGTCCTCGTGCACATCGTCACACATGCTAGATTGTAGAACCGGAGATTCCGCGAGATTTGTGTGCTTAAGTAGGCATGCATATTGTGTGACTAGCAGTAATATGTGACACTGATTGTGTGTGAATTGATTGTTCTTGCATGCTTGAGTTTCTTTTGCTTCTTTATTTTGGGCCCCAGTGTTACATTATTTCCCCCCTATAAAGAGTTGCTCATCAACCGACACCGGATCTGAAGAATCAACAAGGAGTTTTATTTTGAAGCTCAGCTAAACAGAATGGAATTCTCAGCCGATTGCAGTGAAATGGGGAATATCTGATCTTGAGGCTGATAATCAATTTTGCATTAGTGTGCACTCCTCACAACAGTACTGATAACTCAAGTCTGTATCAGTATAAAATCCTCACAACAGTAATGATCAGCAGTAAGACAAGTCAGGTACAAGATCCACGGTATATTTTCAGTCAAAGGTATGGAGCATATACAAAATTTTGGCTCAGCAAGGCATGATGTTTGAAATATATTGTCATCCGAAATAAAGTCAGAATGTGATATGCTCAAGGAAGACGGTTAAACGAATTTTCTCATGCAAATAATCAGCCACAAAATATTATGGGCGTGTGTGTAGATTTGATTCTACATATCAGTATGAAGTTTTGGATATAAGAAACGCAAAATTATTCCACACGCTATCGGAAGAAATTTATGAGGCAAGGCTTCTCAATTTTTCCTTAGCATGATTTGTGAACAATTTCCGGCCCATGATAACCGGTCTTACACAAGCCTGATACCTTAGTAAAAGCTTCTGACAAACGGAAATGAATTTTTCTCAACAAGCAAACCGGGGAGAAGCTTCTCAAGTATGGAAACCTGGCTTCTCCTACACAATAATCATGTCAAGCTTCATGTGTAAGCTATCAAGGCTTCTTCTGCATGCTACCCAGCCAAAGGCTTCGAGCAGAAGCTAACGAGCCTTCCTCGGGAAGCTGCATGAATGGCTTTTCTCTGAAGTGCAAGGATCATATTTGCAATAATTTTGTCAGAGATACAATGTAGTCAAAACATATGCCTACCGCAAGGATCGAGTGTTCGGTGGCATATTCTTCTTACACATATGGTGAGCATGCATCCCCAATCATATTAGTCATTCATACGAGGTACGGCAAGGATCCAATAGATATACCTAAGGAAGGTACGGATCCAACAACCTCATGAATCATGCAAAGGAAGATAAGCAGAGATACATCTCATGAATTACAAGGATCGATAAGATCTGGGGATGACATCACAGAATCACAGTGTTGACAATGGTCATCAAGGTCATTATTCCCGCACCAGACAAGGTGATATCAGAAAACCTTGTCACATTCTTGTATGATTGGCCTCAGCAATGAGCTCCGTACAGCTACAAACCCCGAGTATATGTCATATATGTGTGGAAACAGGTCAGAAAAACAAGCACAAGGAATAATGTCAAAAATATTAATCACACCCATGGTCATACGAAGAATCAAGGACATGCGTGGCCAAGTTATTTCAGCAAGGTATCCTGACAAAGAAAATCATGACCGTTAAAAGGTGAGATCGACAACAAAGGTATGATGATTTTGCACGACCGTCAGGGTCCGGATACCCCAAGTCACTTGGAGGTCGTAATTACATATGGATCCACAAAGACATACTCTCAGCGGCCTACTCTGTTTTACAAGGATTTCATATCCCAATGGGAATGGTTAATATGGAAAATCCAAATAGGTACACCGACAAAATGAGAAAGTCAAAAGCTGAACAATCAGCTCAGACCCGGTATACTCACCGATGGAATCAAGTACATGGTCAGTCTGTCAGGAAAAACATTTGTCCGTTAGCCCCCTATCGGGCAAAGTCTCAAGATGTAAATATTTGAGGTATGACATAGCTATAACTCCATACACCGTTATATTGCTTCTGACAAAAGGTAGTCAGATCTTTGGTACATATGTCACGCTCGAGCCAAAGAAATAAATCAAAATCAGTATCACCTTTGAGCAGTCAGATCCCGTCAGAAGATGGCCATGATTAATTCTAAGCATTTATTGAACCCAGAAGGCTTGCATTTATTTGAAGCAACCCCATGACAGAAGTAAGAAGGTTTTCATGACCAAAAGAAAAATTAATGCTCAGACCCATTGTATATCACCGTAGGTATGAAAGAATCAACGTCAGCAAAAGGATTTGGTGTGTGAGCAAAAACCCGTCAGAATTTGTGAAAAGGTAGAGCAAACCACCCCGAGCAAAGGTAATCAAATCATATAAAATTCTTGGGGGAACAATAAATAAAGGAAAAAGGATACCCGAGCAAGAAACGGTATCCACAAGTCATACTTTTTCCTAGAGCAACTAAATCTCGAGGACGAGATTTCTTTAAGGGGGTAAGAGTTGTAACAGCCTGGATTTTGGCCCTTTTCTTTTTTCTTTTTGATTTATTGGGTTTTGCTCTGTTTTTCTTTTTGGAATGGTTATGTGGCCTTGTCACCTGGGAAATCATCTTCATTTCCTCTCCCAAGTGGCTCATCACCCTAAAAACCTTTCCAAGATCATGTCACTTCACTCCTTGACCAAACCCTAAAATCTTTTTCTAGGAAATATTCTTTTTTCTATTAAAGGAATAATCCTATCTGCCCTAGGTTGTGAAGCAACCCATATTTTTGCCCATCCGAAAATCCCCAAATAATTCTTATAAATTGTTTGGGTCATATCTTCCTCAAATATGACAAAATATTTCATTGGCCATATTTCTCATCATGCTTAATAAATTCATTTCCTATTCTGTCCTAAATGGCACATTGTGAAGAAAGTGCTATTTATCTTTGCCCATTTGCCCCCAACCTTTTTGGGCATGATATATCATCCAAATAATTGACCTGTGCCAAAATTCAACTTTATTTGCCTAGCCAAACTTCCTCAGTAAGTTCCTGTCTGAGGGAAGCCTTTGTGAAGGAAGTGATAGCTAGGATTATCCAAATGAGTTGAAATTTTGCATGCCTCTTCTTGTGCTCATATTAACTCACTCCTACAAGTTTCAGCTCCATCCCTTGATCTATGTGAGCACAACATCTAATCTTTGATTTTGTCAATATTTCCAGGTTGTGAAGCAAGTATATTTTATATTGCTTCATTTTGCCTGAAAATTTACCAGAGCATTCTCCTACCCAAATAACTTCTCTCCACCAAATTTGGCATCAATTAATCTATCAAATATTTCTCTAGAATGTTTGCAAGATTCTGGACAGAGGGAATAGCTGTGAAGAAAGTACCATTTTGGTAAAACCAATTGGTATGAAATTTTTACGGCACCTTTATCTGGCCAAATCACTAAGCCCTGCCAAATTTTATCTCAAGTGGTTACTCTATGTGAGTGAACCATCATGATCTTGATTCTGGACCCATAATGTGAGTTAAAAAGCAACTATATTAGTTTGTGCTCCATTATGCCCCAAAACCTCCAGGATCATAGTCCTTCTTAAGCTAATCATTTCAGACAAATCCATTTGGCCTAAGCACATCCCAGTTGATCACCAGTGCCTGGTCAAATTTACTGCAGTAAACTTCACAGGACGATTAACCTTTAACCAAAGCCTTTTTCACCGAGCTACCACCGCAGTTGAGGCCTACCCTGGATGAGCTACGCACTAGACAACATGGTCAAGCCCCTCTCCCCCACTACATGCCAGTGTATGTGGTGACCGCGCAGCTGGCATGCACATTTACGCGCTTTGTGCGCTGTGGCGTGTCCAGAGCACCGTTTGTGCTTTGGCACCGCTCCCTCTTGTTGTCTTAGAGCTCGTGAGAATGTCTAGTGGCTGCATCTCATCGTCGCCATTCCCCTGGACCCCTCTCCCCCTCCGTCCGCTTCCTCACCGACGCAAGCCACCACGCGTCCACGGGCGAACAGTGGTGTCTTGGCTCGGTTTGTCGCCATCGTCATCCCCCGTGCTCCCTTGGCCGCCTCTGCCCCATGAGAGCCTCCACTCCGCCTCCCTCGTGGCCTGCCTCCGAGCTCATGCGTGTGGGCACGCGTCGGCGGCGCCGGCCACGCATCCACGGCGACGCCAGCTTGGCCTCCTCGCTCCGCGGCTATATAAGACCACCCCGTGGCCTCCCGAGCATCTCATCAACCTCGCCTCACTCCCAGAAACCTCCCCAACCTCTCCTCCGAGCTTGAGATGGTCCAGAGCCCTCCCATGGCCGCCTCGGCCATCGCTGGTCCCCGGCTAAATTCACTCAAAGCTTACTCCCTCACTCCGTCCCTCCACCACCCAGCGAGATGTTGAACTCTAGCGGAGCCTCTCAACTCTTTCCCTCGACTGCCGACGACCTCTTGTCCCCTGTCCATCCATGGCTGAAGCCTCTGTCCACCATGGCCTTGCTCTTGCTCGCGCCGGGCTTCCTCGTTGCCTGTGCACCACCGGGGCGGGTGCGCGGCGTCATCCCGAGCCCACTGGTGGTCCGAGCTCCACCAGGGGTGGCCCGAGGCGCCGGGGCCAGCGCCGGACGCGCCCGGCATCGCCTTTCTGTCGCGACCGTCGTGAGGAGGACGATGAAGGCGGGAGGAGAGAGAAGAGATGCTATGGCCCCCACCCGTTAGCGACCCAGAGGCCGGCCCCGCACTCTACTGACGTGGAGTATGTGGACACGTATTCCTTCGGATACGTTTTCCTTTTAGGAAAGCACATTTTCATCTTCTTGGGGTTAAAATGCGTTTCCTCAGTTCCGAAAGCGCATTCGCTGAAATACGTTTTCTGTTTTGTCCTCCAGGGGCCTGTTTGTAGAAATCTTTCTACAGAATGGTCCCAGAATTTCGTCGGGCTATAACTTTTTACCCGTAGCTCCAAATCAGGTGAATCCAAAGCCCACTTCTTCGTGTCGTCGAGCCCGTTCTATTGGTATCATTTTCGCCATGTGTTAACATTCTGAAAATGGCCATTTCCCCTGCCCTTATTCAGCCCCTCCGAGAAAGATAGATTTCCTGCGATTCTTTCCGTGAGCTTCTCGCACTTCTTCTCGGTGATTTTTTCCACCCCAGGCAAGCCACACCTCTATTTGCATGATTGCAATGCAGTGAAGTTAGTTGAACTTGTTTAAAATATTGCATTAGCTATGTATGATTTGTTCATGGCATTTCTCGGAGTATTGCTTTGATGTTGATGTTGCCACGATATTGTTTGAAGTTCTAGGACTTATATTTTGATGATTATGTAGATGACATGTTGCCTTTGGATTCTTAGTGGCTAGTATGATTATTGTCATGATGAAGATGGCCGCTCTCAAACAACACTGCAACCAAATAACAAAGAGTCTCTTATGCCCCCAACAACCCCATACAATGGTAAGTTGTATAGGTGCACTAGTTCGACAAAGAGATGGAAAAGCGTAGTATGAATGGTAGAAATATATTTTTATAATCTGAATAAATAAAAACAGCAATGTAACTAGTAACAAAAGTGAGCAAAAATGGTATTGCAATGCTTGAAAACAAGGCCTAGGGTTCATGCTTTCACTAGTGCAATCTCTCAACAATGATAACATAATTGTATCATATAACAATCCCTCAACATGTGATGACCCACAAGTATCGGGGATCTATCGTTGTCCTTTCTATAAGTAAGAGTGTCGAACCCAACGAGGAGCAGAAGGAAATGACAAGCAGTTTTCAGCAAGGTATTCTCTGCAAGCACTGAAATTATCGCTAACAGTTAGTTGTGTGATAAGATAATTCGTAACGGGTAACAAGTAACAAAAGTAACTAAGGTTCAGCAAGGTGGACCAATCCTTTTTATAGCAAACGACAAGCCTGGGCGAACTCTTATATAAAGCAAAGTGCTCCCTAGGACACATGGGAATTACTATCAAGCTAGTTTTCATCATGCTCATATGATTCGCGTTCATTACTTTGATAATTTGAAATATGGGTGGACCAGTGCTTGGGTGCTGTACTTTCTTAGACAAGCCTCCCACTTATGATTAACCCCTCTCACAAGCATCCACAACTACGAAAGAAGAATTAAGATAAATCTAATCATAGCATGAAACATATGGATCCAAATCAGCCCCTTACGAAGCAACGCATAAACTAGGGTTTAAGCTTCTGTCACTCTAGCAACCCATCATCTACTTATTACTTCCCAATGCCTTCCCCTAGGCCCAAATAATGGTGAAGTGCCATGTAGTCGATGTTCACATAACACCACTAGAGGAGAGACAACATACATCTGCTACTTCTTGAGCTTGCATTGGTTTTTCCCTTGAAGAGGAAAGGGTGATGCAGCAAAGTAGAGATAAGTATTTCCCTGAGTTAAGAACCAAGGTATCAATCCAGTAGGAGACAAACGCGCAAATAACCAATACCTGCACAAACAAACAAACACTTGCACCAACACGATAAAGGGGTTGTCAATCCCTTCACGGTAACTTGCAAAGATGAGATGTGATAGAGATAGATAATTAAAACTAAATAAAAGATAAAATATTTTGGGTTTTTTTGGTTTATAGATCTGAAAATAAAAGATTGCAAAATAGTAGATCAAAAACAAATATGATGGAAAATAAACCCGGGGGCCATAGGTTTCACTAGAGGCTTCTCTCATTAAGGCAAATAATACGGTGTGTGAACAAATTACTGTCGAGCAATAGATAGAAAAGCGCAAAGTTATGACGATATCCAAGGCAATGATTATGTAATATAGGCATCATGTCCGTGTTAAGTAGACCAACTTCTGCCTGCATCTACTACTATTACTCCACACATCGACCGACTCCTACCTGCATCTAGAGTTTTAAGTTCATGAAGAACAGAGTAACGTTTTAACTAAGATGACATGATGTAGAGGAATAAACTCAAGCAATATGATGCAAACACCATCTTTTTATCCTCGATGGCAACAATACAATACGTGCCTCGCTACCCCTACTTTGTCACTGGGTGAGGACACCGCAAGGTTGAACCCAAAGCGAAGCACTTCTCCCATTGCAAGAAAAACCAATCTAGTTGGCCAAACTAAACCGATAGTTCGAAGAGAATTACAAAGATATCAAATCATGCATATAAGAATTCAGAGAAGATTCAAATAATATTCATAGATAATCTGATCATAAATCCACAATTCATCAAATCTCAACAAACGCACCGCAAAAGAAGATTACATCGGATAGATCTCCAAGAACATCAAGGAAAACATTGTATTGAGAATCAAAGAGAGAGAAGAAGCCATCTAGATACTAGCTATGGCCCGTAGGTCTGAGGTAAACTACTCACGCTTCATCGAAAGGGCAATAGAGTTGATGTAGATGCCCTCCGTGATCGAATCCCCCTCTGGCAGGATGCCAGAAAAGGCCCCAAGATGGGATCTCCCAGGGATAGAAGGTTGCGGTGGTGGAAAAGTGTTTTCATGGATGCTTATGGAGGTTTGGGAATATATGTGAATATATAGGAGGAAGAACTAGGTCAGGGGGGTCACGAGGGGCCCACAAGGTAGCGAGCGCCCCCCTCCACGGCACACCCTCCACCCTTGTCGCCGCCTCGTGGCTCTTCTGACTTGAACTCCAAGTCTCCTGGGTGTCTTTTGGTCCAAGAAAAATCATCACAAAACTTTTATTCCGTTTGGTCTCCATTTGATATTCCTTTTCCGCGAAGCTAAAAAACAAGGAAAAAACAAAACACTGGCACTGGGCTCTAGGTTAATAGGTTAGTCCCCAAAATAATATAAAATAGCATATTAATGCATATAAAACATCCAAAATAGATAATATAATAGCATGGAATAATAAAAAATTATAGATACATTGGAGACGTAGCAAGCATCCCCAAGCTTAATTCCTGCTCATCCTTGAGTAGGTAAATGATAAAAACAGAATTTTTGATGTGGAATGCTACCTAACATATTTATCCATGTAATTTTCTTTATTTTGGCATGAATGTTTAGATCCATAAGATTGAAAACAAAAGTTTAATATTGACATAAAAACAATAATACTTCAAGCATACTAACAAGGCAATTATGTCTTCTGAAAATAACATGGCCAAATAAAGCTATCCTTATAAAATCATATAGATTTTCATCACACAAAATACTCAAATCATGCACAACCCCGATGACAAGCCAAGCAATTGTTTCATACTTTTGGTGTTCTCAAACCTTTTCAACTTTCACGCAATACATGAGCGTGAACCAAGGACATATCACTATAGGTGGAATAGAATATGGTGGTTGTGGAGAAGACAAAAAAGGGAGATAGTCTCACATCAACTAGGCGTATCAACGGGCTATGGAGATTCCCATTAATAGATATCAGTGTGAGTGAGTAGGTATTGCTGCCATGCAATGGATGCACTAGAGCTATAAGTGTATGAAAGCTCAAAAAGAAATTAAGTGGGTGTGCATACAACTTGCTTACTCACGATGACCTAGGGAAATTTGAGGAAGCTCATCATTGGAATATACAAGCCAAGTTCTATAATGAAAAATTCCCACTAGTATATGAAAGTGACAACATAGGAGACTCTCGATCATGAAGATCATGGTGGTCCTTTCAAGCACAAGTGTGGAAAAAGGATAGTAACATTGCCCGTTCTCTCTTTTCTCTCATTTTTTGGGGGCTTCTTTGGCCTCTTTACTTTTTTGTAAAGTCCAGAGACTCATCCCAACTTGTGAGGGAATCATAGCTTCCATCATCCTTTCCACACATGGGACAAGGCTCTAGTAATGATGATCATCACACTTTTATTTACTTACAACTCAAGAATTACAACTCGATTCTAGAACAAAATATGACTCTATATGAATGACTCCGGCAGTGTACCGGGATGTGCAATGACTCAAGAGCGACCTGTAAAGAAAAATGATGAATGGTGGCTTTTCTACAAATACGATGTCAACTACATGATCATGCAAAGCAATATGACAATGATGAAGTGTGTCATAATAAACTAAATGGTGGAAGTTGCATGGCAATATATCTTGGAATGGCTACGCGAATGCCATAATAGGTAGGTATGGTGGCTGTTTTGAGGAAGGTATATGGTGGGTTTAATGCACCGGCAAAAGTTGCGCGGTACTAGAGAGGCTAGCAATGGTGGAAGGGTGAGAGTGCATATAAGGACTCAACATTAGTCATAAAGAACTCACATACTTATTGCACAAACCTATTAGTTATAAAAAAAGTACTACACGCATGCTCCTAGGGGGATAGATTGGTAGGAGAAGACCATCGCTCATCCCCGACCGCCACTCATAAGGAAGACAATCACTAAATGAATCATGCTCCGACTTCATCACATAACTGTTCACCATACATGCATGCTACGGGAATCACAAACTTTAACACAAGTATTTCTACAATCCATAATTGCTCACTAGCATGACTCTAATATCACCATCTTTATATCTCAAAACAATCACAAGGAATCAAACTTCTCCTAGTATTCAATGCACTTTATATGGAAGTTTTATTTTATCCCTCTTGGATGCCTATCATATTAGGACTAAATTCATAACCAAAGAAAATTACCATGCTGTTTAAAGAGCTCTCAAAATAATATAAGTGAAGCATGAGAGTTCAACAATTTCTATAAAATAAAACCACCGCTATGCTCTGAAAAGATATAAGTGTAGTACTAGAGAAAAATTGCCTAGCTCAAAAGATATAAGTGAAGCACATAGAGTATTCTAATAAATCACGATTTATGCATGTCCCTCTCAAAAGGTGTGTACAACAAGGATGATTGTGGCAAACTAAAAAGCAAAGACTCATATCATACAAGATGCTCCAAGCAAAACACATATCATGTGGTGAATAAAAATATAGCCTCAAGTAAAGTTACCGATAGACGAAGACGAAAGAGGGGATTCCTTCCGGGGCATCCCCAAGATTAGGCTCTTGGTTTTCCTTGAATGTTACCTTGGAGTGCCTTGGGAATCCCCAAGCTTAGGCTCTTGCCACTCCTTATTCCACAGTCCATCAAATCTTTACCCAAAACATGAAAACTTCACAGCACAAAACTCAATAGACAATCTCATGAGACCCGTTAGTATAAGAAAATAAATCACCACTTATGGTACTGCTGTGAACTCATTATTTATTTACATTGGTGTAATAATGTAATGCAAGAGATGAGAGTTTATGATGGGTACTTGGCGAGCTTGCCTTGGCGCAGATCTCCCCGAAAACAATGCCAGAAATTCTTCCTGGTACTACTTGAGCTTGCGTTGGTTCTTCCCTTGAAGAGGAAATGGCGATGCAGCCAAGTAGAGATAAGTATTTCCCAAGAACCAAGGTATCAATCTAGTAGGAGATGAATGCGCAAATCACCAATACCTGCACAAAGAAACAGACACTTGTCACGCCCAATATGCGACACTATCCTAAAGGGACTCGAAGGTCCCACCAAGGATAGAACCGTGTATTGACACACTCTTACATCAAACCATTACATATAGATGAGGATACAATCAAGGCATACAAATGCCGCAAGAATACATCAATACATCATACACAGAACAACATCCGACTACGGATGAAACACAAACAACAGGTCATACCACATCCACCTAGCTAGCCCAGGCCGTCGACCAGGAACCTATCCCTCGAACAAAGAATAAGCAGAACAAGAACAATAAACATCGCTCTCGCATCATGATCATCGCAGTACCTGCACCTGCAACTCTGGGTGTAGTAATCTATGAGCCACGAGGACTCAACAATCCCATTACCATGGGTATCAAGACTAGCAAAGTTTAAAGGGTATGAAAGGGGTGAAGTGATGAGGTTGCAGCAGCGACTAAGCAAAGTATGGTGGCTAACTTACGAATACAAGAGTAAGGTGAGAAACTACACAAACGGTTGCAAAACAAGTAACAATCAATAAGTGATCCTGAACTACTTACGTTCAAACATAACCCAACCGTGTTCTCTTCTCGAACATACCCGAAAAGAGACAGTCATGGCTACGCATGCGGTTGGTGTATTTTAACTGAGTTTACTTCATTTCCTCTACAACCGGATATTAACAAATTCCCATCTACCACATAACCGCGGGCACGACTCTCGAAAGTTTAAACCCTGCAGGGGTGTCCCAACTTAGCCCATGACAAGCTCACGATCCGCGGAGACAATCCTCCATGGTGGGACACCCGATCAGACTCAGAATCCTGGTGCACAAGACATTTGGACAATGGTAAAACAAAACCAGCAAGACCGCCCGAATGTGCCGACAAATCCCGATGGGAGCAGCACATATCTCGTTCTGAGGGCACACCGGATGAGACATCCTATGAGTAAAACCAACCCTCAAGTTTCCCTGAGGTGGCGCCGCAGTCTACTCGGTTCGGACCAACACTCAGTGGAGCAATGGCCCGGGGGGGGCTAATAAAAATCCACGGGGGCCGGCAAGTCCCTATGCAAGTTTTAGGTGGTTTTAGGCAATGGTAAAACCAATGTTGGGCCTTGCTAGAAGAGTTTTATTCAAAACAAACTGTCAAGAGGGTCCCATACCCCTCATCGTGTTAGGGACGCAATATCAAGGAACATAACACCGGTATGACGGAAACTAGGGCGGCAAGAGTGGAACAAAACACCAGGCATAAGGCCGAGCCTTCCACCCTTTACCAAGTATATAGATGCATTAATTAAATAAGAGATATTGTGATATCCCATGATATCCATGTGCCAACATGGAACAACCTGCAACTGCATCTACAACTACCAACGCTATAAGAGGGGTTGAGCAAAGCGGTAACATAGCCAAACAACTGTTTGCTAGGGAGGGTGAAAAGGTTAGAGGTTTTCATGGCAATTTGGGAGGCTTGATAAACAAGTGGTAGGTAGCGCGACATAGTGATAACATCGAGACAGCTAGCATGGAAAAGATAGTAGTGAGATCCAAGGTGACGGTCATCTTGCCTGAAATCTCGCTAGGAAGAAGAACGAGTCCATGAAGAAGACGAAGCCATGTAGACGAACAAAGCATAGTCGATCGAATCCTCACAATCGCAATGAAACATGAACTAACGAGAAGGAGCACAACCAAAAAAAAGCTAACAACATGGTAAACACACAACACATAAACAAGACATAATGCTCAACCAAGTATGATGCATGACAATACCACATGATGCTACTCATGGCAAGAGATGATGCACACAAGAGCAACACATTCAAGCAAGTTTAAATGAGGTCGGAAACAACACATAACAATTCTGGTAAGTCCTCATATGAAAATTTCAAAATTGGTCCAGATATGATTACAACACAATGTTATAGCTGTTAAACATCAATTTAAAGTGCACCAAGATGATCTACACGGTTTTCTAGTCAAGTTACATATGACATTTGTTTAATTCGGAGTTACGGCCTAGAAGATATGAGCAAAATAAGTTAAACATGACATTCATGCAAATGCAAGCAAAACAACATCACAAACACTCCAAAACATGGATACAACAAGGTAACATGAAACTACATGCAAAACTAAGCAAGTTTCATATCAAGCTTGCTCAAAACGGAGCATCGGTTCAACACATACACTCAATACAAGATCCAAACACAATCTGCCCAAAACAGCAACTAAGCACTTAGCAACCAAGGAAACAACATGCTAAAAGAATCATATGGGCACAAGCTTGATGTGCACTCAAAGTACAAACAACATGCTTCAAAACATATTTAAGGTTCAGGTTCATAGGCATCAAGATTAATCTAAGATGATCAATGCAAACGGCAACTTAATAACACAGAAATAACAAGGTTCAGGTTCAGGTTCATAGGCATACATGTGAGCAGAAATAACATGTTGACATGTTGGAGGCATGAACCAATAACGATATAGTGCAAGAACATAACAAGAAAAAGCATGACATCAAAGTACATGTTAAACATGGCAAAACATTATTACTAAGCATCTCCATACAAGTCCTAGATCAATGGCAATCAACAAGACAAGATACAACAAGATATAAGATGATTCTCGGACTTAGAAGAAATCTGGGAATGCAAAACATAACATTATGATGCTGACTTTGGAGGCACATAACAACAAGCATATAAACTTAAATAATGATGAAAAATCCATGGACATATAATAGACATGATGTGCTTCAACTTAGTCCATGTGCACAAGTTCATACGAAGCATGGAGTAATCACAATGATTCATGCAAAAAGGAACATGTTGTTAACAGGATGACAGATTTAGCATGATGGCAACTTGAGAGCAAGAAAGAGGCAAGCTACAACAAGTTATAATGACAACCAAGGGCATGGCATCAAAGTACACATAACAAAGAGCAAATAACATCATATACATATCACTCATGGACTAGTGGGAACCATCAAGATAAGATTGCATATTATAATGGTTTCAGCAAGTGTAAAACAACAACATCAACATAGCATGTTTGCAACATGGAACAGAGGTCATATGAAGTCCAAAATTAACAATATTGGCATTTGGACAAAGTACTCATAGCATACTTCAAAACATGTAATTGGATCAACTCCAAAAGAGGAAAAGATCAATCAATAACAAGCTCACAACATGGCATCATGAAGTTAACAGAAAACTGGAACATCATATAGGCATGTTCATGGCAATGAAAACATATGCTACCGGACATATATGAGGCATCCAAAGGCATGGCATGATAAAGAATAACATGGATATTAAAATTTGTGAACTAAACATCTCCAGATTATGCATGGAATTGATGGTAGCTTCAAGTTAACATAGCATCAGAATGTAATAGTTTCAGACTTGGTAAAAATCAGTAAGTCTCAGAAATCAGCAACATCAAGTAGCACACGTCACAAGCTTGTGTTAGTCACCATAAGGCACATAAAAATACATGGATTGCACCACTATAAAAATGGCATGAATATGCTCCTAAAACATATAGACATGATGCACAAAGATGCACACACAAAATTCAACAAAAAAGACAAATCAGCAAGTTATGACAAGTTTCAGCAGTTAACATCATATAGCACTCTTGCATCAGGGATTAACATGGCATAATGCATCCTAACATGCATGAAAATGACACTAATATGAAGAGCACTCTGAGATGAACATTTTTATATATCATATGCTCAATTTGGACACACATGCACACAATTATAGCAGTATCAAAATGCCTACATGATGCTGATGATGCCAGGGTCTTAGAAAAACAATGGGCCTCGGAGCGGAAGTGGATGGGGCGATGCGAGACAAGCCGGTGCAGGGCTCCCATTTGTTTGGCTGGCTCGGGGTGGATGAGCCAGATCCGAGACGAGGTGGTCCCGGCGGCGAGCTCGGGCTCCGACGAGCCCTCAGGGCACTAGCGAGGCGGAGCGAGGCGAGGGGGAGGCAGGCCCTCATCGGATCTGGGTGGAGGAGAGCTCCTCCGGCAGGATCTCGCCGGAACAGGGCCGGAGTGGGCGCGGCGCGGGGTGGGACGAGCTGCAGCGGCAGGGCGGTGGCGTTGGTGGCGCTGTGCAGCGGCGGCGCAGCCGGCGGAGCTGCGTCGAGCAGCGCGGGAGGTGGCGGGCGGCACGGGCGGCGGCACGGAGACGTGGTGGCGCTTGCGGCAGAGGCGGCGATGTGGGCGGGGCGGCGGTGCAGCGGAAGAGGCGGCGATGGCCAGAGCGCATCGCGTGGGTGGCGGGAGGCGGCGGGCCGGCGAGCGACGGAGGCGCACGACAGGGTGGGGCGGGCCAGGCGATGGGCGCGGTCGGGCTCGCGCGGGCCCTCGGTGGGCTCGGCGGGCCACGGCCGTGGGGACGGCCGCGGGGCGACGTGGCGCGGTGGGATTGGACGAGGGGGCGGTGGCAGACATGTCCGGCTGCCGGGTGGACATGTCCAGCGGCGCGGGGAGTGGTGGATCTAGGGCTTCGCTCGAAATGGAGGGGAAGGGGACGTTTTTATAGGTAGAGGGAGCTAGGAGAGTCCAAATGAGGTGCGGTTTTCACCCACAGGATCGTGATCCAATGAAGAAGAGCATGGGGGGTAGGTGGGCTAGTGGGCTCTTATGAAGGATTGCTTGGCTGCAAAGAGAGAGGGGTTTCGCGATTACACGGTTAACCGTTGGGGCATCAAACGACCTCTAAATGGAACGAAATTTGACAGGCGTTCTACTAGTGATATACCATGGCCACTTGACAAATCTTGGCCCATTCCGAGAACGTTTGTCTCCCGCTCACGAAACGAGAACTGAGAGGTGCAACGGGTGCATGTGAGAGTGTCAGATTCTAAAACGGACAATGGAGAAAGTGACCGGATGCAAGTTTTGAAAAACATGATGTAGGATCGAAAGTATGTCTAGAGGGGGGGGGTGATTAGACTACTTGACAAAATAAAAATCTAGCCTTTTCCCAATTTTAAGTCTTGGCAGATTTTAACAACTTAGCACGAGTCAAGCAATCAACCTACACATGCAAGTCTCAGAGTATAGCAGCGGAATGTAAACCATTGCACATGAAGGTAAAGGGAGGAGTTTGGAGGGAGCAAACGCAATGTAGACACAGAGATTTTTGGTGTGGTTCTATTAGGTGGTGCTATCGTACATCCACGTTGATGGAGACTTCAACCCATGAAGGGTAATGGTTGCGCGAGTGCACGGAGGGATCCACCCACTAAGGGTCCACGAAGAAGCAACCTTGTTTATCCCGCCATGGCCATCGCCCACGAAGGACTTGCCTCACTAGGGTAGATCTTCATGAAGTAGGTGATCTCCTTTCCTGTACAAACTCCTTGGTTCAACTCCACAATCTTGTTGGAGGCTCCCAAGTGACACCTAACCAATCCAGGAGACACCACTCTCCAAAAGGTAATAAATGGTGTGTTGATGATGAACTCCTTGCTCTTGTGCTTCAAATGATAGTCCCCCAACACTAAACTCTCTCTCATTGATTTGTATTTGGCGGAATGATGATTTGAGTGGAAAGCAACTTGGGGAAGGCTAGATATCAAGATTCATATGGTTGGAATGGAATATCTTGGTCTCAACACATGAGTAGGTGGTTCTCTCTCAGAAAATGAATGTTGGAAGTGTAGGCATGTTCTGATGGCTATATCCACAAGTGAAGAGTGGGTGGAGGGGTATTTATAGCCACCACACACAATCTAACCGTTACACATAATTCACCAATCTCGGTAGGACCAAATCAGAAAACTCGGTGGGACCGATTCAGTTCAAAATGTGAACGTTAGGCTTTTCGGTGGGACCGACATGTCAAATCGGTGGGACCATTTGATTAGGGTTAGGGCATAACGTAATCTCGTTGAGACCGATTACACAAACTCGGTGGGACCGATTTTGGTAATAAGCTAACCAGAGAATTGGTCAGGCTAACTCGGTGGGACCGAATCGCTCATTTTAGTGAGACCAAAACATTACGAAAGGGAAACAGAGAGTTTGCATTGTGAACTCAGTGGGACCGATCGCTCATCTCGGTTGAACCGAAATGTTACAAAGGGAAACAAAGAGTTTGCAATCCCATCTCAGTGAGACCGAGATCCCTATCGGTACGACCGATATGACTAGGGTTTCTGGCAGTGTCTATGTTAAGTGAACTCGTTGGCGCCGGATAGAACATTTCGGTGGGGCTGAGTTTGACTTTTGGTTTGGGACATATGTGGATATGAGAAAGTGGTTGAGGGTTTTTGGAGCATATCACTAAGCATTTTGAGCAAGTAAGCCATTAAGCAACACCTCATCCCCTTTTAATAGTATTGGCTTTTGCTATGGACTCAATGTGATCTTGGATCACTAAAATGAAAAAGGTAGAGTCTTGATCTTGAGCCAATATGTGTCCTTAGCATTTTGAGGGGTCGACATTCTTAATCCATGCCATGCCAATCATTGAACTTTCTAAAATGGTCATCCTGAAATAGTATTAGTTCAATGAGGTATATGTTGTTAATAATTACCAAAACCACCCAGGGATAGTTGCACTTTCAATCTCCCCCTTTTTGGTAACTGATGACAACATGTAGATCAAAGCTTCGACAAATGATAATAAGATTGAAATACATTGTCGCTTTGAGAAGTATGTGATAAGCAAGAGCTCCCCCTAAATTTGTGCACTATTTAAGATTTGCTTTAGAATGCAAATTCACAATCGATTAGGATCATGGGTCACTCTTCCATGTCACATACATCTTGGTGGAGCGCTCAAAATGATATGAATTAAAACATGCACTCATCACTAAGAAAAGTGAATGATCATATAAGGATATAAAAGATAATATCATCCAAGCAAGCATTAAGGTAGCATATGATCAAACACATGATCATACAAGTATCTCACACAAGGACATAGAGTATCAACCAAGCACACAATAAAGTTCAACCAAAAACAAGAGAGACAAAGAAGCAAAACACTCTCTCTCGAAGCTTATGATCTATACATTTCTCCCCCTTTGGCAACAAGTTACCAAAAAGACAAAAATGCATAGTGCTATGCGTCTCTCAGGCTTGGTCTCCAGGATGTGGTGTAGAGCGAACTCCAAGGACGAAGGCATTAGTGGATGATATTGGAGCAGGTGGAGCAGGTGCTGGAGGTGGTACTGAAGCTGTCGCAGGTGCAGATGAAGTAGCTCTTGTATCTAATACTGGCACTGCAGCTGACCTCTGACTCCTTGGCACATGCTGAAAAGCATCCATAGTTGCCTTTCCTCTCCTCTCCTCAGCTTCCTCGTGGAGCTGCTCGACTGCCGTCTGTATCTCAGTCACCTTGAGGTCAAGATCATAGAACTTGGTTTCTACGATCCTCTCCAATCTGTCCTGATTTTGAGTCAGGGTGGCCAAGCCCTTCTCAATCCTCAATGTAGCTTGAATTAGATAACCCAATTGATCTTGTTTGCTCTTCAGGAACACCTGAGATGCTTCCTCAACAGTTGGCATCCTTGCAGCCTTTTCTGCCTTTGCCTTGGCTCTCTTCTCCTATGCTTGTGCCGATGAAGGTTCATTCTCATTCATTTGAACTTCATTATCTTCAAAATCTGGGTATAAGGCTAAATGCTCCTTATCCAACAAGTAAGTACATGTGCCCATCTTTGAGTTGATGAGCACCTGAATGTGTGGAGCATACCCACAAGATCTTTTCTGGTCAGCAGTTGTCCTCTTGATTGTCTCCACAATCAGACTCATGACCTTGAATTTTTGTGGTACATCAAAGATTTGCAGCAAGTTGATGGAATGTCCCCTTATCATCTTGTGATCTCCAGATTTGGGTAACAGAGTATGCCTTAAGATGGTGTAGATAGTGGGCAGACCAGGCAACAAATAGTGCACAAATCCAAGCTTGCGTGTCTCCAAAGATTTATCGGGGATCTCCTTGTACATATTTGCCATTGAGTTGTGGTCCTTCTTCTTCTTGGCATACACATCCAAATCATCCTCTTGCTCTTCTGTGGCATTGATCAACTTGGCCCATTCATCTACAATTGATTGGTACCTTGTATGTTCAGACATCCACACTATCCTCTCATCTGGATAGAAATGAGCAGTGGAGTAAAATTGCATGATTAGCTCATCATTCCATTTTGTGAGCTTCTGTTCAACAAACTTGTCAAATCCACAACCTTTGAAGCTTTCATGTACACCTGGGAAGTGATCCTCATTCTCATCAATAAATTCTCAATTGACCCATCTAATATCACTGACAATTGGCTTCTTGTCAAGCAGAATGGTCTCATAGAAGTCTTGTTGTTCTTTGGTGTGGAACCTATAGTCCACTGCAGTTCTCTTTCTTATAGCATATGGATCAGACTGCCTCCAAAGTCTCAATCCTGCATCCTTTCTGACGTTCATGTCCTCAGCTACTAGATGAACATCATTGTGATCTGGAATCTTGGGTTTTAGTTTTCTCAGCACTTGGGCTTCATCATCTTCTTCTTCAACTTCAGGCACTGGGCCTTGATCTTCTCGTCAGCAGGAATGTTTCTGGTGCTTCTCTTGGGCTTAGAAGGCTTTTGAGCTTGAGTTGTTGCTTTGGGAGCAGTTTTGGGCTTTGATGTTGCAGCCCCTGACTTGATTGCATCTCCCATGAGCTTCTAAGACTTGGGAGCTGGAGCAGCACCTCTTCGTCTTCATCTTCTTCTGGCTCTCTCATGATGGAGGATCTACCAAGCACTCTGGCAGTGGTCTTCTTGACCCTCTCCTTCCTCTTCTTGCCATCTCCAGCCTCTTTGGGTTCAAGAGTGAACTCCATAGTTTCTTGAGTGGAGGCTCTGGCCTTAGACATAGGAATACTTTTTGTAGGTGCCTTCTTAAGTAACACTGGCTTGGTTGTTGTAGCAGTACCATACTCTTTCTTTAGCACCTTCTTCTTGGAGCTGACTTCCTCTTCAGTGGCCACATAGTCCTCATCTTCAGAATCTGAGGTTTTCTTCTTCCTTGACCTGGTGGCTGCCTTTGGCAAATTACTGGGAGTGCTCTTGCTGCCATCATCTAAGGTACTTGAGGGACCAGTGCCCTCACCCAATTGCACTTGCTCTTCAGATCTGTTTTGGCTGTCAATTTGGTCAGACATCTTGGCAAGCAAACTGACAGCAAACCCTATGAATAGATATAGGTGAGGTAGAATAGATGAGCATCACAAAGTGCAGAGTTTTTGGAAAACAAATGAGGCAAAAACTTAGTTTTAGTTATCCACAGAAAGCATTTCGGAGCTACCAATTTGTTAAACTCGATGATACCGAAGCAACTTTTGGACCCTAAACTAGTGAACTGGGTTAGATCGAGTCACAGTTCGGTGGCACCGAGATTGCTAGGGTTTCAAAGAGAGTCGAACTCGTTCGCACTGATTTGCAATTTTCGGTCAGACCAAAAACACATGTGCAATGGCCTAAGCCAAATCGGTGAGACCGATTTCTACAACTCGGTCGGTCCGAGATGAGTTTGGTGGAAACCTAACCCTAAATTTTCAAATTAAATCTAACCTAAATGATGTTTTCTCTAGATAGATTGTTTTTATACATGGTAATGATCATGGCAAAGCAATGTGCTAGGAATCAAAGTAAGGAAATAGCACAGAGCATCGAACCCATACCCTAGTTCGGCGAGAGTTCACTATGGCTACAATGGCAGAGTAGAACTCCATTGACGACGACGGAAACCAGCGGCGGGAGGTCGTTGGCGGAGAGGAGACGATCCAGAGACCCCAAGGAGGCAGCGCAGGATATGCACGGGTTGAGGAGGTTTTAAGAAATTTCCGAATTCTCACCCGTGGGTATATATATCCCGAGCCTGTCGGTGGGACCGAGTGGAACAACTCGGTGGCACCGAGATGCAGAATCGCAAGCGGTAACTGCAACTCGGTCTGACCGAAAAGTTCAAATCGGTTGCACCGAGATGGAAAACCTAGATCAACTTGGTGAACTCCGTGTGACCGAAGTGGATGACTCGGTCATACCGAAATGCACAAAGAGGTTTTGGAAGTTTAATCCTATGACGAATCGGGGACTCCGAGTGCTCCTCACACAGAGTGGTTCGAATCTGACTTGATCAAACTTTGTGATGTAGCATGAATAGAGTTTGAGACGAGAAAAGCATAGATAGCTAGAGGAGGTTCTTAGGCATTCTTGTCCATCCACTTGGCAAAAGAGAAAACGCCAAACAATCAAAACAACAAGTGGATGTCCTTGAATTAGTAAAATATGCAATCAACATGCTCACACAATAAAATGGCAAATGAAATATGTGGCAAAGCATGCACAAACACTCTAGCATCTATCAAGCAATTGGCGATGACTAGGTCATCTATATATGAGTATATTGACTGAGGAGTCAAATGAGAACATGTGATCGTAGGTCATACTCATCGTTTATGCACAAGTGGGGTTACTACTTTTACATAAAGCGTTGTTGTGCTCACACCTTTAGAGTTGCTTTAGCTCAATTGATTAGAGTAAAGCCCCCCTAGATGTGATATCCCCCCTAAGAGGGATGAACTAACCTTGGGTTTTGTCGATGACGACTTCATGTAGGTGTTGAAGATGTGGATGCTCTATGTTGATGTAGATCATTTGGAGCAACCCATTGGAGTGAGTTGCACTTTCAATACCTATACGGGTTAGTCCCACAAGGAACAAACAAGGATATCCACAGACATAGAGTGATGTATGATGACCCACAAGTATAGGGGATCTATCGTAGTCCTTTCGATAAGTAAGAGTGTCGAACACAACGAGGAGCAGAAGGAAATAATAAGTGGTTTCTAGCAAGGTATTCTCTCCAAGTACTGAAATAAGTGGTAACAGGTAGTTTTGTGATAGGATAATTTGTAACGAGCAACAAGCAACAAGCAACAAAAGTAAATAAAGTGCAGCAAGGTGGCCCAATCCCTTTTGTAGCAAAGGACAAGCCTGGACAAACTCTTATGTAGAGAAAAGTGCTCCCGAGGACACATGGGAATATCGTCAACCTAGTTTTCATCATGTTCATATGATTTGCATTCGGTACTTTGATAATTTGGTATGTGGGTGGACCGGTGCTTGGGTACTGTCCTTACTTGGACAAGCATCCCACTTATGATTAACCTCTATTGCAAGCATCCGCAACTACAACAAAAGTATTAAGGTAAACCTAACCATAGCATGAAACATATGGATCCAAATCAGCCCCTTACGAAGCAATGCATAAACTAGGGTTTAAGCTTCTGTCACTCTAGCAACTCATCATCTACTTATTACTTCCCAATGCCTTACTCTAGGCCCAAATAATGGTGAAGTGTTATGTAGTCGACATTCACATAACACCACTAGAGGAGAGACAACATACATCTCATCAAAATATCGAACGAATACCAAATTCACATGACTAATAATAGCAAGACTTCTCCCATGTCCTCAGGAACAAATGTAACTACTCACAAAGCATAATCATGTTCATAATCAGAGGGGTATTAATATGCATATAGGATCTGAACATATGATCTTCCACCAAATAAACCAACTAGCATCAACTACAAGGAGTAATTAACACTACTAGCAACCGACTAACACCAATCCCAAACTTGAAGACAAGAATTGGATACAAGAGATGAACTAGGGTTCTGAGAGGAGATGGTGCTAATGAAGGTGTTGATGGAGATTGCCCTCTCTCGATGAGAGGAGCGTTGTTGATGATTATGGCGATGATTTCCCCCTCCCGGTGGGAAGTTTCCCCGGTAGAACAGTTTTGCTAGAGCCCTAGATTGGTTCCGCCTCGTGGCGGCCGAGTTTCGTCCGAGGAGATGGCTTCTGATTTTTTTCTCATCGAAAGACTTCATATAGCAGAAGATGGACATCGGAGGGCCACCAGGGGGCCCACGAGGTGGGGGCGCGCCCCCACCCTCGTGGGCAGGGTGTGGCCCCTCTAGTGAACTTCTTGCGCTCAGTATTTTTTATATATTCTGAAAACATCTTCCGTGAAGTTTCAGGACTTTTGGAGCTGTGCAGAATAGGTCTCTAATATTTGCTCCTTTTCTAGCCCAGAATCCCAGTTGCCGGCATTCTCCCTCTTTATGTAAACCTTGTAAAATAAGAGAGAATAGGCATAAGTATTGTGACATAATGTGTAATAACAACCCATAATTAAATAAATATCGATATAAAAGCATGATGCAAAATGGACGTATCAACTCCCCCAAGCTTAGACCCCGCTTGTCCTCAAGCGAAAGCCGAAATCAAAAAATATGTCCACATGTTTAGAGATAGAGGTGTCGATAAAAATAAAATACGGACATGAGGGCATCATGATCATTCTTAGAACAACAACTTATATAATTCTTGTCATATGATTTCTTATGCTAGAGTAATAATTCAATCACAATTTCAAGTATGAATCATAAAATTCATTGAAAACTAACAAACTATAATCTCAGTCATTGGAGCAATTGCAATTTATCATAACATAGGAAAGAGTCAATGTATAAGAGCTTTTCAGCAGGTCCACATACTCAACTATCATATAGTCTTTCACAATTGCTGACACTCACGCAATACTTATGGGTATGGAGTTTTAATCGGACACAAAGAAAGATAGGGGCTTATAGTTTTGCCTCCCAACGTTTTACCTCAAGGGTAATGTCAACAATAATAGTTCATGAAAACTCACATCCAATTAGCCATATATACTAGGATCTTTCTAACATACTGTGCTTGCCAAAGGATAAAATGTAAAAAGGAAGGGTGAAGATCACCATGACTCTTATGCAAGGTAGGAGATAAAAGTAAAAGATAGGCCCTTCGCAGAGGGAAGCAGACATTGTCATGCGATTTTATGGTTGGATGCACAAAATCTTAATGCGAAAGAACGTCACTTTATATTGGCACTTGTGATATGGACCTTTATTATGCAGTCTGTCGCTTTTATTTCTTCCATATCTCGCGATCGTATAAAGCTTATTTTCTCCCACACTAATAAGTCATACATATTTAGAGAGCAATTTTTATTGCTTGCACCGATGACAACTTACTTGGAGGATTTTACTCAATCCATAGGTAGGTATGGTGGACTCTCACGGCAAAATTGGTTTAAGGGTATTTGGAAGCACAAGTAGTATCTCTACTTGGTGCGATGAATTTGGCTAGCATGAAGGGGAAAGGCAAGCTCAACCATGTTGGATGATCCATGACAATATAATTTATCTCAGATGTAAGAAAACATAACCCATTACATTGTCTTCCTTGTCCAACGTCAACTCTTTAGCATGTCATATTTTAATGAGTGCTCACAATCATAAAAGATGTCCAAGATAGTATATTTATATGTGAAGACCTCTCTTTCTTTATTACTTCCTATTAATTGCAACGATGACCAAAACTATGTTTGTCAACTCTCAACAACTTTTATTCATCATACTTTTTCTATGTGAGCTCATTACTCTCCATAAGATTCACATGATCTCTTTGTTTCTTTTTATTTCTTTCTCTTTTCTTTTATTCCCTTAGGATCATGGAAAAATAATCAAGCCCTTGACTCAACACTAATCTTTATTATATAGCTCACAGACTCGATTACATAGTAGGATCATAAAGCAAAACTCAAAACTAGATCATGCCGTAAACTTTATTCTACTAGATCAAGATATTACCAAAAGGACCGAGCTAAGAAAAATGGTAAAGATAAAAGTGATGGTGATAAGATACCGGGGCACTCCCCCAAGCTTGGCGGTTTCCAAGGGGAGTGCCCATACCAGATACTCAATTATTCTTTGTTGGTGGAGAAGGTGATGGTTTTGTTGATGGCGTAGGCTTGTCGTCCTTCTTCCAAGGCATAGGCTCACCATCATAGAAGGATGATCGAGTCTCCTGAAACCTCAAATCTACAGCCAAACTCATCCTCTTGAATCTATATTCATACTCACAATTTGATTTTGCAGGTCATAGATCTGGGCTTGGAGGTGCTCGTTTTTCTCATGAAGCTTGAAGATGGCATCCCCAATGTCCTTGACGTCCAACTTGTGGTTGTTGGTGAACTCCGTGAACTCCGTGATCATAATGTGTTTGGAATCAAGTCCACGCTCCACCATCTCCTGACACTTGAAAACTTCTTGCTCCAATGCGTCGAGCCTTGCCTCCGTGCTTCCGGTCTTCCTTGGTCCCTCAGCATCGCGGATGTGCAACAACCCCTCACGCATCTCAATGGTTTGAGGGTGTTGAAGCACTTCTGCGAGGTAGGGGTTGATGGCCTTCTCGAAGAACTAGTCCTTGGGGGCGCTTGAAGACAACATGATGACCTGGATCTATCAAAAAAACAGCTCGAAACAAAGACAGGAGATTTTTGCGTGATACGGTGGTCAAAACCTTCGGGAGGTTATATAATGAATTTTTACCGACCAAAATACGTGTCGTGTACGAAAATGGAGTCCGGAGAGCGCACGAGGTGCCCACGAGGTAGGGGGGCGTGCCCAGGGGGGTAGGGCGCGTCCTCCACCCTCGTGGATCCCTCGTGTCCTGCCCGGACTGCTTCTTATTTTTCTATTTTTCTAGATATTCCAAAACGGAGAAATATTGCCTTAAAAACTGTTTTGGAGTCGGTTTACTTACCGTACCACATACCTATTCCATTTCGGAGTCTGAAACGTTCCAAAAAGTGTCCCTTATGTATTCCTCCGGGGTTACGGTTTCAATAACATTGGTTTCAACATTTATGGGATTACCAGAGATATAATGTTTGATTCTTTGACCGTTCACCACCTTCGGATTTGTGCCTTCGAAGTTGTTGATTTTTATGGCACCGGAACGATAGACCTCCTCGATAACATAAGGACCTTCCCATTTAGAGAGAAGTTTTCCTGCAAAAAATCTTAAACGAGAGTTGTATAGCAATACATAATCACCTACATTAAACTCACGCTTTTGTATCCTTTTATCATGCCATCTTTTAACTTTTTCTTTAAACAACTTGTCATTTTCGTAGGCTTGGGTTCTCCATTCATCGAGTGAGCTAATATCAAATAACCTCTTCTCACCGTCAAGTTTAAAATCATAATTGAGCTCTTTAATAGCCCAATATGCCTTGTGTTCTAGTTCGAGAGGTAAGTGACATGCTTTTCCATAAACCATTTTATACGGAGACATACCCATAGGATTTTTATATGCAGTTCTATAGGCCCATAATGCATCATCAAGTTTCTTGGACCAATTCTTTCTAGATCTATTAACAGTCTTTTGCAAAATTAATTTGAGCTCTCTATTACTCAATTCTACTTGACCACTAGACTGAGGGTGATAAGGGGATGCAATTCTATGATTAACATCATACTTAGCAAGCATTTTACGGAAAGCACCATGAATAAAATGTGAACCACCATCAGTCATTAAATATCTAGGGACTCCAAATCTTGGAAAAATAACTTCTTTAAGCATTTTAATAGAAGTGTTATGATCAGCACTACTAGTTGGTATAGCTTCTACCCACTTAGTAACGTAATCAACAACAACTAAAATATGTATATATCCATTAGAGGAAGGAAAAGGTCCCATATAGTCAAAGCCCCAAACATCAAATGGTTCAATAACGAGTGAATAGTTCATAGGCATTTCTTGACGTCTACTAATATTACCAATTCTTTGACATTTATCACAAGATAAGACAAACTTACGAGCATCCTTGAAGAGAGTAGGCCAATAAAAACCAGATTGCAATACCTTATGTGCAGTTCTATCTCCAGCATAGTGTCCTCCATAAGCTTCGAAGTGACACTTGCGTAGGATCTGTTCCTGTTCATGCTCAGGTACACAACGTCTAATAACACCATCTACTCCTTTATAAAGATGTGGGTCATCCCAAAAGTAATGCCTCAAATCATAGAAGAACTTTTTCTTTTGCTGGTATGTGAAACTAGGTGGTATGAACTTAGCAACAATGTAATTAGCATAATCAGCATACCATGGAGCAGTATGAGAAGCATTTATGACATTTAGTTGCTCATCAGGAAAGCTATCATCAATAGGAAGTTGGTCATCAAGCACATTTTCTAACCTAGACAAGTTGTCTGCAATGGGGTTCTCTGCTCCCTTTCTATCAACAATATGCAAGTCAAATTATTGTAGCAAGAGAACCCATCTAATAAGTCTAGGTTTAGCATCTTTCTTTTCCATAAGATATTTAATAGAAGCATGATCAGTGTGAATAGTTACTTTAGAATCATCAATATAAGGTCTGAACTTATCACAAGCAAATACAACCGCTAAGAATTCTTTTTCAGTAGTAGCATAATTTCTTTGAGCATTGTCTAGGGTTTTACTAGCATATTGAATAACATTTAATTTCTTATCAACTCTTTGCCCTAGAACAACACCTACAGCATAATCACTAGCATCACAAATAATTTCAAAGGGTAAATTCCAATCAGGTGGATGAACAATAGGTGCAGAGATCAATGCTTTCTTAAGTATTTCAAATGCTTCTACACAATCATCATCAAAGACAAATGGTATATATTTTTGTAATAAATTAGTTAGAGGCCGAGAAATTTTTAAGAAGTCCTTAATGAACCACCTATAAAATCTGGCATGACCAAGGAAACTTCTTATACCTTTGATGTCCTTGGGGCATGGCATCTTTTCAATAGCATCAACCTTGGCTTTATCAACTTCAATACCTCTTTCAGAAACTTTATGCCCCAAGACAATACCTTCATTAACCATAAAGTGGCACTTTTCCCAATTCAAGACAAGATTAGTTTCTTCACATATCTCCAAAACTCGATCAAGGTTGCTCAAGCAATCATCAAAAGAAGATCCATAGACGGAGAAATCGTCCATGAAAACCTCACAAATCTTTTCACAAAAGTCAGAGAATATAGCCATCATGCATCTTTGAAGGTAGCAGGTGCATTACATAAACCAAAAGGCATACGTCTATAAGCAAAAGTACCAAAAGGGCAAGTAAAAGTAGTCTTTGATTGATCTTTGGCTGACACAGGTATTTGAGAGAAACCAGAATAACCATCTAGAAAGCAAAAATGTGTATGTTTGGATGATCTTTCTAGCATTTGATCGATAAAAGGTAAGGGGTAATGATCCTTTTTAGTGGCCTTATTTAATTTGCGGAAATCAATTACCATCCTATAACCTGTAATAATTCTTTGAGAAATCAGTTCATCTTTATCATTAGGAATGACAGTAATACCTCCCTTCTTAGGGACACAATGGACATGACTTACCCACTGACTATCAGCAATGGGATAAATTATACCTGCCTCAAGGAGCTTTAGTATTTCCTTTCTTACCACTTCCTTCATTTTAGGATTCAGCCGTCGTTGATGATCACGAACTGGTTTAGCATCTTCTTCCAAATTTATTTTATGTTGACATAGTGTGGGACTAATGCCCTTAAGATCATCAAGAGTATACCCAATAGCAGCACGGTGCTTCTTCAGAGTTTTCAATATTCTCTCTTCCTCATGCTCTGAAAGGTTAGCACTAATAATAACAGGATATATCTTTTTCTCATCAAGATAAGCATATTTAAGAGTATCAGGCAACAGTTTAAGCTCAAACACGGGATCACCCTTGGGTGGAGGAGGATCCTGTAGGATTTCAACAGGGAAATTGTGTTTCAGAATAGGTTCCTGTTTAAAGTATACTTCATCTATTTCCCTTCTTTCATTCATAAACATATCATTTTCATGGTCTAACAAATATTGTTCTAAAGGATCACTAGGAGGTACGTCAATAGAAGCAAGACCAATAATTTCATCCTTACTAGTAATTCTTCTTCACAGTGTTGTCTACTAAATTTAGAGAAATTAAATTCATGAGACATATCATCTAAACCGATGGTAACAACATCCTTTTTGCAATCTATCTTAGCATTAACAGTGTTTAAGAAGGGTCTACCAAATATAATGGGACAAAAGCTATCTTGTGGGGAACCAAGAACAAGAAAATCAGCAGGATATTTAGTTTTCCCACACAAGACTTCAACATCTCTAACAATTCCCATTGGTGAAATAGTATCTCTATTGGCAAGCTTAATTGTGACATCAATATCTTCTATCTCAATAGGTGCAATATAATGCATAATTTCTATGTATAAGGCGTAATGTATTGCACTAGCACTAGCACCCATATTACATAAGCCATGATAACAATGATCTCCTATTTTAACAGAAATAACAGGCATGCCTACCACATGTCTATTTTTATCTTTAGCACAAGGTTTAGCAATTCTAGCAGTCTCGTCAAGGAAATGAATAACATGCCCATCAATATTATCAGACAAGAGATCTTTAACAATTGCAATATCAAGTTCAACTTTAATTTGCTCAGAAGGTGTATAAGTTTTAATATTGCTTTTACGAACCATAGTTGAAGCTTTAGCATGATCCTTTATCCTGACAGGGAAAGGTGGTTTCTCAACATAAGAAGTAGGAACAATAGGATCATTATAAGTGATAGTATTTTCTTAAACTTTAATAGGTGCAACTACTTTTAATTCCATGGGAGGATGATATTTAAACCACTTCTCCTTGGGGAGATCAACATAAGTAGAAAAAGATTCATAGAAAGAAGCTACTATCTCAGAGTCAAGTCCATATTCAGTGCTAAATTTACGGAAAACATAGGTATCCATAAAAGATTTAACATAATCAAACCTAGGTGTCATACCTAACTCCTTACCTTTGTCGAGGTCCCAATCTTTAGAGTTGCGTTTAATTCTTTCCAATAAA
This sequence comes from Triticum urartu, assembly GCF_003073215.2. Classification (NCBI taxonomy): domain Eukaryota; kingdom Viridiplantae; phylum Streptophyta; class Magnoliopsida; order Poales; family Poaceae; genus Triticum; species Triticum urartu. Next base: position 311,244,487 of record NC_053025.1, read on the forward strand.
TCCCATTTGAATTCAATATTCTTCATCATAAAAGAGCCATCACAAGAAGTATCAAGCATGGTGCGATTGCTATCAGAAAGCCGAGCATAAAATTTTTGAATAATCATTTCTCTTGAGAGCTCATGATTGGGGCATGAATATAACATTGATTTAAGCCTCCCCAAGCTTGAGCGATGCTTTCTCCTTCACGAGGCCAAAGATTATATATATAATTGCGATCACGATGAACAAGATGCATAGGATAAAACTTCGGATGAAATTCCGATTTCAATTGTTTGTAATTCCATGACCCCGTATCATCACATAGCCTATACCATGTCGATGCATCTGCCTTCAAAGATAAAGGGAAGACCTTCGTCTTAACAACATCTCCGAGTACACCTACAAGCTTAAATAATCCACAAACTTCATCCACATATATTAAGTGCTCATCAGGATGCTTTGTTCCATCTCCTACAAAAGGATTAGCTAGCAGTTTTTCTATCATACCCGAAGGAATTTCGAAGCAGACATTTTCATTTTCAGTAGGTTCAGTTGGTTGAGGAGCAACTCTTTGCTCTACTGGTCGGGGTGAAGATACTATATAAATTTTTCCTTACCAAATTCCACCCACCAAAGGCGCTTCACCCCCCGGCAACGGTGCCAGAAAAGAGTCTTGATGACCCACAAGTATAGGGGATCTATCTTAGTCCTTTTGATAAGTAATAGTGTCGAACCCAACGAGGAGCAGAAGGAAATAATAAGCGGTTTCCAGCAAGGTATTCTCTGCAAGTACTGAAATAAGTGGTAACAGGTAGTTTTGTGATAGGATAATTTGTAACGAGCAACAAGCAACAAAAGTAAATAAAGTGCAGCAAGGTGGCACAATCCCTTTTGTAGCAAAGGACAAGCCTGGACAAACTCTTATATAGAGAAAAGCGCTCCCGAGGACACATGGGAATATTGTCAAGCTAGTTTTCATCACGTTCATATGATTCGCGTTCGGTACTTTGATAATTTGGTATGTGGGTGGACCAGTGCTTGGGTACTGTCCTTACTTGGACAAGCATCCCACTTATGATTAACCTCTATTGCAAGCATCCGCAACTACAACAAAAGTATTAAGGTAAACCTAACCATAGCATGAAACATATGGATCCAAATCAGCCCCTTACGAAGCAACACATAAACTAGGGTTTAAGCTTCCGTCACTCTAGCAATCCATCATCTACTTATTACTTCCCAATGCCTTCCTCTAGGCCCAAATAATGGTGAAGTGTTATGTAGTCGACGTTCACATAACACCACTAGAGGAGAGACAACATACATCTCATCAAAATATCGAACGAATACCAAATTCACATGACTACTAATAGCAAGAATTCTCCCGTGTCCTCAGGAACAAACGTAACTACTCACAAAGCATAATCATGTTCATAATCAGAGGGGTATTAATATGCATATAGGATCTGACCATATGATCTTCCACCAAATAAACCAACTAGCATCAACTAAAAGGAGTAATTAACACTACTAGCAACAATCTCGGACTTGAAGAAAAGAATTGGATACAAGAGATGAACTAGGATTTTGAGAGGAGATGGTGCTGATGAAGATGTTGAGGGAGATTGCCCTCTCCCGATGAGAGGAGCGTTGGTGATGACGATGGCGATGATTTCCCCCTCCTGGAGGGAAGTTTCCTCGGCAAAACAGCTCTGCCGAAGCCCTAGATTGGTTTCGCCAAGGTTCCGCCTCGTGGCGGTGGAGTTTCATCCGAGGAGATGGCTTCTGATTTTTTTCTCATCGAAAGACTTCATATAGCAGAAGGTGGACATCGGAGGGCCACCAGGGGGGCCACGAGGTAGGGGGCACGCCCAGGGGGGTAGGGCTCCCCCACCCTCATGGGCAGGGTGTGGCCCCTCTAGCAAACTTCTTGCGCTCAATATTTTTTATATATTCTGTAAACGTCTTCCGTGAAGTTTCAGGACTTTTCGAGCTATGCAGAATAGGTCTCTAATATTTTCTCCTTTTCTATCCCAGAATCCCAGCTGCCGGCATTCTCCCTCTTTATGTAAACCTTGTAAAATAAGAGAGAATAGGCATAAGTATTGTGACATAATGTGTAATAACAGCCCATAATGCAATAAATAGCGATATAAAAGCATGATGCAAAATGGACGTATCAATGTACACACAAGATGAAGTCCATGAAAGTATTAGGTTACCTTGTCCCTTGTCTTACCAATAAATATGAGTGAAGTATGTTGGCGGAGTCACCCTCAATAACTCTCTAGTTCTTCTTCTTCGGTATCCACATCATCTTGATGGGAATCCTTGGAGTTGTAGTTGTACTTGATGAAGTATAACTTGATGTAGTCTTGGGAACCCACTTGACCAAGGCCTTAGGAGCTTCTTCAAATGCATCAATCTCCTCTTGAAGCTTGTCCTTCCCTTTTTGCTTTTGGTCTTGTGGTGGAAAATCATCTTGAGCTTGTGTCCCTTGCAAAGAAGTAGGATCATACTTCTATTGTTGAGGAACAAACTTCATCTTGGGGTATTGTTCTTCTTCCCACTCAACTCCATTGGCATTGAACTTTCATTCAAAACCAATACCTTGATTCTTCCGGTGCCTTCCTTGCTTGCGTACAATTTCCTCAAATTGCTTACTTCCGGCAAGACTCTTGTAGACACCTTTCTCTATAATTCCCTTCAATAAGCTATTTTCTTGCTCAAGTGTAACTTGGCTAAGAGAATCATTAGTGGAATCAAGAGAACTACTAGAAGCAACAATATTGGATTTAACAACATGATTGTTGTTACTACTAGAAGAAGAATCTTTCTTACTCTTATGGATAGATTTAACTTGTGTCATGTAAGTAGACAAGAGTAAACGCTTGGCAATGTAAGAAGAACTTTTCTTGCGAAGATCATCATTGATTGCCTTTAAGAAGCCATGCTCTTGCTCAAGGTTGAGCTTTTCAAAGCGTAACTTCTCATGAGTCTTTAAAAGTTCTCGATGATCTTCCAAGGTAGTTTCATGAGCTAACTTTAGAGTGTTTAGTTCTTTAGTTAGACGCTCAATCTCCTTCTTATCATCGTCATTCGTTTTATCTTGATTAGCATGATTAATAGCAAGTTCATCATAGTTTTCATCACTAGAGTTGTCAACAAGTAAATCATCATCACCTAGAAAATCATCTTCATCACTATTGAAATCAACATACTCGGGGTGTGATACGTTTGGACCTTTAGCCATGAAGCATCTTCCAATTCCTTCATTTGGTGAGTCAAATATGTCGTAGGAGTTGGTTGACACAAGTGCTAGACCGACAACTCCTTCATTTTGAGTATATTCAGAGTCAGAGTGATAACTTATCTCTAAGTGATTGTCGGAGTCGGAGCCGGATACCCATTCACCAACATGAGATTGATGTCTTCATTTTGTGTAGCTCCTTGATGATTTGTCCTTCCTTTCCGAATCCTTGCTCCTTCGTGATGTTCTTCATTCATAATGGTCATCTCTACTCCTTCTCTCTCTTGGTGGTGATTCTTCTCTTCTACTTTTCCTTTTGGGTGAATCTTCTCTTCTTTTGTAGGGAGTCGTACACTCATTGGAGTAGTGTCCGGGTCTTCCACAATTGGAGAAATTACATTCACGACTCGAAGTTCTTTTGTCATTGTAGGACCTTGACTTGGAACTTCTTTCCTTGCCTCCACTACAAAAAAGACACTTCCGTGATGATACGTATTTGTCACAGTAGGTCACGTTTTCTGTCATGCATGTACATCCATGACAAATTTATGACAGAATCAAGATAGTCATACTTGTGCTATCGTAGAAGTGTTCCATGACATTACCAAAATTATCATCACGGAAGTGTCCACTTCCATGACGATAAATCACATGTCATAGAAGTGCTTTCGTCAAGGGTGACCGACACGTGGCATCCACCGTAATGGGGCGCCATTAAGCTATCAGGTCCGGTTTTGGATCCGATAACCCATTAACAACCTAGACCAATGTGAATTTTCCACGTGTAAAATTCTCATTGGCCGGAGGAAACACGTGTCCGCTCAACGTTGGGACAGATGCCATCCACTCATTGGACAGGAGGAGCCTATGATACGTTGACATGTGGCATGGCCTAACAGAGGCCCATTCCGGTGAAAAGGCCGGCCCATTTGACTTGGTCAAAAGGTAACGGGCCGGCCCATAGAAAGCCTATTAACGGCATGTTCGTATATAGCCCATTTACGACCCGCTTACTACCGGCCCGTTACGGCCTATCGGAATTAAGCCCAATAGCTTCATCTAGGCCGTCAAATATGATTCCAGCCTGTTGTAACTTTTGGCCCATGTATCGCCCATGATGTCTTTCGGCCCATATGAGGCCCTTTGTAACTCCCGGCCTATTAAAGGCCCGAGATGAAACTGGCCCATAATGAACAGTGTATCGCTTTATACCCATTAACGACCCATTATTCCATCGGCCATTTCTAGCCCGTGTTAACTTTCGGCCTTCTAAGGGCCCATTTATTCTTGGGCTCATTTCTAGAATTCGGTTAGATACGGTCCTTTACTGGCGTGTTCCGTTTGTGGGCCAAATACAGCCCGTGGTTACATTCGGCCCTATTGTGGCCCGTTAACCCGTTGGGTTGTTTTCATAGCGCTATCAAATACGGCCTATTAACGGCCCGTTATGGTCCACGAATAGTACGGCCCATGTCTGGTGAAATGATTATATGCCCCGTAGAAGGCCCATGGATCCTACGGCCCATAGAAGACCAATGGATCCTACGGCCCGTAGAAAGTCCATGGATCCTACGGCCCATAGAAGACCAATGGATCCTACGGCCCATAAAAGGCCCATGGATCATACGGCCCATAGGAAGTCCATGGATCCTACGGCCCGTAGAAGGCCCACGGATCCTACGGCCCGCAGGAGGCCCATGGTTACAACAGTCCATGTGTTGCCATGATTATTGTGGCCTAGTTACCAAAACTAGGTTATTGTGTCCACTAAAAAAGTGGAAAAAGAACTGCAGTGACTACAAGCAAACAACTAAACAAGACAATAAGGAAATAAATAAGCAAGCGACTAACGCTAGCCTATTACAACTATTACACATATTACATCCACTCGGCATCAAAGTTCACCACCAGTGCAAATATAGGGAACAAAGCAGCATATTACATACACTGGCCGTCAAACTTGGCCACCAGTGCAAATAAACGCAACAGCAAAACAAGTCCATAACTAAAACAGCTTCAGAAGAGCTCAAGAAATGTTATCCTGGATATCCACCATGCTGGCAATAATCTTAGCAAGCTTATTAGCTTTGTCCTGTTTGGCGCTAAAATCCTCCAATGCTTGCTGTTGCACCAGAAAGTATGCATCTGAATGCTCCAGGGATTTTCGCAGTCCTTCCACTTCTTGTCGCAGCACAACTGATCGATGTCTTTCAGCTTGTAGTTGAGACTGAAGAAACCGAACTAATTCAGACACTTAGTTTGAATAGCTTGTGCAAGCGGTAGTGGCCAGTAACTCGAACAATAAACCAAGACAGGACTTTGGGGTTGCCTCACTGTCTTCAAGACAGCTTTCCTTAGCTGTTTTATCAGCTTTGTTGGAGACCAAGAAGGATGTGTCACGATCCTGAACCTTATCTGCATTACTTTCTTTATCATTCCTTAATAAGGCACTCTTCCCAATATTCTGTCAGCATTCTAAAAGAAGAAACAAGCAGACACATAACATGTTTAGCATGTACTAGTATATGAAACTCATTTCGGTGAACCAGTTCATTAGTAAGGTGGACAAGATTAAACTACCAAGTCTTCTATTGCCAAGTAGTACATTATAAAAGCATCAAACAAACATATATCTATATCGTATGGTCACTGCATTGTCTTGCCAAATCAAAATAGAGACACGGTTCAAATCATATCTTTTGGGGATATGACTACCAAGTATGACCCGCCCAGGAGGGGCCGGGTCAATCACAATAGTGGGTTACTTAAAGGAAGCCCGAAGAGTATACAAGGTGACGATTTACGATAAGGCTTGTAGTAGGCCCAAGCCCAGAGGCGGCTTAAGGCCCGTAAGTATAAACTGCCATGTATGAATAAGACTTGTAAAGTAAGGCATGTAAAAGATGTCACCGAGCCGGACACGTTGTATGAGCCGGCCGGGACTCTGTAGGCCGCAGGGCGTCAACCTGTGTATATAAGGGGACGACCCGACGGCGGCTTAGGGCAAGAAACAACCGATCGAGAGCCAAGCTAGCTTATTTTCGCTCCTTGGTCATCGAAACCTAGCAGTACCACATCAACTGGACTAGGCTTTACCTTCACCGCAAGGGGCCGAACCAGTATAAACCTCTCTTGTCCTTTGTCCCGATTAACCCCTTTAAGCTTCCTAGTTGCGATGGCTCCACAACTAAGTCTTTTCACTAGGACATCTGCCGTGATAATTCCACGACAGTTGGCGCCCACTGTGTGGCCAGCGCACGGTGGATTTGAGTTCTTGAAGGGCAGCATCGAAGGGCCCAAGGGATACGCTGTGGGTTGGATGACCAAGAGTCGTCGCGGCAAGCTCTACATCGACGACGCAGGCTGGGGCCCCGACGCCGGATCAATTGAGTATGGGTACCGGGTCCCCTTCGGCAGAATCCACGTCTTCATCGGTCGGATCGGCGAGCCGGGCCCTGAGCCGGACATCCGCACCGACCTCATCGAGATGGATCAGCGTGCGAGACCTGCCCGGACTCAGCCCGCCGTGAGGCGTGCCTTCCTGGGTTGCATCCATGGAGGGGAGTTCTCTGAAGGATCTGTGGATGGCGGTGAGACGGCTGTCTGCTCTGACGGCGAGTCGTCCACAGGTGAGACGGATTCATTGTATCAACTACAAGATGACGGGCTTGGGGGTTGTTCCGATGGCAGCAGTATTCTGGACCCATTTGAGCCGCCTAACAGAGCGGGGATCTTCATGACTGGTACACAGCCCATTCAAAACTCTACGGCTGCAGCAACAATAACCACTGGGTCGACAGCAGGTGGGTCAGGAGACCCCGCGCGACCACCGGCTCAGGTGCTGATGGATCTCATGGATAGGATGACGACCCTGTTGACCGCCGTGGTCGAACCGGCGGATAAGGCTCAACATGACGCGGAGGTGGCATAGTTACGTGGGGAGGTAGCACAAGCCAAGGAAAACTTGGTGGCCGAGGACGTCCGGATGGCTGCAGAGCGGGCGGCTTTGGATGCTCGGGCTCAGCAGCTTCAATCAGAGGCTTTTCAGCTTTCGATGAATCTAAACGCATCAAACGAGGTCATGAGGAGGAGGCACTAGAAGACTCAATCACGTCTGCCCATGATTTACGATCCTAGGAATCTCTTCCACACACCCGGGGCCGGTCCCAGTAATCCGCCAGAGGCAAACCAGATTGTAACACCCGGGGCTGGGACGCCGGTTCAGCCGCGGGCAATGGAACCCCCTCGTGTGAATATTGCTCTGCCTCATTATACACCAACACCGTCGGGGCACTTTTCTAACCCTTTGGAGAATCTGATCGCTGCATCAGCACGCTTGGCGGCTCTCCCGATGGAAGGCGACTCTCCGATGGCGATCGAAACGCGAAGGGTCCGAGAACTTCTTCAGACGGCTCCTGCGTAGCAGGAGTCATACTCTTAAGTCGAGACAAGATTCATTCAACCCCTCGCCCAAGCCAGAGCCCCAGCTATAGCAGGCATATGGATTCAGCGGCCATGTCAAGCAATGCCCAGCGCCGTAACCAGCCGCGCAGGCATGACCCGGCGTGTGATGGAGCTCTTAACTTGGCTGACCAGGAGAGGATCTGCCAAGAGGCTGAGCGGGCGGTTCAACATGCAGCTAAGAAGGCAGTTCACCAACCTTTTCCGATTTATCCAACGACCTCTGTTGAAGCAGGTATGACCATGAGGACTGGAGGTGTCCCTTGCTTGGTGCCGGCTCTGCGTAATGAGTGCTTGCCAAAGGATTTTAAGGGGCCTCGTAAAGTGCCTAATTACACAGTTGACTTACAACCCGGGGCATGGATTGAAAGTTACGAGATGACCATGGAGTTATTGGAGGTCAGTGACGCAGCGATGGCCAAGTACATCACCATGATGTTGGACGGAACAGCTCGCACTTGGTTGAAGGGGTTGCCACCCAATTCCATCGGCTCATGGGCAGAGTTAAAAGCCCGGTTTATTGAGAACTTCAAAGATACATGCAAGCAACCCATGTCGATTGTGGACTTGACTAATTGCAAGCAAGAGGAAGGTGAATCCACGACCCATTGGGTGCACCGGGTGAAGGAAATAATACATTCATCTGATAAGATGGATGCCGGCTCCACGGTCTTAATGTTGGAGAAAAATTACCGTTTTGAACCAGCTGGGGAGGCTCAAGCGTGATTGCACTGACATGGGCCAGCTGATGGCGGCTCTGGTCAAATATGCCGACTCTGATAGTACCAAGGATCCCGCGTTTGACGAAGAGAAGACATGGAAGGGAAAGAAGAACGACAACGGCAAAGGTCATCAACATAACCCAACAAAACAAGGAGGTAATAATAAACATAAGGCTGACGGTAGTCTGGAGTTTGTGGCTAACACCAACGCATAGGGAAACAATCAACGGCGTGAGGGGAGGCCACCTCCTCGGTTAGGCGGGTCAGGTCACACCCTCGAGTAGTTGCTAACTGAACCCTGTCCAAGACACGACACCTGGGAGAAGCCGGCCACCCATCTATGGAAAGATTGTACGATCATGAAGGCTTTCAAGAATTCTAACATGTTCGACGGTAATCATGGCCCGGGCGGCGGCTCAGGCGGTGGCGATTTTCAGGGACAAGGCCCTCAAGGCAATCAAGGCGGCTATAATAAGCAATCAGGCCAAGGTAGTCAGCAGTAGCAGCAATCCGGGTATCAGAGTAACCCAAAGCAGCTGAGCAGTGGGCAGTATCACGTATTCACCACCAGTTTATGCAAAAGGGACCTGAAACTTCATAAGAGAGCCGTGAATGCTGTTGAACCGGCGGTTCCACGTTATTTGAGATGGTCTGAGAAGCCTATTTTGTGGAGTACGGAAGATCACCCTCCCCAGGTTGATAATCCGGGTCACCTGGCCTTGGTGGTGGCCCCTCAGGTTGGTGGATATAAATTCACTAAAATACTCATGGACGGAGTCAGTAGCATCAACATCCTCTATTACGAGACATTCCATCGCATGGGGTTGACTGACAAAAGTCTTAAGCCATCCAACATTGTTTTCCATGGAGTAGTGCCTGGTAAGTCGGCATATCCAGTTGGTAAGATCAAGCTGGAAGTAGCCTTTGGAGATGAGCATGATTCTAGGGCGGAGAAGTTAACTTTTGAAGTGGTCAAAATCAAAAGCCCATATCACACCCTGTTTGGACGGCCGGCTTATGCAAAATTCATGGCACGGCCGTGTTATGTCTATCTGCAACTCAAGATGCCGGGTTATAAGGGCACTATCATAGTGCATGGAAGTCGGAAGATAGCTTTGGAATGTGAAGAAGGTGATGCCGCTTACGCCGAATCTGTTTGTGCGACAGAGGAGTTGATGTTTTACAAGGATAATGTTGACCCGGCGGACATGCCATCTTTGAAAAAGCCAACTACAGAGCATGAGCCAACGCTGAAGTTTAAGTCAGCTGACGATACCAAGATGATTGATTTTGTGCTTGGCGACTCATCCAAACAATTCATTGTCAATGCTAACTTGGATCCCAAATAGGAAGGCGCGCTCATCGAGTTCATCCGTGAGAACCGGGACATCTTTGCATGGAAGCCTTCTGACATGCCGGGTGTACCGAGAGAACTCGCTAAGGAAACTCTGAATATTGGTCCAAAGTTTAAGCCGGTCAGGCAGTTTCTTCGGCGGTTCAACGAGGAAAGGCGCAAGGCTATTGGAGAAGAGGTGCCCCGGCTCTTGGCGGCCGGGTTTATTGTTGAAGTTTTTCACCCAGAGTGGTTGGCTAACCCGGTGCTTGTGCTAAAAAAGAACGGCACTTGGCGTATGTGTGTGGATTACATAGATTTAAGCAAGGCTTGTCCGGCTGATCCTTTTGCTCTCCCTCGTATTGATCAAATCATTGATGCTACGGTGGTTTGTGAGTGTTTGAGTTTTCTGGAGGCTTATTCTAGCTATCATCAGATCAAGATGGCAGTAAAGGACCAGGAGAAGACGACTTTCATTACCCCGTTTGGAGCCTTCTGCTATGTATCTATGCCTTTTGGGCTTAAGTGTGCCCAGGCGACTTATCAGCGATGTGTGCAGAACTGTCTTCATAATCAGTTTGGGCGTAATGTTCATGCTTATGTAGATGATATAGTGGTGAAATCCAGAGAGAAGGAAACTCTGGTAGATGATCTGAAGGAAACCTTTGATAACCTCCGGGTCTACAAGATGATGCTTAACCCGGCCAATTGCGTTTTTGGAGTCCCAGCTGGAAAGCTTTTGGGTTTTTTTGGTGTCTAACAGGGGCATTGAAGCTAACCCAGAGAAAATTAAGGCGATTACATCTTTGGGTAAGCCGGCGTGCATCAATGACGTTCAGCGGGTGGCGGGTCGTGTCGCAACTTTAAGCCGGTTCATAAGCTGGTTAGGTGAGAAGGCTATGCTGTTGTATCAAATGATGAAGAAGATGGATAATTTTGTCTGGAGTGGCGCTGCTAACTCTGCCTTTGAAGATCTGAAAAGATAGCTCGCCGAGCCACCGGTTCTTGCTGCTCCCATTGGGAAGGAGCCACTGTTGTTATATGTGGCTGCTAACGCACGTGCTGTCAGTGCGGCCATTGTTGTAGAGCGCAAGGAGGCTGGCAAGGAACATCCGGTTCAACGGCCGGTTTATTACGTCAGTGAGGTGCTCATTGAGTCCAAGCAGAGATATCCACATTGGCAGAAGCTTGTTTATGGGGTGTTCATGGCAAGCCAGAAGCTTAAGCATTACTTTCAGGGTGATCCCATCACTGTGGTTAGCTCTGCTCCTTTAGGAGATATTATTCAAAATAGAGAAGCCACATGAAGAGTCGCCAAGTGGGCCATTGAACTTGAGTCTCATGGTTTAAAGTATGTGCCACATACTGCCATCAAATCTGAAGCACTGGTGGACTTCATTAATGATTGGACGGAGTTGCAGATACCTCAAGAGAAGCCAGACAACACATATTGGACGATTCATTTTGATGGGTCCAAGCAATTGGAAGGCTCGGGGGCTGGAGTTGTTTTAACTTCTCCTCGAGGTGACAAGTTTTGTTATGTGTTTCGGTTGATGTTTCCTTGTACTAACAACACAGCTGAGTATGAGGCCGTACTCCATGGTCTTCGAATGGCTAAATAAATGACTTTAAGCCGGGTATGGTGCCTTGGCGACTCAGATTTGGTGGCTCAGCAAGTATCAGGCAAGTGGGATTCCAAGGATCCTCTCATGGCGGCTTATCACCGTGAGGTTGACGCTATTGCTGGACACTTCAAGGTTTATCAAGTGGAGCACATCGACCGCAGAAAGAACGAAGCGGCCGATGCTTTAAGCCGGTTGGGATCTCAACGTAAGCCGGTGTCGCCTAACACTTTTTTAGATGTTCTGCATAACCATTTTGTCAAGTTGCCTATAGAGGAAGATTTGGCTGTTCTAGACCCGGAGGCACAATTGGTGGCAGCTCTTCATGTCATTCCAGATTGGACAGCGCCGTATTTAGCTTATATGACCCAGGGTGAGTTGCCGGAGGATGAGACCTTGGCTAGAAAGATAACCCGGCGGTCTAAGTCAATGACAATTTCCAATGGTGAGTTGTATCATCGCAGTATCACTGGAGCATTTCAACGTTGTGTCTCTCCTGAAGAAGGTCAAGAAATTCTTCGTGAGATCCATGTAGGAGATTGTGGCCATCATGCCGGCTCAAAGTCTCTTGTGGCCAAAGCTTTCCGTCATGGTTTTTACTGGCTAACGACTCACGCCGATGCAGAGGATATGGTCAGTAGGTGCGATGGGTGTCAAAAATTTGCACGACGAGCGCACATGCTGGCTCAAGAATTGCGGATGATTCCAATGACTTGGCCGTTTGTAGTTTGGGAGCTCGATATGGTTGGACCTTTCAAAAGATCCAAAGATAAAAAGACACATCTTTTGGTGGCCATTGACAAATTCACAAAATGGGTTGAGGCAGAGCCGGTTAGTAAGTGTGATGCAGCCACAGCGTTTCAGTTCATGAAAAAGGTGATCTTTCGTTTTGGCTTTCCACACAACATTATAACTAACAATGGTACTAATCTGTCCAAAGGTGCTATGGAGGAATTTTGTCAACGTGAGCACATCCGACTTGATGTTTCGTCAGTGGCTCACCCCCAATCTAATGGTCAAGCTGAGAGAGCAAATCAGGAAATCTTAAAAGGTCTCAAGCCCTGGCTTATGGTTCCTTTACAACGGACGCCAGGTTGTTGGGTGGAGGAGTTACCCTCGGCACTATGGAGCATCAATACCACCCCTAACAGGTCTACAGGTTATACGCCTTTCTTCATGGTTTATGGAGCAGAAGCAGTCCTGCCTAGTGACATCCGTCATGACTCACCCCGCGTGGCGGCTTACGTTGAAGCTGATAACGTGCAATCCCGACAGGATGCGCTTGACTTATTAGATGAGGAGCGAGACTTGGCAGCGGCCCGATCAGCAATTTACCAACAGGACTTGCGCCATTATCACAGCCGCCGGGTTATGTCGAGAACCTTTCAAGAAGGTGACCTGGTGCTCCAACTCATCCAGGATCAGTCTCATGCGCCCAAGCTATCCCCACCTTGGAAGGACGCTTTGTGGCCAGCAAGAACTTAAACAACGGGTCATATTACCTTATCGATGTTCGAGAGCACAAAGACTCACGTAAATCAGAGGAGGAGACCCACCGGCCGAGGAATATAGCTCATCTTCGTCCTTACTACACTTGAGCCACTGGCTCTCATAATGTACATACTTTGCCGTTGTATATATTATGATAAGTAATAAAGCATGACCTCTGTCCTTTTCATATTCAATGGTCACATATCCTTATTATTCTAATTATTAAACGACCAGTTGGGGGCTGATCGTATTCGAATCTAGCTTAACCCTCTCGGTCCGGCTCATGATTGTATTTGAATCTAGCCGTTAAAACCTCATGGTCACCAGGGGGCTTCCTGTTCAAACATAGGTCGTATTCGAACCAAAGAGAACATAGCTGTCGTAACCCTCTTGATCGGCGCAAAGCCAAACTCTCTAGGGGGCTTCTTGATCGTATCCGAATCATAGCTTAACCCCTTTTGGGTCCGACTTGGATCGTATTCGAATCAGGGTCGTTGAAAACCTCTCAAGGTAATTTGGGGGCTTCCTGTTCAAACATAGGTCGTATTCGAACTAAAGAGAACATAGCTGTCGGTACCCTCTTGATCGGCGCAACGCCAAAACCACCGGGGGCTACATGATCGTATTCGACTCCTAGCTTAACCCCTTTGGTCCGGTTTACTGATCGTATTCGAATCAGAAGCCTCCAAATTTTTCTTAATGCTTGATTTACATTGTTTGAAAGATACTCCTTTGTTTTACTTATTTTTTGTTGTCTCGAATCTAACTGTAAATATGGTTTCAATTTAAACCGACTCGGTTATTTGACAATGAATGGCCAAGGTATAACAGTCATCAGGAATATGGAAGTATTGACTTCTAAAAAGATTGGGTTGTTACCCTTACTGTCCGGGTCACATAAACCGACAGTCCGGAATCAAAGAACACATGTATGACATTGTCGTATATAAACTGATTTATTTGTGTTTTTTCTTTAATCAAGGGCTTTCCGGCCTTATTTATCTTTACATCTAGCCCTGATTATTCCATTATGGTAATTTCATAGTTATGTATTGGATGTTTTGACCTGTCCAGCGACAAACCGCCAGGACAGTTTCTCATCTTTTACATACAGGAACAGGTTTAAATGCTACAGATATGATAAAGGATATAAAGCATATATTGACATGATGGATAAAAATAGTCGTACGCAGTATGATATGCACGATGGAATAGGCAGAACATGCAGTTTCAAGCTAGCCTATTACAAGGCATTGGGAGCCCAAAAGGTTAGAACTATTATTATCTTAAGCAGATGTTAAGCTAAGGTCGGTTCATTAAGTCTTGGCCGGATTATTTGGACGGTTATGACTCCTCCCTCGCTGGTTCATCTCCCTCCACTGGTTGGAAGCTAGGCTTGGACCAGTCAAAGCCATGAAGAGCAACGAACTTAGCTTCAACATCAATTAGACCAGCCGGGTCAATTTCTAGGGCAAAGGTGTGTTGGCGAACCAGCGGGATGAGATCTGTCACTTTATACGAAGGAGTCGCCATCTTTTTATTATCAGCGTCAAGACCCGGCTGATACTTATCAATGTTGGTCTCGTCGCCAAGAATGGTAGCCTGAGGATGAAGTCCCTCACACAAGCAACAAAATCATCTTGGTCAAACGGAGTCCCTTCTTCCTTAAAGGGGGATACCCCTTAGCTACGTCCACTGGGTCTAGTTCCGGCACCCAGGCTTTGGAGCGGCTTAGAGCAGTTAGGGCTCCGGCTCTTGCACAAGACCGCTTGACCTCTTGGAATCTGGCGGGTAAGATAGATAACTTCTTCAAAACATCAATCAAGAGGTTTGGTCCTTGGTTGGCTGGGGAGATAATGGCAAGCGCACGTTGAGCTCCAGTGTATAGTTGCTCCACCAGGGTGTAAACCGCCTTGAGTTTTGTCAAGATGTTTTGGGTTAAGCAGGCGGCTTATATTTCTGGCAAAAATAGAGTTTCAATAAATAATACAATGACTCACCAAAGATTGCAGAGACCATCTGAGACACCTGGTTCTTTAAACCGGCGAGCTCCGTGGAAACCTCCTTGAGAGCCGCCTCGGCTGTTTCAGCATGCTGTATCAGCAAGGTTTTTTCATCGGCCCAAGATTTTTTCTATGCGTCAAAGCTGGTCTTCAGTTTTTCTTCTTTAGATATGCTCAACTGGAGTTTGGAGTCAGCATTTTTTGATCTCAGTCTCTTGAGCACCAACCGGGTCTTTGCATCAGTCAGTTGAGAACCCAATTCAGTTATGGCGATCTACACACATGCACAGGTGTGTCAAAAGTTTATTCCCATAAATGTCATAGTGATTAAAATTCCCAAGCACTTTGCAAAGCAACACTACTTGGCACTTGGGGGCTAATGTCTGTCAAAGCAATTCTTAAAAGGCAGAAATAACTCTTTTAAGTACCAAGCATTTTTCAGGTAACAACGCTTGGCACATGGGGGCTAATGCATGATATTCAGAAAACTTTTTTCTCTTGAGCCAGATATAAATATTATTTTGGACTAATTCAAGACGGCTATGAAGTTAAGTTAAGTACCGGCTCATTCATGAGGAATTAAGCCAGTCCTTGGGGACTACAGGTGCGAATTTATGCTAATCCATTGGACTTAGGGAAAATCTAAGACAAAGCATCAACCTATATCACAAGTCTATAGATCATTCATAATCCGGAGACTTGGGGGATGGTAGAGCATATGTAAACTAATGAATGCCGGAGAACATACCTCATATTTCAGTTGCAGCTACTAGACCATCTCAATTTCAGAGTCACGGCTGGAGTGCACATGACTGAGGTATCCATATAGCACGTCACTAACGCTTAGGTGAGCATAGTGAGAGACATCAAACCGCACTTTCTGCCTTTCCAAAACCTCTTGCTTAGCAGAATGACTGGCCAATACAGTTGGATTGCCCGGTTCAACAAATCTACTTCCAGTAATTAAAACATCACCATCATAAGTCACCGGCGGGTTAGCTGAGCTCGACGGTTCAATAGTAGACGGGTTGAGAGTAGTTTCATTAACAGACGGTTCAGGAGGATCTATTTGAACATTGACTGCAGGGTCTTCTGGTGCTTCAGGTTGTTCAGGAGTAGGAGTTGGTATTGCCGGTTCAGGAGCTGGGTCTTTCGGGTCTTCCGCCGGCTTAGCCACCCTGGCCTTCTTGGGCTTTGCTTCACCGCTAAGAAGAACTTTATGAGTTAGTATAATGATACAGACTTAAAGATGCAGAAGAAAGATAATTTGCTTTACCCAGGGGCAGTCTTGAAAGCCGAAAATTGAGTTTGAGAGGAATCACAAAAAGAACGAGAGACCCCCTGCAAAAGTGAAGTCACAATTCAAAAGAGCAAGGAAGTAGATTCATTGACAAAAGCAAAAATCAAAGGTGAAAGAAACATCATTCTGGCATTTCCTAGGAGTTTTTGGTAAGCCGGAGGGCAGTTCATTATCGTCATTGGTCCGGGCCTGACGACGGCTCTCATGTTCCTGCTTTTCCAAAAGAAAATGAGGATCCAAATAAGCCAAAGGGTGTGAAAACCTTACTTTCCGGGTTACAAGTTGAGGTTTCTGTCTTGGCAAAGGTTCTGAGTCGGAGGAAATAGTTACCTCTTCTTCTACTGCATGGCTGGCCCCCGTGTCGTCCTGGCAGTAGTCAGTGTCAATAAGGTTGTTAAAAAACAGGCCAAGAGAGTCAAGGGCTACCTCCGACTCAGAGACATCATCCAGCTTGAACATATCAGAAGCAGTTCTTTTCTTCTTGGTTTTTTGGGTTGTCTTCTTGGCGGCTATGGTGGCGTCTCTAGCCTTCTTGGCAGCTTCATGATCATATTTGGCCTTCCAAAAGTCAGATTTGGCATGTAGGCCAATAATAGTTTAAAAGTCATGCAAGTACTTAACTACTGGAGGAAAAAGGGAGTCAAGGGGATTTACCTCTGGTGTCGGGTTAAGTTTGCAGAAAGGATTCAATCCGACATTACTGTAGTCCTCGTATTTACTATTTACGAGGCTGGTTGACATTTCAACAATGGCTTCTTCAGTCAGTTGTATAGAGCTATGATGCAAAGGGTCATCTGGTCCTCCGGCATAGTTATACATCAAGGAAGAGCGGCGGCTCAGAGTAATGACCCGCCATGCGATCCAACAACGGATCAAGTCAACTCCAGTTAGGCCATTTCCCAACAAGGCTTGAATCCTTTTTATGGATGGGAGGAGCTTCTTACGTTCAGCGGTAGTAAGCTTGTCAGGGAGCACAAACTTAGAGTCAAGACGCTCCGCGCGATAACCCGGCATTGGTTTTTCATAAGCTAGCGACATGTCTTTGCAATAAAACCAAGTTTGATTCCAATCCTTGGTATGGCTTGGTAAGACTACTAAGGGAAAGACAACACCCTGTCGGTGCTGAATCAAAATTCCACCAAGTTCCAAGATAAGGCCGTTGGTGCATTCATTTTGGCGGTTCAGATAGAAATACTCTCTAAAGAGTTCAATAGTAGGTTCTTCTTGAAGATAAACCTCACAGGGAAGTTGAAAACTATAGATATTGGCTACGGAGTTGGGTCCAAGATCTTGTGGATGAAGCTTGAAAAAATGCAGAACATCCCTGAAGAATTTTGAGCCGGGTGGTGAAAAACCCCGGTTCATATGATCAGTAAAGATGATGACTTCACCGTCTTTGGGCTGAGGTCGTTCTTCGGCCGGGTCAGGAGCACGATAGGACATAATTTTCTTCTCTGCTAAATATCCGATGGTGACAAAATCCTTCAAAGTGTCATCAGTGACGGTGGAAGGGACCCAGATGCAGACTGTTGGCGTCTTCGACGGCATAAAGAAAAATGACAAGCTGAAAAGAAAGTAATTTGCCGGTTCAAATTAATTGGTGGAATTACAGGTTAATGATTATAGTACAGATGAGTAATGGCGGCTTAAGTAAGGGCTAATGATATATGAAGGAAAAATGAGCCGACATGATAAGCCGCCATGGCTAAAGATATTTGAAGGTTGCCTGAGACAGAATTGGCTAAGTACTGAGATAAACAAGTTTCGCAGGCTGTTGCTACTATTTTAGATCAAGATGGTTCAAAAAAGAAAAATAAATCTAGACCTAAAAACCAGCACAGAGGAGTTCATTAGTTCTAAGGAGGCCTTTGTACAAGAAAAAGGGATCTGCTAGCATCTGGAATGGATGAAAATCAACTACCGCATGAGTTCCATACTTCTTTTAGATCAAAGGAGGATGCGGTGGAGAAACTACAAAGAATCCGTGATGAACATCGAAGAACACAGAAGGAACTCGCAAACCCTAATGCAGATCTAAGGTATGGGAAATCAAGGACTTACGGGCGCAGATCTACTGCGGAGGATCACCGCCGTTTTCTCTGGACAAACATAGGTTGATGCAGCGGCCAAGGTTGAGGACGACGGTGAGTGCTGCGGCGGCGGTGGAGTTCGAGCGTCGAAAGTTGCGAGAGGAAGAAGACGATGAAAAGGGAGAGAATGAGAAGAAGACCGGTGACGGCTATTTATAAGGAAGGACTGATAAGTGAGCGTGAAAAACGAGGAGGCCGAAAACATGGTTATCCAGCTACCCAGGTGCCTCGATTCTCAGAAAGGCATTAAAGAAAAAGTTCCGTTAAAGATGACGTGGTGGCTGGTTTCCGAAAAATCTGGAGATGACATCATGGAGGGTTACAATTGTTGGAGATTGACAAGGACAAAGTTCAAATCAACCTGGGGCCTAATGTTGGGGATATGACTACCAGGTACGACCCGCCCAGGAGGGGCCGGGTCAATCACAATGGCGGATTACTTAAAGGAAGCCCGAAGAGTATACAAGGTGACGATTTACGATAAGGCTTGTAGTAGGCCCAAGCCCAGAGGCGGCTTAAGGCCCGTAAGTATAAACCACCATGTATGAATAAGACTTGTAAAGTAAGGCATGTAAAAGATGTCACTGAGCCGGACACGTTGTATGAGCTGGCCGGGACTCTGTAGGCCGCAGGGCGTCAACCCATGTATATAAGGGGACGACCCGGCGGCGGCTTAGGGAAAGAAACAACCGGTCGAGAGCCAAGCTAGCGTATTTCGCTCCTTGGTCATCGAAACCTAGCAATACCACATCAATTGGACTAGGCTTTACCTTCACCGCAAGGGGCCGAACCAGTATAAACCTCTCATGTCATTTGTCCCGATTAACCCCTTTAAGCTTCCTAGTTGCGATGGATCCACGACTAAGTCCTTTCACTAGGACATCTGCCGTGACAATTCCATGACAATATCAGTTCAAGAGAAAGCAGCACTGAAATAATACAAAGCGTGGGAAACTAAACGACACAACAAGATTTCAGATGGGTATCACGGGTCTACATGTACAACAACACTATTGGCCCTGTTATGATGCTAGTAATGTGCATGATATAAGAAGTCAACTGTATACACAATTGAAATTGAAATCAACAGAGCTATTTATAAGAGCAAACCTATTAAAGAAACATGCGTAAACATACCTGTTGTGCCGTTGGAGTTTCCATTGGATAGTTCAATTTAAAAGTAAGCTTGTATGAGTAAATACAGTTATACAAGAGCAAAGCAGTATGCATGATAGCAATGGAATCTTAAATGAGAACAATTGTTCTCCAGGTTTAAGCACTTGTTCTACATGAACAGAGTACAGTAAGACGCAAGCATATAGTACTTAAAATAAAATGAGCTCATAGACCTTACCACATTCTTGGTTTGGGACCAGTAAACAACAAGGCGTTCCCAGTCATCGTCCAATAAATGTGTCTCAGGAGAACGTAAGGGAATTTGATGAGTTTCTTTGCCAGTGAAGTACGTTTTCTTCAGGTAATTCCGATACTGCCTCCAAGCATTCTTAAAGATAGCAGAGGTATTAACACAGGTTACCTCATCCTGAGTTTCCAAATCGGTCCTTCTCTATAGAGAAAAATGGAAAAATTTGTTGTATTATAACCATCATGGAGGTAGAATGTATGGGACAAAGCAAAGTAATTGCCATGAATAACATTACTTACACATAACTCCTGGACAAACACCTGCAACTGGCATTTTCCTTCATCTTTAGTATAATATTTCCATGATGGGAAGATACGCACATAGGATTTAACAACATCAAATGCGATAGATGCTAAACTATGAATGGCTGGTTGTGCTTCCTCCATAGGAATAGGTGTACTAACTGGTGGAGTTGGGGTTTGCCGTGGTAGTACTGGCGCTTTGGGTACTGGAGCTTCCTTACTAACTGCTCTTGTTTGGGAGCTCTGTGGTGGAGATTGTGCTGTGTCAAGAGGAACTGGGTTACTATCTACTGGGGTTGGGGTTAGATTGAGTGAAGCTGGTTCTGTGTCCATCGCAGTAGGGGTAAAATCTGCGAGAGTCTAGGTTATGTGTGGTAGGGCTGATTCTCGTGCATGTACAACTGGGATGCTATCTCCACCAAGAGGTAGCACTATTTTATTTGAAGACCGTGTTTTTACTACGCTAGATACTGCCATCACCCGCTCCAATTCAAATGGCTGATAAACAGGAAACATAATTGAATGTACATACATTGTATGAGAGACATATGCAATAGATAGTGTGGCAAAAAGAGGGCATTAAATAATTCGCGTGTATATTGTTTAACTAAAATGGATAGCATGACATAATTTCACATATATGATGTCTATCTATACTGGATAGCATAGCATAACATAATTCAAAGATATGATGACTAACTAAACAGGATCGCATGACATAATTCACATACATGTTATCTAAGTAACCATGATCGCATGATTTAATTCACATATGTGATTTATATGCTAAGCGGAGGGCATTCGCATATATGATGTCTGAACTAAGAACATGGTGTTGAATATTGTGTATATGATGTCTAAACTATGCAATGCAAGACACCATATGCATGATATGAGCAGTAGAACCGTACCAAGTTAGAGCATACACCTCGGTGGGGGAATAGGACTGGTCATGTCTCTCTGAATCCATCTCTGAGGAGCTATCGGGACCCAGCAAGAGATCTGATTCGACAGGTAGCACTGTCTGCTCTGAAGGCCTTGTTTTCACTCCAGATTTTTCCATCACCCACTCAAATGGCTGATTCACAGGAAGAGTAGTTTAATGTACAAACATTGTCGACAAATGGAAATTTAATGAAGAAAAGGATGGGCTAGATATCATTCAAATATATGATGCCTGGTTAAACAGGATGGCATTGCACATTTCACATATATTATGGCTGGCTAAAAGACATGAGACTGCATAATTCCCATATATATTGAAACTAAACAGGTGGCATTACAGAACATGTCTAAACTAAGCAGATGACATATATGATGTCGATAGTAGGCACTGCAAGGCAACATATGTATGATATGACTAACATCGCCATGCCAGGTTAGAGCAAAAACCTTGGGAGTTAATAGGAGTGGCCAACTACTTCTGAATCCGCCTCAGAACAGATATCTTCCTTTGTATTACAATCTGGAGAGGGGGGGAGGGTTTTCCATTGAACCCACCATGGAGCGATGTTTGCATGACATTGTATTGCCACGCCAAACTGTTCTCTTTTTCTCTACATGTTCAGCATGACTGTGTACAATATCTGACATGCATACAAAAAAACATAGTGAGATCATGTAAGGAGAGCATGCAGAAATCTAGAGTAATGGTAACAACCAGTTGATGGATCCAAAAATAATGATAGCAGGCTGATGATTGCTTTAATTTAATTAAAATAAGATGATGATTGCTTTACTATTTGTTTCCCACCCAAGATGAACAACATAGGCATACCCTAGGTGAAGCAGATATTAGACATAGATACTATTCATTGCTGCCTTAATATGTGCCCCACAACTAATTTAGAACTCAAGTTTGAACATCAATTTGGACCTGACTTGGAGTCTAAGAGGTGAACAAGACAATAAAGTAGCAGGTAATATTAAGCAATGCATAACATAAGCAGAAACAAAAGAGTGCGACCTCTCTTGTGGACCCGTGTACTCCTCAGGTTCATTTGCTGAGTCGATGATGGTGATGCCGTTGCGGTGGGTGCCGACGGCACGGAGGGAGATCCGAGGCGGCAAAAGACGGTCATGAGTCATGATGTCTGGTTTTGTGGGTGCTTCTGTCGATGGAGCAACTCAGGTGAGGTGGACGACATCGCGGCAGAAGCAGGACAAACCACACAAAGTTTTCTTCGACACCTACCTGTAACTGAAGTAATTCTGTAAGGGCTCATTTGGCTTGCATGATTCTAAAAATGCAGGGATAGGAGGAAAAGAACCGGAATAGGATAGGAGTGCACCTGGGAAATAGAGCATTTGTGAACACAGGATTTCTGTCAACTTGGGTGTTTGGTTCACAGGAAAAGGAGGAGCAGAGGAATGCAAAGAAACATGGCCAAAATAAAGTGAAACCATATGAAAGCGTGTATAGTTAGAATGTTATTCTGCCACTAATGCACTTGGTCTTGTTTTCATGCATAGGATTTTGAAAAGTAGGTCCAGGTGGATGTTTTGCTCCATTCCTTTCAACAAAATGCATGAATAATTGAATAGTAGAGTGCCATAGGAAAATTTCCTATTGCTATGTTTTTCTGTTGAACCACAATAGCCCTAATGGATTGACATGAATGTAGAGTAGTAAGTGGTGCGACAAGTGTACAACCTCTTTGTCGTAGCCGTGTCGACCTCAGCTTCATTGGGTTGGTTGCTGAAGAAGTTGAGGCAGAGGTGGCTGTCGGAGGTGTCCAGGGCACTGCTCTGTTGTGATGAGGAATCTGTAGACGGCGTCCAGGGCACTGCTCTATTGTGATGGATCATTCCGTCCTTGGAGCAGCTCCGGTGAGCCGTATGATGTCAAGGCTGAAGCAGCACAAGACAGACATTGTTAATCTCAACTGGGATTCTAATAGCATCTCCAATATATGATGTAAAATCCATTATCGAGAAGTGATAGATGTAAAATTTACATCACCAAAAACCACCTGACTACAACAGATGAGGTAAAAACTGTTGACTCTGAACTTAACTGTCGAAACTGAAATTTACTATGGAATCTGAATGTTACTGTCGAAACTGAATGCAATGGTAGCAGAGAGGCACTTCACATGGGATAGTTTAGGGAGGGCCTACAGTTCATCTTCAGCCTGCAGCCCCGTGAGCCGCCAGCCACCACCGGCCGAACCCCGCGCCGCCTTGCCGCCCCGAAACAACTACCCACCGCCGGTCCGCCGCCAACTCGCCGCCTCGAAACAACTCCCCACCGCTGGTCCGCCGCCGCCTCGCCGCCCCGAAAAAACTCCCCACCATCGGTCTGCCACCGCCCCGGCTAGCCCTCTAGCCCCCTCCCCGCGCCAAGCTTTTTCTCCGGCGATCCCCATGGCACCGCCCCACCACCACGCCCGCCCCACCGCCGGTGAGAAACACCTCACCCAGAACCCTAAGATAGATAGTGGGGTACCTCTCCGGTGAGCCCCCCTCCCCGCTGCGGGTGGTTCTTCCTTAACTCCGACGAGACCCACCACCCCCTGAAAATCGACTGACCCAAAAGTCGATTCAGTCGACTGAAGTGTAGCTAAATCGGAGCAGAGCAGCATCACGAGCGAGGGGGATAGTAGCAGTGCGAGCGAGCGAGATCCGAAGCAGCAGAAGCAGTGCGAGCGAACGAGCGAGAGCTGGAGCAGCAGTAGAAGTGCGAGCGACTGAGCAACAGCCGGAGCAGCAGCAGCTGATCCGGCTAGTATGGCTGCTACCGCCGAAGGGGCCTCACACGGGGAGAGCCGCCATGGAGATGTGGCCCGCGGTGATGGCTTCGAGGTAGCCGTTCCACGGGGGTGCAGGATGGAGCACTGTCGGCGCTGGGAGGTCAAGTTAAGGAGAAGGTGCGATGCGATGGGTGTACAACCTCTTTGGTGGCGCCGAGTAGGCCTCGGCTTCGTCTGAGGAGTCGATGAGGATGATGCGGTTCCGGTGGAGCAGGTTAAGGCGGCGTTGTGGGGATGGAGCAGCCGCGATAGATGAGGCGATCATCGGAGCAGCTCCTTGGAGGTGGAGGACAGGGCGGCTGAACCGGCGGGACGACGGGATGGACGACGGATCCTCATCCGGGAGGCGGATGAGGGACGTCGAGCTGTTGTGGTGGACGATGTCATCGGGGAAGAGGCTCCGGCTGGGCAGCGGTGATGTGGCGGACGGAGCAGGGTGGGGTTTCGCGGCTGGAGCTGAGAGGTTATGGCCGCCAGATTTCGAATGGGGAAAAGGGGGCGATGGGAGGGGGAATCATGACTTAGGGATGTGCTTGTCCAAAATGCAGGGTGTGTTACAAAAGTACCCCCACCAATTTGAACTAACGGCCCTTTTGGCTCAGGGTTTGAAGGGGGATTTCGCGTGTCGGGATTTGGCAGCTGGAGGGAGTTTTCGCGCGCGTTGTAATTTTGGGATAGCAAGGTGCGGGTTGTGAAGGCGCCAATTTTGGGAGCCTGATATCAGAATTTTCGGGATATAACAAGGCACGGGTTGAATTAGGGACAAGCCTAATGTGTAATATTGTACTTGTACGTACCAAATCAATTCGCACTTCCCTCAACGAAAAAAAACAAAAAATAAAAACTATTCACACCACACAAAGAGAGAGTCTTGTCCCGTTTTACTATACAAATGCTATTCCAAGCTACTCCCTCCTTCCATTTATATAGGGCCCAATGTGTTTTTCTAGGCTAAATTTGACCAACCAAATATTATAGCAATAATATATGACATGCAACTTACACAAAGCACACCGTTAAATTCATGTGTGAAAGGAGCTTTCAATGATATATGTTTCACATTGTGCATGTCATGTACTATTAATCTTGTCAATAGTCAAAGGCGGTCTTAAAAAATGCATTAGGCCCTCTATAGATGGAAGGAGGGAGTATGGATCCATGTTATGTCCAATTAAATTTTTTCGCTGGCTGTATAATGCATGTAACCTACTCATGCCAACACATTAGTGCATTCCAAATGTTTATACTACCGCTGCAATTCAAACTGAATTTGAATTCGTTTCTCTATTTCAATAAGAATCTACAATCATGATTGTTGCCAACTTCGACCATCATTTATGTATTACCTTAACAACACACTACATGATTACTATAGAGATAAATATAAACTATGTGTACTATATGAACTCGAATTCAATCTTTTGAATACACTTGATGTTGATTCCAAATAATAATACATTTGTTGTACTAACTATATATTCATAATCTAAACCATGTTCCATACGTACACCGTGTTTATCACACAAAGTATAGTGCCCCGCCCCCTACATTATGACAAGTATTTAGCCCTGAGCTGCAAAAGCCACACGTTAGCCCAAATTATAATCAATGTTCTACATTATGATATCTTCTTCAAGTATCCGTATCCACTTCTTTATAATGAATTATGATCTATGTTCGTCTTTAACACATTCACGATCCTCTTCTCTTTGTAGCTAGCTTGTAACACCCACAATGCAGCTATATCTCCCACGTGTCGGGGCACGACTTAGAGGCATATCCGCATGGTAGTTTTGTCGCAAGAGGGGCAATCTTCACACAATCCCATGTACTGAATAAGAAAGGGATAAAGAGTTGGCTTACAATCGCCACTTCACACAATACATAAATAATTTATACATCATCCGAATACACTCAAAGACCGAGTACGGCCAAATCCAACAGAAAAGGAAGATAAACCCAAAAAGGTAGATCCCCGATCGTCCCAACTGGGCTCCACTACTGATCATTAGGAAACGAACATAATAACGACCCAGATCCTTGTCGAACTCCCACTTGAGTTCGGTAGAATCACCTACACTGGTATCCTCGGCACCTGCAACTGTATGGAAGTATCCGTGAGTCACGAGGACTCAGCAATCTCACACCCGCGAGATCAAGACTATTTAAGCTTATGGGTAGGAGAAGGTAGTGAGGTGGAGCTGCAGCAAGCACTAAGCATATATGGTGGCTAACATACACAAATAAGAGCGAGAAGAGAAGCAACGCAATGGTCGAGAAGCTAGAAGTGATCAAGAAGTGATCCAGAAACTACTTACGTTCAAGCATAACAAAAGACTGTGTTCTCTTCCCGGACTTCGCCAAAAAGAGACCATCACGGCTACACACGCGGTTGATGCATTTTAAATAAGTCAAGTGTCAAGATATCTACAACCGGATATTAACAAATTCCCATCTGCCACATAACCGTGGGCATGACTCACGAAAGTTTATACCCTAGAGGGGTGTCCCAACTTAGCCCATTGTAACACCCCGGATGTAACTTGCCATATTTGTAACTCCGACTCTTGCCATTTCCGGCTTTAAGTTATGAGATTTCCTTAGTGGTTGGGTTTTTTCCCTTCATTTTGTCTTTTGTTCATGTCATGCATTTCATATCATGTCATCATGTGCATTGCATTTGCATACGTGTTCGTCTCATGCATCCGAGCATTTTCCCCGTTGCCCGTTTCACAATCCGACACTCCTACATGCACCCGCGCACCCCTCTTGTCTCTTTTCGTGAGCGAGTGTTAAACGTTCTCGACATGGACCGAGATTTGCCAAGTGTCCTTGGTACACCAGCGATAGACCGCCTGTCAAATTTCGTTCCATTTGGAGTCTGTTTGATGCTCCCACGGTTAACCGAGTAACCGCAAAGGCCTTTTGTGTGTTCCAGCCCAACACCCCTCCAAAACAGCCCAATAACCCATCTAAACAACTTCCATGTCCTCCGCCGTCGGACCACGATTGTGTGCGAGAAAACTACACCTCATTTGGACACTCCAAACTCCATCTACCTATAAATATGTGCCTCTCCCCCGAAATTTGGGTCCAAACCCTTGTCTTCTTCCAACTCGCGCCGCCAGACAAGTCCGTCCGCGCCGGACGTGTCCGCCGGACGCGTCACCCCGGCCAATCCACCGCCGCCACGTCAGCCGCCGCCTCCCCGCACCCAATCCACCACCACCACGTCAGCCGCCGCCACCCTCTCTCTCCTCCGCGCCCGCAGCCGGCCCGCGTGTCGCCCGCGGCCGCCCCGCGCCCGAGGCCGCCACTCCGCCGCCGCCCATCCTCTCCCCGCCACCGTGCCACCTCACCGGCGCCGTCCGCCTCGCCCGCCGCCCCGCGCCTGGGCCACTCCACCACCGCCTCGCCGCCACGCCGGAGGCCGAAGCTCGTCGTCCGCCTCCGCCCTCCGCCGCGTCGCGCCGGATCCGGCCGGATCTCGCCGCCCCCGACCTGCCGGCGTCCTCTCCGTCCATCTCCGGCAAGTTCTCCGGCGACTACTCCGGCATGCCTCAAAAACCGTGCCAAGGTAACCCTAGATCCGGAGGGTGAGAAATTCCTCTAAGTCTTGTCCTGAAATATTTTATGCCCCTGTTCATCGCATTGTATCTCGGTTACCATGACTCCGATTCATGCATATGATATATCAAATCATTCGTCTCGTTGAGCTCTCCATGGTAGAGGTATTTCCATGCATGTTACTATCTGTTATGATGCAATTTCAATTGATGCAAGAGTGCTATAAATTGTTCACTGCTGGTACTTATCAGATTATGAGGTTTTGTCATTTTTGTTGCATTTGATGTGTGCATCATATGGGCATGAAGTCTACAAGAGTTTTTAACTACATCATGCCATCTTTATAGGGGTGCATTTATTGTATTTTTGCGATCTATGTGGTGACTAGCACAAGCATGCAAACTAGGCTACATGATATTGCTGTTTTCAAGGACTTGGGATTTTGCCAAGTCTTTGCCTGCTGTTATTTTGATGCCATGTAAACTTAATGCTACATAGTGATCCATACTTATTTTGAGATGCTTTAGTAAGGATGTTTTAAACATGTGGTTATGCTCTATCCATCCATGCCCCTGTTTGCATTTATGGAGTGCTCTAGAATGTCTTGTTCTTGCTCTACTTTTGCTATAAAATGTTCCTGGCAGAATGTTAACATGATAATCAATTTTGCCATGGTTGTTGCTAGTGATCCATGTATCCTATGACCTTGATCTTGCCATGGTTAGCTTCATGAACATGTCATCTTGCTGTTGGTATGCTAGTTTTGTCATGAAATGCTTTATGGTGAGTGGTTTGAGCTCACAAAGTTGCTATCATAATTCTGTTAATAAAACTTGCTATGTTTACATGGGTGCCATCTTATCTTCTATACCTTTTTGGCTCATCATCAGTAAGGGACTTTTGATATATGCTTTGAGTAGAATGATGCCATGCGTTGGTTTGCTATGATATGTTCCTCTAGGATGATGTTTGCTTGCTCTAAACATTGCTTCCTGGTGTTGTTTTTGACATGTTAGTAATTTCTCTGTCTGTGAAGCTGATATCTTTTGCACTTTTGCCATACTTGTTTGAACCTGTTCTATTGTGATTTAGCCATAGCTCAGTGTTCATGTTTTGTCAAGAATCTATTGTACATCACTGTCATATACTTTGTTGTTATGTTGGGGTATAGTACCTTAGTTTTTTGTTGCATTCTATGTAGCATTGTGCTGTTAATCGCAGAATAGCACCATCCTTGTTTTGCTTTCCATTTGCAAACCGTACATCCGTTTCCGGTGACCTTTATATCGATTTCGACCGAAATCATCTCATCTTTACAGTGGCACACTTGCTTTGCCAAGTTGATGCTTTGACCATTCTTTCCCTTTCGGAGCTCGCATATGCATTGCATACCTATGCCTATTGTATATTGTCATTGATAAAAATGGAAGGTTTGGGTTAACACAATGTCTTGCATATCATGCCATGTTTTGCATCATGTTGCTTGTGCATTGCACCATGATTGATTGTTGTTCCTTTGCTTGTGTTCTTGCTTTGGGTAGAGCCGGGAGACGAGTATGTAACCGAGGAACCAGTTGAGTACGCTATCGAGGATCAAGCTTTCGACAACTCTGAGAACTTTGCAGGCAAGATGACCATACACTTGAAATCACTTCTATCTTTGCTTGCTAGTTGTTCGCTCTATTGTTATGTCGCTCTACCTAGCACTTGCTATATCATGCCTCCCATGTTGCGATGTCAAGCCTCTAACCCACCTTTCATAGCAAACCATTGTTTGGCTATGTTACCGCTTTTGCTCAGCCTCTCTTATAGCGTTGCTAGTTGCAGGTGAAGATGAGGTGTGTTCCATGTTGGAACATGGATATTGTTGGGATATCATTATTATCTCTTATTTACTTTAATGCATCTATATACTTGGTAAAGGGTGGAAGGCTCGGCCTTATGCCTGGTGTTTTGTTCCACTCTTGCCGCCCTAGTTTCTGTTATATTGGTGTTATGTTCCTTGATTTGGTGTTCCTTACGCAGTTGGGTGTTATGGGAACCCCTTGACAATTCGCCTTGAATAAAACTCCTCCATCAAGGCCCAACCTTGGTTTTACCATTTGCCTACCTACCACCATATACCTTTCCCTTGGGTTCTGCAGGCTCAAGGGTCATCTTCATTTTAAACCCCCCGGGCCAGTGCTCCTCTGAGTGTTGGTCCGAAATAGGCAACCTGCGGGGCCACCTCGGGGCAACTTTAGGGTTGGTTTTACTCGTAGCTTGACCTATCCAGTGTGCCCTGAGAATGAGATATGTGCGACTCCTATCGGGATTTGTCGGCACATCGGGCAGCTTTGCTGGTCTTGTTTTACCATTGTCGAAATGTCTTGTAACTAGGATTCCGAGACTGATCATGTCATGGAATTTTCACGGCAGATGTCCTTAGTGTCAGGACTTAGTCATGAGGCCAACGCATCTTTGTAGTAGCTTGAGAGGGGTTGAGCAGAATCGAGAGACGCAACACAAGACAAGGATTTAGACAGCTTCGGGCCCCGGGAAACATCATCTGGTAATAGCCCTACATGATGTTTGTGGCTAGATCTCATTATTCTCATGAGAGAGTCACCGCATAAGCCGGCTCCCCCTTTGTGTCTAGCCCTAGGTATTGTTTCTTGTTGCTTGTCATTCTTTGGGGAGCCCTGCCCCTCCTTATATAAGTTGAAGGGGCGGTTTACATGACTAGTCCTAGTAGGACTAGGATTACTCTATTACAAGTGGAGTCCTAGTCTTGCTTCCTTTGTAGGAGAATATTCCTTATGTCTTCCTCTTAAGCCGGCCCACCATAACATGAGCCGGCCTTCTAGGCCTTGGGCCTTGTCATCCATCTGAAACACCCGCCGGGTCACCAATGAGTCTTCAGGCTTGTGAGTCGTCACACTAGTGAACCGCCAGACACATGAGTCGCCAATCTTCTGGCGGGTTGCCAATGATACGCTAAGTCCGGACGGGTCATATATCCCGCCGGGTCATACCGCAGGGTATATCCCCGACATTAGCCCCCAGTTTAATTTGGATTTATCCATGTTAAACTGATCCTGCAAATCAAGACCAACTTTGACAGATTATACGACGGGTCGAAGGTTCTTCTGAGCCGGCATTTGATCATCGTTAAGTCCTTGTCATTTCGTTGTTGATATGTACATGTCCATGATCTCATAGCAAATCTTCTTTAGCAGATATGTTTCAACTTTGTCAATGCAAAAAATCCAGATACTTCTTTTGAAAAGTCCAGGTCAATAGGCCAGCTTCAGAGTCAATTTGCTGACATTGGTCTCTTGTAGAAATATTGTGAAGAATAATCCGCTTGAGTCGACTTCCAAAGCGTTGGCTTAAGAAATATTGGTCTTGAAATACTCATCTGATATTCAGCCGGGTTGAAGATGTAGAACTTGCCGATTTAATATTACCAAAATTGCCAGTTTTTAAATATTGATGGCATCGAGTCATAATTGTTGCTGACGCCGGGTCATAATGATTGGTGACACCGGGTCAATCTGATTTTCTCAAAACTGAGAATTCGAAAGTATTTCTCCTTATATCCGTGTTACATGTAGCCCCCAAGTGTCGGGTTGTCATGCTTGCATCAACCTGGGACTTGTAATTGTCTTATGCTCACAAAAACTTCAACTAGTGTAGCCCCCAAGGGCCGGGTCATTTATGCAATGATGAGCAGGGACTTTGTAGCTGAAGACTTGAGCAGTGACATGTAGCCCCCAAGGGCCGGCTCAGTAAGATAATATTGAGCTAGGACTTTATATATATTTCCTTGAAAAGAATATCATATGTTGTAATCCTCTCCATGGGGCTCAAACCCATGTCCATAAGGTTAAGAGCTTTGTACTCTTCCAACTGAGTAGTGGACCTTTCAATATAATAGATTTAAAACTTGTGTACCTTGAATTGTTGACAGGAGCAATTGGTAGCCCCCAAGCGCCGGCTCATTACAATGTGATGACTCGGGTCTTCAATAAGGCCAGTAAAAATGACTTTGCATTAGCCCCCAAGTTTCATGGTGCATGCTGGCAGTGACATGGGACTTGCATATTTGATGTAATCTCAACTTGAATAATGTAGCCCCTAAGTGCCGAGTCGTAAGCCTGCAGCGACTCGGGACTATTCCTTCAATTGTAGAATAAATCATATCCATTGATAATATAATAGCCATTACTCTAAAGCGACTTTAAAAACCTCATATGTTGATAAGTAAACCCGAAGCTTAAATACCCGGCGGCTCTTAGCCGATGAAGATTTAATACGCCTCCATTGTAAACCGGAATTTTTATAACCCAGCGGCTTATAGCCTTTGAGAAAATCAAGAATTGATTACCCTTTTGAGACACCAATTTCAATCTTTGACGATGGGCTGGAACTTAATCATTTATGTAAGTCATAGCTCTGCAAATCCTGCATAGAGTTTAAACAACATATTCCCTGGCGACTTTACGTCAAAAGCCAAGGCAGGTAACCACCCAAATGTAGTTTTATCCTACACACAAGTAGATCACAAGATCCCTTGGCGGTTTACCGCAGGGCGGGTCATAATATCCCACATATAACCATTGTGATATTGAATTTGTACTGCCGGTTTACATGACCTGTGCAGTAAGGGTGATAACCCAATCCTTAGAAGCCAATACTTCTAAATATATGATGATTGTCACATGCTGCCGACTTAACGTCCAAAGCCAAGCTGGATTTAAACGAAACCACACTTATACTTAGATCTGAACAAAGAAGTCTCAAGACAAAACCAAAGATTGTTTGAAAAAACTTAAACCAAATAAAAATCGAGGTTTCTGAGTCAAATACGATCAGTAAACCGTTCCAAAGGGGTTAAGCTAGGATTCAGATACGATCATGTAGCCCCTAGTGGCTTTGGCGTTGCGCCGATCAAGAGGGTACCGACAGCTATGTTCTCTTTGGTTCGAATACGACCTATGTTTGAACAGGAAGCCCCCAAATGACCTTGAGTGGTTTTTAGCGACCCTAATTCGAATACGATCCAAGTCGGACCCAAAAGGGGTTAAGCTATGATTCGAATACGATCAATAAGCCCCCTAGTGAGTTTGTCAGTGTGCCAATCAAGAGGGTACCGACATCTATGTCCTCTTTGGTTCGAATACGACCTATGTTTGAATAGGAAGCCCCCAAGTGACCATATAAATTTTGGCATCGCGCCGATCAAGAGGGTACCGACAGCTATGCTCCATGAGCAGGAAGCCCCCAAGTGACCATAATATAGTAAGACGTAAGGCAGGATACCCATGTTTGAACCGCGCATCATGGCAGCAAGTTCTCTTTGGCAACCTTTAATCTTCCGAGAACTCGAATCTTGCGAGAGATTAATTCTTTTTGAACCGGAACTTTAAACCGGATTTGAAAGCTTCAAAACTTTGAGGGAGACAGATTATCCTTGAGCCGGATGTTTGAACCGGATTTAAAAGCTTTGTAAGAGACAAATTTACCTTGAGCCGGATATTTGAACCGGATTTGAGAGCTTCAAAGCTTTGCGGGAGAGAGATGTTTCTTGATACGGATTTTAAACCGGAATCTTTATTTTGAACCGACAATTTTCTGACGGCCTTTAAACTGGCAATATTTACTGGGCCACGACATCATAGCCCCCGAGTCTAAAGGCGACCTGAGGAGTTGGAGTGAGATTATTCATAATTAACCGTGATATAGACCGGTTTGAATCCTGCATGGGACAACTTGCAAACCGGAGTAATTGCTCCTTTAAATAAAGCAATATATAATATAAAAAATATGCTAGATGGATTTCACCTGATACGTCATTGCCAGTAGTTATCCACTGCGGAGTTGATGATTACCACGGTGAAGCTGAAATCAATCATAGTTGAGCTGGCCGCGGGAGCAGACAGATGAGTCGGCCGCGGAGTTGTAAGCCGGCGCGGACGGGAGAGTCGGCCGCGGTGTTGTAAGCCGGCGCGGACAAGAGAGTCGGCCACGGTGTTGGAAAAGGCACGAACGTGGGTGAGTCGGCCGTGGGCACGAACGATGAGTCAGTCGCATGTGTTGATGTAGCGGGGGCGGCGACTTGCTCACGTATCCGTCCAGCAGCATGGCACGGACAAGCGCCAGTGCAAAAATAATATTTGGCACATGACCCTTTGCAACACCTTTGTAACGAATAATGGTCCTGCGAAAAAATACCAGAGACCAGAGTAACTGTTCCCAAACAATTTAATATATGCTGATAAGATACATAGAAAGCACCTGGTGATTTGTTGGATGAACGCAGACTGATGCTTGACATAGTCAGATGAAAAAGACAACCCGTATTGATGTTTTGCTCAGCCTTCGGCGTTCAAGTATGCTGTATTACAAACTGTTGAGCCCTTCACATGTTCATCGTCACGCAGGCGGGCGTAGGGTAATTTTTCTGAATGAAACAACTGTGCTCGGATGGACAGATCTTCATGTGCAGGAACCACATAATCCGTCGAGTCTCGGTCTTCATGATGGCCACGCACAAATATAGTCTTAAAGCATGGAGACCCCTTTGTTTGGATCACCACGTGGAGGATTTAATTGGTTTCCCTTTTGGTAAATGCATCTGTGTCCATGGAGAATCCTGCCATATGCTTTGGTATTTCCTTTGATCCACATACACAGCTTGTTTTCATAATAAGTTGATGAAATAGTCTCCAAACACTCAAAGCAACATGTCATATCCTCACATCTTGAATAATAACAGAATGGGAAGCAGCTCTAGAAAAACAGGCAAAGCTGCATCAGAGGCCGCGGCGGTGTGGACTTGACCGGCTCAAGGCAGCTTGAAACCAGCCACAAAGGAAGGCTTAGAAACGGCCGTAGAGGTAGAGGTGAGCTGGCACGGAGTCCTGTGTCGGTGGAGGCAAAGCGGCTTGGAGCAGTGTTTGAAACGCAGGCGGAGGTGACGGGGTCCGGCACAGCAGGCAGCGAGGCCGGCTCTGCGTAGAGGAGGCCGGTTTGTAGACGGAGCCACGGGTCGCGACCCAGTGGTGCAGAACCACGCCCAAGGCGGATCACAGGTAGTAGGGTTGACGACGGCGGTCCAGAAGTGACGCCGGTGAAAGAAAGCAGCGCGACAAGACCGGGTCACAACCAACGGGCGGTTCGCGGCGACCGCGGGGAGGCCCGATGGCGACTTGTAAAGGAGGCCCGAGGCCACGATGTTGGGGGCGGCAAGTCGAAATGACAGGTTAGAACACCGGTGGCGTCTCAAGGCGACGGATCGAGGCCGCAGAGGCGACTCACAGTAGCCGGCGCAGCAGAGGCGGGTCACAGCACCGAAGACAGGAAGCGCTCAGGGTGAGGCCGCGGATGTCGATTTGGCAAGTACGAGCCTCCAAGTAGTATAGGCTTCCAAGTAGTATTCGCTATAGATGCAATGACCGGCCACTCATGCGAGCCATGGGCATACTCGAGGACGGCCAAGGCAGAGGCAAACACGATCGAACGAATAGTTGATTATATCTAGTACAACTTCACGTGAGAAGTAGTAGTCCTGTAGTACTTGGTCCGGTTAATTGATGGCTTGATGTGACACATCAGCAGCAGTAAAACTTTGTAATATCCCGTGAGTAGTAGCTGTAGAGACCGATTGAAAATTTCCTAATAACAAATGTGGCCTCCTCGGGACTTGAAGATAGTACATGTGGGAACGGCGGCTTAGCGGGTCGCTTCTGGTCAATCTCCACATATTAGTTGAACCAAACTGATAATTCGAAGAGACTTGCAAAGATAACCAATCATACATAAAAGATTTCAGAGAAGAATCAAATATTGTTCATAGATAGATTTGATCATAAACCCACAATTCATCAGATCTCGACAAACACACCACAAAAAGAGTTACATCGAATAGATCTCCAAGAAGATCGAGGAGAACTTTGTATTGTGATCCAAAGAGAGAGAAGAAGCCATCTAGCTAATAACTATAGACCCAAAGGTCTAAAGTAAACTACTCACACGTCATCAGAGGGGCCATGGAGTTGATGTAGAGGCCCTCCGTGATCGATGCCCCCTCCGGCGGAGCTCTGGAAAAGTCCCCAAGATGGGATCTCTTGGTTACAAAAGGTTGCAGTGGTGGAAATAGGGTTTTGTGGTGCTCCCGGTTGTTTTTAGGGTATATGATTATATATATATGAGGAAGAAGTAGGTCGGTTGAGCCACGAGGGGCCCACGAGGGGCGAGGGCACGCCCTTGCCTCGTGGACTCCTTGTTTGTTTCTTGACATCCACTCCAAGTCCTCTGGATCATGTTGGTTCCAAAAATCATGTTCCCGAAGGTTTCATTCCATTTGGACTTCGTTTGATATTCCTTTTCTGCGAAACATTGAAATAGGCAAAAAAACAGCAATTTGCACTGGGCCTTGGGTTAATAGGTTAGTCCCAAAAATAATAGAAAAGTGTAAAATAAATCCCATTAAACATCCAAAACAGAATATATAATAGCATGGAACAATCAAAAATTATAGATATGTTGGAGACGTATCAAGCATCCCCAAGCTTAATTCCTGCTCGTCCTCGCGTAGGTAAATGATAAAAACAAATTTTTTGATGTGGAATGCTTTCTAGCATATTCTTCAATGTAATTTTCTCTATTGTGGCATGAATGTTCAGATCCGAAAGATTCAAGATAAAAGTTTAATGTTGACATAAAAGTAATAATACTCCAAGTATGCTAACCAAGCAATTATATCTTGTCAAAATAACATAGCCAAAGAAAGCTTATCCCTACAAAATCATATAGTTTGGCCATGCTTCATTTTCGTCACACAAAATGCTCTCATCATGCACAACCCAAATGAAAAGCCAAGCAATTGTTTCATACATAGCCTTTTCAGACTCTTTCATATTTTACGCAATATATGAGCGCGAGCCATGGACATAGCAGTATGGGTGGAGTAGAATATAATGATTGAGGTTGTGTGAGAAGACAAAAAGGGAGAAAGTCTCACATTGACGCGGCTAATCAATGTGCTATGGAGATTCCCACCGATTGATGTCAATGCAAGGAGTAGGGATTGCCATGCAACGGATGCACTAGAGCTATAAATATATGAGAGCTCATCAAAGAAACTAAAAGGGTGTGCATACAACTTGCTTGCTCACAAAGACCTTGGGCATTTGAGGAAGCCCATCATTGGAATATACAAGCCAAGTTCTATAATGAAAAATTCCCACTAGTATATGAAAGTGACAAAATAAGAGACTCTCTATCATGAAGATCATGGTGCTACTTTGAAGCATAAGTGTGGAAAAAGGATAGTATCATTGTCCCTTCTCTCTTTTTCTCTCATTTTTTTATTTGGGCCTTTTTTATCTTTTTTTATGGCATCTTTTTTTCGTCCGGAGTCTCATCCCGACTTGTGGGGGAATCATGGTCTCCATCATCCTTCCTCACATGGGACAATGCTCTAATGATGATCATCACACTTTTGTTTATTTACAACTCAAGAATTACAACTCGATACTTAGAACAAAATATGACTATGTGAATGCCTCCAGCGGCCGGGATTGCGAAGAATCAAGAGTGACATGTATGAGAAATTAATTATGGTGGCTTTTGCCACAAATACGATGTCAACTACATGATCATGCAAAGCAATATGACAATGATGATGTGTGTCATAATAAATGGAATGGTGGAAAGTTGCATGGCAATATATCTCAGAATGGCTATGGAAATGCCATAATAGGTAGGTATGGTGGCTGTTTTGAGGAAGATATAAGGAGGCTTATGTGTGATAGAGTGTATCATATCACGGGGTTTGGATGCACCGGCGAAGTTTGCACCAACTCTCAAGGTGAGAAAGGGCAATGCACGGTACCGAAGAGGCTAGCAATGATGGAAGGGTGAGAGTGCGTATAATCCATGGACTCAACATTAGTCATAAAGTACTCACATACTTATTGCAAAAATCTACAAGTCATCAAAACCAAGCACTACGCGCATGCTCCTAGGGGGATAGATTGGTAGGAAAAGACCATCACTCGTCCACGACCGCCACTCATAAGGAAAGCAATCAAAGAACACCTCATGCTTCAAATTTGTCACATAAAGTTTACCATACGTGCATGCTACGGGACTTGCAAACTTCAACACAAGTATCTCTCAATTTCACAATTACTCAACTAGCACACTTCTAGTATTACCACATTTATATCTCAAAACAACTATCAAGCATCCAACTTCTCGTAGTATTTAAAGTTTATAACCAAAGAAGATTACCATGCTGTTCTAAAGGACTCTCAAAATAATATATGTGAAGCATGAGAGATCAATTATATCTATAAAATAGAACCACCGCCGTGCTCTAAAAGATATAAGCGAGGCACTAGAGCAAAATTATCGAACTCAAAAGATATAAGTGAAGCACATAGAGTATTCTAATAAATTCCAATTCATGTGTGTCTCTCCCAAAAGGTGTGTACAGAAAGGATGATAGTGGTAAACTAAAAAGCAAAGACTCAAATCATACAAGACGCTCCAAGCAAAACACATATCATGTGGTGAATAAAAATATAGCTCCAAGTAAAGTTACCGCTGGACGAAGACGAAAGAGGGGATGCCTTCCGGGGATCCCGAAGCTTAGGATTTTCGTTGTCCTTGGATTTTACCTTGGGGTGCCTTCGGCATCCCCAATCTTAGGCTCTTGCCAGTCCTGGTTCCATAATCCATCAAATCTTTACCCAAAACTTGTAAACTTCACAACACAAAACTTAAAAGAAAATCTCGTGAGCTCCGTTAGTAAAATAAAACAAACCACAACTTTAAGGTACTGTAATTAACTCATTATTTATTTATATTGGTGTTAAACCTACTGTATTCCAAATTTTCTGTGGTTCATAAAATCTATTACTAGCCATAGATTCATCAAAATTAGCAAACAACACACGAAAAACAGAATCTGTCAAAAACAGAATAGTCTATAGTAATATGTAGGTTTCGAATACTTCTGGAACCCCAAAAATTCCAAACTAAATTTATGGACGTGAGGAATTTATCTATTAATCATCTTCAAAAATAATTAATTAAATATCAATCTCCAGTAAAAAATGGCAGTATATCTTGTGAGCGCTAAAGTTTCTCGTTTTTTACAGCAAGATCGCAAAGACTTTCCCCAAGTCTTCCCAAAGGTTTTACTTGGCACAAACACTAATTAAAAGCATAAAACCACATCTAAACAGAGGCTATATGAATTATTTACTACTAAACAGAATCAAAAAGCAAGGAACAAAAATAAAATTGGGTTGCCTCCCGACAAGCGCTATCGTTCAACGCCCCTAGCTAGGCATTGATAATTTCGATGATGCTCACATGAAAGACAAGAATTGAAGCACAAAGAGATCATAATAAAACATGTGAAAAACACACTTAAGTCTAACATACTTCCTATGCATAGGCATTTTATAGGCAAACAAATTATCAAGGCAAGAAAAAACTAGCATATGCATGGAAGAGGAAAGAAACAATAGCAATCTCAACATAACGAGAGGTAATTTAGTGACATGAAAATTTCTACAACCATATTTCCCTCTCTCATAATAATTACATGTAGGATCATAAGAAAAGTCAACAATATAGCTATCACAAAACATATTCTTAACACGATCCACATGTATGCAAAGTTTACACTCTTTCCGAAATAGTGGGATTAACATTAACTAAAGTCATGACCTCTCCAAACCCACTTTTATCAAAAACTTCATAAGATTGAACATTCTCCAAATATGTGGGATCTAAAGTTGACACTATTCCAAACCCACTTTCAATATTATTGCAAACATTATAATCAATCTCGTATTCATCATGAGACTTAAATAAAGTTTCAAGATCCTCTAGAGTCGACCTGCAGGCATGCAAGCTTGAGTATTCTATAGTCTCACCTAAATAGCTTGGCGTAATCATGGTCATAGCTGTTTCCTGTGTGAAATTGTTATCCGCTCACAATTCCACACAACATCATTGCAATCATGCTTTTGATCGAAGGAACTATCAAGTATTGGGTGCAATCGCAACGATCTTATGTTTAACATAAGGAACTATAGCAAACTCATCTTCATAAATATTGGCATCATGGACACAAGAATAGCAAGCATTATGTTCATCAAGGGATATTTCAATGAAATCATCGGAATCATAGTTATCTATAGATTCATCCATATCATTATTTTCTTCCGAACCAACGGTCATTCTTTCAATAAATTCTTTGACATAGACATTATGAGAATAGTTTTCATAGCAATATTTAAGTATGTCAAAATTTTCTGATTTGTAGAGAGTAATATCATACTTTTCAATCAAAGAAGCAATTTCATAAGCACCCTTAAAAGCAACAAATTCTTCAATTTTTTCGATATCGTAGTAACTATAAACACCCTTTGCATAAGAAGATAAGATTTCATTATCATTAAACTCACATAGGTAGGGGAGGTGTTTTTAGGGTTCTTAGAGCAACAAGTAAAATCACAAATTTCACAAAGATTCCAAGCATAACACAGCAATCTGTTTATTTGATCCCATAAGAGCTCCCTTTTCAGACAAACGGTGACGCACAAAATGAGCATGCTCATCTAAAGATTTCCCATCAACTAGGCTAGTTGGGGTTTCCACACGAGCGCATAAGGATCAAAGATGATCCAAGTAGAACACTTTAAGTGGATCCATATCAATAGATTTTTAGCAAGCAAAGATGCAAGCAAATGGAAGGCACATGGAAACACAAAAAAAGATACATAGGGGAAGAAGATGAAGAAAAGGCAAAGGTTTTCGAAAATCATTTTAGAATTTGGGGAGAGGAAAACGAGAGGCAAATGGCAAATAATGTAATGCGAGGGATAAGATTTTGTGATATGTACTTGGTATGTCTTGACTTGTGCATAGATCTCCCCGACAACGGCGCCAGAAATCCTTCTTGCTACCTCTTGAGCACTGCGTTGGTTTTCCCTTGAAGAGGAAAGGGTGATGTAGCAAAGTAGCATAAGTATTTCCCTCAGTTTTTGAGAACCAAGGTATCAATCCAGTAGGAGGCCACACGCAAGTCCCTCGTACCTACACAAACAAATAAGAACCTCACAACCAACGCGATAAAGGGGTTATCAGTCCCTTCACGGTCACTTACGAGAGTGAGATCTAATAGAGATGATAAGGTAATATTTTTGGTATTTTTATGATAAAGATTGCAAAATAAAAGGTAACAGAAATAGCTTGTTGACGGAAGATTAATATGATGGAGAATAGACCCGGGGGCCATAGGTTTCACTAGTGGCTTCTCTCAAGATAGCATAAGTATTACGGTGGGTGAACAAATTACTGTCGAGCAATTGATAGAAAAGTGAATAATTA
Organism: Triticum urartu; assembly: GCF_003073215.2. Lineage (NCBI taxonomy): Eukaryota > Viridiplantae > Streptophyta > Magnoliopsida > Poales > Poaceae > Triticum > Triticum urartu. The sequence goes on from NC_053025.1 coordinate 311,285,126, forward strand.
TGAGAATATCTAAGCATGATCATGTATATAGGCATCACGTCCGTGACAAGTAGACCGACTCATGCCTGCATCTACTACTATTACTCCACACATCGACCGCTATCCAACATGCATCTAGAGTATTAAGTTCATAAGAACAGAGTAACACATTAGGTAAGATGACATAATGTAGAGGGATAAACTCAAACAATATAATATAAACCCTATCTTTTTATCCTCGATGGCAACAATACAATACGTGTTGTTTCCCTTTCTGTCACTAGGATCGAGCACTGCAAGATTGAACCTAAAGCTAAGCACTTCTCCCATTGCAAGAATGATCAATCTAGTAGGCCAAACCAAACTGATAATTCGAAGAGACTTGCAAAGATAACCAATCATACATAAAATATTTTAGAGAAGAATCAAATATTGTTCATAGATAGACTTGATCATCAACCCACAATTCATCGGATCTCGACAAACACACCGCAAAAAGAGTTACATCGAATAGATCTCCAAGAAGATCGAGGAGAACTTTGTATTGAGATCCAAATAGAGAGAAGAAGTCATCTAGCTAATAACTATGGACCCGAAGGTCTAAAGTAAACTACTCACATCATCGGAGGGGCCATGGAGTTGATGTAGAGGCCCTCCGTGATCGATGCCCCTTCCGGCGGAGCTCTGGAAAAGGCCCCAAGATGGGATCTCTTGGGTACAGAAGGTTGCGGCGGTGGGAATAGGGTTTCATGGTGCTCCCGGTTGTTTTCAGGGTATATGATTATATATAGGAGGAAGAAGTAGGTCGGTTGAGCCACGAGGGGCTCACGAGGGGGAGGGCGCGCCCAGGGGGGTAGGCGCGCCCCCTGCCTCGTGGACTCCTCGTTTGTTTCTTGACGTCCACTCCAAGTCCTCTGGATCTCGTTTGTTCCAAAAATCACGTCACTGAATGTTTCATTCCATTTGGACTCCGTTTGATATTCGTTTTCTGTGAAACACTGAAATAGGCAAAAAAACAACAATTTGCACTAGGCCTTGGGTTAATAGGTTAGTCCCAAAAATAATATAAAAGTGTAAAATAAAGCCCATTAAACATCCAAAAAGAGAATATATAATAGCATGGAACAATCAAAAATTATACATACGTTGGAGACGTATTACCCTCTCAAATTCCAGTAGGCCAGCGACCCTGTATCTTTGACGTGGGCAAACAAAAATTTGATGGCACTCTTTATCGATCGCGCAGCTACACACTTCGTACCTGTTTTTGATACCATTGATATCTCATGCTGATGATCCCTCCACTCTCTTCTCGTGGATCGCTCCCTCTATATATGATATATCCATGACTCTGTTTCACACACATTGCATATGTTACATTTTTTGTTTGAGATATCATCGACACATTGCCTCAGTTTCACACAAACCATCTCTCTCACACCCACCCATGTATGTACCTGCACCTAAAGAAGAGGTGCACCCACGACACACATACTCGCATCTCGTTCCCGGCCACATCCGTGTGGGTACATGGTGGAGTTCATTTCTGTAAGAAAAGGCAGCCCACGTGATAATTTGACGCGTGTAGCGGTTGTTTACTCGAAGGAGGGTCGGGTACCATGCCTAGATGGAACAAAGTTCGACTTGACGCGTTTGTATTAAATAAAGTTATATATTCCTCCTCAATGGCGCGTAGTACATAATATAAAACGATTGCCGTGGGGAAAATGGAAAAATCCGCTCCACTATATACAACGGAGCCTGCCTGCCGGGGTTTGTCTCTCTTCACACCATCTCACACAAGGCGGTGGTGGCCTCTCTCTCTCACCATTGGTCAGTGATCCGGCCGCATCCCGTCCGCCGGCGGAAGGGAGTATGTGCATCGCTTCTCCGTTCGACGGCGTTGAGGCAGCATGTCCCGATCTGCAGTACCCGTCGTTCTCTCTGACCAAGCTCCGGCGCGGTAGGGCCTCCGCCACTTGCTCGCTACCGCGGTATGGGCAGATCTCGGCCACCGGCGCCCTCCTAGTAACATCCCGACGACCCTTATGTACAGCTTCGTCCGGCCTTGCTCCACTGCCCATCTTCCCACGTTGCTGCATGTGGATCTTCTTTAGTTATTTGCTTAAAACGTATCTCGGCGGGCGTACTTTCCATCTTTTGCAATCTCGTCCTCAAACCATTTTTGATAAACCACCATGCTGCTATATTTCCCTTATTACATGAAATATGCTTCTTTTTTGTCGGCGTATGTGTCTTCAACTCGTGTTATTCGCCAGTAATTGTTTCCTTTCTACCTCTTTTTTGCAAACAGGGCTAGCCATTTCACCTCGTTGCTATTGCGACCTTTTGGTGAACTACACAAATCACTTTTTTTCTTAAGAGTGTTTTGTGTAGTTCTGCCAAAATGTCACATGGGCAACGTTTTTTACATTTCTGTGGGACTGCAGAAAGGGAGATTGGTTTTGCTATCCTCCTCATCCAACTCCTGCCTAATCTTCTCCAACAAGTAGTTAGTCCTAAAGAGAGATCACAGAGGTGACCGGCTTCTATTTGTGTGTGTTATGTTTCATCATCTAGTTCCACTATTATTGTAATCACACTGACTGGATATCTTTGCAAACAGGGATGGTCAACTCGATTTTAGTGGAGCTGCACAAAATGATCGGATTGTGGTGTCCTCCATACACCCCCTTTTTGGCTACAGCGCTGGGTGAAACTAGCTACCAAGCAATGAACAGTGTGCCCAGGAAATGGACCCATGCCTATGAACAACATCGATCAATTATATATTTTTCTTTATTTGTACACCTTCTCACAACTTTGTCTTTAGTTGTGATGTGAATATTGGCACTGATCTGCGAACCATTGAGATGCATTAGCAGCCATGGTAGTAGTTTCATTTGTATTTGATGGAATGTTGTAACGAGATAATCTTGAGGCAAGAGGACACAAGAAACCTAAGTTGAAACCTTTTTTTCTTGCGGGAACCAAAGTTGAAACCTTCATATCATCACAGTACAATTTCATTGAAATTATGCGTACATATAAACAAATCCTGAAGGATTATAGCAATGCCAGAAACAACTCAACTTCGTTTCGCTGACATGTGGGACATCCTTCATCCGGCTCCACCTACCATGCAACAATATTGAGTGAGCAGCTGCAGGGAAAGATTTACCCTAGTCGTTGCGCCACATTAGTAATGACTATTGAGCAGTCAAATCACAGAGCCCCACCTTCTCCATAGTAAGTTGCTCGGACGAAGCAACCATCATTTCTCTATTCCTTGAATCCGCTGGTACTCCCATATTCCCAGAGTAATAAGTTGCTCGGGCGAAGCTACCATTACTTCACCTTTCCCACAGTAAGTACCTCCTTGGTCCCACTGCAAAATCACTTCTCTCTCTCCCTGTCAATCTAACCCTGTCACCGAAACACCTCTTTGGCTACAGTTAGTTCAGGGTTAGTCATGAGTTAGTCTAACCTCTAGCTAAGTTAAAGTATCCAAACAGGAGCAGTATAGGACATGCAAGTTGCTCAAAGCATACAGTCAAATTCGTACATGAAAGGATCTTTTTTGTTTTTGAAAACAGAACGTGGAAGGATCTTCGAATGATATAAGTTTCATATTATATAAAATCTTATCAATAGTCAAAGGCATCCTCGAAGAATACATTAGGCCCGACTACCTCCGTCTTGGTGTATAAGTCACCTTACGAGAACCAAATAATCCCAAAATACTTAGGCACGGTGCATTAACTCCCACCACGTTTCTTGTTTCTTGACATATCCACCAATAAGAGATGTGGGGCGTGCATGTTTTAAATGACTTAGACTACCAAACACGACATGCAATGGTTAGATCATTGCATGCAATGCTATTAATTAGCAAATAAATATTAATTTCTCTCTTTTTCCCGTCTTCCTTGGTCACGGTGCATAATCTAAGATGACTTATTCACTAGACGGAGGGAGTATATAAAATCTTATCAATAGTCAAAACCAAGTGTTACTACTACACCAAAGAAGTTCAAAAGGAGAAACTGGACCCACTCACGGCACAACACGCCTCTCTTGTTTGGTCCGCCGGTCAAAGCGCTTCCTCTTCTTGGCATAACAATAGAGTACATTAATTTTTTTAGAATACTCTTGGCATGTCGCTAACATATGATGAGTTAACCGACCTCAATAGACGGCAAAAACGCCAGCCCGCTGCACTTCGAGAGAGACGAGGAGCGAGAAGCGATATGGGCTGGTGGATTACTAGAGCTAGGTGTTGCACGGAGGCCAAGAAATATGGTGATAGCGTGGGTTGGCCACATACAGTATGATGTAACTACACTGGGCTGCCGTGTTTCGTACTCTTCCGGTCTACTTTGGACATGATTGGTTGATTTTATATCGCTAAATAATATAAAATACTATGAGTGCAGACGCTCCGCCACGAGGTTCCTTTCTCCTTCTCGGTCGTCGGGAATCTATGTTCTTCCACTCTTTATTTACATGAGCTTTATTCATCCTTTTGCCAACACGCGGGACATCTAGCATCAAGGTGCACGTGTTATGCAAGAAAATGGAGATAAGCAGTGCGTAAGTGAGTCGTGCACTACGATGGCACCTAGTACTACGTAGTAATATTTTTCCTCCTCGATGGCACGTGAATACTGCACGTAATCAATGACGGAGCATGGGATGGTAGCCATGCACTGATGGACATGGTCGGCCCTTTTTGGAGAGAGTACTGAATACGTATTAAATTTGATGTGTCCTGTCAACTCGCAGAATGACGAGAAGCACACATTGAATGACAGAGCACGGGATGGTAGCCATGGACATGGTCAACCCTTTTTGGAGACAATGCACTACTTTTGATGTGTCCGGTCTACTCGCAAACGAGGAGAAGATTTGCTTACTAGTAGTACACTATCGACTGTAGTGCCATCATGATTGTTCAACTTTCGGAAGAGACAAGAGAACTTAATGTTTATTTGCTAATTAATACCATTCCATGCAATGAACTAACCACTGCATGTTGTGTTTGCTAGTCTCAAGTCATTAAAGGCATGTACACCCACATCTCTTTGGTTGATATGTCAAGAAACAAGAAATGAGGTAGAAGTTAATGCACTGCGCCTAAGTATTTTGGGATTATTTGGTTTTCATAGGATGACACCTAGACGGAGGGAGTATTATACTTGAAGGCTACAAGGTTGGCTATAGATGATGTGGCAGTGTCATGTAGCCATCAACTGGTTATACTATTAAACATGCTCTTATAATACTCCTATATTTAGGAACGGAGGGAGTAGTTGGCATGCATGATACTACCTATAATACTCCCATTACAACCAGCCTGGTAGAATTAAAATACCTAATCTAAATGGTCGCCGCCCAATCTCTTTGTCCTCCTCCAGCATCCGACAGAAGAAGAATTGAGCAAGACACCGGCTGTATTCGCCGGCGTCGCCTCGGCGGTGGCCTTCATGGGATACAATCGGCGGCGGCCTCCCGTGTTCTACTTTTCCTCGATGATGGCAGCGGGCGGGGACGTGCTGCCCGTCACCTTGTCCACATCCGCGTAGCCGCATCACCTCATCGACATCCGCAGCGGCTTCTTTCTCTGCCTGCATGTCGCGGCTACGTGCGCATCGACGGCGGATGGCGCAGTCGCAGACACTGGAGGCGTTGTACGACGCGGCGGCGTCGAGGGAAGTGATGATGCCCGTGCCGCCGTGCTCCCCGACAAGCCGGCGTGGAACAAGTCTACACTCTTCCTCGAGCTGTATTGGAGAGGCCAGCTGCGGAACCGCGGGCTGGCTTAGTGCGGCAACTACCTCCGACGGGCTAGGCTAGGTAGGTGGAGAAGCAAGATGCCAGGCTCGGCGAGCCACCCAGATGGCTTTTATGCCGGAGAACCGCTCTTCCTGCTCGTCGGATGCCGCCGAAAGAGTGGACAAAATGGTGGAAGGAGGAGCTTGGCCGGCGTCCTGCTCCTGAACGGACGTGTGTGGCCGGAGTTGTTTTCTCGCATTCCACGCGGGTTTCTATATCTATATTTATACTACTATATATATTTATATTACTATATATATATACTATTCTATACTATATAGTGTACCAATAATATGACATAAGAACCGTTGGATCTTTTCAATCGGACGGCTGTAGTTAAATGCTTCTAACTGGATTAGACGTGGCTGCACAAGGGCCATTAGATCTGACAATCCTACGGCCAATAGCCCAGGGATTCGCTTTGGGAAACCATTCTCCTCTCATTAGCCATGTGATGCGAAGTTTTGTTCAGAACACGTGAGGACCTTTACGCTGTGAGCTGGCCATGTAGCATACGCGAGTACATTCTAGAATTGCCTACAGAAGTGTCGATGCCGAAGCTACCTAGCAGCCAATAGTACCACAGTAGCGCAATATACTATTTATTCTTTAACATAGTAGAAACATTGTTTCCTCAAAAGAAGTAGTACACCGTAGAAAAGAGTAGCACATGGCAGTATTGCTGGTTTTGAAAGAAATATCAACCAGCTGGTAGAAAATTAAGATGAAGTTTTTTGTACATGATGTTATTTTACTTGAAACACTTACCCGCAAAAAAAGTTCACCTGAAACACCATGAGGTCGAGGGCGCATGAATGAAATGAAAATGATGACAAAACTCGGACTTAAAGGTATGAGAAGGTGAATTATTTACATCAAACTAATTTTCTTCATATTTCAAATTTTTTAAAAACAACTCCCTCATTCTCATAAGATAACATGTTATTACAACCAATATTTGTGCTACTGTGATTTCAAGTGAAGAGCAAAAAAATTCCACTAGAAAGCGGAAATATCCTTTTCAAAATTAGATGATAATTTTATCAAACATAGGTTCTTTAATTTTAATTTAATGAATTAGTATTGTGATTATACATAAAAATATCACGTGCAAAGCACGTACAAATTACTAGTACTATATAGTGTACCAATTTTAAGTAGGACTAAGAACATCAATCATAACTGTTGATCTTCTAAATCCAGTGACCAAAATCAGTAGGATTCACGTGAACAGTACACTGCTACTACCTCACCTGTGTTCTAGAACAATCAAGACGGAGGGATGTGATGGTTGATTGTCCATTTATTTTACCAGGCCACTTATTAGTGGTTGGGTTCTGTGATATGACGGCTTTACTGCCGCACGACTCGCACGCAGCACCGCCCTCTACACTAGTACTACATCGGTCGTGGTTTATTAGTCCCCCATTGAATTTGACTGAAGATTTAACTGACAAAACGTTAGTGCATGTCAACAGAAACTATATCGTTGGATTAGTATTTGAACATAGTTTTCAATGATATAATTTTAGGTGACATGCATCAACATTTATCATACTATATATAATGTTAGTTCAATTTTTCGTCGTACTAATCTATAGTAAGGTGCCCGTGCGTTGCATGGAACAGTGAAATGCATTGATGGGGGAGTTGTTTATTTTTACAAAGGATGTGGTGGTCATCTCATGTGTAACGGGTATCGATAGGTTTCTTTGAAGGGTGTGGCTTGGTCTCAGTCCAAGTCTCAGTCATATGATATAGTATAAGAAGAAAAATAAAAAAAACTGATTTGTACTTATGTCCATGCAAAATCAAAGGACTATATCATCGACTGAAACATAAGAAATTCTTAGTCAACTGAGACATGGCAAAACTGTTCTTCGAATATTATTTCATCTCTAGAGCTCACAAACATCCGGGTGAAATAGATAAAAAAGTATCTTTTGCAAACAAAAGTGTTCAACTGTTCAACCTGCATCCAATACTTGTGAAGAAATAACACTTATTGTGCTTTGCAAGAAATGATCTTTAAGAATTAGTTTTTGAGTATCGATTTTTATACATGTTGGCTACATATGACATGGCACTTTCTTATAGTAAACAATTGGCTATACTATTAAGGATTAACCATGACCTTATACACCTAGACGGAGGGATTAAATAAAGATGACTTGGAAGGGGGCAGAGGAGATGTAAGAAATGGTTCATCATAAGTCTTTCACCAGTACTGTAGTAAAAATTTCATACATGGAAGATTCTAGACTAAACCATAAATGGATACACTTTTATTCATGCGCGATACTCCAATAGAGCAAGATCATGCATGGAAGTCTCCACATGCTTAGACAGCAGATTACATTGAGCGAAGACTAATAATCAACATTAAACTTGGTAATGCATATGTCCACGTGAACCTCCTTGGAGTCCCCGTGCACCTCGTTGGGGGGCCAAATCATACCATGCATCTTCCATGTCCACATCGGCGGGAAGGTCCCATCTCTGCACAGTCCTAGTCAGCTTGATGTAGCCAGCCCAGCTAGTGTTGCCGCCCACGTACCTCTGGGGGGTAGTAACTCTGAGCATGCACCCGTACATCGGCCTCGTGTCAGTGTCAGCGTCAGCGGCGTCGCCCCTGACACACACTATAGAGATGGGGCGATGACCTGCGCGGGCCTCGCTGGTGCCGTCCTCCTTCGAGACTAGCAAGCGGCGGTGATCCTCCAGCGACTCCGACATGGTGAATGGGTAACACGTCTCGTACTTGATGTTCTCCGCCACGGGCCAGTAGTGATCATCGCACGCCTACGTGAGGTGATGCACGATGTCCACCGGCGATCCCCAAAATGGCATCGGGCACTCAAAGCAGTAGACGAAGGGCTCTTTGGAAGCATCGACCAGGCCGTCCATGAAACGGGAGTGGCTGTGGGGGACGTTGCGCCAGTTGAATATATGAGCAAGTTACTAAGAGATTTAGTCTGAATAAGCACAAAATAAATCATGACTGCTATAACGGAGATTAAACTAATCATGTTGACTAGCATAGTAGATGAAAAGATTGAATCTAGGACACATACTAGAAACATGAATTCTACCACAATTTTGAACAAGAAGGAAAGAAACACATACGGTGCAATGGGAGCAGCACCGTTGGCATTGAGGTTTTCACCATGTCGTTGAGGAAGAGGTTGCCGAGGTCGGGGAAGAAGTCGTCGTTGCCAGCAGTCGCGAGAGTGCGCTCCCCAAATTTCAGCAGCGCCCGCCGAATGGAGCGCAAGAGGGAGTGGTTGTAGGTGACATTGCGGCTACCGGATGGAGCGTAGGAGTAGCCCACGAAGCAGTATATGGTGCTCCTCCCTAGTCTCTACTCTTATCTCTATCTCTACCACTCTTCTTTGTTTTTTATAATATACTAGTAGTAGCTGTCAAATCGAATAGTACTGCGCCGTTCGCTGCACGCCGGGCTGAACACGCCTCCTCGCCTCCATCAAACCCCTCTGTTAAACCCGCATAACTAGCTCATAACTAGCTCCAATGGGCTGTGTTGCCACATGACTACTAGATGGTTTGTTTGAGCCCAGTCGAGATGGTTTAGTAGGATTATGTGGATATTTCTCAAAAAAAGAACACGTGGAAAAAGTGAAGCAACGCACAGTTTTATGGCATGAATACTACTTCCCTCTTTTACAATATTGAACTAATATCGACATTTATACATCAGTATAATTTCTTTTTCTTTGAATCTATTAGCACATATATTACTTCTTTTACCTTTTTCCAAAATCACTCTATTATATTAAGACGTTCCTTGCATGTGTATACATACTAGTAAATGTAAGGTTTTTGAATGCGGCGAGGAGGCGGGTACAACTGGGAGTGCAGCGGGCGGCGCCCTGGGCCGGCGTGCCACTTCAAATGGCGGATGCAGTGAGAGGTCGCGTCCGCCCTGACCCCCTTGACGGCACACATCACCTTGTGTCTAGATCTGAGATGCCACGTGTACCAGATGAATGACTCCAAGCTCGACCACCGTGATGCAAGAGGTGCGAGCCGAGGAACGCTGTTGGATACACCCTCCTCGTCATCATCTGAGTCCTAGAAGATCTCACCCACATCATCATTAGGCATGCAGCCACCTTCATAGACAACGTGCGCAGATGGAGTAGAGGCGACTGGGGACGTACCGCATCATGGGCACTCCGTACGTGCTTGTGTGCGTGCAGCGGGTGTGCCTTTCCATCGGTGCTAGCTCTAGGGCCGAGGCCGCGGTCGTCTTCGACTTTGGCAAGTCAATTAGCAAGGACAACAAAGAGGTGCTGCAAGAGATGCATAGGCGCCGTTGTGTGCGAGCTTCGCCGTAGCACAACGAACCGGACGTCACCGCAGATGGCGCACGCCTCCATGCAGCCGAGTGTGTGCGCATGCATGTGTTATTCACGTGCATTCTGCGACCGAGTGTGTGTGCATGCATCTGTTGTGTACGTGCGTTGTGTGCTCCATGTTGTGCGTGTTTGTGCATGAGTTGGATTGGCATGAGTTAGTGCGTTGGCGTGTGTACATGCGTGGCTGCACGCATCCTGTACATGCATGGCTTCTTGTGTGGTTATCAACATAAACTAATAAAATCTCTTCAACTTAGCATCCCGATGTATCGTCTCTAGTGGTTAGCGAAGAGTTCATGTTCTTTTATTTCTTTATAGGCAGGCAGGAGGCAAAAAACAGGGGAAAATGCGCAAGGTTCCTTGCTCCTTCTCGGTCGTCGCGAATCTATGTTCTTCCACTCTTTTTTACATGAGCTTTGTTCATCCTTTTGCCAACACGCGAGACATCCAACATCAAGGTGCACGTGTCATGCAAGAAAATGGAGATAATAAGATAAGCAGTGCGTAAGTGAGTCATGCACTTCGATGGCACCTACTCAACGACGGAGCACGGGATGGTAGCCATGACATGGTCAACCCTTTTTTGGAGAGAGTATGTACTACTAAATAACTTTGATGTGTCCCGTCAACTCGCAGAACGACAAGAAGCTTGCTTACTATGCCTTCTCCCTCGCCAATGCCTGCACGGTGGCTCTCAGCACGAGGAGAAACTTCTGCTTACAAGTGGTGGACGTGCAGCAGTTCATTTGGTGTCATATTGCCAGAAGTACTACTATAGTACCACCATTATTGTTCGACTTCCGGAAGAGGTGAAGAGCCAAGCGCAAGGCTAGCCATAGTGGGAGTAACATAAGTAGGAGCACCTCCTTTTTTTATTCTAGAAACAACCACATGTGAATATTGGACGGTAGCAGCACAACAACTGAATCAAATCGAAACCTTCTCGCCCGGCGCCAGCTGAGCCCGCCGCTCCACATTGATGGCAAGTCAGGGCGACACGACCTCTCACTTCTTCCACCGTTGAAGAGGCGCACCGACCGAGGGCACCACCCGCTGCACGCCCGACATTTCAGACTACACATACTTTGTGAGACAAAGGTGGGGTCATTATTAATGATATAGTATTATACTAAAGGGACTGGCTATTGTAAGCAGGCTACGTATTAGGTTGGTTCTAGATGATGTGTCAACTTCATATAGCCGGATGTTGGCTATACTATTAACCATGCTCTAAGTGTGGTGTGAGTCAGAAAATTTATTAAGTCATTAATTAATAATTAACAGATGCCTTAATTACTCAGCCATTTCTGATTCTTTTGGATAGTAGGCCTATTATTGACTTGCATGTGGGGTTTGGGCCAAAGGCCTACTATTATACAGTACTTGGTCTTACTCGCACGGCCAACATGACAGGCTCTACCCTAGCCGCCGATGTATCATATGGTTTCGCATGTTCCAGATCTTAGGGCTGCCACACAATTCTTCTCCATCCCTCCTTTCGGCGTGCACTGCGAGCAGGGACAGCAGTCCTCTGAACCCCACCTTTTGTGATCCTGTACGGGAGAGGGGCGATCAGGTTTTTGGGGAGCACACTCCTGTGACTACTGCCAGCGATGACTTCCTCAACGGCAGCCTTCATCCCCGACCTCGGTAACCTCTTCATCAACGACATGTGTGACAACATCAACCACAGCGGTTCTGTTCCCACTGTACAGTATGTGATTCTGTCCTCCGGGTTTAGTCAGCATAATTACTTTGATCTTTGCAATTGTCGTCATGATCTATTTACTGTTGATTCAGATTACATCTCATAGTAAATTGCTCATATATTCAACAATCCAATCCAAAAACCTGATTATAGGCAATTTACTCCGAGTGGTTTTGCTGCGCTTTTGAAGCCGCTTACTTTTAAGGGGGTGCAATATTAAAGGTGGCACACAAGAGTAGTATATTGGTTTCAAATCATGTAGTACTATGATGCCACTAAGGGTAAGCCTGAGGGCAATCTTAATCCTACACAGCAGGGAGCTTTTGAGAACATGCATACCCTCTTCAAAGCCGCCCTCCTGAGTGTTTTTGACGATTCCATTGTGGATTCATATATGTTGTTTGACAGTGGCAAAGACATGTGGGCTGTGCTCGAGGCCACGTTTGGGGCCTTGGGTGCTAGCAACGAGTTGTACGTCATGGAGCAATTCTATGACTACAAGATGACTGATGAGCGCTCTGTTGTTCAGCAGACTCATGAGATACATTCACTCGCTAAGGAACTTGCGTACTTCAAGTGTGTGTTGCCGTACAAATTTGTTGCTGGGACCATCATTGCCAAGCTTCCACCTTTGTGGAATGATTTTGCTACTTCTCTAAAAAACAAGAGACATGAGTTTTTCGTTTTGGATCTCATTAGCACTCTTCATTTTGAAGAGAAGGCGAGAGCAAAAGACACACGTGCTTGGTCACTGAGGGAGCTTCTAGTGCCCACATGGTACACGAGAAAAACTTCCAGCCCAACCAGCCCCAAAACAACAAGAACAAATCTCAGGGGAAAGGCAAGTTTGATGCAAAGAACAAGTCGTCACATTCTACCAACTTCAAGAAGAATACTCACAACGGAAAGGGATACAAACCTCAATTTTGGTAGCACCGCACAAAACTTATATGGCTGCATCTACCTGCTGTCATCTAACCTCATGGTGCTCCAGGTATTCCTACATTATTACTAGGTACAATCACTACCGCAAGATGAAATATGCTTATTCGTACGTTGACTTGCTGATTGCAGTGTGGAATGATCCTGTCATGTGTGGAATAGCAAACAAGCAGTGCAGCCAAAGGTGGAAATCCACCAAGGACTTATGAAATTATATATAATCTTCCTCAGGCAGGTCAGTATCCCCTTCGTCCAGATGATCATGTTTTGTCATGCCGAGCTATTGATATGTGCTACTGTTTTGCAACACCGTTTAAGTGTAGCTATTGTTTTCCTATCTTTTCATATTCAGGACGATGAAAATGATTTCAGGGGAACGACACAATATGGACTCATGTTGAGTCATCTCTATTGCCTCATGTGTTTGATGCAAATATGTCAACATCAATTGCAAGGTGATGCAGCTAGCTAGCCGTGGAGTTGCCAACATGCTCAAAGTGCTCGCAACATTGAAAAGAAACAAGCATGCCCAAGAAATTAAGGAAATTAATGCATGCACAGGGAGGCTGAAAGGATCGAGAAGAGGTGTCTAGAGGGGGGGGTGATTAGACACTAAGTGCCAAAAGTTGCAGTTTTTAATATTCTTAAGTTTAAGTGGAGTTTAAGCACAAGTTTAACAAACACAATACATATCAAGCAAGCACGCAATGAGTATATGAGCAGCGGAAAGTAAAGCATGCAACTTGCAAGAATGTAAAGAGAAGGGTTTGGAGTATTCAAACGCAATTGGAGACACGGATGTTTTTGTCGTGGTTCCGATAGGTGGTGCTATCGTACATCCACGTTGATGGAGACTTCAACCCACGAAGGGTAACGGTTGCGCGAGTCCACGGAGGGCTCCACCCACGAAGGGTCCACGAAGAAGCAACCTTGTCTATTCCATCACGGCCGTCGCCCACGAAGGACTTGCCTCACTAGAGGTAGATCTTCACGAAGTAGGCGATCTCCTTGCCCTTACAAACTCCTTGGTTCAACTCCACAATCTTGTCAGAGGCTCCCAAGTGACACCTAGCCAATCTAGGAGACACCACTCTCCCAGAAGTAACAAATGGTGTGTTGATGATGAACTCCTTGCTCTTGTGCTTCAAATGATAGTCTCCCCAACACTCAACTCTCTCTCATAGGATTTGGATTTTGTGGAAAGAAGATTTGAGTGGAAAGCAACTTGGGGAAGGCTAGAGATCAAGATTCATATGGTTGGAATGGAATATCTTGACCACAACACAAGTGTAGGTGATTCTTTCTCAAAAAATGTGTATTGGAAGTGTAGGTATGTTCTGATGGATCTCTCCACAAATGAAGAGTGGGTGGAGGGGTATATATAGCCTCCACACAAAATCTAACCGTTACACACAATTTGCCAAACTCGGTGGGGCTGAATGGTTAAACTCGGTCGGACCGATTCAGCAAACCTAGTGACTGTTAGGATTTTCAGTGGGACTGAGATGCAACTCGGTAGGACCGATATGGTTAGGGTTAGGGATAACGTAATCTCAGTGTGACCGATTACACAATCTCGGTGGGACCGATTTTGGTAATAAGCTAACTAGAGAGTTGGTCAGGCAAACTCGGTGAGACCGATTACACAAATTCAGTGAGACCGATTACACAAACTCGGTGGGACCGATTTTGGTAATATGCTAACCAGAGGGTTTGCATTGTAATCTCAGTAGTACCGATTGCTCAAACTCGGTGAGACCGATTTTGGTAATGGACATACACAGAGAGATTACAATCCCATCTCGGTGAGACAGAGATCCCTATCGGTGAAACCGATTTGCTAGGGTTTGTGGCAGTGGCTATGACATCTGAAACCCGGTGGCGCCGGATAGATAGAATCGGTGGGGTCGAGTTTGACTTTTGGTTTAGGTCATATGTGGATGTGGGAAGGTAGTTGAGGGTTTTGAAGCATATCACTAAGCACTTTGAGAAAGCAAGCCATTAAGCAACACCTCATCCCCTCTTGATAGTATTGGCTTTTCCTATAGACTCAATGTGATCTTGGATCACTAAAATAGAAAATGTAGAGTCTTGATCTTGAAGCTTGAGCCAATCCTTTGTCCTTTGCATCTTGAAGGGGTTCCACATCCTCTAGTCCATGCCACTCCATTGTTGAACTTATCTGAAACATACTAGGTAAAAGTGTTAGTCCAACAAGAGATATGTTGACATTAATTACCAAAACCACCCAGGGAGCACTTGTGCTTTCAATCTCCCCCTTTTTGGTAATTGATGACAACATACATCAAAGCTTTCGATAAAGATATAGAGAATAGCAAGTAAAGCTTTGGACAAACATGTAACATGCATAGGCTCCCCCTACATGTATGCAATCATGTGAATATTGAATATAGGAGCATGTGAATGCGTAAACATGACAGAGTAATCAATGTGTTACATGTATCTTGGATATATGCATCAGAGCAAATGATGTGAATGTGAGAAATGTACCTTCATGCTCATGAGTCCTTCTTGCAAACAGTATGTACATCAGCAAGAACTTCTCATTCACATGACTGTGATGCATATACTTACCTTGTGGTCTTGAGTTGGCTTAGGATGGGATGAACCTGCACAAACAAGGTTAAATAACACAGATACACCTACTGACCAGAGCAAGCAAGAGAAACCACAAGAGAACCAAGACTGGGATGACATGTAGAGTGAGTACTAAGTACCACATTGGATATAGACATGTCCCCAAAGGTAAAGATATGCAATAAAATCAGAGATTTCCTTCCCTTAGATGTCTTGCTCCCCATGAATCTGCATGGGATATTGGGAGAAGATAGGGAACAGAAAATCAGAGCAATAAAAAAGGAAACAACAGAGCTTGAGCTAAAGCAAGCAACCAAACATGTCTTTCCCCTCTTAAAGACATGTGACATCTCTCCTCTTGAACACCAAGCATCTGGGGTCTTTGATGATATTACTTTCTCCTAGTTGATAAACTCTCCCCCCTTGATTATTCTCTCTTTCTCCCCCTATAGGAAGGATTAAGCTTTGATGTGATCTCTCTCTCTCCCCCTTTGACATCAATTTACAAGAAGGGCTCTTCTGGACATGTGATACAAATGGGTTGATCCTCGAGTCATAGAGCAAAGCAGCATGTCTAATATGATACTGGTAGAGGACAATAATCATTGAGTGGAGCTGGAGCAAACAGAAATCAGGAATAAGTGACAAGTTGGTTTTCCTGTGGTGGAATTGGTGACTCCGAGTTGTGTGCTTCGGTTGCACCGAAAGATTTCGGTTGGGCCGAAGAGAACAAACCGGTGTGACCGAGTTCATTAGAGTGAAACCACTTGTCACCTCAGCTCACTAGACAAGTAAGATCTCACAAGGATATGCAAGGAATTTACTGAAAGATTTGCAATGAATTGGATGCAGAACAAAAAGGAAAGAAAAGAAACTAAAAGTTCTAGATGAAGTTTTTTTGAAAGGGGAAACAAATATGCAAGAGACAAAAGCACGGAGAGATACACGAGAACTTCATCTAGAGATGGTCGGCGACAAGGTCACCTATGTTAGAGTATATTGACTTAGGGGTCAAGTGAGAGCACTTGATCATAGGTCATACTCATCGTTTAAGCTCAAAATGGTGTTACCATTTTTCGTTTAATCCTTTTGATGTATTCACATCTTGTCGAGTTGCTTTGACTCATAACTTGGAGTAAAGCTTCTCTAAGATGGAATAACATACCTTGGGTGGTGGTGTTGATCTTGCTCATGTAGTTGAACTTGTGTGGGTTGCTCAAGGTTGATGTAGTTCATCAAGGGTTGGGAGCACCACTTGTAGTTTGAGTTCATCTACCTACATGGGTTAGCTTTGCAAGGAAGAGCACTTGTGTATCCAAAATGACAATCATGAGACTCAACATAGAATTTGCCAAAGGATATGTTTGAATGGTTTCGTGCTTCCTTGTCTTCAACCACCATTGTATATAGACTTGGTGATGTAGAGATTGCTCAAGATGTGAGTGAGTTGCAATCTCATAGATTTAGATTCAACCAAGTACCTACACGGGTTAGATAACATGCAAGGTACAAATATATCCAAGACATATGAATAGCATCATTAGAGAAATATCGAGGATTAGTCATAGGCTCATGCCCCGCATGTATCAAATGGAGTTCCTACTCCAAGTTTGAAGCATCAATGATGTTAAATTCACCTCTCAACCTGCAAAACACTTTCTCATCAAGTGGTTTAGTGAATATATCCGCCAATTGCTTACTAGTGCAAACATGCTTAAGGTTAATGTCCCCTTTTGCAACATGATCTCGAATGAAATGATGACGAACTTCAATATGCTTAGTTCGAGAATGTTGCACGGGATTGTGAGCAATCTTAATAGCACTTTAATTTTCACATAGCAATGGAACATGTTTCACATATATCCCATAATCTTTAAGAGTTTGGGCCATCCAAAGTAATTGAGCACAACATGAACCAGCGGCAATGTATTCCGCTTCGGCGGTGGATAAGGATACCGAGTTTTGTTTCTTGGTAGACCAAGATACAAGAGATCTACCAAGGAATTGACAAGTACCCGAAGTGGATTTTCTATCAACCTTGTCTCCGGCATAGTCCGAATTGGAGTAGCCAACAAGATCAAAAGAGGACCTCTTAGGATACCGAATGCCAAAATTTCGTGTATGGATTAGGTATCTCACTATCCTTTTCACAGCCTTAAGATGACACTCTTTAGGAGAAGCTTGATATCGTCCACACATGCACACACTTAGCATAATATCGGGACAAGCGGCACATAGATATAACAATGAACCAATCATAGAGCGATAAACCTTTTGATCAACCGGTTCACCATCTTTGGTCAAATCAAGATGTCCACTAGTAGGCATGGTTGTAGTCATACCTTTGCATTCTTGCATATTGAACTTCTTGAATAAGTCCTTGGTGTACTTCATTTGAGAGACAAAGGTACCTTCCTTAGTTTGCTTGATTTGCAAACCGAGAAAGAATTTGAGTTCACTCATCATAGACATCTCAAACTTCTCCGACATTAGCTTTCCAAACTTCTCACTAAAATGAGGGTTAGTTGAACCAAATATGATATCATCAACATAAATTTGGCACACAAATAGTTCTCCATTAACCCTTTTAGTAAAAAGAGTAGAATCAATTTTACCAATTTCAAAGCCTTTTTCAATAAGGAACTTGGTCAAGCATTTATACCATGCTCTAGGAGCTTGTTTAAGACCATAAAGGGCTTTGTGAAGTTTGTAAACATGATTAGGTTTCTTAGGATTGACGAAGCCGGGAGGTTGCTTAACATAAACTTCCTCCTCAATTTTGCCATTTAGAAAAGCACTTTTAATGTCCATTTGGTACAAGGTGATATCATGGTGATTAGCATAAGCAAGTAAGATGCGAATGGACTCAAGTCTAGCAACGGGAGCATATGTCTCACCATAGTCCATACCTTCAACTTGTCTGTAGCCTTGGGCGACGAGACGTGCTTTGTTGTGAACCACTTGTCCATCTTCATCTTGCTTGTTGCGAAACACCCATTTGGTACCAATGATGTTGTGGTTGTTGTCGGGCTTCTCGACCAATATCCACACTTGATTTACCTCAAAGTTGTCTAGCTCTTCATGCATAGCGTTTATCCAGTCCGGATCCTCCAATGCTTCTTCAACCTTCATAGGTTCAATGCTAGAGATGAATGAGTAATGTTCACAAAAGTTAGCTAAACGAGTTTTAGAGCGAGTGATTCTCCCGGTTTGGATATCATTGTAGATTTTCTCGACGGGATGATCCTTAGCAATTCTTGCTCGAACTCGTGAAAGCTTTTGCTTAGGTCAGGGTGGAACATCCTCTTCATCTCGTGCTTCTTCTTGGCCTTCTTCATTGTTGACATTGTCGTTCTCTTGTCATGGTGGAGAAGGAGGCTGTTGATGTTCATCTTGGTGCGCTTCCTTGTTTTCTTCATCTTGGCGTGTCCCACTTTTGGATGCTTCCGTATCAACTCTTGGTTCACCTTGTCGTGAGGTAGAAGCTTCCACTTGGACGGACGAGGTACTCTCCTTCACTTCCGTTGGACGAATCTTGCCAATGGACAAGTCTTGAATTGCTTCCGAAGGGTCTTTGTCTCCTACATCAATTGGCAATTGCTCTACTTGCGAGCCGTTAGATTCATCAAACTTCACATCTACCGCCTCTTCAACCTTTCGGGTGAAATTGTTGTAGACTCGGTAAGTGTGAGAGTTTGAGCCATAACCAAGTAGGAAACCTTCATGAGATTTAGGAGCAAAATTAGAACGACGATGCTTATCAAGAATGTAGCACTTTGAGCCGAATACTCGAAAGTATCCAACTTGGGGTTTGTTACCGGTGAGGAGCTCGTATGCCGTCTTGCCGAGTAGCTTGTGAAGATACAAGCGATTTGTTGCATGACAAGCTGTCTCAACCGCTTCCGCCCAAAAGTTCTTTGGCGTTTTATACTCATCGAGCATCGTTCTTGCCATCTCGATAAGAGTCCGGTTCTTCCTTTCAACATCTCCATTTTGTTGAGGTGTGTACGTAGCCGAGAACTCGTGTGAAATCCCTTCTTTGTCAAGAAAGGTGTCCACATTTGCGTTCTTGAACTCCGTTCCGTTGTCGCTCCGAATCTTCTTGATCTTCACGTCAAACTGATTTTGGGCCTTCCTAGCGAAGTTTTTGAAGATCTTTTGGACCTGCGATTTGTCATCAAGAAAGAACACCCACGTAAATCTTGAAAAATCATCAACTATGACTAGACAAAATGAGTTACCACCGAGACTCTTGTAGGCATTTGGACCAAAGAGATCCATGTGAAGTAGCTCGAGTGGTCTTCTTGTGGTCATGATGTTCTTCGTGTGGTGACTTCCTCCAACTTGTTTCCCTGCTTGACAAGCACTACAAAGTCTATCCTTGTCAAATATGACATCTTTTATTCCAAGGATATGATCACCTTTAATAAGCTTATCAAGATTTCGCATACCAACATGACCTAGTCTTCTATGCCACAACCAGCCTTTAGAAGATTTGGTAATTAAGCAAGTTCTAGGCTGAGCTTTTTTTAGTGAAATCAACAATGTAAAGATCTCCTCTATGTATACCGGTAAAGACCATTTTATGATTGTCTCTACGAAACACTTGGCAATCTACTTCAGTGATTAAGACATTGAAACCCAAATCCGCAAGTCTAGAAACTGAAAGTAAATTGTATCCAAGGGATTCAACGAGCAGGACATTTTGTATGGAGCTATCATGTGAGATGGCCACCTTGCCAAGGCCAACCACCTTACCCTTTGAATTATCACCAAAAGTGACATATTTTCGAGGGCCGTCGTTTTCAACAAGCTCACAGAACATATCTTTATCTCCGGTTATATGATCAGTACATCCACTATCAAGGACCCATTCCTTTCCTCCAGCCATGTAGCCGCAAAGATTTGCCATAAGACCAAAATGCCTCATTGCATCATCAAGATCATAGTCACTATCATCATCTTCATCATAGTATCCATGTTCAACATCATCTTCTGATTGATCAATTCCTAGAGAGGGTAATTCATTAGATAAATGATCATCACAATGGTCATCTTTATGAATTCTAATAGCTTCAGATATGATATCGCTAATGATTCCAACATTTCCTTCAGCACGCATGAGATTGGTAAGCTCAAATAGACAATCACCAAAGATAGGATCACTAGAGTTCATCTTACTCAAGGCAATAGACTTATGGAGAATTTTCTCTGAATTTTTCAAGGAATAATCTGGAAATCGTTCCTCAAGAAATCTCCATATGGTGTAGGCACACTTGAGAGTAGGCAAACATCTAATCAAGTTTCTAGGCAAGCCTCTAATGATGAGCTCAATAGTTCTAAGATTGCGAATCATGTCAATATCTTCATCTAGGGTAGGGTGCAAAGGATCAACATGAGGTGCACAAGGGCTAGTAATGTACTTGTTCAAATGATATTCATTGAAAATCTCAAGCATTTCATTTTTCCACTCATGAAAATACTCTCCATCAAGAATAGGCACTCTATGTCTAAGACTCCCCAAAGTAGACACATCCATCTTCCTCCAATGGTGTTTAAACCAAGGCAATGGAGACCAAAGCTCTGATACCAATTGAAAGGATCGAGAAGAGGTGTCTAGAGGGGGGGGTGATTAGACACTAAGTGCCAAAAGTTGCAGTTTTTAATATTCTTAAGTTTGAGTGGAGTTTAAGCACAAGTTTAACAAACACAGTACATATCAAGCAAGCATGCAATGAGTATATGAGCAACGGAAAGTAAAGCATGCAACTTGCAAGAATGTAAAGAGAAGGGTTTGGAGTATTCAAACGCAATTGGAGACACGGATGTTTTTGTCGTGGTTCCGATAGGTGGTGCTATCGTACATCCACGTTGATGGAGACTTCAACCCACGGAGGGTAATGGTTGCGCGAGTCCACGGAGGGCTCCACCCACGAAGGGTCCATGAAGAAGCAACCTTGTCTATTCCATCACGGCCGTCGCCCACGAAGGACTTGCCTCACTAGCGATAGATCTTCACGAAGTAGGCGATCTCCTTTCCCTTACAAACTCCTTGGTTCAACTCCACAATCTTGTCGGAGGCTCCCAAGTGACACCTAGCCAATCTAGGAGACACCACTCTCCAAGAAGTAACAAATGGTGTGTTGATGATGAAATCCTTGCTCTTTTGCTTCAAATGATAGTCTCCCCAACACTCAACTCTCTCTCACAGGATTTGGATTTGGTGGAAAGAAGATTTGAGTGGAAAGCAACTTGGGGAAGGCTAGAGATCAAGATTCATATGGTTGGAATGGAATATCTTGACCTCAACACAAGTGTAGGTGGTTCTCTCTCAGAAAATGTGTACTGGAAGTGTAGGTATGTTCTGATGGCTCTCTCCACAAATGAAGAGTGGGTGGAGGGGTATATATAGCCTCCACACAAAATCTAACCGTTACACACAATTTGCCAAACTCGATGGGACCGAATGGTTAAACTCGGTCAGACCGATTCAGCAAAGCTAGTGACCGTTAGGATTTTCGGTGGGACTGAGATGCAACTCGGTAGGACTGATGTGGTTAGGGTTAGGGCACAACGTAATCTCGGTGTGACCGATTACACAAACTCGGTGGGACCGATTTTGGTAATAAGCTAACCAGAGAGTTGGTCAGGCAAACTCGGTGAGACCGATTACACAAACTCGGTGGGACTGATTTTGGTAATAAGCTAACCAGAGGGTTTGCATTGTAATCTCGGTAGTACCGATTGCTCAAACTCGGTGAGATCGATTTTGGTAATGGACATACATAGAGAGATTACAATCCCATCTCGGTGAGACCGAGATCCCTATCGGTGAAACCGATTTTCTAGGGTTTGTGGTAGTGGCTATGACATCTGAAACTCGGTGGCTCCGGATAGATAGAATCGGTGGGGCCGAGTTTGACTTTTGGTTTAGGTCATATGTCGATGTGGGAAGGTAGTTGAGGGTTTTGGAGCATATCACTAAGCACTTTGGGCAAGCAAGCCATTAAGCAACACCTCATCCTCTCTTGATAGTATTGGCTTTTCCTATAGACTCAATGTGATCTTGGAGCACTAAAATAGAAAATGTAGAGTCTTGATCTTGAAGCTTGAGCCAATCCTTTGTCCTTAGCATCTTTAAGGGGTTCCACATCCTCTAGTCCATGCCACTCCATTGTTGAACTTATCTGAAACATACTAGGTAAAAGTGTTAGTCCAACAAGAGATATGTTGACATTAATTACCAAAACCACCCAGGGAGCAATTGTGCTTCCAGAGGCCCTTTGCTCAGAGATGCATCGACCAATTTTCTTTATTTCCACACCTTCTCTTAGTTTTGTATTGGTTATAGTATGCTGAATCATTGAGATGCATAAACATGCTGAACATTTGTTCTTCTGAATGTTAGTATGCAGGCCGTATCTTCTGAAAGCTTAGTTTAATGTAAATGTTGACTAGCCTGTGAACCTTCAGAATCTAGTAAGTACATTGTAGGCCTGCTATTTGACACCTCACTTTGCCGTGCTACGCGACCAGTGTCAGTGTCTACATCCAGTACCGCATCCTCTAATTTGGCGGATGCCAAGTTGAAAAAGGTTACCGATGAGTAGCCATAAGGTGGAGGCGTCTCTTTTTTTCTTTCGAATTGGCAAGAAGCTAGAGAGTGTGTCGGGCTGCCTCTAGTGTTAAGGCCCTCCAGTACAAAACACAGGCAACCGACTGGGCCGATACGAAAGCCTATCCATCTTAATGCCCATTTGTTTTTGTTTTTTGCGAGGAGAAGCCCATATTTCATGAAGAGGGGGCGATCCCAGAAAAACCCTCCTTCCTCCTCACTTCCACTTATACTACAGCTCGCTGGACTCTCCCGCTTTCGTCGCCCCCCAATTCCCCCCGCTCCCCATCTTCCTCACTCGTCCAGAAAACCCCTGCTCACCTTCTTCCTCACTAGTACAGAAAACACCTGCTCCTCTTGTAGATCCCGCACCCGGCAGCGCGGGGAGAAGCGGCGAGCTCCCCTACCCGGATCTAAGGAACCGGTAGAATCTCTGGTGGACTGCATGAGCAATCTCCCGGACATCATCCTTGAGGAGATCATCTCGCTTCTCCCCACCATGGATTGCTGCCGCACACAAGTCCTCTCAACTCGGTGGCGCCCTCTATGGCGCACCGCACCCCTCAATCTCGACTTTCGTTAGATATCTGTCCTTCCTGAATTTGATCTCCTCAGAGCCATCACCTCCTCTCGCCAGCAGGGCCCCATTCAACGCCTCTGCATCCCGACATGCTACCTGCTGTCCATACCCGGCATGATGGACGCTTGGCTGACATCCCCTGAATTGGGAAAACTCCAGTAGTTTGAGTTCTACCATTACCACGAAAGTTTCATACCACGAACACACCAAGAATTTGTGCCCACACCACCGTTGTCCAACTCGCGGTTTTCCTCCTCTCTCCACACCGCCACCTTCGCCCGGTACAAATGCTTCGACTCCCACTGCTAAAAAAACCTTTCACTTGTGGTGGTTTATCTATCAGAGGCCTCACTGCACAACATCATCCACTCCAGTTGCCCTGCCCTGGAGCACTTGCTGATTGTTTCGGGAATATAAATCCCTATCAGTTGCTCAAAATAAAGTCGCCTCACCTTAAAAGCATTGGAATTTGTTTTGAAGGACAGTAGCTCATCATCGAAGATGCCCCTTCACTTCAAAGGTTGCTCCTTCATAATTGTTCTAGACCTTCGAAAATAACTGTTGTCTCTGCGCCCAAACAGGAGACCTTGGGTGTAATTCGTGATCCGTTTGATGATCACAACAAGTTGGTGTTTCGCTCCATAGTTTTTCAGGTACCCTAAATTATCATCTACACATCTGTAATCATAAGTTGCATTTTTCGTTTGTGCGCATAAGTTTTATATCATCTTGGTGTACACTTTGGGTACTAATATTATGTTATATGCTCAATGAAGAGTTCGTCCATGGATAACCTATCAATGCTGCTAGATTCTGTCAAATCTTATATATCAGAATGTTTAGTTTTGATATGAACATATTTATTGGCTTGATGCGATGCTTTCGGTCTCTAGTGAATTTATATATAAAGGTGATGATTTCATGCACATTGAAAGACCGTATATATTGTACTAGAATTAACCGTTCAACCGTTTCTCTTTCGACATACTCTTTTTTCAGACCTTTACTATTTTCAAATCTTCATGTCTACTTAGGTACTGCAACCACATGGAGAAAAACGTATAACCAATCGGTGGTGTAATAAGCACCAAGATTTTCTCAGTTCTCATGACATTCGTTTGAGGACAATAATGATGGAAAGATATGCATCCAACCAGGCAAACAGAAGCTTTGTCACATTCTTCCTTTTGAATGCGAGGTTACTATTGTCCATGAGGCTTAAGTCTTACAGCAAGAGATTTCTCATGGACGGACATGTTGAACAGCAAAAAAGAAGTTTCAGGTGGACAAATGGGCTTCTAAACGTGCTCGGCTTCTATTTACAACAAGTTGTAGTCATCCTAAAATAATTTTTTGCACAGGATGTTGATTTTATGGATCAAAGTGATCCATTTGTTTGTGACTACAAAAAAGAGTGGTTGGGTTAGATGTTACTGCCATGTTCAATCTGGGTTTTGTCTAAAAATTTGAAGAACAATTAATCCTTGGGCTTTTTGTACCGTTTGTAAGCTTAAGTTGCATGTTGTTGCCCTCGTACTCCCCTCCACATGCCACTACACTGCCGCATCTTCCACGGCTGTTGTTTGTTCCAGTCTGAGGCCTTGTCGTCGTTCTCCGCCTTGGTTCCCTTGTTGTGCCCGCCGCCGTCTGGCATTGTCAACATGGTCAACAACCAAGAGGAATCAGGAGATGACTCTACGTGGAGAGGCTGACAGTAGGGACCCACCAGGGTCATTGCATTACGGAAGCAGGTGCCTCGTTATTACAAGCCAAAAAATACTTCCTCCTAATTGTTTGAAAACTAGGTCCCACGCCATTTTCAATGTAGTCAATAAACGACAAAATTACACAACGAGCGGATAACACCAGGGACCCAGCACCTCGCCCAGTTCTTTTCCACTTTCAGAGATGGAGCTCAACTGTGCGCTGTGCGGGGGCTGTGGCCAGTCTAGCCCACGCTTACGCTTTTATTTAAGCACATGGCAAGCCCAGTTGATATCTTTTTTATTTCTGAAAATGGCTAGCCCAGTTCTTTTTTTTTGGAGAATACCAAAACCGAGGCTTACTTGCTTTTCTCAGCCCTGCTGGGCTACAAATCTTTCAAGACGAGGAGGGATGTAAGTAGTAAGAAATGGGCTTCCCCAGAAAATGGGCTATAAGTTGTAAGAAATGGGCTGTAAATTTTTTAACCAAAGCCAACCGGCAATTACATTAAAATATCATTTTTTATGGATTTCTCTACTCTTATAAAAACCAAAGCCAACTCGCAATTACATTAAAATATCATCTTTTCTCCCACAAGATAATCTACTCATACAAATGCATCTTCATGTTCCGTGCAACGCACGGGCATCTTGCTAGTTAAGATTTGAAATTTCATTCATTTTTTCTATGGATAATTGTTTTTTGATTTTTATTTTGATATAATTTTGAAAAAAATTATTTTTAACATGACTCGAAATTTCGTGATTAAAAGAGTTTGGACCCCACCAAAATATGCAAAATTTCGTTGAATTTTTTAGCAGTTCCCAGAATATATGGTCTGTAATGCTAATAAAAATAATATGGGCTTCAAATATCCTTAAGAATTAGCAAATGGGCTGTAAATTATTGAAAATAATGGAAAATTGGCTAACTTCTGGGCCTACTAGGATGACGATGACGTTGTCCTAATTTTTTTGACGCATACGCAAGGTTTTGTCAACTTAGTCAACACAAAGCAGTGATTGTTGGATGTCCATCCAACGGTTGCTATGCTTCTTCTATCTCTGATCTTCCTGCTCCAGCCGCCCAAACCAAGGCCGGCGGGACTGCCTGCTCCCTCCTCCTGTGGCTGGTTGTGCTGCCGCCAGGCCATCCTTCTACCCACCCGCACATCCTGTTATTTTCCGGTGACGTCAGCCTCACCCCGCAGCCGACCAGTTAGCGCTCGTACTCCCCTCAGTGTGGGCATCCACTGCGGTGGCTTCGCCGACTCCGGGTCATTCCCTTCCTTGGCCTCACCCTCGTCCACCGTGTTTGTGTTCTCGGCGTGGCGAGGTCAACATGGTCAACATACAACAACCATTGGAAGAGGCTGACAGTAGGGGCCCACACAGGGAAATGCCTCCTTATTACACACAAAATAATGATTCCTCCACCTCACAGCTGGGACCCACCGAAAGGGCCTCTGTATTTCGCAAAAAAATGTCCCCCCCGCTGACAGCTCGGACCCGCAAGCTATATCTTCACATGCAAGGAAGTGCCTCCTTATTACGCACAAAAAATGAATATTCCCCCTGCTAGCTAGGACCCACCATAGTGTGAGGCTAACTTGTGGGCCTACTAAGTTGACAGGGATGCATGGCTTTGTCAACTTAGTCAATATGAACGATTCTAGCTCCAGTGACCGTACAATGTCCAGCCAACAGCCGTAGTGCTTCTTCAACCTTTGGTCTTCTTGCTCCAGCCGCCCAGAGCAGCGTCGATCGTGCCGTCTACTCCTGCCTCCCGTGGCCGGCTGTGCCGTCGCAAAGGCCTCACTGCCCCTTACTACTCCCACCGCTGGCCAGGCCCTGCGGCGTCGGCAGCCTCACACTACAGCTGAACCAGTGAACCCTCGTACTCCTCTCTGCGTGGGCTTCCACTGCCGCGTCTTCCCCTGCGCCAGGTCGCCCCCTTCCTAGGCCTCACCGTCGTCCACCGCCCTGGTGCTCTCGGCGTGGCATGGTCAACGTGGTCAAGGAACGACTTCCATCGGAAGAGTACTGTACGTGGAGATGCTAACAGTTGGGTCCACGGCCGTAGCAAGTAAGTGCCTCCTTATTACGCGCAAAATAATGATTCCTCCAGCTGACAGCAGGGACTCACCGGACGGGCCACCGTATTTCGTGAAAAAAACATTTCCCCCCTGACTGCTAGGACCCACCAGCTACATCTTCGCACGCAAGGAAGTGTGCCCATATTACGAGAAAAAATGATTCGCCCCTGACTGCTGGGACCCACTAGCTACATCTTCGCACGCAAGGAAGTGCCTGACAGTCGGGACCCACCCGATGGAAGCGTACGTAGTGTTGTCATTCTAGTCGCAAACGTGTACGTACATACTGGTCGATGTAGATGTGCGCACGTGTGGTAGTAGAGGCGCGCATGTGTGGTAGTAGAGGCGGCACGTAGCATGTACACGTACGTAAAGTGGCTAGGGTGCAAGGAAGAAAATACGGCCACGTATGTACATACGGGCGGGGTCTCGAACGCCTACTCGCGCATACGTACGGCCAGGGCTGGTGTACATGGCTGTGGCTGGGTCGGAACGGAGAAACTGCGTCATTGTCGTGTTCATGGGGAGGCAACGAAACACGTCGTGTTCATTGGGAGGCAATGGAACGCGTGCTGTTCATTGGGAGCCAACCGGCTTGGATGGAATAGCCGAGGGAAACGAGGCCTGGCGTATCGCAGAATGGAGGAAATGGCCTTGTGTTCGAGCGGCCACGGTGGAAACAGGATCATGTTCATCGGGAGGGGTCTGGCGTACCGCAAAACGGAGGAAACAGACCTCCTACGATCGAAACGGGGTCCTGTTGATCGAGAGGGGTGCGACATACCGCAAAACAGAGGAAACGAACTTGTGTTGTAGCGCTACGGTCGAAATGGGGGTCATGTTCATCAGGAGGGGTGTGGCGTACCACAAAATGAGACTTCATGGGATACTGTTCATCTGCACTGTCGACCTCCTCCAGCCTCCACGACTACTATTCATCCATCCTCGACCTCCTCCAGCCTCCACCTGCGACTGGTCATCCACGGGCTCCTGTTCATCCAGCCTCCACCACGCGCCCCTCCACCGGCTACTGTTCAACCAGCCCTCTCCACGGGGGTCCTATTCAACCACCCCTGCACGGACTACTATTCATCCAGCCCACCACCGGCTATTGTTCAGCCAGCCCTCCATCGGCTACTGTTCAACCAGCCCTCCACGTGGTCCTGTTCATCCAGCCCTCCACAGGGTTTTGTTCATCCACCGGCTCGATTGATCGAGGTACTATTCATCCAGCGGCAACGAGCTCTACTACCACGGGGTCCTATTCATCCAACCCCCACCGGGAACTGTTCATCCAAACCCACCAACAACACTCACTGTTCATCAAGGGAAGGAGGCAGCAGTGTTCGATCGGCTTCAGTTAGCAGCAGTAGCGAAGGAATCACTCGGGTTCAGTTAACAGCAAGGGATCGATCGATCGCTCGCGTAACCTGCAGTGCAATCGCTCGGGTTCAGGTAGAGACCAACGCCTCGCTTGGGTTCAGTTAGAGCGCAATGCCTCGCACACATGTGCGTACGTACGAGAGAAACATGCATCGCTCGGCCCCCGACCACCCACCGTAACTAGGAATTCCCTCGATATTTTCCTCGCCCTCGCTTCTACCACGGTTTTCTCCGTCATGAACGCCCCAAAGAATGTCACATAGCTGCGGCTCCGGCCCGCCCAGGACAAAAACCCCATTTTCTATCATGACTTTTTGTCATAGAATTAGGACCCCACTACATCTATGATGTACCGGGTTTTGTCACAATTATCGGCATAGAAGTGTCATAAGTATGACAGAAAAAAATTTCGTTCGGCCCAAAATGTCAGGGATGTGTCTTTTTTTTTGTATTGTTCTACTCTTGTAGAACTTGTTCAAGTTCTTCACCATTAGGCTCAATTCTTCATTGAAGGCTTGTTTCTCACTTGATCATGTAGGAGCATCGCACGAGGCTTTGTAAGCACCACTTGACTTGTTGTGAAGCTCTTCCTTATCCTTGAGTGACATCTCATGAGCAACAATTCTTCCATTCACTTCTATTGGGTTGAAATCTTTGTAATTGGGCATCATATGAATCAATGTACACACAGTATAATATTTTCCATCCAAGGCTCTTAGGATCTTCTTGATGATGAATCTATCGGTCATCTCTTCACTTCCTAAGCCGGTAATCTCATTTGTGATGAGAGCCAGCCTAGAGTACATTTCAGCAACACCTTCACCATCCCTCATTTCGAACTTTTCAAGTTGACTTTGAAGCAAATCCAATTTGGATTCCTTGACGGAGTCCATACCATCATGCATATCAATCAAAGTATCCCAAATTTCCTTTGCATTCTCAGGACGGCTGATTTTGTTGAATTCTTCGTGGCATAATCCATTGAAGAGGATATCGCAAGCTTGAGCATTGTATTGCAGCATCTTCAACTCTTTCGCGGTAGCTTCACGGTTTGGTTCTCTGCCATCAAAGAACTCACCTTGCAAGCCAATACACACAATAGCCCAAACGGCGGGGTTATGTCCAAGAATATGCATTTTCATCTTATGCTTCCAACTGGAAAAATTAGTACCATCAAAGTAAGGACTTCTACGGTCGTAATTTCCCTCGCTCGATGCCATACTCTCCTAGGTTGTTAAACCAAGGCTATGATCACCAAACGCTATGGAAATCAAGGAAAATGGAGACCAAAGCTCTCATACCACTTGTAGGATTGAAAGTATGTCTAGAGGGGGGTGATTAGACTACTTGACCAAATAAAAATCTAGCCTTTTCCCAATTTTAAGTCTTGGAAAATTTTAACAACTTAGCACAAGTCAAGCAATCAACCCACACATGCAATTCTAAGAGTATAGCAGCGGAATGTAAAACATTGCACATGAAGGTAAAGGGAGGAGTTTGGAGGGAGCAAATGCAATGTAGACACAGAGATTTTTGGCGTGGTTCCGATAGGTGGTGCTATCATACATCCACGTTGAAGGGTCCACAAAGAAGCAACCTTGTCTATCCCACCATGGCCATCGCCCACGAAGGACTTGCCTCACTAGGATAGATCTTCATGAAGTAGGCGATCTCCTTGCCCATACAAACTCGTTGGTTCAACTCCACAATTTTGTTGGAGGCTCCCAAGTGACACCTAACCAATCTAGGAGACACCACTCTCCAAAAGGTAATAAATGGTGTGTTGATGATGAACTCTTGCTTTTGTGCTTCAAATGATAGTCCCCCCAACACTCAACTCTCTCTCGCTGATTTGGATTTGGTGGAAAGATGATTTGAGTGGAAAGCAACTTGGGGAAGGCTAGAGATCAAGATTCATATGGTTGGAATGGAATATCTTGGTCTCAACACATGAGTAGGTAGTTCTCTCTCAAAAAATGAATGTTGGAAGTGTAGGCATGTCCTGATGGCTCTCTCCACAAGTGAAGAGTGGGTGGAGGGGTATTTATAGCCTCCACACAAAATCTAACCGTTACACACTCGGTAGGACTGAATCAGAAAACTTGGTGGTACCGATTCAGTTGAAAATGTGAAAGTTAGGATTTTCGATGGAACCGACATGTCAACTCGGTGGGACCGATTTGATTAGGGTTAGGGCATAACGTAATCTCGGTGAGACCGATTACACAAACTCGGTGGGACCGATTTTGGTAATAAGCTAATAAGAGAGTTGGTTAGGCTAACTCGCTGGGACCGAATCACTAATTTCGGTGAGACAGAAAAGTTACGAAAGGGAAACAAAGAGTTTGCATTGCGAATTCGGTGGGACCGATCGCTCATCTCGGTTGAACCGAAATATTATGAAGGGAAACAGAGAGTTTGCAATCCCATCTCCACTAGTAGGAAAAGGGCTATAGCTAATATGGACATTAATGGCGCACCATATATGTGGCGCGCCACTACTATATAGCAGTGGTGCACCGGATACAGGTGCGCCATTAGTGTCCTCATTACTAATGGCGCACCACACACACGGTGCGCCATTACTAACAATTTTTTCCAAAACTACTAATGGCGCACCAAGGAAGAGTGTGCCATTACTAGTTTTAACTAGTAATGGCGCACCACACACTCCATGCGCCACTACTAACAATTTTTTTTTACTTTTTTTTTCAAAACTAGTAATGGCGCACCGGGGTAGAGTGCGCCATTACTAGTTCAAACTAGTAATGGCGCACCACAACCAAGGTGCGCCACTACTAACAATTATATTTTTTTGCAAAAATAGTAACAACGCAACACCTAATAATGCACCATTAGTAACCAGGGTTACTAATGGCGCACCACCTGAGACCAGCTAGATATTTTGGACAGCCACCTACCACACTCACTTTCCCCACTTCATTCTCTCCACCTCCTCCTCCAATCTTGTCTCGGCTGCCTCCTCCTCCTCACATCATTTGCACCATAGATTCACCCAAATTAAGTGGTTATATTTCCTTTTTTTGATAGGTAAGTAAGGGGAAAGCTTCTTTATGTTGTAGATATACTCTTTTTTCCCTCCAACAACGTGCACATGCACTTTTTATGGCCTAGATCTACATATGTTTGTGGTGTTGCATATGTTTGTGGTGATGCATATGTTTGTGTTTGCAGGTACCTGTATTTGAAATGCGATAGTTGCCAATATTTTGCCGGAATGTTGATTCATTTCTGTTTCGGCTAGAATTTGGCACTGTGCATTCTTTTTGGTCCTATTTTTAGGCAAAGTCATGCCAAATTTTTTTGGTTCTAAAATATCGTTTTGCTCTACCCCACAGGCGACCATGATCTGCACGATGACCGAAGGCATCGTGAATAGGTTTTTGAGCTCCGCGAAGGCCGAGATGCTTCAAAAGAACGAGACGGATATAAGACGTCTGTGTTGAAGATGCAAGCTGAGGAGCCTTATGGACCCGGATTTCGTACAGGTGCGGGACCACCTGCTCTTGCGTGGTTTCAAGGATGGCTATCAGTGGCAAGGTGATGAAGATGATTATGAAGTCGTCCATGGGGGACGGGCAAGAAATGTGGAAGGGCAGCAAGACAACAGCGGCGAGGGCGGGCGAGAAGTCGAAGAATCTCTAGGACATGATCACAAAGTAGATGCAGTACACAGTCATCATGTAGAAGATGTCGGACATGATGACGAGGAAGATGCCGGAGCAGACGAAGGGCATGATCATGAAGGTGAAGATGGCAGAGCAGACAACGATGGACCATCGATGGGATGGGTGCAGGACCCTCATATTCAAGAGCTGCTTCTCAAGCAGACGGATAATGCAAGAGCTGCCGCCGGAGAGAAAGCCAAGCTGGATCAACTGGAGATAGACGTGGTTACTCCATTGTATGAAGGATACAGGCCCGAGGATACCCACCTGAAAGTAACGCTCATGGCTCTGGAGATGAAGGTAAAACACAAAATGACTAACGCATGCTTTGATGAGAACATGTCATTCTGGCACGAACATCTTCCCAAGGGGAACAAGTACCCGACTAGTTTCGAGGAGGCAAAGAAAATTGTGTGTCCTCTGGATTTACCGCACGTGAAATACCATGTGTGCATGAACAATTGCATCATTTATCGGGATGAGCACACGGAGTCTACCATATGTCCGGTGTGCGGCGTCACTCGATACAAGAAGAGGAAGAAAGCTCCTCGAAAAGTGGTGTGGTACTTTCTGATCACTCCACGTCTGCAGCGGTATTTCGTGGACCCTAAGCTAGCAAAGCTCCTGCGTTGGCACGCGGATAGGGAGGAGAAGAAGCAAGAAGATGACGGAAATGATCCGGAGGTAAATAAAAAAGACAAGATGCTGAGTCACCCTAAGGATGCGAGCCAGTGGCAAGCGTTGAACTTCAAACACCCAGAATTTGGGGACGATCCAAGGAACATCGTGCTGGGCGCGAGCACCGATGGAGTCAATCCGTTTGGCAGCCAAAGAAGCACACATAACACCTGGCCTGTGTTTGTGTGGATGTACAACCTTCCCCCTGGTTGTGCATGAAGAGGAAGTACATTCACATGAGTATGCTAATTGAAGGGCCGAAACAACCAGGGAACGACATCAATCTGTATCTGGGGCAGCTGAAAGAGGAGCTAGACACGCTGTGGAAAACGCCAGCCAATACGTGGGACACCGCAAAGAAAGAATATTTCCCTATGAGAGCCGCACTGCTCACGATGGTGCATGACTATCTCGGTTACGGATATGTCGCGGGGCAGGTGGTCCATGGATTTTATGGATGCGTCAGGTGCATGGATGACACAATGTATCGCCGGCTAGATAGAGATCCCGGGAGTTCGAAAACCGTGTCCATGGGACATCGAAGGTGGCTTCGCGATGATGACCCATGGAGAAAATGCAAGGATCTGTTCGATGGTGAAACCGAACCCCTAAGACGCCCGCGTACGAGGAGCGACGAGGAAATAGACGAGCTGTTGAAAAATTGGAAAGAGCGCCCGGAGCCGGGAAAGAAGCGAAAGGTGCCAGAGCCGCTGCTGATTGTATGGAAAACGAGGTCTGGTTTTTGGGACTTACTGGAAGATCCTTCGTGTGCCTCATAGCCTTGATGTCATGCATATCAAGAAGAATGTGTGCGAGAGTCTGCTTGGTACCCTGCTCAACATGCCAAAGAGGACCAAAGATGGGCCAAAAGCAAGGGCAGCCATGAAATCAATGAGCATCAGGGAGGAGCTTCACGCTAATGATGATGATGATGAGGTGAAGGAGGACATGGAAAGTCGTCGCAAAGGCAAAAAAGGCCAAGAAGACCGGAAATGACTACCCTCCCGCGTGCTTCACTCTAAGTCAGGAGGAGATCGAGCAGTTTTTCACCTGCCTCATAGGAGTAAAACTTCCTTACGGTTACGCAGGGAAGTTAAGCAGATACCTAGACTCAGCGAAGCAGAAGTTCAGCGGGATGAAGTCTCACGACTGTCATGTGCTGATGACACAGATACTGCCAGTTGCAATCTGTGGGATCATGGACGCGCACGTCCGTGAAACGCTATTTGGCGTATGCAACTTTTTCGACATCATCTCTTGGAAGTCGGTTGGCGTGAGGCAACTCAGAAGGCTACAGGAAGAGATCATGGTGATACTATGCGAGCTTGAGATGTACTTCCCGCCCGCATTCTTCGATGTTATGGTGCATCTGCTGGTCCATATCATGGAGGATATCATCCAACTCGGGCTGATGTTCCTGCATAGCATGATGCCGTTTGAAAGGATGAATGGTGTCATCAAAGGATACGTTCGCAACATGTCACGTCCAGAGGGAAGCATAGCTAGGGGCTTTCTGACCGAAGAGTGCATCTCCTACTACACGAATTATCTAGGCATCGAGAACCCCGTTGGTCTGCCCATCAACAGGCACCTCGGCAGGCTCGCTGGATGGGGTCACCGCAATGGTCGCCGCGAAATGCATGTCGACTTCGAGGGTCGACTCGCCGACTTTGAAAGAGCAAACCTAGTCGCGCTACAACACATACACGTGGTCGATCCTTGGCTGGTAGAGCACAAAACCTTTATTGAGAAGACGTACAATGACCAAGGCCAACAGAGGACAGACGGAGATATAATCAAAGAGCACAACTCATGTTTCTCACGTTGGTTCAAGGATAATCTTCTGTCATACCCTTCACATGAGGATTCTTTCGCGGAACAAAAACTCATATTCGCCTTGTCACAGGCGCCGAGCACAACCTGATGACCTATGAGGCGTACGATATCAACGGCTACACATTCTACACCGAGGACAAGGACATGAAGAGCGATGGTTATTAGATCTCTGGGGTAACGATGGAATCCTACACCGGTAACGACAAGGACAGATACTACGGAAGGATCGAGGAGATCTGGGAGCTGAGCTACGTGGGAGAGAAGGTCCCGATGATCCGTCTCAGATGGGCCAAGGGCGTCATAAAAGAAGACCGGCATTTCACCACCATGGTTATACCCGAAGCCAAATCCAAGACCGCGGGTGCAAACGTCACCGCGAAAAATGAGCCATGGATACTGGCTTCCCAAGTGGACCAATGCTTCTTCATTACCGACCTGTCAAAGCCCAGTCGTGTTGTCGTGAGGAGAGGCAAAAGGAAGATCATCGGAATGGATCGAGTCGCCAATGAGCAAGACTTCGACAAGTACGGTGACCCGAAGATGGAACATGACGACGACCATGAAGTTCCATACACCACAAGAAGAAGCAGGACCACCCTACCTAAAGGACGTCCGTTCAATAGAAGAACTCCATTTGCGAGAAAGAAGGGCAAGAAGAATCTGAAAAGATAGCTAGATCGATTGTATTTAAATCGTAGTCTTCATTTCTCGATTGTATTTCGACATATGGAAATGGGCGGCACTTTTTGAATTCATGAAGATTTTGAAATCTTATGATATTTTTTTATATTCATAAATGTTTTCTAAAAAATATTAGATGCAACTAAAAATCGAAAAATAATAATTCAAATAACAAATTGGATGATATTTTTTCATATTCATAAATGTTTTCATATTCATATTTTTTCATAAATGTTTTGAAATCTGATGATATTTTTCCACATTCATAAATGTTTTCAAATTTGATCATCATTTTCTAAAAAATTATTAGATGCAACTAAAAATCCAAGAAAAAAACAGTTAGTAATGGCGCACCAGGGGAGGGTGCGCCATTGCTATGAAGGTATTTGTGGCGCACCCGAATGAGGTGCGCCATTGATATACAAATTTTTATTTATATTTATTCTTGTATTTTATTTTTCGGTGTTCCTTTTCCTGCTTAAATTTCATGGGAACTTTTTGAATTCATGAATATTTTTTCAAATTTGATGATATTTTTCCATATTCATAAATGTTTTACCAATTCACAAATGAATGCAACTAAAAATCAAATTTTTTTACTAATGGCGCATCGCTAGGTGGTGCGCCATTGCTATCCAAACAAATTACTAATGGCGCACCGCTAGGTGGTGCGCCATTGCTATCCAAAAAAATACTAATGGTGCACCGCTAGGTGGTGCGCCATTGCTATCCCCCCCCCCACTAAAATCTCCAATCCACGATCCCCAATCTCACATCGATCTCTCTCAGCCCCCCCACTGCGCGCCGCTGCCCCGACCCACTGCGCCGCCACCCCTACATGTGCCGCACCCGCGCCCCCGCCACCCCTACATGCACCGCCGCCACCGCGCCCACGCCCCCGCCGCCCCTACGTGCGCCACCACCCCGCGCCCCCGCCGCCTCCCTCTCCC
The DNA here is from genome assembly GCF_003073215.2 of Triticum urartu. Classification (NCBI taxonomy): domain Eukaryota; kingdom Viridiplantae; phylum Streptophyta; class Magnoliopsida; order Poales; family Poaceae; genus Triticum; species Triticum urartu. The sequence continues at coordinate 311,321,778 of NC_053025.1, forward strand.
CATCCTCCCCTTCCTCCCCACCCCGACGCGTCTCCATCTCCACGCCGTCGAGCACCGAAGCAGGTCGAAGAAGTCTAGCATGAGCATCTATGTCGTCTCCGTCGGATACGTCGACGAACCGGACCGGAGGCGAGCCAAGGAGCACCGCGAAGCCGCCATCGAGCCCTTCTTCCACCTCGGATTCCGCCGCCTCTCCTTCAAGTCCGGCCGGCTTGTTGCTCCTAATCCACCGCCGGGCCTTCATGTGCCTCCACGGTGAGCTCCCCTACTGGAAGCACGACCACGACGACGGTGGCACCAACAAGTTCCTCCTCTTCGCCTCCGACGACAAAGATAATCTGGTAACAATCCATCCCCTCTCTCTCTCTCTCTCTCTTCTGCTCTCGTCGGTCGATGGATTCAGTTTCCTCTGTACATTTCGAGGATGAAGGGTCCGATTTTAGAGTTTTTGTTGGGGGTGCTCAAGATTCCGCTGAAAAAATGCTTAATTTCATCAGAATGTTGTTGTGTGATGGATGCTAAAATCTGCCTGGGATAAGTTTGTTTCACAACATATATGTATGAAGAATACGTACTGCAAGTGAAAACGAAAAATGCTTCCAATGCTGCTAAGGTTTCCTAGAAAGGGGTTTTCAGGATTTGGGGGTGTTTATTAATAATTTCACTGGAAAGAATGTTTAATTTCATTCTTTGCTTTGTCGTGTGCCTGGAATAGAATTGCTTCGGGATATTTTGCTTGGAAGAACCGACTCACAACATATCAAGAGGCAGCAGGAAAACTATCTGTACATGTGTGTCAAACTAGTACGTAGTTCATACTGCAACTCTTATGGAGATTGAGAATTAGTAAAATGTTGCCTGTGTCTGAAGCTCTTATGGAGATAATTACGATTCCCATATCTTCCTGCTGCAATTGATAGTGTAATTCGAATTTTACAGCAGTATCTGCTACTACAACCTGAGGGCTTTCTTAGATAAATTAGGCTATGTTCATTTTGTGTCAGCTCCTTGCTGTCCATGTTAACTTCTTTTCATGGTACCCATAGATTTGACTTTCAGTGTTGGTGATTCTGCAGTTGCTGTAGACTACTATAGTGATGAATGTCTAGCTTTTGTAATCTACACTTCTTGCATAAGGATTTGCATGTGCCTTTGTACCATGAGTAATTTTGGGACTTGGGAGTTGGTTCTTTCTTACTACAGTCTTGCTGCTATTGTATGGCTCCGTTCTTGGTGGAGGTTTCGTTACTTGTTTTTTGTGGCTTAGGTTATATTTCAGTGGAATTTGTGTGATATGTTTGGCTGGACTCTGCTCTTTTCACAGTTATACTGTTGTAACTTTACAACTTGCATGCTTCCCATACCAGACCATTAGTGTTCCGCTGTTATGATAAACTGTTCAATTCTTTGTATGGTTCTTTCTTTTTTCTATGATGGCAAGGGACACTGGTTGTTTATGCACTGAGTTGGGTTTATGCGTCAAACAATCCATTTTGACAAGGCTCATTGATGGGTACTTTTTTTATTGGGTGCATTTATTTATATTATATCATATTGCTTCTGTATCTGATCCACCATTGCTTGTACTAGTTTGTCAAGAATACATGTCTGTATAGCACAGAGAGCACCACAAGTTAAACACCTCAATCTGTTAGTATTTGTTTGCATTTTCTCACATTCTTCTTCTATCTGATCCAGTATTGCTTGTAGTGGTTTGTCCAAAATTTTGAATGATACTGCCTGGAGATGCATATATTATTTCACCCCTTCACAGGCCAATGTGTTTTCCATGTTGTGATGGATGCCTTTTTTTTAACACTGGGCTTTGCCACCTGTTGTTTGTCTTGTAAATAGCATTCACCAGAGATTTAAGCAAGTAGCACATTGCCTTGTCCACCTGGGATAATGATTTTGCTGGTACCCCGAGAGGCCCTTGAGTTTGCCGGAATGTCAATTAGCTTTCGTTCCGGCAAATTCGGGTACTCCATATGTACTATTTTCAGCAAAGGTCATGCTAAAATTTTCCATGAATTTTAGCATGAATTTGCTAAAAATAGGACATATGGGGTACTTGCGACTAATGCATGGGCCGGGGTATCTTAGTACATAATTAAGTAGGATCAACTACCTCTTGTGTTATACATATAGAAGTGTGATATCAACTCATACTTATTACTAATGTCAGTTGCTCGTCATCGATAAACCCTAATCTGGTAGGATGACCTACTAAAAAGCCCATACCACATATTCTATTTGGATGGCCTCGGCATCGATAAAACCTTAGCTTTTAGGGTGCCTCGGCATCGATAAACCATAAATGATGAAAACTTAACTTAGCATTTAGGGTGCCTCAGCGTCGACAAACCCTAAATGATAAAAGCTTAGCTTTTAGGATGCCTCGGTGTCGATAAACCCTAAATGATGAGACCATGATAATTCCTCACAAACTGACCCTTAAATAACACTGAGCTATTATGCCGTCACCCTTGAAGCCTTGAGGGCATTTGCAGCCCTTAGCTTGTTCATTTTGTAGATTTCCAAAATTTAGTTTTGTACCGCACACCGAAGCCAACTTTTTGGCGACATTCCTCGAGAATTAGGTTATTTGGTCAACTTAGAGATCTTGTTCCTTGACAATAACCAACTTTTTGACCAAACTTTTTTCCTATTTAGAGCGAAACATGGCCCACAACGATGAGCCCGGTGGTTCGGGCTAGCCATTCTGGGAGCTGTCCCAGGAGATGGAGGAAGAACCTCACCACTATGAGGACGCCACGGAAGACACTGATCCTGACTACACAACCCCTAGTGGCGTTTGGGATGACACCACTGATGGTGCCGCCGAGGATGCCACCACTGATCATGGCAGCGCACGCACAGATGGAAGCCAACCGAAGAGGCAATGGAAGGACTGGCTCTCGAACATGCTCGACACCGTCAAGGAGGAATTTACTGAAGTGTCCTCCGAGGGGCATCCAATGGCGCCCAAAGAAATAATCAAGGGGTATGCGGGACAGCTCGGGTGCATTCTCCGAAGCACCATCTCGATCAACACTGAGAACCTAAGGCATCGTGACCGAGGGAATTTGCGCAACCTCCTCTTCACGAAGATGCATGAACGATACAAGTTCCCCGATGACTTCGCAAAGACAAGCCTCGCAGGGAATAAAGTGAACAGTGCCGCCCTCACCAAGATGAGCACGACCCTGGCTACTTGGAGAGCCGCGGTGAAGAGAATGATTGAAAAAGGTGATAGTTATGAGAAGATCAAGGAGAAACATCCTTTGATCAGCGAAGATGACTACCTGGAGTTCAAGATCAAGTGCGAGAGCGACACAACCGTGGAATCAAGTCAGTGGGGGAAAGAGATGCGGGACTTGAACTTAGGGTTCCACAAACTCGGTCCCGGCGGTTACAGAGTGGCGGAACCTATATGGGACAAGGAGGACACGGAGCGTGCCGAGCAAGGCCTACCGCCCCTCTTCGAGAAATACCGTGACAAGTAGACCAGGAACTATGTTAGGGCCCAGTACAAGGTGGACCCGGTAACCAAGGAGCTTACCACGGATCCAAAGACCAAGGCGCTTGAGCGTGTTCTGGTAAGGAATACACCCCCACGTAATTAGCTCCATATGGTTGCATTCTAATTAATGAAGCCAATTTTCTAAATGGTTCACGTTGCTTCTGCAGGACACCGAAAGCAGTAGTGGGTGGTCATCTCAGAGCTCCCCTTTCGACACCCCTTTAAATAGGGCGTTGAACATAATGAAAAACAAGGATAAGCTCAGTAAGCCGTCGTCAGCTGGTCGTGTCGCCAGCAAAGGCTTGTCCATGAAATGGTCGGAGTACTATACCGCTGGGCGAAAGGAGAGAAAGACCAGCTCGGAAAGCCAGGAGCGCGAGGTTCAACAGCTCAAGGAACAAGTGGCGCGGATTCCGGAGATCGTCGAAGAGCAAGTGCGAGATCAACCGGGAGTGACAATCACCGCCATTATGCCTACCTTTGTTTCTGGGATGCAGGCGTGGATTGCGGGCGGCCAACAGGGGCCGCCCCCGATTCCCAGCTTCAGGGGCAGCAAGTCGCGCAACGCGCTGGCAGCGCCATTGGTGTCTCCGGCGGAGGCGTCATTGTTGTCTTCCGCGGCGGTGCCGGCATTGCAGCTTAATGCACCCGGGTGTGGGAAGAATACGTCGGCGGGCACCTCGGCAGTAAGCGGCCCCTCCGTCACTTGCACACCCACCGTTGGCGGTGCCTCGACATTAGCCGAGCTCGACGCCATCACGCTAACTAATCAAGCCTCTCGGCCGATGACTTCATCTCCTTGCCTTTGACTGGGCATCCCTAACACCCTACATGTTTTCGCAGGGCGCCGCCGACGTTCCGTGCACTCTCCTGCACTTCGTGAACGACGAGTTGGTCGATGTCGCCAAGGGCAGAATCGTTCAACTGGGCAGCCGTGTGTTCCATGGTAATCAGATGCCACCACCGTTTATAGGTTCAACTGGTTCGGGTGCTGCCAGGCTTCGACAACATGTTACCTCCATATCGAACCCATGGGGCCGACGAAGATGATGTGATGACCCTCAGTGCCTGCATAAGCTGGCCCATGCTTTGGCCAAAGAGCCAGATTCATTTGGGGGCGGGGGACACCACCCCACAGACAACACCACCAGTCGTCTCGACGCCAAGCCATGGCAAGAACCCTGCAACGCTACCGGACATGCCGGACATGGATATGGCACAGGATCTGGACATGCATATGGCACAGGATCCGGATGACGACGACGACAGTACTCTTACCAACGTCGATAAGTACTTCAACGAACATGGGTACGGTGATGAATTCTTGGGGCCTCCTTCTCAAGAACCCAACCCTGCAAAAGACGTTCTAGCTGGTACCGCGGAGAAACCCAGTTGCAATAGGCGTCGTCTAGCGCTCAGTTCTCAGGAGACGCCTCCAGCTGCCGCCTTCACCGAGCCTCATATAGCCGAGGTGCGAAATATTATCAGCACCAACAGACTCAACAAGGCTGTCTGTGAGTAGAACTCGATCCCATTACAGTAGAAGAAGAAGGGACGGAAAAGAAAGAGTAACAAGGGTGTGAGCCAGCCGACACCGAGTACGATCCATGCTCAGGATGGGCCACCTTCACCTAAGGATATCTCGAGGAGGGTGCATGTGGCGGGTAGGCCGATGCTACCGACTAATCTTCTCAATGCTGCAACCGGTGCTATGCGGAGTCTGCATGACAGTGTTCTTTCTTTGGAGAAGCGGCGTCTCCGAGAGAATGATGTGGCATACCCGGTTTTCATGGCGAAGGTGCTAGAGGGCAAGGGCTTTGTGGATAGCGCCATCAGGGGTATGATCGTCATGCGGTTTGATGACATTTTCGCTATGTTTAACCTTCATCTGCTGCACTACACCTTCGTTCGGCTATTTTCACTGAGTATGGAGATGCGTATCATTAGAGACAAGACCCCGGACATCGTGATAGTCGACCCCTTCTACATGCGTGCCAAGATCTTGGGCTGCCCTGGGGACTGGCAAGTCGCGAGTTCATACCTCGAAGGCGTCATTCTGGAAAACCCAGATAAGGATAACTTCCTCGTGCCTTACTTTCCCGAGTAAGTCATCCCCTCACCGCCCCGTAACATATGATTTCTTAGATTTCGGTCGCTCTTCTTTTTCTAACATTCCGTGTTTTGTGCAGTGAGACACATTGCACACTCATCCTCTTAAGCCCTAAATATTCCATGGCCACATATTTTGACTCGGACCGTCAGTCGAAGAAAGACTACACAAATATCAAGAAAGTTCTTGATGATGTTCTCCCCGGCTACACCAGATCTGGAGGCACCTTCAGCAGGCCAATTCATAGGCACAACAAGCACGTGTTCAGCCACAATACGACGTTCCCCTGTGTCAAGCAGCCACCTGGCGGTCAGAAGGATGCCTACTACGCCCTCCATCACGTGCGGGCGATTGTACGAGACCATAATCACCTTCTGCTACCAAATAATCTCAAAGATTGAGTCGCAAGCTTATCAGCAATCCAGGATGCGGACATCAGACAAGAATTCCTTCGCATCCAGTTAGATTTTGCGGAAATCATCCATCAAGATGTCCTTCATACCTCGTGGCAGTTCTACCTCAGATATCAACCATCCAAAAGTGGGATACAAACAACGCTACAAATGCAGGCTGACAACGCCCGCGATTTCATGACCATCACGACAGACGGCGGCTTCATCCACGCTCTGGTCCCTGAGTCGAGTCGAAAGTAGTGATGCTATGTGTAGTTCTGAAATATCGATTAGCTCATGTTGTAATTAAACTTTAATGAACTTGTATGTCTCTTTGTTTGGACAGTCGTTCAACTTATATGTAATCGATGCTATTTATTAGTAGGACCATGAATCGTGCTATTCATGTCTTGATTTTCTCTTTCGGTCCTTTTGTTGCATACTTATATATTGCTTATGTATTGTCTGTGAATTGCTACTAACATTTTGTTTGGCTAGTGCATAGAGATGCCGTCGTATGTCGTGTACAAGGGTAAGGTTCCCGGAGTCTACAATGATTGGGAGGAGTGTCAGAGACAGGTTCACCAATTCAACGATAGCAGTTACAAAGGGTACACCACTAGGGCGGAGGCAGAAGCTAGATACACACGCTATCTAGCGAGAGAGAGGAGGGAGCAGAGGAGGAACCAGATGAAGACCAGTTTCATCGCGATGATGCTCGTCGTGATGACCGCAACTCTCTTCTATGTGATGGTAGTTTAGATGATCGATATCGACTTGTAATGTGAAGACAAACTCGCTACTCGCGGTCTCGAGACTTGTAATGTTCTAACTTTGTTCGGTCTTTTGAATTCGGAGACTAATATGATGAATTGTATTTGGAGACTAATCTTCTATTGTATTCGATGAATCTGCTGTTTATATATTGTGCTGTCTATATTATGTGCAGTAATATATTTTGTAACCTGTGCAAATATCGGAAAAGAAAAATAATAATTCCTAATATTCATACTAGTGGCGCACCACACTGCACTTTAGTGGCGCACTGCAATAAACACTAGTGGCGCACTACCTGGAAGTGCGCCATTAGTAACCTAAAGCACAAGGTAAATATGGCCCCCTGGGAGGCATAGTAATGGAGCACCATTTGACATACTAATGGCGCACTCCCTGGTGCGCCACTATTGTCTGGTATACTAATGGCGCACTAGGGGTACTAGTGGCGTGATGATAGTAGCGCACCTGTAGTGCGCCATTAATGGCCAAAACATGTGCACCACTAATTAGCCTTTTCCTAGTAGTGCTCGGTAAGACCGAGATCCCTATCGGTACGACCGATATGACTAGGGTTTCTGGCAGTGGCTATGTCAAGTGAACTTGGTGGCGCTGGATAGAACATTTCGGTGGGGCCGAGTTTGACTTTTGGTTTGGGACATATGTGGATATGATAAAGTGGTTGAGGGTTTTTGGAGCATATCACTAAGTATTTTGAGCTAGTAAGATATTAAGCAACACCTCATCCCCTTTTAATAGTATTGGCTTTTCCTATGGACTCAATGTGATCTTGGGTCACTAAAATGAAAAAGGTAAGAGTCTTGAGCTTGAGCCAATATGTGTCCTTAGCAATTTGAGGGGTCCACATTCTTAATCCATGCCACGCCAATCATTGAACTTTCTGAAATGATCACCTTGAAATAGTATTGGTTCAATGAGCTATATGTTGTTAATAATTACCAAAAACCCCCAAGGATAGTTGCACTTTCACATGATGATGCCATGCACATGATGACATGGCAAAGATGCAACACGCAAGCAAATGACATGGGAATGATGGCGAATAACTGGAAGACAACTAGCGGATCGGACACGGGGTGTTACATGTTGTCAATCCCTTCACAGTCACTTGCAAAGGGGAGATCTGATAGAGATATTTAATTAAAACTAAATAAAAGATAAACTATTTTTGGGTTTTTTGGTTTATAGATCTGGAAATAAAAGATTGCAAAATAGTAGATCAAAAACTAATATGATGGAAAATAGACCCGGGGGCCATAGGTTTCACTAGAGGCTTCTCTCATTGAGGCAAATAATATGGTGGGTGAACAAATTACTGTCGAGCAATTGATAGAAAATCGCAAAGTATAGGCATCACGTCCGTGTCAAGTAGACCGACTCCTGCCTGCATCTACTACTATTACTCCACACATTGACCGACTCCTGCCTGCATCTAGAGTATTAAGTTCATTAAGAATGGAGTAATGCTTTAAGTAAGATGACATGATGTAGAGGAATAAACTCAACCAATATGATGTAAACCCCATTTTTTTATCGTCGATGGTAACAATACAATACATGCCTCGCTACCCCTACTTGGTCACTTGGTGAGGACACGACAAGATTGAACCCAAAGCTAAGCACTTCTCCCATTGCAAGAAAACCAATCCAGTTGGCCAAAATAAACCGATAGTTCCAAGAGAATTAAAAAGATATCAAATCATGCATATAAGAATTCAGAGAAGATTCAAATAATATTCATTGATAATCTGATCATAAATCCACAATTTATTGGATCTCGACAAACACACCGCAAAATAAGATTACATCAGATAGATCTCCAAGAACATCGAGGAGAACATGATATTGAGAATCAAAGAGAGAGAAGAAGCCATGTAGCTACTAGCTATGGACCCATAGGTCTGAGGTAAACTACTCACACTTCATCAGAAGGGCAACAGAGTTGATGTAGATGCCCTCTGTGATCGAATTCCCCTCCGGCAGGATGCTAGAAAAGGCCCCAAGATGGGATCTCACAGGAACAAAAGGTTGCGGCGGTGGAAAACTGTTTTCGTGGATGCTTCTGGAGGTTTGGGAATATATGTGAACATATAGGAGGCAGAACTATGTCAGGGGGTCACGAGGGGCCCACAAGGTAGGGGGCGCCCCCTAGGGCGCGCCCTCCACCCTTGTCGCCGCCTCATGGCTCTTCTGACTTGAACTCCAAGTCTCTTGGGTGTCTTTTGGTCCAAGAAAAATCATCACGAAAGTTTTATTTCGTTTGGACTCCGTTTGACAAAAGAGAAACTGGCACTAGGCTCTAGGTTAATAGGTTAGTCCCAAAAATAATATAAAATAACATATTAATGCATATAAAGCATCCAAAACAGATAATATAATAGCATGGAACAATCAAAAATATGAAAAATTATAGATATGTTGGAGACGTATCAACATCTCATCAAAATATCGAACGAATACCAAATTCACATGATTACTTATAATAAGACTTCTCCCATGTCCTCAGGAACAAACATAACTACTCACAAAGCATATTCATGTTTGTAATCAGAGGAGTAATAATTATCATTAAGGATCCGAACATATGATCTTCCATCGAATAAACCAACTAGCATCAACTACAAGGAGTAATCAAGACTACTAGCAACCCAAACATACCAATCTGACATTTTGAGACAAAGATCGGATACAAGAGATAAACTAGGGTTTGAGAGGAGAAGGTGCTGGTGAAGATGTTGATGGATATTGATCCCATCTCAATGGGAGGATCATTGGTCATGACGATGGCTTTGATTGCCCCCTCCGGGAGGGAGGTTTCCCCGGCAGAACAGCCCCGCCGAAGCCCTAGATTGGTTCTTCCCAAGTTCCGCCATGAGATGGCGGTGCTTCATCCCGAAAGCTTCCTCTCTAGTTTTTCCAAGTAAAAACCCTTCATATAGAAAAAGATGTGCACCGGGGGCCTGCCAGGTGGGCGGCAAGGCAGCAGTGCGCGCCCAGGGGGTAGGGCGCGCCCCCACCCTTGTGGCTGCCTGGTGGGTCCCCTTAGGTGCTTTCTTCGCCAAATATTTTTTATATATTCCAAACAATTCTCTGTGAAGTTTCAGGACTTTTGGAGTTGTGCAAAATAGGTCTCTAGGATTTGCTCCTTTTCCAGTCCAGAATTTCAGCTGCCGACATTCTCCCTCTTCATGTAAACCTTGTAAAATAAGGGAGAAAAGGGGTAAATATTGTACCATAATGTGTAATAACATCCCATAATGCAATAAATATCAATATAAAAGCATGATCCAAAATGGACGTACCAACTCCCCCAAGCTTAGACCTCGCTTGTTCTCAAGCGAAAGCCGAAGTCGATAAATATGTCCACATGTTTAGAGATAGAGGTGTTGATAAAATAAAATATGGACATGAGGGCATCATGATCATCTTTAGAACAACAACATATATTGTCATATAATTTCTTATTCTAAAGTAACAATTCGTTCACAAGGTAAAGTATGAATTAGAAACTTTATTGAAGACTAACAAACTATGATCTCAGTCATTAAAGCAATTGCATTTTATCATAACTTCAGAAAGAGTCAATACAAGAGTTTTTTAGCAAGTCCACATACTCAACTATCATTTAGTCTTTCACAATTGTTAACACTCATGAGATACTTATGGGTTCAAAGCTTTAATCAGACATAGAGAAAGATAGGGGCTTATAGTTTCAGATCCCAACCTTTTACATCAAGGGTAATGTCAACAATAATACTTTATGAAAACATACATCTGAGTGGATATATATATATCTGGATCTTTCTCCAACACATAGTGCTTGCCAAAATAAAATCGTAAAAAGGAAAGGTGAATATCACAACCTCTTGTATAAGGGTAGAAGATAAAAGTAAAAGATAAGCCCTTAGCAGAGGGAAGCAGAGGTTGTCATGCGCTTTTATGGTTGGATGCACAAAATCTTAATGCAAAAGAACGTCAAAATCTTGTGATAAAGAACTTTATTTTGCAGACCGTCGCTTTCATTTCTTCCATGTCACAAGTTCATATAAAGGTTATTTTCTTCACACTAATAGATCATACATATTTACAGAGCAATTTTTATTGCTTGCACCGATGAGAACTTACTTGAAGGATCTTACTCAATCCATAGGTAGGTATGGTGGACTCTCATGGCAAAACTAGTTTAATGGATGTTTGGAAGCACAAGTAGTATCTTTATTGGTGCGAAGGATCTGACTAGCATAGGAGAGAAAAGGAAAGCTCAACATGTTGGAGGATCCATGACAATATAACTTATTTTTGGATATAAGAAAACATAACCCATTATGTTGTCTTCCTTGTGCAACATCAACTTTTTAGCATGCCATATTTTAATGAGTGCTCACAATTAGAAAAGATGTCCAAGATAGTATATGTATATGTGAAGCCTCTCTTCCTTTATTACTTCCTATTAAATGCAACAATGACAAAAACTATGTTTGTCAACTTCCAATAAATTTTATTCATCATACTTCTTATATGTGAAGTCATCACTCTCCATAAGATCACTATATGATCTTTTTATTTTCTTTCATTCTTTATCTTATTCTTGTACCCTCAAGATCATAGCAAGAAAGCAAAGCCCTCAACTCAAAACTACTCTTTATTATATAAACCTCAACCTCGATTACATAGATAGAGATCAAAACAAAATTCAAAGCTAGACCATACAGAAAACTTTATTCTACTAGATCAAGATATAACCAAAAGGATCGAACTAAGAAAAACGATAAAGGTAAAGATGTGATGGTAATACGATACCGGGGTGTCAGATTCGGGGCTCCGCACACCCAAGATAGATTCGAACTCTAGGGTGTGTGCGAAGAACTCAGCCTCCCAGGTCTGTCAACTCGTCGATCTCACGGCCTAGCTCGATCAACTGAGGAAGAAGGGGACAAGGAAGTTTACCCAGGTCCGGGCCACCTTGCGGTGTAATACCCTACTCCCGCTTTGTGGTGGATTAGCCTCGAGGTGGGCTGAGGATGAACTAGTACAGTGGAAGAACAACCTCAGGAGGTGTGTTCTTGTGTTTGTCTGAGCTGGTGAGGGTGTGGATGGTCTGGATCCTCCGTCCGTATGGTGGTGGCTAGGCTATACTTATAGTGGCCTTGGTCCTCTTCCCAAAATGAAGGCAGGAAGGGAGACAACCACTACATCTTATCTTGACGAAAGGTGGTCTGTTCCTGAAACGCTTCTTGTTGTGACATCGTGGTGGGCTTAGTGATGACCTCTGTCCTACCTTCCTGGCGGTCTTGGTCTTGTAGCATGGAAATGGAAACCTTTGGTCGATTCCTCGGGACTCTGCGCCTGCACTTGCCTCTTTATCACCAAAGAGGAAATCTGTTGTATTGTGCCCGCTGGCGCCCGCCTGGCGTTGGTCGTCATGGCTTGCGTCATTAAACCACATGAGGTGAGGGATCGCATGGAAATCTCCGCTCCTTAGGAGCCAGCCTAAGGAGGCCACTCCTTTTGGAGGTCTTGGCGTCGTCCGCCTCGCAAGGCTCAGCCCCTCACGAGGGTCTTGTGTTGTTGGTGCTGAAGATGGGCCATACCAGGCCGTCGATGGAGCCACGCTGTAACACCCTTGATGCGGCTATATCTCCCACGTGTTGAAGCACGACTTAGAGGCATAACCACATTGAAAGCAATATCGCAAGTGAGGTAATCTTCACACAACCCATGTAATACAATAAGGGAAAAGATACATAGTTGGCTTACAATCGCCACTTCACAAAAATAGATGAATAAAGCATTACATCAACCAGATACAATCAAGGTTCGACTACGGAACCAAAATAAAAGAAGACCACCCCAAAAGCTACACAGATCCCCGATCGACCCCAACTGGGCTCCACTACTGATCAATTTGAAACGGAACAACAAGAAGGACAAGATCTTCAATGAACTCCTACTTGAGCTTGGTTGCGTCACCTGCGAGATATCATCGGCACCTGCAAACTGGTTTTGGAAGTATCTGTGAGTCACGGGGACTCAGAAATCTCACACCCTCGTGATCAAGACTATTTAAGCTTATGGGTAAGGTAAAGGTATGATGTGGAGCTGCAGCAAGCGACTAGCATATATGGTGGCTACATACGCAAATGAGAGCGAGAAAAGAAGGCAAAGCACGGTCGAGAAACTATGATCAAGAAGTGATCCTAGAACAACCTACGTCAAGCATTACTCCAACCCCGTGTTCTCTTCCCGGACCCCGCCGAGAAGAGACCATCACGGTTACACACGTAGTTGATGTATTTTAATTGATATCAACTTCAGGTTTTCTACAACCGGACATTAACAAATTCCCATCTGCCCATAACCGCAGGCATGGCTTTCGAAAGTTCAAATCCCTGCAGGGGTGTCCCAACTTAGCCCATCACAAGCTCTCACGGTCAACCAAGGATATTCCTTCTCCCAAGACAATTGATCAGGCTCGGAATCCAGGTTACAAGACATTTCGACAATGGTAAAACAAGACCAGCAACACCGCCCGAATGTGCCGACAAATCCCGATAGGAGCTGCACATATCTCGTTCTCAGAGCACACTCAGATGAGACTAGCTACGAGTAAAACCAACCCTCAAGTTTCCCCGAGGTGGCCCCGCAGGCAGCTCAGTTTGGACCAACACTCAGAGGAGCACTGGCCCGGGGGGCGGGGGGGTTAAATAAAGATGACCCTTGAGTCTGCAGAACCCAAGGGAAAAAGAGGCTAGGTGGCGAATGGTAAAACCAAGGTTGGGCATTGCTGGAGGAGTTTAATTCAAGGCGAACTGTCAAGGGGTTCCCATTATAACCCAACCGCGTAAGGAACGCAAAATCCGGGAACATAACACCGATGTGACGGAAACTAGGGCGGCAAGAGTGGAACCAAACACCAGGCATAAGTCCGAGCCTTCCACCCTTTACCAAGTATATAGATGCATTAATTAAATAAGAGATATTGTGATATCCCAACAAAATATACATGTTCCAACATGGAACAAGCTACAATCTTCCCCTGCAACTAACAACGCTCTAAGAGGGGCTGAGCAAAGCGGTAACATAGACAAATAACGGTTTGCTAGGACAAGGTGGGTTAGAGGCTTGGTTGAAAAATATAGGAGGCATGATAAGCAAGTGGTAGGTATCGCAGCATAGGCATAGCAAAAGAGCGAGTATCTAGCATGCTAAGATAGAAGTGATTTCGAGGGTATGGTCATCTTGCCTGAAATCCCGCAACGAAGAAGAACGAGTCCATGAAGAAGACAAATGGACGTAGTCGAATGGGTCCTCACAAACGCGACGTTATCAGAACCAACCCGAAGAAGCAACACCGGAAAGAAGCACACAACATAGTAAACAACCAACACACGAACATGGTATGATATGCGGGATGTGGTATGCGGTGCATATGCATGATTTGGAAAGGAATGATTGAACTTGGACTCAACTTTGAAATCCAAGAGTGCCACTAGCAAGGTGAGTTGATTTCGGTCGAAATCGATATAAAGATCACCGGAATCGGATGCACGGTTTGGAAATGGCAAGCAAAACAAATATGGCACCGGTCTGCGATAAACAGCAAGTAGCCAACTAAATGCATCAAGATAATTATGCTACAACACTCAAACATGGCAACCAAATACATGGGAGGGATCCACTCATGAAGCTCGACAAAAGATGAACACTGAGCTATAGCTAAATCATTAATTAACAGGTTCAAACAAGCATGGCAAAGGAGCAAATGATAACAGGTTTCAAACTTAGTGAAATTAACACAAGTCTGGAATTTAACATTAGGAAGCAAACTTTAGAGCATGAAAACTACATGCTACAGGAACATAACATGGCAAAGAAAGGCATGGCATGAAGCTACTCTAAGCACATAACAAAAGTCCCTTAGTGACCATAAGCCAAAAGGGATCAGAAAATACAATTGCAAGCATGTGAACATAGCAAAAACATAAGCAGATTCAGACTTGGTGAAAAACGGGAGCATGCAAAACAGATTAACAAGTAGGCATGTTTACGAGCTCGATGCACTCACTACAGAGCATGGCATGACAAACTAAGCATACACCCATCAAGAAGACATGGCATAGGAGCTAGACATGGCAAGAACAACAACATAGCATGCACGGACCAATAGCAACAACCTCGGCAAAATCACTAAACATGTCAATAATCTGCCAGGATTATTTTATAGCAAAAGTAGAGCTCGCTTGACTCAATATAGGGTGCTCCATAAATGCAAACAAAGGCATGGATGGATAGAGCACCACAATATAAGCAAAACATCCTTACTGATCATCCTCAAAAGAGGCACGGATCACTAGGAAACAACATGAACATATGGCATAACAACAAAATCAAGACAAGGACTTAATGAAATTCTAAGTCCCTGAAATCAGCATCAACGATTATGTTACTTTGTATGCTTGTGCTAGTCACCTCAAACATCACAAAAATACATGGCAAGCACCTCTGTAAGGATGGCATCACATATAACAAAACACATGTAGAGCTCAGGATCATAGCATGCACACATTAATCATGGCAAAAATGACAAAATGCAATTTGCTAAAACAGATCGGACAAATTCCTCACATAGCCCTCTTCCAACAGCATTTCGGGCATCAAGATGTGCTCAAATGAAAATAATGCAATGAGATGAAATGATGTACTCGTCGAGGCGAACATTTTGATATGCTACACGCACGAATCGGAGCTACGGATGCAGAGTTATGGCATGACAAAGTATGCAAAAAAACGGTTAGGGACGAAAAAGTCAACCCGATCCGAATCTGGATCTGGATCTGGCGGGCACGCGGATCGAGGATCGTCGGAGTTCATCGCCGAAGACGATGCCGGAGCTCGGGGAAGAGGGAGGAGAGGTCACCGGAGCTCGGAGGTCGAGGAGGAGCTCGCCGGGGCGGTGGAGGCGCCGGGCGGCGAGGGAGCCGTGGTGGAGGATGGCGGCCGACACGGTGGTGCGGCGAACCGGCGCGGCGAGCCGGCACGGTGGCGTAGCGCGGCAGGGAGGCAGTGCCGGATGCGGGTGGCGGCGCGAAGGGCATGGCGGCGGCCGGCGAGCGTCGTGGCGGCGGCGGAGCATGGCGCGGCGGCGGAGGAGCAGCGGCGCGGCGGCGGAGATCCGGTGGCGGCGCACTCCGGTGAAGGGCGGCGCGGGCGCGTGGGATCGGGCGGCGGGGATCCCAGGCGCGCGGGGCGGTGAACGGGCCTCGGGCGCCCGGTTTGGTCCTCCCGGGCCGGCGGCGGAGAGAGGTCCGGCGGGACATGTGTCACGTGTGGTTTGGCGCGGGGCGGCGGCGGACGTTGTCCGGTGCGGCGCGAGGAGATTTCTAGGGTTTCATCTGCGCGAAAAATCCGGGAGGCACACCTATTTATAGGTAGAGGAAGCTAGGAGACTCCAAATGAGGTGCAGTTTTCGGCCACGCGATCGTGATCAAACGACCGAGATGATGGAGGGGGTTTAGGTGGGTTTTGGGCCACTTTGGAGGGGTGTTGGGCTGCAACACACACGAGCCCTTTTCGGTCCCTCGGTTAACCGTTGGAGTATCAAACGAAGTCCAAATGGCATGAAACTTGACAGGCGGTCTACCGGTAGTAAACCAAGGCCGCATGACAAGTCTCGGTCCAATCCGAGAACGTTTAACACCCACGCACGAAAAGAGGTAGAAAGGGACACCGGATGACATAGGAGTGCGGGATTGCAAAACGG
Organism: Triticum urartu; assembly: GCF_003073215.2. Classification (NCBI taxonomy): domain Eukaryota; kingdom Viridiplantae; phylum Streptophyta; class Magnoliopsida; order Poales; family Poaceae; genus Triticum; species Triticum urartu. Next base: position 311,338,358 of record NC_053025.1, read on the forward strand.
ACAACGGGGAAAATGCTTGGATGCATGAGACGAACATGTATGCAAATGAAATGCACATGATGACATGATATGACATGCATGACACGCAAGAAATGACTAGGCAATGACAACGAATAACTCAAGGACACCTGGCACATCGGTCTCGGGGCGGTACAACACTCCACCACTACGAGAGGATCTCGTCCCGAGATCTAGGATGGCACCGGAGGTCAAAACGGAGGAGGAAGATAAGCGGTAAAACTAAGTTGCTTCTTTGACAAATGAGTTAAACCAAAGAACCTTGCGTGGTTGAGCAAATTGAAAGAAAGAAAGCAACGAAAAAGAACAAAGTTGAAAGCACTCCGGTTGAAAAGTGATATGAAACTTGATAAGATGAAAAGAACTTGAGCAGAGGACACAACACTCTGGTTAAATGAATAAGCATGAAAAGGACATGATCTTAGACAACACGAGATGACAGTTTAAAAGAACAACATCGCAATGCCTCCGGAACGAAAGAATAGAAGATAGATAATTGAAATAGGAGAATTTAGAAGAAAATGCCAACTTCTGCCATAAAAGAGCTTGAAAAGGCATCTTTAGGAGAAGGGTCGAACGGAGTTGTTGGAAAACCCACAACAAAAGATATGATTTCCAATGGTCTTAAGGAAAACATCCCCAAATTATGAGGTGAAGACCAGCCACTAACGAAATCAATCAGTTGGATTGAGAAGAACACAGAGATGAAAACTCCTTCATCGAGATGAGAAGCGTAAATTGGATCATAGATAAGCACCATAATGGCAACATTACCAATGGAAGGCTTTAGGTGAAATCTATTGAAGATAACTCTAATGAAGAGATTTATGGATTTAAGATACCTCATTCTTAACAACATGTGAATCATGAAACATGAACTCAAGTTATGAAGAATGACATAGCACCACCTCAAATGATACGGTAGAAAGAATTGCACTCCGAATAGCAAGATGAAGAATGTTTGAACTCCTCTGAAAAGAAACTTGATGAACACTTCGAGAAGGAATTAAATCCTTGATGAACCATCATGTAGAGCCTCCATGAAGAATTCCGGTAACAAAAGGATGATCAAACGAAAGGAAGGAGAAATTGAAAACACAAGGTGAAGTCTTGCGATGATTTAGAAGGAGCTTCATGAAGAGACAATGCCGAAAGGCTTGGAACTCCGGAAAAGAAAGATGAACAAAAGAACTCAAGAATTTGATGAGCCTCCTAAATAGGAAATTAATCACTTGGATGAAACAAAATAAGAATTACGTTATGCGTATCCTTCATCAATTAAATTGATGATAAACAATGGATTTGGCACACTACTTATTCCCGTTGCAAAGGATTGAAGAGAGATATAGCATAAACTTGGGAAGGTCTTCAATGAACCGTCGGTAGGATTGAAACAACGAATGAATTGATATGATAAACGAAGGAAGAGGAACTCTTGAACGAACCTCCGTAAGAATTGAAAATGAACGAAGAGAAGATAAAGAAACACCGGGAAGAATTATAAAATGAACGAAGATGCTTGAGAGAATTTAGATACATGAGAACGAAGAGATCACGAGCCGATTAGAGATCACTTGAACAAAGCACCGGTAAGATTGGAGAATGATAACTGAAAGCTCAGAATGAATAAACCTGAATTGATGGAATCCAGATAGGTGAGAGGAATTCTCACAATCAAAACAATTATGAGAGGATGGCCTTGAACTAGAACCACGAATCTTGAAGAGAATGGAGCAAGATTGAGAGAAAATTCTTCTTCGGTCTTCAAAATCTGAGAATTACGATGAGAAACACCACCATGAATTGTTGAGACACTCCGGAATGAAGAATGGAAAGGTTGAGCGAATGGTGAAAAGAATTTGAGAGATCTTGGAGAAAGACATTTGACTGATGATAAATCATTCTTACATCAAACTTTACAAAAGAATTTGAGAAGCTCCGGAAAAATAAGAAGAGTCAGGTAAGATCCTGGGAAAACACCTGTGGGTTAGGGCCCACTCAAGAGAAAACACCGTTAGAATGATTAAAAAAAGAGATTGCACCGGTTGAATTAAATGGCTTGAATGAGATAACAACCTCGAAAGATCTTGAATGAATGCAGAGTGGAAAACACGAATCTTCGAGATATCTTGAGCAATCCGGAACAATTAAATAGCGAAAAGTGAATGAATATAAGGTGCACCGGCATGAGAAGGTATTTGAAACAAGGAAAAAGGATATGATCAACACCAAAGCTTGAGAAAACGAGTGAAGAGTGACGAACTTGAAGCTCCGTTAGAATTGTCATGAGAATCACCGGGTAAGAACATGAAGGAAAAGAATGGAGAGACTTCACATGAATCAAAGGATACTTGATTAAGAAATCTGAGTCCTTGAAGAAACAAGGGTGGGAGGGTGGGAAAACAAAGACAACTTGGAACGAATGAAGCAAACACCGTTGAGAAGAACTGATAATTGATCTTGCGAATGTTGAAGTGATCGGATCCACTAGAAGAGAAACACACCGGTTGAAAAGGATTGACATGACACTCTCGATTATCATGAAGTATTAGTATCCACATAGGAATATGAGAACACCACTTAGGAAAAGGCATGGAATCAACATTTGACTTCGAAGCAACTCGAATACCACAACTCAAAAACAAAACAAGGATTGGCTTGCAGAATGAGCCAGAACAAACATATGATGGAGATTTCGTCCGAAGTTTTCATGGTGGGGCCTACACGGGCTCGATCGTACAGCACCATCATGTACAAGGCAGTGCACATGACATACGAAGCATCCCCGAGTCGGCATAGCCAAGGACTCTTTAAGACACAACGTGACCACTGTAAAACCAACCGTGGATAGGCGGACCACTAGACGTTAAACCCCAATTTCATATCATACATCTGTCGAAAGATATCCTAAGAGCTACTTGAATTCCCACTTATAAACTCCCGAAATTTTCCAGTTATGCAATCAGGTGTTGGGGATACAGGGGATGCATAATATCTCACCCAAAACTAGCAAATCCTACATCCAGCTGTATCCATCCTTCAACACATAACCAAGAAACCTTCAGAATTCGTTTACCTCAACCTTCGAAAAGCATCCGTTATACGAGTTATGGCGATACTCCCGAACTCCCGCCCCAGTACTAGGTGACGTTGAGGTTATCTCACCAACAACTGCATAAAAGAGATTTTCGATGTCGGCGAAACTAAACTCAGGTATTCCAGAACTGCAACGATAAAATTGTGATGACAACACCTCGGAGCTCAACTCCCCAGGACACTGCCACAACCCCTAAATGTCAGGAGGCACCAAGAACGAAGTTCTCGTCACAAAACCATCAGAACGATTCCAAGATACCCGCGTGATCCTAAATTTTTTTAGTGAAATTTGAGAAGAGAAGAGTCAATCTCTACGTCAAGATGCCTTACCAGAGCAACGAAGGGACTGAGGAGTAAAAAGAATTCCTAACTCTCCGATATATATAATTCCTAAATGACTCAAAACATTTTTCTAGACTCAACAACGCCAACGATTCGATCAATCAGGGGGCTCCTAAGTCGGGGAAGGCTCTGATACCAACTTGTAACGCTCTCGATGCGGCTATATCTCCCACGTGTCGAAGCACGACTTAGAGGCATAACCGCATTGAAAGCAATGTCGCAAGTGAGGTAATCTTCACACAAACCATGTAATACAATAAGGGAAAAGATACATAGTTGGCTTACAATCGCCACTTCACACAAATACATGAATAAAGCATTACATCAACCAGATACAATCAAGGTCCGACTATGGAACCAAAATAAAAGAAGACTACCCCAAAAGCTACACAGATCCCCGATCGACCCCAACTGGGCTCCACTACTGATCAACTGGAAACGGAACAACAAGAAGGACAAGATCTTCAATGAACTCCTGCTTGAGCTTGGTTGCATCACCTGCAAGCTATCATCGGCACCTGCAAACTTGTTTTGGAAGTATCCGTGAGTCACGAGGACTCAGCAATCTCACACCCTCACGATCAAGACTATTTAAGCTTATGGGTAAGGTAAGGTATGATGTGGAGCTGCAGCAAGCGACTAGCGTATATGGTGGCTACATACGCAAATGAGAGCAAGAAGAGAAGGCAAAGCACGGTCGAGAAACTATGATCAAGAAGTGATCCTAGAACAACCTACGTCCACTCCAACCCTGTGTTCACTTCCCGGACTCCGCCGAGAAGAGACCATCACGGTACACATGCGGTTGATGTATTTTAATTAATATCAACTTCAGGTTTTCTACAATCGGACATTAACAAATTCCCATCTGCCCATAACCATGGTCACGGCTTTCGGAAGTTCAAATCCCGGCAGTGGTGTCCCAACTTAGCCCATCACAAGCTCTCACGGTCAACGAAGGATATTCCTTCTCCCAAGACAATCCGATCAGGCTCGGCATCCAGGTTACAAGACATATCGACAATGGTAAAACAAGACTAGCAACACCGCCCGAATGTGCCGACAAATCCCGATAGGAGCTGCACATATCTCGTTCTCAGGGCACACTCAGATGAGACTAGCTACGAGTAAAGCCAACCCTCAAGTTTCCCTGAGGTGGCCCCGCAGGCAGCTCAGTTTGGACCAACACTCAGAGGAGCACTGGCCTGGGGGGGGGCGTTAAATAAAGATGACCCTTGAGTCTGCAGAACCCAAGGGAAAAAGAGGCTAGGCGGCGAATGGTAAAACCAAGGTTGGGCATTGCTGGAGGAGTTTAATTCAAGGCGAACTGTCAAGGGGTTCCCATTAAAACCTAACCGCGTAAGGAACGCAAAATCCGGGAACATAACACCGATATGACGGAAACTAGGGCGGCAAGAGTGGAACAAAACACCAGGCATAAGGCCGAGCCTTCCACCCTTTACCAAGTATATAGATGCATTAATTAAATAAGAGATATTGTGATATCCCAACAAAATATCCATGTTCCAACATGGAACAAGCTCCAATCTTCACCTGCAACTAACAATGCTATAAGAGGGGCTGAGCAAAGCGGTAACATAGCCAAACAAGGGTTTGCTAGGACAAGGTGGGTTAGAGGCTTGGTTCAACAATATAGGAGGCATGGTAAGAAAGTGGTAGGTATCGTAGCATAGGCATAGCAAAAGAGCGAGCATCTAGCAAGCAAAGATAGAAGTGATTTCGAGGGTATGGTCATCTTGCCTGAAATCCCGCAAGGAAGAAGAACGAGTCCATGAAGAAGAAAAACGGACGTAGTCAAAAGGGTCCTCACAAACGTGACGTTATCGGAACCAACCCAAAGAAGCAACACCGGAAAGAAGCACACAACATAGTAAACAACCAACACACGAACATGGTATGATATGCGGGATGCGGTATGTAGTGCATATGCATGATTTGGAAAGGAATGATTGAACTTGGCTTCAACATGGAAATCGAAGAGTGCCACTGTAAAGGTGAGTTGATTTCGGTCGAAATCGATATAAAGATCACCGGAATCGGATGCACGGTTTGGAAATGGCAAGCAAAACAAATATGGCACCGGTCTGCGATAAACAGCAAGTAGCCAACTAAATGCATCAAGATAATTATGCTACAGCACTCAAACATGGCAACCAAATACATGGCAGGGATCCACTCATGAAGCTTGAAAAAAGATGAACACTGAGCTACGGCTAAATCATCAATTAACAGGTTCAAACAAGCATGGCAAAAGAGCAAATGATAACAGGTTTCAGAGTTGGTGAAATTAACACAAGTCCGGAATTTAACATTAGGAAGCAAACTTTAGAGCACGAAAACTACATGCTATAGGAACATAACATGGCAAAGAAAGGCATGGCATGAAGCTTCTCTAAGCACATAACAAAAGTCCCTTGGTGACCATAAGCCAAAAGGGATCAGAAAATACAATTGCAAGCATGTGAACATAGAAAAAACATAAACAGATTCATACTTGGTGAAAAACGGGAGCATGCAAAACAGATTAACAAGTAGGCATGTTTACAAGCTCGATGCACTTACTACAGAGCATGGCATGACAAACTAAGCATACACCCATCAAGAAGACATGGCAAGAACAACAACATAGCATGCACGGATCAATAGCAACATCCTCGGCAAAATCACTAAACATGTCAACAATCTGCGAGGATTATTTTATAGGAAAAGTAGAGCTCGCTTGACTCAATCTAGGGTGCTCCATAAATGCAAACAAAGACATGGATGGATAGAGCACCACAATATAAACAAAACATCCTTATTGATCATCCTCGAAAGAGGCACGGATCACTAGGAAACAACATGAACATATGGCATAACAACAAAATCAAGACAAGGACTTAGTGAAATTCTAAGTCCCTGAAATCACCATCAACGATTACGTTACTTTGCATGCTTGTTCTAGTCACCTGAAACATCACAAAAATACATGGCAAGCACCTCTGTAAAGATGGCATGGCATATAACAAAACACATGTAGAGCTCAGGATCATAGCATGCACACATTAATCATGGCAAAAATGACAAAATGCCATTTGCTGAAATAGATCGGACAAATTCCTCACATAGCCCTCTTCCAACAACATTTCGGGCATCAATATGAGCTCAAATGAAAATGATGCAATGAGATGAAATGATGTACTCGTTGAGGCGAACATTTTGATATGCTACACGCACGAATCGGAGCTACGGATGCAGAGTTATGGCATGACAAAGTATGCAAAAAAAGGGTTAGGGACGAAAAAGTCAACCCGATCCGAATTTGGATCTAGATCTGGCCGGTGCGCGGATTGAGGATCGTCGGAGTTCGCCGCCGGAGACGATGCCGGAGCTCGGGGAAGAGGGAGGAGAGGTCACCAGAGCTCGGAGGTCGAGGAGGAGCTCGCCCGGCCGGTGGCGGCGCCGGGCGGCGAGCGAGCCGCGGTGGAGGACGGCGGCCGACGCGGTGGTGCGGCGAACCGGCGCGGCGAGCCGGCGTGGTGGCATGGCACGGCAGGGAGGCGACGCCGGATGCGGGCGGCGGCGGCGGCGTTTCGAGGTGGCGGGGGAGCAAGGCGTGGCGGCGGAGGTAGGCACGGCGGCGGAGGAGCAGCGGCGCGGCGGCGGAGATCCGGTGGCGGCGCACTCCGGTGAAGGGCGGCGCGGGCGCATGGGATTGGGCGGCGGGGATCCCAGGCGTGCGCGGCGGTGAACGGGCCTCGGGGGCCCGGTTTGGGCCTCCCGGGCCGGCGGCGGAGAGAGGTCCGACGGGACACGTGTCACCGTGTGGTTGGGCGCAGGGCGGCGGCGGACGTTGTCCGGCCGGAACGAACACGTCCGGAGCGGCGCGAGGAGATTTCTAGGGTTTCATCTGCGCGAAAAATCCGGGAGGCACAGCTATTTATAGGTAGAGGGAGCTAGGAGACTCCAAATGAGGTGCGGTTTTCGGCTACGCGATCGTGATCGAACGACCGAGATGCTGGAGGGGGTTTAGATGGGTTTTGGGCCACTTTGGAGGAGTGTTGGGCTGCAACACACACGAGGCCTTTTCGGTCCCTCGGTTAACCGTTGAAGTATCAAACGAAGTCCAAATGGCACGAAACTTGACGGGCCGCATGACAAGTCTCGGTCCAATCCGAGAATGTTTAACACCCGGACACGAAAAGAGGTAGAAAGGGACACCGGATGACATAGGAGCGCCGGATTGCAAAACGGACAACGGGGAAAATGCTCGGATGCATGAATCGAACATGTATGCAAATGAAATGCACATGATGACATGATATGACATGCATGACACGCAAGCATTGACAAGGAAACAACAACGAATAACTAAAGGATACCTGGCACATCGGTCTCGGGGCGTTACACACGCCGTGGGTCGCAGGTAGGCAAGTTTGGGTACCCCGGTTCATAGAACTTCGACAGTAGGCCCTGGGCCCAATCTACGCTCTGCTACCTCTTGAGCACTGCGTTGGTTTTCCCCGAAGAGGAAGGGATGATGCAGCAAAGTAGCGTAAGTATTTCCCTTAGTTTTTGAGAACCAAGGTATCAATCCAGTAGGAGGCTACGCGTGAGTCCCTCGCACCTGCACAAAACAAATAAATCCTCGCAACCAACGCAAATAGGGGTTGTCAGTCCCCATAAGGCAACTTACGAGAGTGAGATCTGATAGATATGATAAGATAATATTTTTGGTATTTTTATGATAAATATGCAAAGTAAAATAAAGGCAAAGTAAATAGCAAAGGAAATAACTAAGTAGTAGGAGATTAATATGATGAAGATAGACCCAGGGGCCATAGGTTTCACTAGTGGCTTTTCTCGAGAGCATAAGTATTCTACGGTGGGTGAACAAATTACTGTTGAGCAATTGAGAGAATTGAGCATAGTTATGAGAATATCTAGGTATGATCATGTATATAGGCATCACGTCCGAGACAAGTAGACCTACTCCTGCCTGCATCTACTACTATTACTCCACTCATCGACCGCTATCCAGCATGCAACTAGAGTATTAAGTTAAAAATAGAGTAACTCCTTAAGCAACATGACATGATGTAGAGGGATAGACTCATGCAATATGAAGAAAACCCCATCTTGTTATCCTCGATGGCAACAATACAATACGTGCCTTGCTGCCCTTGCTGTCATCGGGAAAGGACACCACAAGATTGAACCCAAAGCTAAGCACTTCTCCCATTGCAAGAAAGATCAATCTAGTAGGCCAAACCAAACTGATAATTCGAAGAGACTCGCAAAGATAACCAATCATACATAAAAGAATTCAGAGAAGATTCAAATATTATTCATAGATAGACTTGATCATAAACCCACAATTCATCGGTCTCAACAAACACACCGCGAAAAGAAGATTACATCGAATAGATCTCCACAAGAGAGGGGGAGAACATTGTATTGAGATCCAAAAAGAGAGAAGAAGCCATCTAGCTACTAACTATGGACCCGTAGGTCTGAGGTAAACTACTCACACTTCATCGGAGGGGCTATGTTGTTCATGTAGAAGACCTCCGTGATCGATGGCCCCTCTGGCGGAGCTCCAGAACAGGCCCGAAGATGGGATCTCGTGGATATAGAAAGTTGCGGCGGTGGAATTAGCTTTTTGGCTCCATATCTGATCGTTTGGGGGTACGTAGGTATATATAGGAGGAAGGAGTACGTCGGTGGAGCAACAGGGGGCCCACGAGGGTGGAGGGCGCACCTGGTGGGGGTGGGCGCGCCCCCTACCTCTTGGCCTCCTGTTTCCTTTCTTGACGTAGGGTCCAAGTCTCCCTGGTCTTGTTCGTTGAGAAAATCACGTTCCCAAAGGTTTCATTCCGTTTGGACTCCGTTTGATATTCCTTTTCTTTGAAACCCTAAAACAGGCAAAAAACAGCAATTCTGGGCTGGGCCTCAGGTTAATAGGTTAGTCCCAAAAATAATATAAAAGTGGATAATAAAGCCCAATAATGTCCAAAATAGTAGATAATATAGCATGGAGCAATTAAAAATTATAGATACGTTGGAGACGTATCAAGTATCCCCAAGCTTAATTCCTGCTCGTCCTCAAGTAGGTAAATGATAAAAACAGAATTTTTGATGCGGAGTGCTACTTGGCATAATTTTAATGTAATTCTTCTTAATTGTGGTATGAATATTCAGATCCGAAAGATTCAAGACAAAAGTTCATATTGACATAAAAAAATACTTCAAGCATACTAACAAAGCAATTATGTCTTCTCAAAATAACATGGCTAAAGAAAGTTATCCCTACAAAATCATGTAGTCTGGCTATGCTCTATCTTCACCACACAAAATATTTAAATCATGCACAACCCCGATGACAAGCCAAGTAATTGTTTCATACTTTTGACATTCTCATAACTTTTTCAATCTTCACGCAATACATGAGCGTGAGCCATGGATATAGCATTATAGGTGGAATAGAGTGGTGGTTGTGGAGAAGACAAAAAGGGAGAAGATAGTCTCACATCAACTAGGCGTATCAACGGGCTATGGAGATTCCCATCAATAGATATCAATGTGAGTGAGTAGGGATTGCCATACAACGGATGCACTAGAGCTATAAGTATATGAAAGCTCAAAAAGAAACTAAGTGGGTGTGCATCCAACTTGCTTGCTCATGAAGACCTAGGGCAATTTGAGGAAGCCCATCATTAGAATATACAAGCCAAGTTCTATAATGAAAGATTCCCACTAGTATATGAAAGTGATAACATGAGAGACTCTCTACTATGAAGATCATGGTGCCACTTTGAAGCACAAGTGTGGTAAAAGGATAGTAACATTGTGCCTTCTCTCTTTTTCTCTCATATTTTTTTATCTGGGCCTTTTTTCCTTTTTATGGCCTCTTTTCTTTCTCATTTTTTTGGGCTTCTTTGGCCTCTTTTATTTATTTTTCGTCTAGAGTCTCATCCCCACTTGTGGGGGAATCATAGTCTCCATCATCCTTTCCTCACTGGGACAATGCTCTAATAATGATGATCATCACACTTTTATTTTTCTTACAACTCAACAATTACAACTCGATACTTAGAACAAAATATGACTCTATGTGAATGCCTCGGACAGTGTACCGGGATATGCAATGATGCATGAGTGACATGTATGAAAGAATTATGAATGGTGGCTTTTCCACAAATACGATGTCAACTACATGATCATGCTAAGCAATATGACAATGATGGAGTGTGTCATAATAAACAGAACGGTGGAAAGTTGCATGGAAATATATCTCGGAATGGCTATGGAAATGCCATAATAGGTAGGTATGGTGGCTGTTTTGAGGAAGGTATAAGGTGGGTGTATGATACCGGCGAAAGGTGTGCGGTATTAGAGAGGCTAGCAAAGGTGGAATGGTGAGAGTGCGTATAATCCATGGACTCAACATTAGTCATAAAGAACTCATATACTTATTGCAAAAGTCTATTAGCTATCGAAACAAAGTACTATGTGCATGCTCCTAGGGGGATAGATTGGTAGGAAAAGACCATCGCTCATCCCTGACCGCCACTCATAAGGAAGACAATCAAAAAATAAATCATGCTCCGACTTCATCACATAACGGTTCACCATACGTGCATGCTACGGGAATCACAAGCTTCAACGCAAGTATTTCTCAAACTCACAACTTCTCAACTAGCATGACTTTAATATCACCATCTATATATCTCAAAACAATTATCAAATATCAAACTTATCATAGTGTTCAACACACTCATAAGAAAGTTTTATTATTAATCTTGTATACCAAGCATATTAGGATTTTAAGAAAATTACCATGATATTAAGATTCTCAAAATAATCTAAGTGAAGCATGCTAGATCAATAGTTTCTATAAAACAAATCCACCACCGTGCTCTAAAAGATATAAGTGAAGTACTAGAGCAAAATTATATAACTCAAAAGATATAAGTGAAGCACATAGAGTATTCTAACAAATTCCAAATCATGTATGGCTCTCCCAAAATGTGTGTACAGCAAGGATGATTGTGGTAAACTAACAAGCAAAGACTCAAATCATACAAGACGCTCCAAGCAAAACACATATCATGTGCCGAATAAAAATATAGCTCCAAGTAAAGTTACCGATAGAAGTAGATCAAAGAGGGGATGCCTTCCGGGGCATCCCCAAGCTTTGGCTTTTAGGTGTCCTTAGATTATCTTGGGGGTGCCATGGGCATCCCCAAGCTTAGGCTCTAGACACTCCTTGTTCCATAATCCATCAAATCTTTACCCAAAACTTGAAAACTTCACAACACAAAACTTAAAGTAGAAAATCTCATGAGCTCCGTTAGCGAAAGAAAATAAAGGACCAATTCAACGTACTGTAATGAACTCATTCTTTATTTATATTGATGTTATACCTACTGTATTCCAACTTCTCTGTGGTTTATAAACTACTTTACTAGCCATAGATTCATCAAAATAAGCAATCAACACAAGAAAAACAGAATCTGTCAAAAACAGAACAGTCTGTAGTAATCTGTAGCTAGCGCAAGATATGGAACCCCAAAAATTATAAAACAAATTTCTGGACGTGAGGAATTTATCTATTAATCATATTCAAAAATAATTAACTAAATAGCACTTTCCAAATAATAATGACAGCAGTTCTTGTGAGCGCTAAAGTTTCTGTTTTTTACAGCAAGTTCAATAAGACTTTCCCCAAGTCTTCCCAGTGGTTCTACTTGGTACAAACACTAATTAAACACAAAAACACAACCAAAACAGAGGCTAGATAAATTATTTATTACTAAACAGGAGAAAAAATCAAGGAATAAAAATAAAATTGGGTTGCCTCCCAACAAGCGCTATCGTTTAACGCCCCTAGCTAGGCATAACAAGCAAAAATAGATCTAGGTATTGCCATCTTTGGTAGGCAATCCATAAGTGGCTCTCATAATAGATTCATAAGGTAATTTAATTTTCTTTCTAGGGAAGTGTTCCATGCCTTTCCTTAACGGAAATTGGAATCTAATATTCCTTCCTTCATATCAATAATTGCACCAATCGTTCTAAGGAAAGGTCTACCAAGAATAATACGACATGAAGGATTGCAATCCATGTGAAGAACAATAATCTATGGGAACATAGTTCCTATTTTCAACAATAAGAACATCATTAATTCTTCCCATATGTTTCTTAATAGTGGAATCTGCAAGGTGCAAGTTTAAAGAGCAATCATCAAACTCACGGAAACCTAACAAATCACACAAAGTCTTTGGAATCGTGGAAACACTAGCACCAAAATCACACAAAGAATATCATTCATGATCTTTAATTTTAATTTTAATAGTTGGTTCCCACTCATCATAAAGTTTTCTAGGGATAGAAACTTCCAATTCAAGTTTTTCTTCATAAGATTGCATCAGGGCATCAACAATATGTTTAGTAAATGCTTTATTTTGACTATAAGCATGAGGAGAATTTAGCACGGATTGCAACAAGGAAATACAATCAATCAAAGAGCAATTTTCATAGTTAAATTCCTTGAAATCCATAATGGTGGGTTTGGCAACATCTAGGGTTTTAATTTCTTCAATCCCACTTTTATCAAATTTAGCATCAAGATCAACAAATTCCGAATTCTTGGAACGCCTTCTAGGTAAAGGTGGATCATATTCAGTCCCATCATTATCAAGATTCATATTGCAAAACAAAGATTTAATAGGGGACACACCAATAACTTTTAGATCTTCATCTTTATTTTCATAGGAACTAGAAGAACATGCTCTTATAAAGGCATCTTTCTTAGCATGCATCCTAGTGGTTCTTTCTTTGCACTCATCAATGGAAATTCTCATGGCTTTCAGAGACTCATTGATATCATGCTTAGGTGGAATATATCTAAGTTTCAAAGAATCAACATCAAGAGCAATTCTATCAACGTTCCTAGCCAAATCATCAATCTTAAGCAATTTTTCTTAAATCATAGCATTAAAATTCTTTTGCGAAGTAATAAATTCTTTAATATTAGATTCAAAATCAGAGGGCGTCTTATTATAATTTCCATAAGAATTGTTGTAGGAATTACCATAATTATTAGAGGGATTACTAGGATAAGGCCTAGGATTGAAATTTCCTCTATACGCGTTGTTACCAAAATTGTTCCTACCAACAAAATTCACATACATAGATTCATTATTATTCTCAATCAAAGTAGACAAGGGCATATCATTAGGATCAGAAGAAACACTCTTATTAGCAAATAATTTCATAAGTTCATCCATCTTTCCACTCAAAACATTAATTTCTTCTATCGCATGCACCTTTTTATTAGTAGATCTTTCAGTATGCCATTGAGAATAATTAACCATAATAATATCTAGGAGTTTAGTAGATTCTCCTAAAGTGATTTCCATAAAAGTGCCTACCGCGGCCGAATCTAAAAGATTTCTAGAAGCAAAATTAAATCTGGCATAATTTTTTTGTATAATCATCCACAAATTTAAACCATGAGTAGGGAAATTACGTATCATTAGTTTCATTCTCTCCCAAGCTTGTGCAACATGTTCATGATCAAGTTGCTTAAAATTCATAATATCGTTTCTAAGAGAGATGATCTTAGTGGGAGGAAAATACTTAGAGATAAAAGCATCTTTGCACTTGTTCCATGAATCAATACTATTTTTAGGCAAAGACGAAAAACAAGCTTTAGCATGATCTCTAAGCGAAAAAGGAAAGAGATTCAATTTAACAATATCATTATCCACATCTTTCTTCTTTTGCATGTCACACAAATCAACGAAGCTATTTAGATGGGTAGCGGCATCTTCACTAGGAAGGCCGGAAAATGGATCTTTCATGACAAGATTCAGCAAAGCAGTATTAATTTCACAAGATTCAGCATCGGTAAGAGGAGCAATCGGAGTGCTAATAAAATAATTATTGTTGGTATTGGTGAAGTCACACAATTTAGTATTATCTTGAGCCATCGTGACAAGCAAGCAAACTAACATGCAAGCAAACAAAAATCAAGCGGACAAAAAGAGGCAAATAGAGAGGGAGAGGGAGGATAGAGAGAGAGACGGCGAATAAGGGTGAAGTGGGGGGAGAGGAAAACAAGAGGAAAATGGCAAATAAAGTAATGCGGAAGATAAGGGTATGTGATGGGTACTTGGTATGTTGACTTTTGCATAGACCTCCCCGGCAACGGCGCCAGAAATCCTTCTTGCTACCTCTTGAGCACTGCGTTGGTTTTCCCCGAAGAGGAAGGGATGATGCAGCAAAGTAGCGTAAGTATTTCCCTCAGATTTTGAGAACCAAGGTATCAATCCAGTAGGAGGCTACGCGCGAGTCCCTCGCACCTGCACAAAACAAATAAATCCTCGCAACCAACGCAAATAGGGGTTGTTAGTCCCTATAAGGCCACTTACGAGAGTGAGATCTGATAGATATGATAAGATAATATTTTTGGTATTTTTATGATAAAGATGCAAAGTAAAATAAAGGCAAAGTAAATAGTAAAGGAAATAACTAAGTAGTAGGAGATTAATATGATGAAGATAGACCCGGGAGCCATAGGTTTCACTAGTGGCTTCTCACGAGAGCATAAGTATTCTACGGTGGGTGGACAAATTACTGTTGAGCAATTGACAGAATTGAGCATAGTTATGAGAATATCTAGGTATGATCATGTATATAGGCATCACGTCCGAGACAAGTAGACCGACTCCTGCCTGCATCTACTACTATTACTCCACTCATCGACCGCTATCCAGCATGCATCTGGAGTATTAAGTTAAAAACAGAGTAACGCCTTAAGCAAGATGACATGATGTAGAGGAATAGATTCATGCAATATGAAGAAAACCCCATCTTGTTATCCTCGATGGAAACAATACAATACGTGCCTTGCTGCCCTTACTGTCACCGGGAAAGGATGCCGCAAGATTGAACCCAAAGCTAAGCACTTCTCCCATTGCAAAAAAGATCAATCTAGTAGGCCAGACCAAACTGATAATTCGAAGAGACTTGCAAAGATAACCAATCATACATAAAAGAATTCAGAGAAGATTCAAATATTATTCATAGATAGACTTGATCATAAACCCACAATTCATCGGTCTCAACAAACACACCGCAAAAAGAAGATTACATCGAATAGATCTCCACAAGAGAGGGGGAGAACATTGTATTGAGATCCAAAAAGAGAGAAGAAGCCATCTAGCTTCTAACTATGGACCCGTAGGTTTGAGGTAAACTACTCACACTTCATCGGAGGGGCTATGGTGTTGATGTAGAAGCCCTCCGTGATCGATGCCCCCTCCGACGGAGCTCCGAAACAGGCCCCAAGATGGGATCTCGTGGATACAGAAAGTTGCGGCTGTGGAATTAGGTTGTTGGCTCTGTATCTGATCGTTTGGGGGTACGTAGGTATATATAGGAGGAAGGAGTACGTTGGTGGAGCAACAGGGGGCCCACGAGGGTGGAGGGCGCTCCTGGTGGGGGTGGGCGCGCCCCCCTACCTCGTGGCCTCTTGTTTCCTTTCTTGACGTAGGGTCCAGGTCTCCCTGGTCTTGTTCGTTCAGAAAATCACGTTCCCGAAGGTTTCATTCCGTTTGGACTCCATTTGATATTCCTTTTCTTCGAAACCCTAAAACAGGCAAAAAACAGCAATTCTGGGCTGGGCCTCCGGTTAATAGGTTAGTCCCAAAAATAATATAAAAGTGGATAAGAAATCCCAATAATGTCCAAAACAATAGATTATAGCATGGAGCAATCAAAAATTATAGATACGTTGGAGACGTATCACGCTCGGACTTGGCTTCAAAGCAAAGCCAAAGGGCAAGGGCGAAGCGCTGCAGGCCCCAACCTCCTGCGGACCCGGTCGACGCGTGGCGCTTGATGGAACGTGGGTGTCTCCGCTTCCCTATGCTGCCTTGGCAATCATTTGACTTGACAAGAGCCTGCTGCATGCAGAAAGATCTTCATTATCGGGTGTCGGTGTCAAAACCGGCGGATCTCGGGTAGGGGTTCCCGAACTGTGCGTCTAAGGCGGATGGTAACAGGAGGCAGGGGACACGATGTTTACCCAGGTTTGGGCCCTCTTGATGGAGGTAATACCCTATGTCCTGCTTGATTGTTCTTGATGATATGAGTATTACAAGAGTTGATCTACCACGAGATCGAAGAGGCTAAACCCTAAAAGCTAGCTTATGGTATGATTGTCTGTTGTCCTATGGACTAAAACCCTCCGGTTTATATAGACACAAGGTCGGTTACAAAGGAGGAGATATACATATCCGTATTGCCTAGCTTGCCTTCCACGCCAAGTAGAGTCCCATCCGGACACGGGACGAAGTCTTCAATCTCGTACCTTCATAGTCCAACAGTGCGGCCAAAGGATATAGTCCAGCTGTCCGGAGACCCCCTAATCCAGGACTCCCTCAGTAGCCCCTGAACTAGGCTTCAATGACGATGAGTCCGGAGCGCAGTATTGTGTTCGGCATTGCAAGGCGGGTTCCTCCTCCGAATACACCATGGAAGAGTTTGAAATACAAGGACAGTGTCCGACCCTGCGAAATAAGTTCCACATACCACCGTAGAAAGAATAATATTTCCAAAAATCTAATCTGCTGACTCGTTTTGACAGCATGACATCATGCCATGGCCCAATCATTATTCGAACCGTTTTTCTTAACCAGCTCCGCACATAACGCGAGGCGGTTTCCTTGACACGTCTTGTCAAAGCAGAGATCGTGTCCCCCTTATCACGGGATTCTCATCAATACAAACGTGGGTAACCCAACCGTGCCTGTTGGTATGATTCCTAGATCTTAGGTAAGTCCCAAACGGCCATGAGGAGGACGCCTGATATTCACCCTCTTTATAAAGGGGGGCAAGGCTTTTTCTTTTTTCCCACCCGCGCTCAATCGAATCCTTCCCCCGCCTCGAGTTCTAACACCCAAAGCTCAGGTCAGGTGCTTCAGACCTTCAACTATGTCCGGATCGAACCTTCAAGGTCGGTGGATGCCTTCCTCCGTCACAGAGGAGGACATCAAGAAGTTGAGAGAGGCCAGATATCTGACCGCCGAAATTTCGCATAGGTTGCCCGCCCGAGGGCAGGTCGTCCCTACTCCCGAACCCAACGAGAGCGTTGTGTTCATCTCCCACTTCCTCCAAGGACTTATGTTCTATTACGGGCTGGATTTTCACAATCTAGCCTCGGATTCCCTTCTTCACATCTCGTCATTTATTGTCGTATGTGAGGCCTTCCTCCGCATTACCCCTCACTTCGATGTGAAGCCGAAGATGATCGAGGGGCAGCACGCAGCGTGTGGAGGTGCTTTAATAAGCAAAATCACTAACGCTCCATGGCCAGAGGGTTCCTTCCCAGAGGTGTCCGGATTGTGGCACCGGGAGTGGTTTTACGTCACAGCTCCCCGAAGTGCCAAGTGGGTAGCTGCCCCCACCTTTCGCTCAGGCCCCCCACCACAACTAATGTCATGGATCAGCAGGGGGCTGAGCTGGGGTCCAGCCAAGGATGTGCCAATACTGCAAAGCCGTATCCGAGATCTCTTTGAGAGAGATTTTAGTCCGTTATGGTAATGCAAGTTATGCTAGTTCGTCGAGTCCAGCCTTGCAAATGTCGGCCCCTCTGCATGTGGGAATTCAACCCGGAAGGACCGCGTGCTATTCAGCATTTCCTCGGCATGATGCACAAAGAGATGTATAAATCATTCTTCGGACCCCAAATAGAGTGTTCAGACACCACCGAGGACGTGGGCCTGAGCTGCAACCGCCCCGCTACCCAAGTAAGTAATCCCATGCCGAACCTGCTGTCCTTTTATTTATCATGGCATCATTCTAAAGAGCCGCCTTTTGACCAGGACTGGATAACAAAGGCGATGATGATCAGGTGTTCGCCCCCCCCCTTCCCGAGGGCTTGGACAATCCGGTACTGGACAAGATGCTCGAGCCGGCGCCTTATCCAGTGTCCTCAAAGGAAGATGATGGGGGGAATAAAGA
Source organism: Triticum urartu (assembly GCF_003073215.2). Taxonomy (NCBI): domain Eukaryota; kingdom Viridiplantae; phylum Streptophyta; class Magnoliopsida; order Poales; family Poaceae; genus Triticum; species Triticum urartu. Next base: position 311,356,847 of record NC_053025.1, read on the forward strand.
GGGCAAAAGCGGGCCTCACTCGCTACTTATTCCAGCCGGGGGAATGAGCACCTCCGTGAGGGAGGACAATCAAAGGGAAGAATCTGACATTCTCTCTCCCCGGGGAAGGAAGAGGACTACCTCTGAAGATCCGGAAACTAAGGTTTCCAAACGGGAGAAGAAATCTTCATCAGAGGGTCCTGCCTCGGAGGGTATTCTTGCCGCACAATGTCCGCGCGGGGATCATCCCTCTACCGAGTTGTAAGCAATCGAAAAGTACTTAATAGTGAAAACATCCTACCTTACTTCCGAAGACAATAACTGATGCTTATAAATTGTAGTCTGGATCGTAGCCCTTCTCGACAGAGTTCATCTTCGGGGGATCATCTTCCGGAGATGATGGAGAGCGAAATGCCTCCCCTGGACACCCCGCCTCAAGAAGCGGGCGACCTTGAAGTGTCGTCGCAAAGGGTATCTCCGGATCAACTAGGGCCAGAGGATAACCCTTTGGCTACCCGGAATCCCCAGTATCCAGCTCCTAAGGAGAGCGACAGCAAGGGTCCGTACAGTGTGCGGTCGGATGCACTGAAGGATCTTCTGGGACAAGCAGCCGTCTCGGAAGCGCATCATACGCTAATGGGTACGGTAATTGAAAGGATTTCATCCGCTGAAAGCGGTTTGCATGAAGCCTTTTATGAGTCTGCTGAAAGGCTTCGAGGGACGTGAAATAATGCATGTTTTTAACAGTAGCGCATATGTTAGGTATGCCCTATGCAAATAGTAACCCCTGAGACTCTGATTGTTGTTGAAAACGGCGGCAAACAGAGGATCATAGTCCCAGGTATTAACCAAACCACCTTTATGTGCAGGTGGCTGAAGCTCCGGTGGCTAGCCGGACTGATGGGTTTGCCAAGCTAAAGCGGCAACTTGATGCGGCAGATGCCAACATCGTGCTTGTCAACAAGCGGCTTGACGAGGCACAGGGTGAGTGATTTTTCTGGTGATCGTCACATAATAAGAGTAGCATGATGCCAGTATCTTTAATATGTTGTGACTGCAGATGGAGCTGCCACCGTGGAGACCCTTCGGGTGGAGCTTGCCCGAGTTAAGGAGCAAGCAAGGAGTAGCAATGCGGCCGCTCTAAAGGCGGCCGAAGAGTTAAGGGCCGAACAGGTCGCGCATTGCGAGAGCAAGGAAAAAATAGCCAAGATGGTTGTAGAGTTAAAAGATGCCGCTGACCGTTACCAGCTTCTTGAAGAAGAAAACCGGGCGAAGGCAACAGACCTAGAGAAGGCCCTGGTGGCTGCCAAGGAAGCCCGCTCCAAAATTAGAGCGACGAAGGAGGAGCTGAATCAAGCTGCACATATCGTGTCTGGGAAGCCCTTCTTGTTGTGGACTAAGTTCGGAGATCCGAAGTATGCTCCTCTGGACCGGCTATGGAGTTCTGCGGACGCGTACATGGATTTGGCTGCAAGTGCTGCTGATGCGGCCGAGTACTTCAAGGATAAGAAAGGTCCCGAAGTGGAAAAGCTGTCCTGGTCACAGTTTCACGCTCCAGTCCATCCGCTGTTGTTGAATGAGCGATTGCCGAGTGGGCCGAGCTCCATAGGTTGTCTGGACTTGCCATGAGGTCTGTTGTGGATCACCTGTGGCCGGGAGGGCCAAGGCCGAATAGCCACTTTAGCTTTGTGCAACAATTATTTGGTGCTGTGCCACGCATCGATGCTGTAAAGAGATCAGCGTGCATAGAGGGTGCGTGGATGGCCCTTGCCCGTGTCAAGACATACTGTGCAGAGATGGAGGCCACCACTTTTGCGACACAGGGTTCGACCGTAGGGCGAGTGGCTGCCGAGAACTACTTCGAAGAAGTTCTTGAAGGTGCTTGTTCGATAGAGGCTCAGTGCTCGAAGAATATTATGTTCTAGTGACATGTATTCCCATTGTACAAACAATGTTTTACTGAATTATCAAGGCTGTATTTATACTTTTGCCCGAAAGTACTATGATGCCTCCTGTGCGGCCGTTTATGTATATATGTATATAACCTGAAAGTTTGCAGTCGTCGGCTTCCGCCCCCACGCATATAATGCTGGGGTGTTCGCAAAAGATGCATATCCACACTTGATCCAATGTCTTGGTCCATTAAGGAGGTGATAGCGCAGCGAACGAGGCAATCAAACTATATTGCTTTAACACTTTCACTTAGCCATAGGAGTTTGACAGTGGGGCTACTATATAGCCCCTGGTACTTCTGCGCTTTTCCGAATACGGGGCGCATACGTACATGACCGGGAAACGACCCTTTGTTAATGCGGAGGAATCCTGAAGATTCTGACGAGTCATCGAGTGGTTGACCAGTCTCTCGCTATATCACGACAGTCAGTTTTCGGCTTTCTCTACAGAGGTGCTCATCCGGATGAACCAGGGCACAATCGCAGTAGTTCTCCCAGTGCTACCTTAGCCGATATAATGGAACGTAAGGTACCAAAACATGGGAGCCAGGCAAACCCAACATTTGACCGAAGACATGATTCGGAGCTGATACATATAGGGCCAAACTCGCGACGCCGAACACTCCCTAAGGTGTTCGGTCTTTATAACATATACCGGGCTAAACAATGCCCTTAATAAGAAACCCCATGTGTCCAGGTACGTGCAAAATCCTGGCGTGGCCACATGCCAATAACGCCTGCATCCTTCTCGGTTGTCTGGATATCCGGAGGATGTGAGCAACAAGAGACAGTAAAAAAGGTTTACGCGGGGTCTTAATCTAAAAAGAAACCATTGGGCGGGTCCCTGCTGCACGTATGCGCCTGTGTCTCCGTTGTGCCGTGTCCTGGACGGGTGTAGCATGATTGTCATCTGCAAAAGGAAAGAACTTAGGTGAAAGTTGTCATGCCAAAAAGAAGAGTTGGTTATTATCAATGAACTATCAAAATTCAAGAGAAGCCAAGTTGAGCCGGGCTGGCCCTGATTACACGCGGGAAGCCCCTGGTATCGTTTATGAGGGTTTGATCATCAAACCAATCTCATGTATATATAGTGGAACGCCGGATTCATTTGACCGTGTCCGTGGTCTTGACGACCTGCCATTTTTCTGGTTGGTGAGGCCGTCTAGTTTGCGGCTGCTAGAGCCGCCGCATCCTCCTCCATACGTGGGAAACGTTTGGTATTTCTGCTAACTGAGATGATGCCACGTGGACCGGGCATCTTAAGCTTGAGAAAAGCATAATGCGATATTGCGTTAAAATGAGCGAAAGCCGTTCTTCCGAGTAGTGCTTGATAGCCACTTCGGAATGGGGTAATGTGAAAAGTTAACCTTTCGCTTCTGAAGTTATCGGGAGAACTGAATACCACCTCTAGTAGTAGAGAGCCCATACAGCGGGCTCTTGGCCTGGTATTACTCCCTTGAAGGTAGTATTACTCTGGCTTATTTGTGTCGGGTCAATCCCCATTTTGCGGACTGTGTCCTGATATATCAGATTTAGATCACTCCCGCCATCCATGAGGACTCGTGTGAAATGGTACCCATTTATTATTGGGTCTAACACCAAGGCCGTCAGTCCTTCGTGCCGGATATTTGTCTCGTGATCCCTATGATTAAAAGTGATCGGGCAGGCTAACCAGGGGTTGAACCTAGGGTGACGGGCTCTATGGCGCGTGTGCCTTGGAGTGCATGCTTGCTTCTCCTCTTTGTCACATGGATCACCTTTACTGTTTTAACCTCTGGTGGGAACTTTTTTTGTCCTCCGGCGCTTTGCTGGCGAGGCTCGTCCTCGTCTTCGCTTGGTGTCTCTTCCCCTTTGTGTTCGGCGTTTAGCTTACCGGCCTGCTTGAAGACCCAACATTCTCGGTGGGTATGATTTGCAGGTTTGTCTGGGGTGCCATGAATCTGACAGAGTTTGTCAAGTATTTTGTTTAGGCCAGATTGTCCTTCTCTGCTGCCTTTGAAAGGCTTTTTCCGCTGACCTGGTCGGGAGCCCCTGAATCCGGCGTTTACCGCCGTGTTATCTGGGCTACCTTCTTTAATTCGACGCTTGTTTTCGTTGCGTCGTGGTTTACCATTGCCATCCCTGACTTCAGATGTGCTTGGGTCACTGGTGCTGCTACGGGCCAACCAGCTGTCCTCGCCCGCACAAAAGCGGGTCATGAGGCTTGTTAGGGCGGCCATTGTTCTCAGTTTTTCTTGACCGAGGTGTCTGGCGAGCCATTCGTCTCGGACGCTGTGTTTAAAAGCTGCTAAGGCTTCGGCGTCCGGACAGTCGATGATTTGGTTCTTCTTGGTGAGGAACCTATTCCAAAGCTTTCGGGCGGACTCGCCGGACTGTTGGATTATATGACTTAAATCGTCTGCATCTGGAGGTCGGACATAAGTCCCTTGAAAATTGGCCCGAAAAGCGTCCACGAGCTCCTCCCAACTTCCAATTGAGTTTTCAGGGAGGCTTTTCAGCCAGTGCCGAGCTGGCCCTTTAAGCTTTAGGGGCAAGTATTTAATGGCATGGAGATGGTCTCCACGAGCCATATGAATATGGAGGATGAAGTCATCTATCCAGACTCCAGGGTCTGTGGTTTTGTCGTACGCCTCTATGTTCACCGGTTTGAATCCCTCTAGGAATTCGTGATCCAGCACCTCATCAATGAAACATAAGGGGTGTGCGGCACCCCTGTATCGGGTGCGCCATGGTGTTCGGACGGTTGTAGTATTCGGTGTTGGTTTTGTACCGTAGCATGCTTCCTAGATCCATAGATAGATCTGGTCGTGCCAGATTTTTGATGCAAGTTCTCACGTAGATCGTGTGTTGACTTATGCGTGACTTTGTTAGCCTCTCTCTCGTGTTCACAAGGTGGTGGATCCGGCCGGTTGGCCGTATCACTTTTCGGCTGTATGGGCTCTAAGGCGTCATCGTCGAATTCCGGTAATAGCTTGTGCTTTGGATAGCTATTTTTATGGTAACTTCCACCATACTTTGTTACTTTGTTCCACTTTTTGTTGAGCGTATCTTGTGCGACCTTGAGCCTTTGCTTCTGTTTCTTCAGGCTCCTCGCTGTGGCAATAAGCCTTCTGCGGAGGTTTTCTTGCTCCAAGTGCATTTTCGGGATGATGTGTGCATCTTCGTCTGGACTGTTTTCTTCCCCAGATGGGGTTTGATGAGGCTTATCCTTGGCGCCGTCGTGGTCGGATGTCGGATCCGTACTATGTTTGTAGTTTGTATCTTGATCGTGCTCTGCCACCAGGGTGGTGCAGTCATCGTTTCTTCTAGAGTCGACTAGACTGTTATTTCCTCTTGCGTTGTTATCACTGTTTTTGCTATGGCGGGACATAGAGCGGCGTCGCTGACGTCGGCATCGGGGTTGCTTGGAGGGGGCGTCCTCCGCTGTCTCTTTGCCATTGCCCTCTCTGGGTGTATCCACCATGTATACGTCATGTGATGAAGTGACGGTGCAGCGCCCTATGGGCAGTGGTTCTTGTTCGTCTCCTGCATCATCGTCCATGCCGTCGATGTCTTCGGAGTCGAAGTCAAGCATGTCGGTTAAGTCGTCAACAGTGGCTACTAAGTGGGTGGTGGGTGGGCAGCAAATTTCTTCGTCGTCCGCATCCCATTCTAGCCGGACATACTTTGGCCAAGGTTCTCCTGACAGGGAGAGAGACCTTCATGAATTTAGCACATCTCCGAAAGGTGAGTGCTGGAAGATATCCGCGGAGGTGAACTCCATGATCGGCGCCCCGTCGGATTCGATAGGCACGGATGTAGGCGGCTCGGTGTCCGTGGCCGGGGATAAATCCAGTAGTTCAGCGACGCGGCTCTCGAAAGGGGTGAAGTCAGTATCTGGCTCTATCGCCACTGAGAGTGCAGCCTCCACGGCGGGTTCTATACCTCCGCTCTCGGATGGCGCGATTTGCTCCGGATTAACGGCCGGAGTAGCTGCGGATGCGATCTCCTGAACACTGTCCGACGGCAGAGTTACGTCTTGCTCGTCGCGACTGTGCGGCGCGTCTGGCATGGGCTCGAATCCGTCGAAGATCAAGTCTCCGCGGATGTCGGCCGTGTAGTTCAAGTTTCCAAATCTGACCTGATGGCCAGGGGCGTAGCTTTCGATCTGCTCCAGATGGCCAAGCGAATTGGCCCGCAGTGCGAAGCCGCCGAATACAAAGATATGTCCGAGGAGGAAAGCCTCACCCTGGACCACATCGCTAGCGATGATCGAAGGAGCGATCAAGCCTTATGGTGACGACATAGTGGAACTCTTAATGAAAGTACCAATGTTGGTGTCAAAACCGGTGGATCTCGGGTAGGGGGTCCCGAACTGTGCGTCTAAAGCGGATGGTAACAGGAGGCAGGGGACACGATGTTTACCCAGGTTCAGGCCCTCTTGATGGAGGTATTACCCTACGTCCTGCTTGATTGTTCTTGATGATATGAGTATTACAAGAGTTGATCTACCACGAGATCGAAGAGGCTAAACCCTAGAAGCTAGCCTATGGTATGATTGTCTGTTGTCGTATGGACTAAAACCCTCCGGTTTATATAGACACCGGAGGGGCTAGGGTTACACAAGGTCGGTTACAAAGGAGGATATATACATATCCGTATTGCCTAGCTTGCTTTCCACGCCAAGTAGAGTCCCATAAGGACACAGGATGAAGTCTTCAATCTCGTATCTTCATAGTCCAACAGTCCAGCCAAAGGATATAGTCCAGATGTTCGGAGACCCCCTAATCCAGGACTCCCCCATCGGGGATCATGGAGGCCGGTGGTTGGCCTCCCGCTGGCTATACATGAGGGGAAGGGCGGAGCCCCCTGCTCATCTCCATCTTCTCGCTGCTCGCTCTTTCCTCTTCTTCCTTATCTTTCCGTCTTGCCAAAGCATCAATGGCGCCAATACAGAGGTTTTCCACGACAGAGAAGGGGAAAGCTACTCAAGAGGAGCTTGGGCCACTCCCGTCGAAGAAAAGGCTTGGCCACTCCTGCGACGCCGGCGAGGGGTCGGAGGTGACGCGGCCTTGGCACGAGCAGCCTCCGCCCGGCTTCCTGATCCCCCTGTACACCCGCGTGCAGAGCTCTGGGTAGGGAGGCAACGCCAAACGTTACGCTGGTCGGGGTCGTGGAGGACAAGATGTGGCTACACGGCTAGCCGGCTGGCGAACTCACACCGAAGGCTCATCATGTGAGTTCATGGTGTGGGAGGCAATGCCGCCGTGCACGTGGATCCATCTCCCAAGGTTCTTTGCCGAGGAGATACCGCCGAGGGGGCTCGCCGAGCTGTGGTTGCATCACGCCGGCTGCTGCAGCCAAGCTACTGAAGAGAAGGTTGAGGTCACACCCCTGGGCGACGTCTTCATGACTCGAGGATGGGGTGAGATCGCCCGGGCCTGCTGTCCGGAAGGGGCCCTCGCCGTCCACTTTGAATATGACAAAGCCTCCATGGTTTTCTTCAAGGTCTTCGGCGAAGACAGCCAGCGCCTGGAGTGCTCCTCCAGAAGAGGCGATCCACGCGGCGGAGCCACGGGTGCTGAACTTGCCCTTGGCCTTGCCAGCAGATCCTCCAGTAGTAGCAGCGACTCCCCGGAGTCCAGTGACTCTCGGGAGTCCAGCGATGACGATAGCTACAAGGCGGCGAGCTCTCGCCATGCCCGGAGCACAGCAGCGGCGTCCGCCCAGTGTCATCGGTGACGCCCTGTGGCCGGGGTTCTTCAAGGTCCTCTTCTTTTGTTTCCCCATGCGGAATCGCGATGGGCCCCATGGGGGCATGTAGGAAACTGTAATGCTTTTGCCTCGATGTTATTATTCCAAGTTTGGTGTTGTGATTTCATATCTCGCTTGGGCACGGTGCTCCTTTTCGTTCTCGCGGTAGCTTAGCGCTCTACCCTGACAGGACCCAGTCCGCAGGCAGGCTTCAGCCATTGCTGGTATGCCAGGTTGCGATGCCGTGGTCAAGGCCAGGAAGTGAGCGGCCCAAGGTCCGGTAAGAGCCTCTGAGGTGCAATGCTCAGGAGGTCCCCCTTAGCGTGCAAGAAGCTCCCTAATGGCCGAAAAGGAAAGCGGCATTGCTCGAGTGAGATTGCAAGGGTCAGAATACTGGGTTAGGAGGTTTACACTGTCATGTATGTGGTGACTTATCTTGACAATCTCGCGGTGGTCCCCTGACACGACGTCTGACCATGTCCTGGTGGTGGTGCTTCTAGGCGGGGCTCACGCCGATCCCCCTTTTTCTTGCTCATCTAGATGCTCTACGTCCTCGGGTCCCGGCCCTCAAGCGAGGCTCAGCCGCCTCTGGTATGCCAGGTCACGGTGCCGTGGTCAAGGCCAGGGGGTGATGGCTCGAAAGCCAGTAGGAGCCCCTAAGGCATGATGCTTAGGAAACCCCCTTTAACGTGCAAGCGAATTGCGTGAAAAAGGGAGTGGCCGACGGGTCCGCTTGTAGCTTGGCTTCGGAGGTTCCTACGAGTTAGTCGGAGAAAGAGATCATAACACATAGCCGTGCTTGTTGCCCCTTCATTCATCTTTCCGCAAGAAGGTGAAGGCACTGAGGACCCGGTGAGGTGACGTGTGTGTTGGGGAATGCAGTATTTCAAGAAATTTCCTACGATCACGCAAGATCTATCTGGGAGATGCATAGCAATGAGAGGGGAGAGTGTGTCTACGTACCCTCGTAAACCAAAAGCGGAAGCATTAAGTAACGCGGTTGATGTAGTCGAACATCTTCGCGATCCAACCGATCAAGTACCGAACGCACGGCACCTCCGCGATCTTCACACGTTCAACTTAGTGACGTCCCTCGTACTCTTGATCCAACTGAGGCCAAGGGTGAGTTCCGTTAGGACGACGACATGTTGACGGTGATGATGAAGTTACCGAAGCAGGGCTTCGCCTAAGCACTACGACAATATGACCAAGGTGGAAAACTGTGGAGGGGGCACCGCACACGGCTAAAGATCAACTTGAGTGTCTATAGGGTGCCCCCTCCCCCATATATAAAGGAAGGGAGGAGGAGGCCAGCCGGCCACAAGGGGCGCGCCAAGGGGGGAGGAATCCTACTCCTAGTAGGAGAAGGTTTCCCCCTTTCCTAGTCCAAGAAGGAGAAGAAGGGAAAGAGGAGAGAATAGAAGGAAGGAGGGGGCGCCCCCTTCCCCTTGTCCAATTCGGACTGGGCAAGGGGGGGCGCCACCTCTGGCTGGACCTCTCTCTTCTCCACTAAGGCCCATTGTGGCCCATTAATCCCCCGGGGGGTTCCGGTAACCTCCTAGTACTCCGAAAAATACCCGATACACTTCGGAACCATTCCGGTGTCCGAATATAAACTTCCAGTATATCAATCTTTATGTCTCAACCATTTCGAGACTCCTCGTCATGTCCGTGATCTCATCCGGGACTCCGAACAACCTTCGGTACATAAAATCACATAACTCATAATACATATCGTCATCTAACATTAAGCGTGCGGACCCAACGGGTTCGAGAACTATGTAGACATGACGGAGACATATCTCTGGTCAATAACCAATAGCAGAACCTGGATGCTCATATTGGTTCCTACATATTCTACAAAGATCTTTATTGGTCAGACCGCACAACAACATATGTTGTACCCTTTGTCATCGGTATGTTACTTGCCCCAGATTCGATCGTCGGTATCATCATACATAGTTCAATCTCGTTACTGGCAAGTCTCTTTACTCGTTCAGTAATGCATCATCCCGCAACTAACTCATTAGTCACATTTCTTGCAAGGCTTATAGTGATGTGCATTACCGAGAGGGCCCAAAGATACCTCTCCGACAATCGGAGTGAAAAATCCTAATATCGATCTATGCCAAATCAACAAACACCATCGGAGACACCTGTAGAGCATCTTTATAATCACCCAGTTATGTTGTGACGTTTGATAGAACACTAGTGTTCCTCCGGTATTCGGGAGTAGCATAATCTCATAGTCATAGGAACATGTATAAGTCATGAAGAAAGCAATAGCAATAAACTAAACGATCATAGTGCTAAGCTAACAGATGGGTCTAGTCCATCACATCATTCTCTAATGATGTGATCCCGTTCATCAAATGACAACACATGTCCATGGCTAGGAAACTTTAACCATCTTTGATTAACGAGCTACTCAAGTAGAGGCATATATACATGTAGTCACACATTTATTCACACATGTACTATATTTTCAGTTAATACAATTCTTGCATGAATAATAAACATTTATCATGATATGAGGAAATATAAATAACAACTTTATTATTGCCTCTAGGGCATATTTCCTTCAGTCTCCCACTTGCACTAGAGTCAATAATCTAGTTCACATCATCATGTGATTTCACACTACTAGTTCACATCGTTATGTGATTACTTCACATCTTCATTTGACTAATACCCAAAGGGTTTACTAGAGTCAATAATCTAGTTCACATCGCTATGTGATTAACACCCAAAGAGTGATTGTGTTTTGCTTGTGAGAGAAGTTTAGTCTACGGGTCTGCAACATTCAGATCCGTATGTAGTGATTGTGTTTTGCTTGTGAGAGAAGTTTAGTCTACGGGTCTGCAACATTCAGATCCGTATGTATTTTGCAATTTTCTATGTCTACAATACTCTGCACGGAGCTACTCTAGCTAATTGCCACACTTTCAATATGTATCTAGTTCGATACTTAGAGTCATCTAGATCGGTGTCAAAAGCTTGCATCGATGTAACTCTTTACGACGAACTCTTTTATCACCTCCATAACTGAGAAATATTTCCTTAGTCCTCTAAGGATAATTTTGACTTCTGTCCAGTAATCTATTCCTAGATCACCATTGTACTCCCTTGCCAAAATCATGCTAAGGTATACAATAGGTTTGGTACATAGCATAGCATACTTTATAGAACCTATGACTTAGGCATAGGGAATGACTTTTCATTCTCTTTCTATTTTCTACCGTGGTCGGGTTTTGAGTCTTTACTCAACTTCACACCTTGCAACACAGACAAGAACTCCTTCTTTGACTGATCCATTTTGAACTCCTTCAAAATCTTGTCAATGTATGTACTCATTGAAAAAACTTATCAAGCGTCTTGATCTATATCTATAGTTCTTGATGCTCAATATGTAAGCATCTTTACCGAGGTCTTTCTTTGAAAAACTCCTTTCAAACACTCCTTTATGCTTTCTAGAAAATTCTACATCATTTCTAATCAACAATATGTCATTCACATATACTTATCAGCAAGGTTGTAGTTCTCCCACTCACTTTCTTGTAAATACAGGCTTCACCGCAAGTCTGTATAAAACTATATGCTTTGATCAACTCATCAAAGTATATATTCCAACTCCGAGATGCTTGCACCAGTCCATAGATGGATCGTTGGAGCTTGCACACTTTGTTAGCATCTTTAGGATTGACAAAACCTTCTGGTTGCATCATATACAACTCTTCTTTAATAAATCCATTGAGGAATGTAGTTTTGATATCCATTTGCCAGATTTCATAAAATGCAGCAACTACTAACATGATTTGAACAGACTTTTAAGCATCGATACGAGTGAGAAAAACTCATCGTAATCAACACCTTGAACTTGTCAAAAACCTTTTGCGACAATTCAAGCTTTGTAGATAGTAACACTACTATGAGCATACGTCTTCCTCTCGAAGATCCATTTATTTTGAATGGCTCACCAATTATCGGGCAAGTCCACCAAAGTCCACACTTTGTTCTCACACAAGGATTCGATCTCAGATTTCATGGCCTCAAGCCATCTGTCGGAATCTGGGCTCATCATCGCTTCCTCATAGTTCGTTGGTTCATCATGGTCAAGCTACATGACTACCAGAATAGGATTACTGTACCACTCTGGTGCGGATCGTACTCTGGTTGACCTACGAGCTTCGGTAGTAACTTGACCTGAAGTTTCATGATCATCATCATTAACTTCCTCACTAATTGGTGCAGACATCACTGGAATTGATTTCAGTGATGAGCTACTTTCCAATTTGAGAGAAGGTACAATTATCTCATCAAGTTCTACTTTCCTCCCACTCACTTCTTTCGAGAGAAACTCCTCTAGAAAGGATCCACTCTTAGCAACAAAGATCTTGCCTTCGGATCTGTGATAGAAGGTGTAGCCAACAGTTTCTTTTGGGTATCCTATGAAGACGCACTTCTCCGATTAAGGTTTGAGCTTATCATGCTGAAACTTTTTCACATAAGCATCGCAACCCCAAACTTTAAGGAACGACAGCTTAGGTTTCTTGCTAAACCACAGTTCATACGGTGTCGTCTCAACAGATTTTTAGACGGTGCCCTATTTAACGTGAATGCAGTTGTCTCTAATGCATAACCACGAAACGATAGTGGTAAATCAGTAAGAGACATCATAGATCGCACCATATCTAATAAAGTATGGTCACGACGTTCGGACACACCATTACGATGTGGTGTTCCAGGTGGCGTGAGTTGCGAAACTATTCCACATTGTTTCAAATGAAGACCAAACTCATAACTCAAATATTCACCTCCATGATCAGATCGTAGAAACTTTATTTTCTTGTTACGATGATTTTCCACTTAACTCTGAAATTCTTTGAACTTTTCAAATGTTTCATACTTGTGTTTCATTAAGTAGATATACTCATATCTGCTCAAATCATCTGTGAAGGTCAAAAAATAATGATACCCGCCACGAGCCTCAACACACATTGGATGGCATACATCAGTATGTATTATTTCTAATAAGTCTGTTGCTCGCTCCATTGTTCTGGAGAACGGAGTCTTAGTCATCTTGCCCATGAGGCATGGTTCGCAAGCATCAAGTGATTCATAATCAAGTGATTCAAAAAGCCCATCAGCATGGAGTTTCTTCATGCGCTTTACACCAATATGACCTAAACGACAGTGCCACAAATAAGTTGCACTATCATTATAAACCTTGCATCTTTTGGCTTCAATATTATGAATATGTGTACCACTAAAATCGAGATTCAATAAACCATTCACCTTGGGCGTATAACCACAGAAGGTTTTATTCATGTAAACAGAATAACTATTCTTTGACTTAAATGAATAACCATATTGCAATAACATGATCCAATCATATTATGCTCAATGCATACACCAAATAACATTTATTTTAGGTTCAACACTAATTCCGAAGGTAAAGGAAGTGTGCGATGGTGATCTTATCAACCTTGGAATTACTTCCAACACACATCATCGCCTCGCCCTCAACTAGTCTCTGTTCATTTCGTAACTCCTTTTTCAAGATACTAATCATAGCAACTGAACCAGTATCAAATACCCAGGGGATACTATGAACACTAGTAAAGTACACATCAATAACATGTATATCATATTTAATTTTGTTCACTTTGCCATCCTTCTTATCCGCCAAGTATTTGGGGCAGTTCCGCTTCCAGTGACCATTTCCTTTGCAGTTGAAGCACTCAGTTTCAGGCTTAGGTCCAGACTTGGGCTTCTTCACTTGAGCAGCAATTTGCTTGCCGTTCTTCTTGAAGTTCCCCTTCTTGCCTTTGCCCTTCTTCTTGAAACTAGTGGTCTTGTTGACCTTCAACACTTGATGCTCCTTCTTGATTTCTACCTCCGCAGCCTTTAGCATTGCGAAGAACTCGGAAATTGTCTTATCCATCCCTTGCATATTATAGTCCATCACGAAGATTTTTTAGCTTGGTGGCAGTGATTGAAGAATTCTGTCAATGACACTATCATTAGGAAGATTAACTCCCAATTGAGTCAAGTGGTTGTGGTACCCGGACATTCCGAGTATATGTTCACTGACAGAACTATTCTCCTCCATCTTCCAGCTATAGTACTTATTGGAGACTTCATATCTCTCAATTCGGGCATTTGCTTGAAATATTAACTTCAACGCCTGGAACATCTCATATGATCCATGATGTTCAAAACATCGTTGAAGTCCCGATTCAAAGCCGTAAAGCATGGCTCACTGAACTAATGAGTAGTCATCAGCTTTGCTCTGCCAGATGTTCATAACATCTGGTGTTGCTCCTGCAGCGGGCTTGGGACCTAGCGGTGCTTCCAGGACATAATTCTTCTATGCAACAATGAGCATAATCCTCAAGTTACGCACCCAGTCTGTGTAGTTTCTACCATCATCTTTCAACATAGTTTTCTCTAGGAACATATCATAAATAAAATGGGGAAGCTATACGCGAGCAATTGATCTACAACATAGATATGCAAATACTATCAGGACAAAGTTCATGATAAATTTAAGTTCAATTAATGATATTACTTAAGAACTCCCACTTAGATATACATCCCTCTAATCATCTAAGTGATCACGTGATCCATATCAACTAAACCATGTCCGATCATCACGTGAGATGGAGTAGTTTTCAATGGTGAACATCACTATGATGATCAAATCTACAATATGATTCACGCTCGACCTTTCGGTCTCACTGTTCCGAGGCCATATCTGCATATGCTAGGCTTCTCAAGTTTAACCCGAGTATTCTGCTTGTGCAAAACTGGCCTGCACCCATTGTATGTGAACTAGAGCTTATCGCACCCGATCATCACATGGTGTCTCGACACGATGAACTATAGCAACGGTGCATACTCAGGGAGAACACTTATACCTTGAAATTTAGTGAAAGATCATCTTATAATGCTACCGCCGAACTTAGCAAAATAAGATGCACAAAAGATAAACATCACATGCAATCAATATAAGTTATATGATATGGACATCATCATCTTGTGCCTTTGATCTCCATCTCCAAAGCACCGTCATGATCACCATCGTCACCAGCTTGACACCTTGATCTCCATCATAGCATCATTATTATCTCGCCAACTATTGCTTCCATGACTATTGCTACCGCTTAGTGATAAAGTAAAGCAATTACATGGTGATTGCATTTCATTCAATAAAGCGACAACCATATGGCTCGTGCCAGTTGTCGATAACTTTGTTACAAAACATGATCATCTCATACAACAATTTATATAATCACGTCTTGACCATATCACATCACAACATGCCTTGCAAAAACAAGTTAGATGTCCTCTACTTTGTTATTGCAAGTTTTATGTGGCTGCTACGGGCTTAGCAAGAACCGTTCTTACCTACACATCAAAACCACAACGATTTTTCGTCAAGTGTGTTGTTTTAACCTTCAACAAGGACCGGGCATAGTCACACTCAATTCAACTAAAGCTGGAGAAATAGACACCCACTAGCCACCTATGTGCGAAGCACGTCAGTAGAACTAGTCTCCTGAACGCGGTCATGTAATGTCGGTCTGGGCCGCTTCATCCAACAATACCGCAGAATCAAAGTATGACATGCTGGTAAGAAGTATGACTATTATCGCCCACAACTCTTTGTGTTCTACTCGTGCATATAACATCTATGCATAAACCTGGCTCGGATGCCACTGTTGGGGAACGCAGTATTTCAAAAAATTTCCTACGATCACGCAATATCTATCTAGCAGATGCGTAGATTCGAGAGGGGAGAGTGTGTTTACGTACCCTCATAGACCGAAAGCGGAAGCGTTAAGTAACGCGGATGTTGTAGTCGAACGTCTTCGCGATACAACCGATCAAGTACCGAACGCACCGCACCTCCGCGATCTGCACACGTTCAGATCGGTGACGTCCCTCGTACTCTTGATCCAGCTGAGGCCGAGGGTGACTTCTGTCAGCACGACGGCGTGTTGACGGTGATGATTAAGTTACCAATGCAGGGCTTCGCCTAAGCACTACGACAATATGACCGAGGTGGAAAACTATGGAGGGGGCACCCGCACATAGCTAAAGATCAACTTGTGTGTCTATGGGGTGCCCCCACCCCCGTATATAAAGGAGGGGAGGAGGAGGCCGGCCGGCCACAAGGGGCGCGCCAAGGGGGGAGGAATCCTACTCCTAGTAGGAGTAGGTTTCCCCCTTTCCTAGTCTAAGAAGGAGAAGAAAGGAAAGAGGAGAGAAGAGAGAAGAGAAGGAAGGAGGGGGGCGTCCCCTTCCCCTTTTCCAATTCAGACTGGGCAAGGGGAGGCGCCACCTCTATCCGGCCCTCTATTTTCTCCACTAAGTCCCATTCTGGCCCATTAATCTCCCGGGGGGTTCCGGTAACCTCCCGGTACTCCGGAAAATACCCGATACACTTTGGAACCATTCTAGTGTCCGAATATAACCTTCCAATATATCAATCATTACGTCTCGACCATTTTGAGACTCCTCGTCATGTCCGTGATCTCATCCGGGACTCTGAAAAACCTTCGGTACATCTAATCACATAACTCATAATACATATCGTCATCGAACGTTAAGCGTGTGGACCATATGGGTTCGAGAACTATGTAGACATACCCGAGACATCTCCGGTCAATAACCAATAGCGGAACCTAGATGCTCATATTGGTTCCTACATATTCTACAAAGATCTTTATCGGTCCAACCGCACAAACAACATATGTTGTTCCCTTTGTCATCGGTATGTTACTTGCCCGAGATTCGATCGTCGGTATCATCAAACCTAGTTCAATTTCGTTACTGGCAAGTCTCTTTACTCATTTCGTAATGCATCATCCCGCAACTAACTCATTAGTCACATTGCTTGCAAGGCTTATAGTGATGTGCATTACCGAGAGGGCCCAGAGATACCTCTCCGACAATCGGAGTGACAAATCCTAATCTCGATCTATGCCAACTCAACAAACACCATCGGAGACACCTATAGAGCATCTTTATAATCACCCAGTTACATTCTGATGTTTGATAGCACACTAAGTGTTCCTCCGGTATTTGGGAGCTCCATAATCTCATACTCATAGGAACATGTATAAGTCATGAAGAAAGCAAGTATGACTATCTCATACTCATAAAACACCTGGAGCCAGTAGAACGTCTCGACGGAGAGGACATTGAGTCCCGCGCCACCATCGATGAGTGTCTTGGTGATGAGGACGTTGCTGATGGTAGGCGAGTAGAGCATTGGGAGGGCGCAGGCAGTGGCGGTGCATTTGATCTGATTTGTAGAGTCGAAGGTGATGGCGTACTTGGACCACCTGAGTGGACGCGTCGCCTCGACCTAGGGGAGGGCCGCGTTCACCTTGCGAGCGAACTGCTTGATGATGCGATGGGAGGTAGGGCCCTGAGCGCCGCCTAAGATGCAAGCGATGGCACGAGGCTCTTGGAAGCCCTAGGCCCCATCATCTTGGGGATGGTCTATGTTCCTCCTTGGTGGTGGTGGCAGTGGAGGAAGGCCAGCGTTGCCCTGAGGACGGTCCTCACGAGGTTGATCCCTCCAGGGGCCCTTGCGAGGCTGGCCCTGCCAGCGGTCCTCATGAGGCTGATCGCGCCAGTCCTGGTGAGGGTCGTGGTTGTCCCAGCGTCCCCCACCTCGGCCTCCTCCATGGTCATAGCCTCGGTCATTGCGCTCGGGGATACGACCAAGGCGCCTGTCGCGGATGGCCCTGAGCTCTTGGCAGTCATTGCTGTTGTGGCTATGCACGTTGTGGAAGACGCAGAACGAGCGGCTACCCTTGGATGACTCTGAGTAGTCGCGGCCGCGCTTCATCTCGGGTTCGGCCTCGAGCATAGCTGGACCCTTGTGCTTCATGTCCTTGGCCTTAGCCTTCTTGTCTTCTGGGTCAGCCTCCGGGAGCTCCAGAAGGGAGAGGCGACCTTCCTCCACCCTTGTGCACCTGATTGCCATGTTGAACATCTCCAGAGCCGAGCAGAGGTCCTCGTGTATGGCGAGCTCTTCCTTCATCTTGACATCCTGGATGCCATTGGTGAACGCCGAAATGATGGCTTCATCCAACACCTTGGGAATCTTGAGGTGAACGTTGGTGAAGCGCTGGATGTACTTGTGTAGGATCTCTTCTGGCTGCTGCTTGATGCGCCGCTGGTCACCCATAGCCGGGCGCGGTCGCGAGTGCGCTGGAAGTTGGCGATGAAACGCTCACGCATCTCATCCCAGGAGGAGATCGATCTCGCGGGGAGGTTCAGGAGCCATGAGCGCGCGCCGTCCTTGAAGGCCATGGGAAACCAGTTTGCCATGACCTTCTCATCGCCGTTGGCTGCCTCGATGCTTAGTTCGTAGAGTTGGAGGAACTCGGAAGGGTCGGGGGTGCCGTCATAGCGTGGAGGCAGGTCTGGCTTGAACTTCCTAGGCTAAAAGACGCGGAGAAGCTCTGGGGTGAACGCATGGTGGCCCTCCGCACTCACCAGAGCGCGCCGTGGTGGTGAGGCCTGATCCTGGCGCTCGCGCACCACCGCCTCAGGCGGCACGCGGTCTTGACATGCCGGTGCTGGGAGCGCACACACTTCTCCTTGGGCCACTGCACCACTTGGCAGCTTTCTTCATCACGCACCGGCGCCCTGCGCGGCGGGTCGTGCCGAGGAGCCTCACACATTGTCTTGAGGACGACGTCTTGCCCGAGAGGTTGAGGAGGCACACCGTGGGCCACATCACCCGCAAGAGGCGGCGGGGGAGGCAATGAGCGGGGCGGCGCAGGGGACTCTCCCGCTGTGCTCACGAGCTCGGAGATGCGGTCCGGCCAGTCCTCGTCGAGGTCATCGGTCGGGCGATAGCGGAGGAGCTCGTGTGCCATGAGCAAGGCAGTCCACGCGTTCACCGGCCATGACGGGCATGGGAAGACGAAGCAGCCGCTTGAGTCAGCGATGGAGTGGCGGTGCGTCCATCACGCTGCCCAGAAAGCTGCAGCCACGAAGCCTGCTGCTCGTGGGCCACTCGGAGGTGGCGGCTTTTGCTGCCGGCGATGGGGAACGATAGGGAGCCTTGTCGCCTATAGGCACTGTTGGGCGACACGGGCGGTGAGGGCTGCCTTACTCTCAACATGAACTCGACGAGCATCAGCCATGTGAACGGCGAAATGGTGATGAATCGCCCGGAGGATGAGAGGCTCCAACGCACCCCTACATGGCGTGCCAAATATCGGATTCAGTGCTCCGCAGACCCATGATAGATTCAAACTCTGGGTGCGTGTGAAGAACTCAGCATGCTCGGTCTGCCAACTCATCGATCTCACGTCCTAGCTCAATGAACTGAGGAAGAACGAGACAAGGAAGTTTACCCAGGTTCGGGCCACCTTGAAGTGTAATACCGTACTCCTGCGTTGTGGTGGATTAGCCTCGAGGTGGGCTGGGGATGAACTAGTACAGCGGAAGAACAACCTCAGGAGGAGTGTTCTTGTGTTTGTGTGAGCTGGTGAGGGTGTGGATGGTATGGATCCTCCGTCCCTATGGTGGTGGCTAGGCTATACTAATAGTGGCCTTGGTCCTCCTCCCAAGAAGAAGGCGAGAAGGGATCCCATAACGGCCAAATTTGAAGGGAGATAGCTAGTACATCTTATCCTGACGAAAGGTGATCTGCGCCTGCAAAGCTTCTGGTTGTGACGTCGTGGTGGGATCGGCGATGACCTCCGTCCTCCCATCCTGGCGGTCTTGGTCTTGTAGCAAGGAAATGGAAACCTTTGGTTGATTGCTCGTGACTCCGCGCCTGCACTTGCCTCTTTAGCACGAAAGAGGAAATTTGTTGTATTGCGCCCGATGGCGCCCACCTGGCCTTGGTCATCATGGCTTGCATCAGCTGAACCTCACGAGGTGAGTGCTCGCATGGAAATCTCCACTCCTCAGGAGCCAGACTAAGGAGGCGACTCCTTTTGGAGGTCTTGGCGTCATCCGCCTCGTGAGGCTCGGCCCCTCGCGAGGGTCTTGTCCTATTGGTGCTGAAGATGGATCATACTAGGCCGTCGATGGAGCCACGCCGTGAGCTGCAAGCAGGAAAGTCTGGGTACCCCGATTCCTAGAACGCCGACACGGGGCACCTCCCCCAAGCTTGGCACAAGCCAAGGGGAGTGCACATACCCATGTATTTATGTCTCTTTCTTCGGAAGTGGTGATGATGGAGTTGTTGATGTAGTGTCTTTCTTCCTCAGCTTATGCTTGAGGATAGAGTTTTCCTCCCTTAAGTCATCGATCTCCTACTCAAGCCTTAATATCTTTTTACATGGCTCATGTTTATTTTCCTGCAAGAGACAAAAAGGGATAAACTCAATCTTAGGTTTCTTTGCTTTATTTGGGAGACTTGACTTTTTGAACTCCACGTGCATGTCCGCAGGTTGGGGTAGTGGGGCTTGATCTTCATCTGAGCTTGTCCCCTCCTTTCCCTTTGGATATTAGTCTCCTTCTTCTTCTGTGGTCCAACCATAATGCTCCACATCCTCGTAAGCCTTTGGGGTTTTGATATAATCCTCTATATAGCTTTCTCCTCTGAACCTTGGGACGACACATTTTCAGATCTGCCAGGCAAAACAACAAGAAGCAAGAACAAAGGATTCTGCCATGGTACAGTGGTCAAAACCTTCGGGAGATTATATAATGAATTTTTCCTGACCGAAAGAAGTATTGTGCAAGAAAACTGAGTCCGAAGGGGACACGAGGTGGCAGCAAGGGTGGGGGCGCGCCCAGGGGGTAGGGCACGCCCTCCTGCCTTGCCGCCTCCTTGTGCGCTCTTCGGACTACTTTTAATTTTCCTAATTTCTTAAATTTTCCAAAATGGAGAAAGTTTGCCATTGGAAACATTTTGGAGTTGGTTCACTTACCGTACCACATACTTATTCCTTTTTGGAGTCTGAAACATTCTGGAAAGTATCCCTTATGTACTCCTCCAGTGTTATGGTATTAATTATATTTGTCTCAACGTTTATGGGAGTACCTGAAATATAATGTTTGATTCTTTGACTGTTTACCACCTTCGGGTAAGTGCCTTTGGCGTTATTTATTTGGATGGCACCGGAACGGTAAACCTCCTCGATGATGTAGGGGCCTTCCCATTTAGAGAGAAGCTTTCCCGCCAAAAATCTTAAAACGAGAGTTGTATAGCATAACATGATCACCTACATTAAAATCACACTTTTGTATCCTTTTTTAATGCCATCTTTTAACTTTTTCTTTAAACAACTTGGCATTTTCATAGGCTTGGGTTCTCCACTCATCAAGCGAGCTTACGTCAAATAACCCCTTCTCACCGGCAAGTTTGAAGTCATAGTTGAGCTCTTTGATTGCCCAATAAGCTTTATGCTATAGTTCAAGAGGTAAGTGACATGCTTTTCCATAAACCATTTTATACGGAGACATACCCATAGGGTTCTTATAAGCAGTCCTATAAGCCCATAAAACATCATCAAGTTTCTTTGGCCAATTCTTTCTAGATCTATTGACAGTCTTTTGTAAGATCAATTTAATTTCCCTATTTCTCAGTTCGACTTGACCACTAGACTGAGGGTGATAAGGAGATGCAATTCTATGATTAACATCATATTTAGCAAGCAATTTACAGAAAGCACCATAAATTAAATGTGAACCACCATCAACCATCAAATATCTAGGGACTCCAAACCTCAACTTCTTTAAGCATCTTAATAGAAGTGTTATGATTAGCACTACTAGTTGGAATAGCTTCTACCCACTTAGTAATGTAATCAACATCAACTAAAATATGTGTATACCCATTAGAGGAAGGAAAAGGTCCCATATAATCAAAGCTCCAAACATCAAATGGTTCATTAACAAGTGAATAATTCATAGACATTTCCTGACGTCTACTAATATTGCCAATTCTTTGACATTCATCACAAGACAAGAAAAACCTACGAGCATCCTTGAAGAGAGTAGACCAATAAAAACCGGATTGCAATACCTTATGTACAATTTTATCTCCAGCATGGTGTCCCCCGTAAGACACGGAGTGGCACTTGCGTAGGATCTGTTCCTGTTCATGCTTAGGTACACAACGTCTAATAACACCATCCACTCCTTATTTATAAAGGTGTGGGTCATCCCAAAAGTAATTTCTTAAATCATAGAAAACCTTTTTCTTTTGCTAGTATGTGAAACTGGGTAGTATAAATTTAGCGACAATGTGATTAGGATAATCAGCATACCATGGAGTATTACGAGAAGCATTTATGAGAGCCAATTGCTCATTAGGAAAGCTGTCATCAACAGGCAGTGGGTCATCAAGAACATTTTCTAACCTAGACAAGTTGTCTGCAACGGGGTTCTCAGGTCCCTTTCTATCAACAATATGCAAGTAAAATTCTTTTAACAAGAGAACCCACCTAATAAGTCTCGGTTTAGCATCTTTCTTTTCCATAAGATATTTAATAGCATCATGATCAGTGTGAACAGTTACTTTAGAATCAACAATATAAGATCTGAACTTATCACAAGAAAAAACAACTGCTAAGAATTCTTTTTCAGTAGTAGCATAATTTCTCTAGGCATTGTCTAAAGTTTCACTAGCATAATGAATAACATTCAACTTCTTATCAACTCTTTGTCCTAGAACAACACCAATAGCATAGTCACTGGCATCACACATAATTTCAAAGGGTATATTCCAATCAGGTGGTTGAACAATAGGTGCAGAAATCAAGGCTTTCTTAAGTATTTCAAATGCTTCTACACAATCACCATCAAAAACAAAAGGAACATCTTTTTGCAAGAGATTAGTGAGAGGCCTAGACATTTTAGAGAAGTCTTTAATAAACCTCCTATAGAAACCAACATGACCAAGGAAACTTCTTATACCTTTGATATCTTTAAGACACAACATCTTTTCAATAACATCTACTTTAGCTTTATCAACATCAATACATCTTTCAGAAATTTTATACCCCAAGACAATACCTTCATTAACCATAAAGTGGCACTTCTCCCAATTTAAAACAAGATTAGTTTCTTCATATCTCTGCAAAACTCGATCAAGGTTTCTTAAGAAATCATCAAAAGAAGTTCCGTAAATAGAGAAATCATCCATGAAATTCTCAACAATCTTTTCACAAATTCAGAGAATATAGCAGTCATACATCTTTGAAAGGTAGCAGGTGCATTGCATAAACCAAAAGGCATACATCTATAAGCAAAAGTACCGAACGGGCAAGTAAAAGTGGTCTTTTCTTGATCCTCGTTTGACACAGGTATTTGAGAAAAACTAGAATAGCCATCTAGAAAGCAAAAATGTGTATGTTTGGATAATATTTCTAGCATTTGATCAATAAAAGGTAGAGGGTAATGATCTTTTCTAGTAGCTTTGTTTAATTTGTGAAACTCGAGTACCATTCTATAACTTTTAACAATACTTTGTGGAATCAATTCATTCTTATCATTAGTAACAAAATCAATACCCCCCTTCTTAGGGACACAATGAATGAGACTTACCCATCTACTATCAGCAATAGGATAAATTATACCTGCCTCTAGAAGCTTTAGTATTTCATTTCTTACCACTTCTTTCATTTTTGGATTTAACCGCCGTTCGTGATCAATAACTGGTTTGACATCAGGCTCCATATTAATTTTGTGCTAACATAGAGTGGGACTAATGCCCTTAAGATCATCAAGAGTATATCCAATAGTGGCACTGTGCTTCTTCAAAGTTTTAAATAATCTCCTTTCTTCATGCTCTAAAAGGTTAGCACTAATAATAACAGGATATATCTTCTTTACATCAAGATAAGCATATTTCAAAGTATCAGATAATTGTTTAAGCTCAAACATGGGATCACCATTGGGTGGAGGAGGATCCCCAAGGATTTCAACAGGCCAAATGTGTTTCAAAACAGGCATTTGATTAAAGAATATTTCATCTAATTCCTTCCCCTCATTCATAAACTTATCATTTTCATGGTCTAGCAAATATTGTTCTAAAGGATCAGTAGGAGGCATGGCAATAGAAGCAAGACCAAACAATTTCATCCTTACTAGGCAATTCTTTATCCTGGGGTTGTCTACAAAGTTTAGAGAAATTAAAATCATGAGACACATCCCCAAAACCGACAGTAACAATATCTTTCTCGCAGTCTAACTTAGCATTAACAGTGTTCAATAAAGGTCTACCAAATATGATGGGGCAAAAGTCATCTTGTGGGGAAACAAGAACAAGAAAATCAGTAGGGTATTTTATTTTCCCACACAAGACTGCCACAACTCTAACAATCCCAATTGGTGATATAGTATCTCCATTGGCAAGCTTAATAGTAACATCATATTCTTCTATCTCAGCAGGTGCAATATCATTCATAATTTCTTGATATAAAGTAAAAGGAATTGCACACATACTAGCACCCACATCATATAAGCCATGATAACAATGATCTCCTATTTTAACAGAAACAACGGGCATGCCAACAACATGTGTATGCTTATCTTTATCATCAGGTTTGGCAATTCTAGCAGCTTCATCATAGAACTAATAACATGCCCATCAATATTATCAACCAAGAGATCCTTAACCATAGCAATACTAGGTTCAACTTTAATTTATTCAGGGGTGTAGGTGTTCTAGTATAACTGTTACAAACCACAGCTAAAGCTTTAGCATGATCCTTTATCCTAACAGGAAAAGGTGGTTTCTCAATATTAGCAGTAGGAACAACAAGATCATAATTATAAGTAATAGTTTCTTCTTCGACTTTAATAGGTTCTACTACTTTTACTATTGGAGGATGATATTTAAACCACTTCTCCTTGGGGAGATCAACATGACTAGCAAAAGATTCAGCACACTATATAAATGTTTCCTTACCAAATTCTAGTTACCAAAGGCGCTTCACTACCCAGGAGCGGCGCCATAAAAGAGTCTTGGTGGCCCAAAAATATAGGGGATCTATAGTAGTCCTTTTGATAAGTAAGAGTGTAGAACTCAACGAGGAGCATAAGGAAATGACAAGCGGTTTTCAACAAGGTATTCTCTGCAAGTACTGAAAATATCGGTAACAGATAGTTGTGTGATAAGATAATTCGTAACGGGTAACAAGTAACAAAAGTAACTAAGGTGAAGCAAGGTGGCCCAGTCCTTTTTGTGGCAAAGAACTAGCCTGGACGAACTCTTATATAAAGCAAAGCGCTCCCGAGGACACATGGGAATTACTGTCAAGCTAGTTTTCATCATGCTCATATGATTCGCGTTCGTTACTTTGATAATTTGATATGTGGGTGGATTGGTGCTTGGGTACTGTCCTTTCTTGGACTAGACTCCCACTTATGATTAACCCCTCTCGCAAGCATCGGCAACTATGAAATAAGAATTAAGATAAATCTAACCATAGCATGAAGCATATGGATCCAAATGAGCCCCTTACGAAGCAACACATAAATTAGAGTTTAAGCTTCTGTCACTCTAGCAACCCATCATCTACTTATTACTTCCCAATGCCATCCCCTAGGTCCAAACAATGGTGAAGTGTTATGTAGTTGACGTTCACATAACACCACTAGAGGAGAGACACCATACATCTCATCAATATATCGAACGATTACCAAATTCACATGATTACTTATAACAAGACTTCTCCCATGTCCTCAGGAACAAACAGAACTACTCACAAATAATATTCATGTTCGTAATCATAGGAGCAATAATTATCATTAAGGTTCTGAACATATGATTTCCACCAAATAAACCCAGTAGCATCGACTACAAGGAGTAATCAACACTACTAGCAACCCACACGTACCAATCTGAGGTTTTGAGACAAAGATTGGATACAAGAGATGAACTAGGGTTTGAGAGGAGATGGTGCTGGTGAAGATATTGATGGAGATTGACCCCCTCTCGATGAGAGGATCATTGGTGATGACGATGGCTTCGATTTCCCCCTATGGGAGGGAAGTTTCCCTGACAGAACAGCTCCGCCGGAGCCCTAGATTGGTTCTACCCAAGTTCCACCTCGAGACGGCAGCGCTTCATTCCGAAAGCTTTCTCTCTATTTTTTCCAGGTAAAAACCCTTTAGATAGCAAAAGATGGGCACCGAGGCCCTGCCAGGTGGGCGGCAAGGCAAGGGGGCGCGCTGGGGGGGGGGAGGGTAGGGCGCGCCCCCCACCCGTGTGGCTGCATGTTGGGTCCCCTCAGGTGCTTTCTTCGCCCAATATTTTTATATATTCCAAAATAGATCTCCGTGAAGTTTCTAGACTTTTGGAGTTGTGCAGAATAGGTCTCTCAGATTTGCTCCTTTTGAAGTCCAGAATTCCAGCTGCCGGCATTCTCCCTCTTCATGTAAACCTTGTAAAATAAGGGAGAAAAGGCATAAGTATTGTACCATAATGTGTAATAACAGCTCACAATGCAATAAATATCAATATAATGGCATGATGCAAAATGGACGTATCAACGTGCAACAAAGAATCACTCCAAAGTTCTATCACGGAGAACATAAGATGAAATTGTTTGTAGAGTACAAAACCACCTCAACGTTATTCTTTCTGATCAATCTTTTGAGCTATTCCTATAAGTGTCACAAACAACCCTAGAGTTTCTATTAAAATAACACCATATGATACACATCAACCAACTCTAATGTGACCTATATATTCCGATATCACCACAAGTATTCATGAGTTGATTATACGATATGTATCAAACAACTTCAGATTCATAATATACAAACAAACACAAAGAACTTCAAAGAGTACGGAAAAATTTCTATCGGAGAAAGGAATATGAAAACGCGTATCAACCCCTATGCATAGATTACCCCAATGTCACCATGGAAATCCGCCAGTTGATAACCGAAACATACATCTAGTGAATCAATAGAACATCCCATCGTCAACATGAATATCCCATCGCAAGACATACATCAAGTGCTCTCACATCCAAAATATTCAATCTGACATAAGAAAACCTCAGAGGAAAAGATTCAATTCATCAAAAGAAGGTAGAGAGAGAAGAACACCATAAGATCCGGCTATATAAATAAAGTGCGTGGTACATCAAGATCGTGCCAAATCGGGAACACGGGAGAGAGAGAGAGAGAGATCAAACACATAGCTACGGGTACATACCCTCAGCCCCGAGGTTCAACTACTTCCTCCTCATCATGTTGGATGTCGGGATGATGAAGATGGCTTCCGGTGATGATTTCCCCCTCCGGTAGGGTGCCAGAACAGGGTCCCGATTGAGTTTTCGTGGATACAGAGGCTTGCGGTGGTGGGACTTCTCATCTGAGTGGCCCACAAGCTCAGGGGGCGCACCCTAGGGGGTGGGCGTGCCCCCAGGCTTGTGGCTCCCTCGTCCACTTATGGCCCAGCTCTGGTTATTCGGGGGTCTCTTTTGGTCCATAAAAAATCATCGTATATTTTCAGCCCATTCCGAGAACTTTTTTTTGCACAAAAAAAGACACCACGGTAGTTCTGCTGAAATCATCGTTAGCCCGGGTTAGTTCTAATCAAATCATACCAAAACCATATAAAATTATTGTAAACATGGCATGAATACTTGATAAATTATAGATACTTTGGATACGTATCAATCATCCGTGTAACCATCATATACACATCAATATAATCAAGGGGGACGTAGAGTTTTACCTATTCGAGAGGGCCCGAACCTGGGTAAATATTGTACCTTGGGACCCCCTACGCGAGATCTGCCGGTTTTAACACCGACATTGGTGCTCTCATTGAGAGTTCTGTTGTAGGATCGCCAAAGGATCAATGTCTCACCTAGTCATAAGCAATTGCATCTACAACAGGGATGTCTTCGTCCTCGGACGACTCTTCGCATTCGGCAGCATCATGCTGCACACTGACCCAACCGGCCACCTCGGCTAGGTCGGAAGTTTCATTCCCTGTCAGGAGATCAGGTTCGGGAACCTAGAGTTCATCGCCGACTCCCGGGGAGTCCTTATTCTGGCAAGGTTCTCAGCTTTGCTTGGAGAGCTTGCAAACCCCGAGGCTTTGACTTTGGACGTGGTGTACCCCGCCCCTTGGGCTGCCTCCATAATGGATCCGGCCTTGAGCCCAGATCCAGTCAATACGCCTAGACCAGCTTCAGTCGAACACTGCCCCGACAAAATCTTGAATGCCCCCGGAGAAGCTATGCTGCAGTTCGATCATGAGTACTCCAGGTGGACCCGACATATCTCTCATCATTAAATGAGTTACTAGACCTAATCCAAGCCATGGGGATGTTCGACGGCCAATACTCGGTCTATGATCAGATCAGGCTTAAACCCGACGATAGGGAAATCTACGTCCCGCCTATCACACATTTGGTCACCACTATTGAGGACTTGGCTAAAGGCTCGCCCTTACGACCACCGGAGCTAAGACAGATTATGTTCGGGTTTCCAATCATCAGGTTCGGTCCTCTAGCTCGGAATCCGACCTTCGTCCCGGAAAGAATTTAGGATCGAATTCCGATTCAACGCATGACCTAGAGTCCACGCGACTGTGCCTGGTTGACAATCTGGACCCCGAGTCTGGCGCGCTGGATTCCGCGATGGTGTAGGACACCGCCGCCAAAGCTCCAGACTCACAACCTATTGGTATACAAAGTTTTTTCCCAACCCAACATCGAGTACTCTCCAAGCAACTCAGGGAAGCTCGACATATGGGATCTAATGTACATAAAACAACAGCCCAGAGAAATGGTCCAACACTTCTGGGCTAGATTCCGCCTTGTCAAAAACAAGATATCGGACTGCAGCAGCCAGGAAATTGTAGCGACCTTCTGGCATAACTGCTGTGGCGAAGGAATTCTAAACTCCCTCACCTACCGTCACGTTCAAAACTTCGCCGAGCTATCAGATCTGGTACGCAAATAATGTGGCATGGAAAGCGCCTAGCAGGCGCAGCAGATGAACATAGAGTCAATCATGCTAAGGAACCTAGAAGAGCTCAGGCGAAGCGCGTGCCCCCACTACGATCAGCAGAATACGAGCCGGTAGAGACAGAAGAAGAAACCCCTTACAGGATCTAGAACAGTCCTAGACGAGCTACTAGACAAGCCATGCCCCATTTCTACTCGTGAGCTGCATTGGGATTTCCTCGAAGAGGAGGGGATGATGCAGTACAGTAGAGATAAGTATATCCGTCAGTTATGAAACTAAGGTTATCAATCCAGTAGGAGAAGCAAGCAACACTATGTAAACAACGCCCGTGCACAAACAACAAATACTTGCAACCCAACGCTTATAGGGATTGTCAATCCCTCAACAGTATTGAGATAGATTAAATTGTATAGGATTTGATAAATAGGTCTAACTAGAACACAAAAAATTGTAGCAAGGTATTTTTATGATTTTTATATGATAAAAGATAGACCCTAGGGCCATAGTTTTCACTAGAGGCTTCTCTCGAGAAAATAGCATACGGTGGGTAAACAAATTACTATTGGGAAACTGATAGAAAAGCAAATAATTATGAAGATATCCAAGGAAATGATCATGTATATAGGCATCACGCCCATGATTAGTAGACCGAAACGATTCTGCATCTACAACTATTACTCCACACATCGACCGTTATCAAGCATGCATCTAGTGTATTAAGTTCATGGAATACGGAGTAATGCATTAGGCAAGATGACATGATGTAGACAAGATAAACTCACGTATGAATAAACCCCATCTTGTTACCCTTAATAACAATGATACATGCGTGTCATGTCTCTTTCTGTCACTGAGATTGAGCACCGCAAGATCGAACCCATCAAAAAGCACCTCTTCCCATGGCAAGATAAATCGATCTAGTTGGCCAAACAAAACCAATAAATCGGAGAAGAAATACAAGGAAATAACAATCATGCATAAAAGAGTTTAGAGAAAAATCAAATAATATTCATGGATAGATCTGACCATAAACTCACAATCCATCGGATCCCAACAAACACACCACAAAAAGTCATTACATCAAATAGATCTCCAAGAACATCAAGGAAAACATTGTATTGAAGATCAAAAAGAGAGAAGAAGCCATCTAGCTACTAACTATGAACCTGTAGGTCGATGGTAAACAACTCACGCATCATCGGAGGGGCGGCAAGGATGATGAAGAACCCATTCGTGATTGTTGCCCCCTCCGTCAGAGTGCCGACAAAGGCCTCTAGAGTGTATATCGTGGTTCTGGAACTTGCGGTGGCGGAAAAAGTATTTCGTCGACTCCCCTAGGATTTTTGAGATTTTAGAGTACTTATAGAGGCAGAGGTAGGTCAAGACGGTGCCCATGGGCCCCACTACTCACCAGGGTGCGCTAGTGGCCCCTGGCATGCGCTGGTTCCTAGTGGGCCCTACGAGCCTCTTCTTGTGTGCTCGAGAAACTTCCAGGGTCTCTTATCACCAGAAAAAATCTCCAAAAAGTTTCGTGGCATTTGGACTTCGTTTGGTATTGATATTCTACAAAGTTTCGTTGCATTTGGACTTCGTGGCACGCCAAAAGGAACCATGGCACGCTAGGGGCCTCTAGCGCGCCCTGATGGGTAGTCGGGCCCACATCCACCTTCTTGACCTACCTCCACCTCTATAAATACTCTAAAATCAAAACCCTAGGGGAGTTGACGAAATACTTTTTCCACCACCACAAGTTCCAGAACCACGAGATCCAATCTAGAAGCCTTTTCCAGCACTCTACCAGAGGGGACAACAATCACGGAGGGGTTCTTCATCATCCTTGCTGCTCCTCCGATGATGCATGAGTAGTTTATCATAGACCCACAGGTCTGTAGTTAGTAGCTTGATGGCTTTTTCTCTCTTTTTTATTTTCAATACAATGTTCTCCTTGATGTTCTTGGAGATCTATTTGATGTAACTCTTTTTGTGGTGTGTTTATCGGGATCTGATGAATTGTGAGTTTATGATCAGATCTATCCTTGAATATTATTTGAGTTTTCTTTGAACTCTTTTATGCATGACTGTTATAGCCTCATATTTCTTCTCCAATTTATTGGTTTGTTTTGGCCAACTAGATTGATTTATCTTTCCATGGGAAGATCAGCTTTGTGATGCGTTCGATCTTGCGGTGCTCAATCTCAGTGAGAGGAAGATACATGACACGTATGTATCATTGCTATTAAGGGTAACATGATGGGGTTTATTCATATGTGAGTTTATCTTGTCTACATCATGTCATCTTGCCTAATGCATTACTCTGTTTTCCATGAACTTAATACATTAGATGCATGCTAGATAGCGGTCGATGTGTGGAGTAATAGTAGTAGATGCAGAATCGGTCTACTAATCTTGGATGCCTATATACATGATCATTGCCTTGGATATCGTCATAATTATTTGCTGTGCTATCAATTGGCCAACAATAATTTGTTTACCCACCGTATGCTATTTTCAAGAGAGAAGCCTCTAGTGAAAATTATGACCACTAGGTCTATTTTCTATCATACATTAAAACAAAAAATGCATTGCTGCAATTTTATTTTATTTATTTTATTTTGTGTTTTAGTTAGATCTATTTATCAAATATTATACAATTTAATTGCGGTGACCCAGCATACCAATGCATGGTGTAGTTCGCCCGTCGTTGATATAACGCCCATAAGACACCGTCTCATGAACCTTATATCCCTCAAAGTGTACAACAGAAACATAACGGGTCCAAACCATCATTATAATTACAACCTTTATTCAAACAAAGATCCAACATTGAAATGACTCAAACTACTGGTACCTAAATGCAGGGTACCACTATTGATCATGCGATCACTTATTTGCTTTAGATCATGTCACACATGATCAAGCTGGTTGGTACTACCATTCTACACTATTCTTGTTGCTGTTGTTGCTCTGATCCTTCTCCTCCGTTGTCGGCTCCATAGGCGATGATGTAGTTGAATCCTTCGACTCTACCAGAAAGGTCTGGCTCTTCGTAGAAGTACTTTCCATCAACATTGAGATCCTCCAGCAGCTCCTCCAAATAATCATAGTCTGGAGGGGAAATAGTACAAGCGATGAGGGCGGTCAACAAGTTCATTGATATTGTGGTGGAGATGCACTATAGCTACTACCGATTCCAAATAGGTCTCAGCAATGATTTTGGAAAAATATTTGTAGCAATAAGTTTTACTTATAACATTTAGTCATCAGACTTCATGGGTGTCGGTGTCAAAACCGGCAGATCTCGGGTAGGGGGTCCCAAACTGTGCATCTAAGGATCAATGGTAACAGGAGACAGGGGACACGATGTTTACCCAGGTTCGGGCCCTCTTGATGGAGGTAATACCCTACTTCCTGCTTGATTGACTTTGATGAGTATAGGGGTTACAAGAGTTGATCTACCTCGAGATCGTATGTTGTGGTCTAAATCCTATAGGTATGATGAGTAATGTCATAATCATCTATTGACTAGCCTGGCCTCGGCTTATATAACATACCATAGGCCTAGGATAACAAGAGTCCTAGCCAAATACGTCGATGGAGAGGAGTCCCTGTCTTGATCACCAAATCTTGTAGAA
The DNA here is from genome assembly GCF_003073215.2 of Triticum urartu. NCBI lineage: Eukaryota > Viridiplantae > Streptophyta > Magnoliopsida > Poales > Poaceae > Triticum > Triticum urartu. The sequence goes on from NC_053025.1 coordinate 311,389,074, forward strand.
TCTTCCTCGTATATGTCTTCGGCTGTCCAAACTAGCCCATGAGTAAACGGCCATGGGGGTCCTCGACCCAATCCAACTGATCGGGAGATGATGTGGTGAGTACCCCCTTGTCCAGGACACCGTCAATGGGTTGTTAGAATCTCCTATAGGCTCCTTTCCCGCCGCATTCGTAGATCTTTCCCAGGTCAAGGAGTGACAAGCCACAATTCATTACACTATGCAGAGGTGCGCTACTTTACCCACGAACGATTAACTTAGCCCTTTTGCCTGGTGTGTTACCTTGCACATCCGTGATGCTTGGCCGCGTCTAAGATCGAAGTCTTTCACTCTCTCATGTTTACCAATGCCCCTGCCCCTGGCTCGAGAGGGCTTTTACCCAAAATCTGCTACAAGTAGGGTCTATACGGCCCCATGACCGATGATCATTTATGCCGCCCTGGCGATAAAGGATTGACGACCCTCTGCTGATAGGGTATTTATGGCACCCATAGCCGACACGATATATCGACTCCCTGGGCTGGTTATACGAGTTTACTCCCCACGGCGACCGTTTGCGAGGGCACATTGGTATGAGGAAAAGTTATTTACTCACCAGTCCCATTCCAGGCTCCGTGGTCAATGCTATCGGTATGGTGCCGGAATGTCTGCTGATTTTGGTTGTTAAGACCGGTGCTATGGAACTCTACCACCGTGTTACCATCCTGAGTTCCACCACCCACCAATGAATTGATAGTACTGAATATAATTTTATTTAATGCAATGAATAGATTATGCAAGTAGAGAATTTTGTAAAGATGCTTTTACGAAATCATAAACAGAAGGCATGCAAGGTATGAACTTGGCTGGTGATTGATAGATAGTGAACTCGAGGCTTCGAGATTCGCAGTTGCCTTGGGTTCTGAAATGACATATAGTCCTGTGAGGAATAATGTTGCAACAAAATCTGCAAGATGCTATTATGCATAGGATGACATGGCTTTTCTCCCCCTCTAACCCTCCAAGGTTTTATTAGTGCATTTCTTTCAATTTCTTTTATTAGATTACTATTGTCAACTCTTATTTCCATACTATATATTTATAATTAAGTGTTTATTTATTTATTTATTATTATTATTATTATTATTGGTAATTTGAGACACCTTGATAGTAGGTAAAAAGGAATCGGATGTTTTTATAAATCAATTAGTTTGAGTCATATCTGGTATTCAATTCTATGATTTTATGTGGATTATTAATTTTTGCTTTATTTCTTAACTAAAAATTATATTAATTTTAATTAACATAGTTGAAATACTTGATTTTAAGATTGTATTAAATATTTTTAGATGTGAATTTGCACCTTGTCTATTTTCTATGTAATCTAGGCTGAGATACAATTTTCAAGTAATGTGCAAGAGATTTTTTTGCATGGTAATACATGTTTCATTCATATCAGAAAGAACAAAGTACAAGTCACGTAAATACCAACATGACAAAATTGAAAAGATAGCAGAACATCTCCGAGTTTGACACCAACGCCCGTCATCTGCCTCCGGCACCAAGACAACAGCCACCGAAGAACAGAATGATGAATCACCTCGTCACCCGAGCTCGAAGCGGCTCCATTGCTGATATGCAGCTTTGCGGACCTCCAAGGTGGCTCACCAAAAATGAAGCCCTTGCCGTTGAACGAATCAGACCGGGACAACACCCCGGACACGCCATTGAACTCTAGATCTAGCACCCCACCATGACTAAGAAGCCAAAGGAGGAAACCATACCTACCATCCACGAACCACGAGCCCAACACGTGTTGTGTCTTTCAGATGTCGTCGATGCAGACCACAATCTGCATCTGCTCCTGGACTACCTCAAAAGCTCCACACTGACCCTGGAGCAAACATCGTAGCAATGGCGGAGCCCGAGGACACAGGTCCACCAGAAGGATGCCGTCGTCACTATATCATCCTTACTTGAACAGACTGGTTTCCAAATTCATTCCCAACCATAGGACTGATGGGCTCGTCAGGGAAGGATGCGGAGAATCTTTATTCGGTGCCGTCATCGTCGCTGTCGAAGCAAAGACGATGGACAATCTAAAAACCTAGACTACGAGGGAATACAAAAGATCTACACGCGTGGATCCTGCGAACCCCTCACCACCGACGACCGAGGTCGCCGGTGGAGGTGAGCCGCCGAAGGACGGCGCCAAAATATCGGCCTCTCCTAGCGGCGGCTAGGGTTATAGCCGCCAGGGACGAGGAAAATAGTGATTGTGCTTTTTTTCCTGAGAGTTTTGTTTAATGTGCAAGAGATTAGTCATGCGCAAGTGCTAAACTAGTAGATGGACTAGTGTACAGAGTAATTGAAATACGCGTTTTTATTTCTGGTGGGCTTACTTTAACACACGGTGGGTCATTAGTGTGGTACACTCACGTACATGCTAAACTAGGTGTGGCCTTGGGGCAACGCTATTTCTCGCGTTCAGCGAGTCGTGCGTTCCGACTCGCTCAAGCCAACGAGCATATGTGCCGGCCCACATGCGCAGGTAAGCAACTACTGTTTCATGTTTCAGTTTTTCACGTTTTTTTCCTTTTTGCTTTCTTTCTTACTTTTGTTTATAATTTAAAATATTCTAAATACATATATTACAAAAACACTCTCCGAAAAACACATTTGAAAAAATGTTGAATATGGATTGAAAAATGTTGAATAAGAATTTGAAAAATGTTGAACATGTTTTTAAAAATGTTGAATAATTATTAAAAATGTTGAACATGTATTTGGAAAATGTTGAATAAGTACTAAAAATGTTGAACGGGTATATGAAAAATGTTGAACAAGTATTTAAAAATGTTAAATGAGTATTTGAAAAATGTTGAATAAGTATTTGAAAAAACATAAAACAAATATTTGAAAAGATGTTGAACAAAGTATTTGAAAAAATGTTGATCTTGTATATAAAAATTTTGAACTATTATTTCAGAAATGTTGAACAAATATTTGAAAATGTAGAACAAGTACTTGAAAAATGTTGAACAAGTATTTCAAAAAAAGATTGATCATGTATATAAGAAATGTTGAAGAAATATTTGCGAAATGTTGAACAAGTATTAAAAAATGTTGAACAAGTATGTGAAAAAAATATTGATCATGTATAAAAGAATGTAGAATGAAAAACAAAAAGAAACAAAGAAAAAAGTGAAAAGTGAAAAAATCAGAAGAAAAAAGAAAACGAAAGAAAACGAAAAAACTAAGAAAAAACAGAGAAAACCGGCTCCGGTCTCCTCTAGTTGGACGCGATGCTACTTTTAATTAGTTATGGTATAAGCTGGCGCGGTTGTTAGCTCTGCTTGTGCTCAACCTCATGACCAGGGTTCAAATCTTAGGTGCGCTACTTTTCTTTCCCTATTTTCTCAGTCAGGGCGCGCTAAAATGGGCCGGCCCAACAATATTTACTTCAACGCGATTGCTTCCTATGGACTCGCTTAAGGTGAGAAATAGTTGCCGCGGTGGCCTTGGGACAACGCACCCAACACACATGTACGCTATGGGCAAACCAGAGCCCCTGCGCCCATGCTAGCATGCATCGCTCATCTCTCTCTCGTACAACTCTCTCTCTCTCTCTCTCTCTCTCGATCCCCTCACGTCGGCTGATTTCGGGTATCTCCGACGGTCTCGGGCGCGTCCTAGCACATCCCCGAGCTATGGCGCATCTGCTCTACTTCCTCCACCGCGTCGATCCGACGCTCGCGTCGTCCTCTGCCACCCATGGTTAACCCTAGCTGCCACGGTTGCTGGTGCACGGCGTCACCATGGTCTCTGGCATGACGTATGTCTCTTTGTGTGATATTCTTCGATGTCTCCCGCGCCTCCTCCTCGCGAATCTGCCTTGGATTCGTCTGGTGCCTTCCTACTGCCATGTCTGGGGTTTGGCCGCTGCCCCACGCCGGTCAGATGGCGTTTTAGGCACAACTTCGGCGCCCTCTTAATATTGCCTCGTCTAGAACGCCACTATGGTGAGCTTTCCTTCCTCCGCTCCTGCTCCTCCGCTATTGCTACGGTACGAGACATGGTTGTGGCTATGTTGATGAGCCACAGGTACGCGTCGGTACTATACAAACGGTTTTTAACCCCTTTCGGCGATGGCATTTGGGACCGTCGCCAAGTGAGTGTGTGCGATAGGGTGTCCTTGCCACACGACCCAGAAACTGTCAGGGATATGGAGCAGTGATCCAGAGGCCTTCCAAAATGTAATCGTGTGCGATGCAGCACACACTAAATTCTTTCGCATGTGTGGTATCGGTGATTAAGCGTTTCTAATGACGCAGTGAAACCATACGGTCTGTCGTAATGAACTGTTTGGGGCACGGTATGTAAGGCACATGGGCCAACATATGAACTGTGTGCGATTTGTGCCCCATCGCACACGAGTTTTCTGCGTAACCTGTCTGCCATGCTAGACTCCATCGCACACGTTTGCCAACAATTACCGTTTGCGATAATGTTCTATCACAAATGGTTCAGGAGCCCCTTCGCACACATACAAGTGTTGCAGACCATTTTTGATTTTCTGGGTATCACCGACGGTTGCCGCAAGAGGGATGTGTGCTTTTCGTTTGGGATCCCACATGTTTCTTGAAAAAATTATGACTGGGATTGTATTTTCCATTGGGCACGGTTTACTCCCAGTCTCTCGTGTGCGATAACGCGATATCATAAACGGTTCCAGAGACCCTACACACACGTAGTAGCGCTGCAAATCATTTGCGATCTATTGTGTATCACCGACGATTTCGCTACGATTGACGTATGCTTTCCGATGTGGATCGCACACACTCATTTAGTTGAACTGTGTGCGGAGCAATTGCCAGGTTAAAATAAAAATAACCCATTTTGAATCGGCACGCAAAAAGCAAATTCGCCATAATATTCAATTGAACAAATAGTGTCCACAGGAAGAACATTCATCAGACTTCGCAACAATTGCAATTGAACATATGGTAGCTAAATTCCAATGATTTGTCCACACATATATGCATTTCATAATTAATCATAGTGTACGAAATACGAAGACCTCATCAGATGGAAAACAATGGATCCATGCGTTACATGTTTAGCAGCTAACTCTTACTCAATGTTTCAGGACAAGGCATGCTTAAATATTCATTATCACTAGTGGGATTGATGTAGTGATCCAGGAAGAAGTCGCTGAATAAATCTCCGAACGATCAACAATTCACCAGCCGAGAGCGGTTCAGGGGTCCTCGGTTTTAAGATGAGCTATTGTATTTTTAAGATCAGAATGTGCCATAAGAGTGGAGTAGAAGAAATTGATTAAGATAGACTTACTAGTATTAATTCGCGAGGATCGTCACAAGTATCAGCAGATTTGCATATGGAGATCATGTGTCTGCGAACATAGTATCCACAAAGGTTGGTCCCTGCTTCTTGCTGAGGACACCGAATTTTTCTGTACAAAATTAGTCATGTATTTGTCCTGTTAGGAACAACCTAACCGGTGTTAGATGTATTATTTTTTCTTTGGAAAAAATAGAAAGAGGTTTATTTAGAAGCTTGGACATTTGACTAGCATAAGGAAAGGTATTTGCAGACTATTGGATAAATTTTCCGAAAATAACGGATTTTGGTGTGTTACCGGAGAAACAATCTCGTGCTGCAGAGGTAGTTCCCTCTTGAACAAGTTCCCTGGTGTAGTTTTCCACAATGCGAGGACACTACAAATGATGATGAATTTTGACAACATCAATTATTGAACCAGATATGACTGCAAATTAATTTCAACATCATAAAATTTGATACCTATCCATGAATTGCTGAAGATGCGTCAGATCCTGAGTGTTTGTTGACTCTTTGAGAGAATCGATGTAGTAAACTGTGTTCTTGTTTGGAACAATGAATACCAATATCCAGTGACCGCTACATATTAAGAAAGGCATGAACTTACGAATTATGTCAAAATCTGAAAGACAATAAGTGTATGCGTGGTTGTTTACTTGACTTGCCGTTCGTGATATGGCCAGAGAAATGATTCTACATGGGACATGTTTTCGAAGAGACGGACGACCATGTTAATGGCCCAGTCTCGTAGGTCCTTAGCATGTATTTTTGTGCCATTTGCTAATTCGGGATCTATGAAATATACACCCTCCCTTTTTCTTCTCTACGCATTCAATCACCTGAGAGGAATAAAATGGAGTTAGCTCTTTATCATTTACAGCCTTGTATGGAGAAGTTGATCAGAGTTTGTTAAGTACTTACAAAATCGGGCATCTAACAAGAGTGGAATCGAGCACGTTGAAGTTGAAGAAGAGATTTAAGTCCTCGAAACTCACATTGATGGAACAAGCATCGTGTCGGAAATGATCTCTATTGTAGTGGACTAGCAAAGCATGATGACCTGCTGATATTTGATCCATGCAATATGCATGTAACTCGCGGCAACTGGAGCTACACTCATCAAAGTATTCGCCAACAAGAAATCGCTGGCCATGGACGTAATTGCGTGCTTCAAGTACGCCTGCTTTACTTTTAACAAGCAACAAACGTACTTCTTCATCATCCATGGCGTCAGAAATAATATTACTCCCTGATTCGAACAACTTGCTGTTAATTTGGTTCTAGGTAAGTAAGAGGCAATCGTTCTCTTTCCTCTTCACTGTCCTGCTGTGCTTCCTCATGGTCATGGGTGTAGCCTTTTTGGCCACTTCCTTCTTTGTACTTGAAGCATTTATGGCAGAACATCTGGTTGCCTGCAAGGTAGACTGCCGAGCAGACGGCGAAGCTTGGACGGACTGCTTAGCAGACGGTTTATCTATGCCAGACCGCTGAGCTGGCAGTGTTGCCGTGACGGACTGCTTGTCTGTAGGAGCAAAGGCATCGGACCGCTGACCATGCGTTGAAGCTATGTCAGGTTTCTGCGCAGGTGGTGCCAACTTGTTGGTGTGCTGAGGAGCCCGTGCCAACTTGTTGGTGTGCTGAGGAGCCCGTGCCAACGCGTTGGTTTGTTGAGCAGGAAGTGCTGACGCATTGGTATGTTGATCACATGACTGCGTACCGAGGGACTGATGAATACGCGGTTCCGAAGCATCAGACTGCTTAGCAGTCTATTCCACCAAGTTGGTCTGCTGAGCATGTGCTGCAGCTAGGTCTCCCCCCGCTGCTTCAGCGGCCGGCATCTGAACCGGTGGTGCGTCTTCACTAGTTGTAGGCCTTGCCACTAGCTACTTTAGGCGGAGGATGACATGGCCTGTACGCCACAAAGTCAGGCCGGCTGATCACATGTTGATGCATCAGCCCGTGAGAGCTGCTGTGGCAAGGAGAGCGTCACCAGTTGAGGGAAGACAGTGGTTGCTCTTGGTGGGGCTTCTGGGATCTCATCGATGACCTCAATTTCCTTTTGTGGCCACTGGATGTGATGTAACAGTGTTTCTCCCACGGTCCTCTGCTCATTGAAGTCTCCTAGGACATTCTTCAGGGCAAATTCATTGAATCCAGGCTTTACTTCAGTCACGTGGCACTTCACACAACCCGGCTTCAATGGCACATTGTCCAAGAAGGGACCATCTTCCAAGAAGGATGGGCAAAGCCAGGCTGTTGCACATTTTAATGTACCTTCATAATGTGTAAGCACGCCCTTCAGTCTGTCTTCCATTACAGATAGATCAAATATAGCATCATCACGAGAAGCTGCAGTCTCAGTGTCGCTGGGGTCAGCTGATGCACGACTACTCTTGTGAAGTGTTGTCGCGCAATAAGCAGCATCCTCCATGCCCGCCTCCCCTCCCATATGTTGGCTATCTATCAGTGTTAGAGTCTTCTGCATCATCATTGACTCCTCAACATCCTTTCGAACAGCCGAATAAATCTCCTTCCTCAACCTTTCATACAATGCATTCTGCTTTATTTCACTCCTCGCTTTTTTCATGCTGAGCCTCTCTTCTTTGCTGAGTGTGAAAGCCCTCTTGTGCGGGACATTAACACCTATCCCCCTTGCATGGCCAGGGGGCTCTTTTGTTTCCAGAGCAATGGACGGAATGTCACATGGCCCTGAGTTCCTGTAGAACCTTCCAGGGATCTTGGAAGCCTCTAACATCACTTCATACAGTTTGGCGTCACGTGCGTTTTCAAAGTAATAAGTTCCATCATCACGCCTCTTTGCACGTTCCCGCAGGTAGTGTCTGGTGCGTTCGCCCCTGATTTCACTAAAGCTCGGATTCCAACCTGCCGCTACTGCTTCTTTGTCCTCATGTTCCCATATCAGTTTCATGTCGTAGTATCCTGTAACAACCATACGGTGGGGGTGTATGTTCTTCTTCTGAAGTTCTGATTGCTTGAAACTCTTCTCAGCAAACTCTTTAGTTGCCCTGACCCTTTTGAATTCTTCCCAGTCTGCCTTTGTAATTTGGGGGTATGCGGGCATTGGGTCCTTACCTTCACTCAAGTACTTATTGTACAACACGTGCTTCCAATTTCTCCAAGCATCCCTAGCCTTCTTCAGTGCAGCGTGTTCCACCTGCATTCCCCACTGCTCTAGAATGTTGAAGTGATCCATGATCTCCCGGACTATCCTTCGCCGTGTTTCTGTGTCAGCCTTTCGAAACCCCGGCAGATTAATGTTGAGCCTTGCCCTGCCAACAAATCCACACACACTCCTGAACCTCGTGCGTGCTTTATCTGGTTTAGTTGGAGCCCAAGACTTTAAATCAATCTCGGTTACCTCATATACACCTTTAGGCTGGTGTGTGGGCTTCCTTGGAGCGTTCCTCCGTGTCCTGACCGGAAGGGTAATTGCTGCAGCTCTATCTCGTTTAAGACAACTTGATCCCTCACAATCAGCTGAAGACCTAGGGTTGTCCGAATCAGATGAAGATATAGGGCCTGAAGCATGAGTGTTGTCGCTGCTACTCGGCATCTACAAAGAACACATGCGAAACTCCGAAAAGGAGGATAAAGCATAAAACTAACAACTTGTGTATCAAGCTTTCTAAACGTGCCATGCAATAATTTAGAAAATGTACGGCTAATTTGTTAAGTTTATGTGACTCGGGCGCCCGCGATCTGTAAATAGGTAGTAACTTATTGGATCAAATACAACTTATATGTAGTAAGGAAGGTAGATAATGAACATATATACGCTCTCCTTTATTTTATAGTCAATTTGGGAACATACGGAACAAAATTAGAATAGGGATTGCGAGGAAATATGCCTCACCGTGATGGAGAGAAGTAACTATCAGGCTTCTTATTGCAAACCCGGCCGGACCACAGGAGTGGCGAGGGTTACTGCGTCGATATGCTCGAGGGTGGCTGGCGAGCAAACGAAGACGGCGAGGCTCGGGCCACCGCGTGTTAGGAACTGTTGTGGAGGTAGGCTTGACGCCGAAGAGCGGGCACACGGACCGGGTGAGCACGGCGGCGCCAGAGAGGGTTCTGCTGTGGATCTGGGGGAGGGGGGACTTGGCCAAGGAGATTGGGTGTACTAGTTGAGTGAAACGCGGGCGGACGCTGGGGGTGTTGGGGACTCTGGGTGTTGGTGGCCTAGGTGAAAAGGGTGAAAAATATCCCCGGTCGCCGCACATGCGGAAAGGCCTATGCAAACGGTTACCTCTAAGCGCTCGTGTGCACAAACAGAATAATTTCGTTTGAAATGAAGACGTAGTGATTTTGAAATGAAGACGTGAGTTTATCGTTTCACCTCTAAATTTTTCCCACATAAACTAATCACAATTTTACCACGGGTTTGATTTGCTGGCGCATTTTAGGTCTCGTGTGCTATATGTAAGACATTTTTTGGCATTTACCATGCATGTTGGCATATAAATCAATTCCTAGCCGGACTGCATTTCATGTCGAAAGGGACGAGGATTTCCGTTTGATCTGGGAGCATCCAACGGTGCAGACGTACGATCCGTGGGGTTTGGGTTCTGGCCAATCAGAACACATGACTCAGATCGCGCGCACAGCAAAGCGGGGGCATCGCCATGGTTTGGTAGGCACACGGCTTTTGTGTGTGAACCGTGTGCTATTTGAAAACATTTTTTGGGAGGGGCTATTTGGAAACATTTATATGGGTTGTCGAAAGTGATGAGGATCGCCGTTCAATCTAGGAGAATCCAACGGTGCAGACGTATGATCCGTGGGGTTTGGGTTCTGGCCAATCAGAACGCATGACTCAGATCACGCGCGTGGCAGAGGGGGGGCTGTATCGGCCACGGCTTAGTGGACACACGGCTTTCGTGAGTGAACCGTGTGCTCTTTGAAAACATTACATTACCTAACATCATATTTTTGTTCGATTGAAAACATGAGTTCATTGTTTCACCTCTAATTTTTCCACGGTAAGAAATAATGAGTATAGAGGACAGTGTCATATACTAGTATCATGAATATACAGTATATATAATACTAGTGTATAATACTACCTTTAATTAATTATAGCGCATACTATAATAGATAGAGTATAGTATCATATATAGATCATATTTATTGCCATGCATGACACAAATTAGCATCGCATTTAACATGATACGGTATCTACCTATATGTTACTCTAACCCTCTTTATATATACTTAATTCTTTGCCACATCAGCATACTTGTTATTTCCGAGCGCATGCATGACATCTCTGGCTATGAGACCACCACTATGGCTAGCCTTATATAGTGGGGAGTATCATATACTATATATATAGTATCATGCATATGATAATAGTGTATGATACTACCAGTGGCGGAGGCAGGAATCGTAAATTTATGATCTTGACGGGGGCCCGATTAAGGAAACATAAAAAAAAGTTTACTGTTCACGTCCAAAATACAAAGAAGTGACTAATGTTGGGGGGGGTCAGGGCCCCTGCTCCCCCCCCCCCCCCCGTGCCTCCGCCACTGGATACTATGTATGTACCTTCATAGTGCATATATAGTATCATAGAGTAGTATATACCATAGATGACCGTATTTATGGCCATGCATGACACAAAGGAGTATAGCATTTATTATATATATGTTAAAGTATCTACCTATGTCACTGCTTCTTTGCCACATCATCATATTTTCTATTCCCGGGTGCATGATACCGGCTATGATACCCCCACTATGGCCACCCTAATAAGGCTAGTCGTAATATGGGAGTATCAAGCGGTATGATGCATGCCAACTAGACTTTTTGGATGATGTGGCACACAGTTAAATGAGGAAAGAGAGGGTGTGGTATCATATCATGATACCATATCATATTAAATGTTGTACTACTTTGTGTCATGCATGGCAATTAGTAAGGCAACCTAAGATACTAACTTATGATACTACGCATGCACGCATTACAGAGGTATTGCCGATCATATACAAGTATCATGCATATATACTCCCTCCTTTCCGATTTATAGGCTTATCTCAAAATTTTAGTATTTCCATTTTATAAGGCTCAATTTGGTTGTTCCCCATCACATGTTCAGATTCAAAGGTGCATTAAATCATTGCATGCAAGTATTAAGAGAAAGTTGACCAATGCAAGTACTTTATGTATGCATGTATTGCAATTAATACATTGGAAAACATAATTTTTTGAGGAAAACAAAAGCATTAATTGGGTGTTTTTGCAAACTACAAAAAGTATTCCACCACTCACCATCTACGTTGGTAGGTGAGATTTTTGAATTGAGCCCTATAAAAGGCTAGTTGTAATGGGGAGTATCATATACTAGTATCATGCATATGATATATACTAGTTTATGATACTGCTTCCATAATGCATAGTATCACAAGTTAGTATCTTAGGTTACCTTATTAATTGCCATGCATCACACAAAGTAGTACACCATTTAATATGACATGGTATCATGATATGATACCACATCCTCTCTTTCCTCATTTAATTGTGTGCCATATTATCCATAAAGTCTAGTTGGCATGCATGATACCGCTTATGATACTACCATTACAACCAGCCTAAATCGGAAAGGAGGGAGTAATACTAGCTAGTCTATGATATACTAGCTACCTCACTAAGAGCATGATTAATAATACAACCAAGGGTCGGCTATAAGAAGTTGCCATGTCATATACAGCCAACCTCTTAGCGGGCATGTACAATAATAAATTTCAAATACGTACTAGTTTATCAATAGTTGACCCACGTTACATCCTCACAAAGTGTCATTGGTCTCGTGTTGCAGCTGGCTCTACTAACTAAGAGCCCGCTTCTCTTCTCTACCCTCTTCTCTTTCCTCCAACTAAAGCACATATATAGAGAGGCTATAAGAATTCTATTCCTTATAGCTTGCCTAGACTACCCACAGTGGGAGTAACATATATAGGTAGTAACATCACACATATCTAAATAAAATAGATGATGTGGCAAGCAATAAATGAAGAAAGAGAGGAAAGTGGTAACATAGCTAATTACTAGTAGTATGAGTAACAGCACACATCTCAAGGCAAGATGAGTCTATAGCCTAATAAATGAAGTGTTGCATGTTACTACACATATGTTACTCCCCACTATAGAGGTAGTAACATACACTACTAACATTCTATGTTACTACCCATTGTGGCTACTCTTATGTCACTCTATTATACTTGCTATAATGCATAGTATCATATAGTAGCTAGTATCATATGTAGTACTTTATTTATATTGTCATGCATGACACATAGTAGCATAGCATTTATTATGATACAGTTTCATGATATGATACTTAACCCTCTCTTTCTTCATTTAAATAATTGTATGACAACTCAACAAAATTTCCTAGTTGGCATGCATGATATTAACTATGATACCCCCTTACTATCAGCTTAGCAAAGAAGGTGTACAGATCATTTGTGCGTCGCTTTGTGAGTTTTCATCCGTTTGTTCAAGAAGAAGGGAGAAGTTTCAAACATTTCAGCCGTGAGGTGCGGCCACTGGCATAGGCCTAGTTGGTATTTTAATTACAGGAAATTCAGAAGGAGTTTGGCCATCATCAAAATCTATGTGCGTGCTCTCATGACCCCATGGAAAAAAATTGGTAAAGTTTGGCACAAGTTTTGATGACCACTCCTTCCAAACCGGAGTATCTCACATGAATGATCATGGTTTTCCAAAAGGAGACGTCTCAATTCGAACTCATGTGGCCGGTGACTTCATCGTTTGGCCTCATAAACATTTCCATGGTACACAATCACCATTATACCACGGGTTTGATTTTCTGACGTATTTCAGGTATTGTTAGATATATTTAAGACATTTTTTGAGATTAATGTGCATTTCGTGCATAAAAATAAAATTACAACCGGAACTGCATGTGCTGTCGAAAGGGATGAGGATCGTCGTTCGATCTGAGAGCATCCAATGGTGCAGACGTAAGATCCGTGGGGTTTGGGTTCTGGCCAATCAGAAAGCACGACTCAGATCATGGGCGGGGCAGTGGGGTTTGGTCGGCACACGGCTTTCATCGAAGAACTGTGTGCTATTCGCAAACCAGATTGCATATTTTTGTTCACACATACTGTAATGAGGTCAATTGAGTGTGCTACCCCTATGATATAATAATAATAATAATAATAATAATAATAAACAGTTCATATTCATTGCATGAGCTGACAGCCTATCAAGGTCAACATATGAACGGTTCTTACATCAACAGAAAACCGGGCATAACTCACAAATTCAGTACACGCGACAGTTCTAAATTGAATGAATTAAGTTGGAGGGTAGGCATGAAGACTAGTTTTATGGCTTAATTCCCATGTACATGTGGGAACTGTGATCATTAAGTTGACCCCGGATGAACTTGGGGTTTTTGATGATTTTACGCTGCTCTGTTAGACGGGTGCGTGATCCCTTGGCTGGCAACTGATCAAATTCATCGTACTCGTCCTCATCGGCAACATCGTCGACACCCAGTCCCCTTATCTTCACATGCATCACTAAATGGCAGTTCTTATGCAAAGGGTCTTCCACAAAGAAAATTTGGGTAGCATTGGATCGGGCCTACTATGACGAGACAAAAAATGTCATCGAATAGCTAATAACGTCACAAATTACCCCTAAGTGACGTTTTATGGGCGTCACAAGGATCGTCACGGAATCCCTGTCATAGATTACTCCCGGTGACGGCGCGTGCAAAATAACGTCACTAGATATAGGACCTTCAGTGACGTTCTCTAGAACATCATCAAGTTGTTACTTTTGTGATAGTCGAATAATGTCACACGCTATGAGAAAAAATTGCCATATTGCACCATATTCAGTGATGTAGCAACATCACTAAATTCATGCCATGTCAACTCCCAAGCAGACTATCCCACTGCTAGCATCATTAGTTTCATTATTGGTGAAGATGACACCACATATATTTGATTTATTTTGAATTTAAATTATGACAATTGATTAAATCCACCATAATCCAAATTCATATGACAATAATTATTTAATTCATATGAGATTATATAAATATAAGTTAAGATCCAAATCACATCATAAATTTATGATATTATATCTTTAATCATCTCATCCAATTCGTCCTCTTGTGTTTCATAGTAAAAATTAACACTGACTCAGGAGTTTGACAGAAGAATAAACAATTTGAAAAGCAATATTTAGATAAGTAAAGACCACATGTGTTATCCTGATGATTGCAATGTATGATTCAACAACTATCTTTCCATCGCAAAAGGATGGCCTTCATGCACCATTAAGTTTGGATTAGGACTGCTAAGTTGTTTGCTGAGTTGCTTGAGCCCTTAAGAGAAAACCAATCAGGTTATCCGTCTCTTGTTGCTTCTTTTGCCAGGCTTCATTCTTCTCTTGCTCGATCTTCTTCACATCTTCCAATTCTTCGTGTTGCTTCCTCTACACCTCTTCAAATGCTCTCGCTTATGCTTCAAGTATCACCACTAACTCCTCTCAGTGCCTATAAATTGACAAAACATAACAATGTTGCATCTTGATGAGATGAAAACAAACAAGATAAAAAGGTGAGAGTACCACTAAGAAGCTTACAATCTATCAAAATGTGAATGTAAAATAAAGAGGTACATTATTAAATGTGAAGGCAAACATATGCATGGGCAAATGAAACAGTAAACTGAAGAATAACTTATAATGGTAAAAACATGCATAACTAAGAGATAAATTTCATTTATCATTCTGAAAAGGAGCAAGCATCACCGATAAGATATCAAGTTAGTAACCTAGGCAAGAAGCAACTATGCTTGGACAACAACTTTTTAGATCAAACTTAACCAACCTATATCATTCTACTAAAAAGCAAACATATAAACCAATCAACAAATCATACTAGATTTCAGGATCAGAAACCATGCATTACAATCTTATTCTCATGCCTTTGTGTTGTAGCAGCAAAAACCATGTATTTCTCATTACAAGAATTTATTATTTTTATGTTACTTGGATTATTGGATTTGGATCAAACCATATATAAACATCGAATCACTCCTTAGTTTGTTACAAGAACTGAAGACAACTGTCTTATTCACAAGTATTTGTGTATGCATTTTCTTACTATCATGAGGGCACTGTGCACGGGCAAAAAAGCATGAAAAAAGAAACAACAAGAACACAACAAGAAACAAGACAAGTACCTGTTATTTGCATCTCTTGCCTCTCTATCATTTTGCTCAATTCTTTCTTCTAGAACTCAAATCCTTGCTGATGAATTAGAGTTCCCAAATCTCCCGGATCTTGATGCATAACTCATGCTGGAAAGGAAGGTGCTATGGGTGTTTTCTTTCTTTAGAACTTCAGCCACAATCATTGAATCAAACACCGGTTCGTCACTTCTGATTGTGTTTCCCTTTTCTTTTCCATTGCATTCTACTGTATAAAGGAAAACATTGATGCTCAAGTAAGGCAAAGTTCATATGACGGATACACTCGATCAATATGAGAATCATTTAAAGTCAAAAACAATAAAGGAAGAAATCTTACATAAGCTAGATGTATCGGCTCGCTCATGCTGTTAGTATGGGTCTCTTTGAAAAACTCAATGGGACTTGGCTCCTGATTATTGTACTTGTGTTTTTCCTATATATGAAAATCTAACGTTACCACTCCATATATAATGACAAGATGTGATAGACATAGGACTAGAAGTAAGGTATTTGGAATTCTTACAATTTTGCTGAAAGTGGAAACATAAGACCTAATAAAAGCCAGTGAATGCACACTGATTTACACATTATTCAAGATGTAAGTCCGCATGATATATTACCATTGCTTTGGACATAGCAAGAGTGGATTCCTCTTCATCTCTCAAAGCCCCTTCCTGGAGCTTACATGAATATAATAAAGTAGATAAGTTAGGATGCAAGCATGGGATGCACTAATATCGTGTATAACTAATTGTTATAGTGAAATTAATGGAAAGCATTTAATATTGCTTGCACTATGAGTAAGCATATGGATGGAGGAGTACTTGTAACGTAACTGACTGATTTAGCTGTTACAAGTTGGCTTCGCATTGGTGGTAGAAAAAAGAAACTACATTGTGTAAAACAGTCATAACTCGTAAGCAGGAAGCAGTGCCAACAAGAAGTTCATGTCAGAATGTATAAATACAAAATGAAGATCTCACGCATTGGATCTAACAAGAAAAGAAATCAACATGCATGATGCAGCTGGGTCATAGTCTGGGAGAAGCAGCCAGGAAGCCAAGAAAAACAAGACCAGAATGTTCAGAATAAAAAACAGCAAAAATATATGATTACCGGAGCTACTGACACAGTTTAGAAACCAGAAAGTTTACTACTATTTCAGAATTAAGGTTCGATGGATGGTGTTGTATGTTTGCAAAGTAGGACCAGGTTGACTTTACCCAGCTTAGTATGTCAGAATATAGTAAAAAACTAAAGTTTACCATGTATCTGCTTTTATCAAGTTCAGGGTGTGCTGAAAATGCTTGTGTGCTTCAGACGCTTAACATCTTGGGTAGCTAAATTAGGAGAGTCATGTCAAAGATTAATTTTAGTTCTCTTTTGACTAGTACTGTAGACAAAAGTACACTGATACAGAGCTATACATCTCCTTAAGGAGTCAAAATCAAGTGCAGTCTCAGTCTTTATTCAGTTTTGACAACACTAGTTAAGGACTATTTATGGGACAACACAACCACAAACATAGAATTCATTTTCACGTTTTAACATAGATAAAGTGGTTGCATCAAGAAGCTAGTTTATTCGGACATGTAGATACAGGGATACAAGGATGCACTGCTTCCTGCTTGTAATTAGTTCTCCTTTTATATGTTGCATACTTTAGTTCATGTGTTTATGTTCATCTAATTATGACACCATACAGCGATCAAGAGCATCTAGTTTTATTCATTATAGCAGGGTACAACCACCAGATGGTTAACATACAATTTTCTTCTGAATGCAAGAGTAGCCATACAAGCACATGGAAGCAAAAGAAACCTCCCAGCTAAGGCCACACATCTCATACCTAACTGAACTTTTCCATAACGGCTAACAGTGCTATAGTAGCATATATTCAGGTTCATCCATTTTGACAATAGCAGGCTATAATAAATGCAAAACCATGGTCACTATTGCGGTTTTGCACACGGACCTATTAATAGGATATCAAGAAAAGTTATCTAGCAGGAGGTTCAGGCTTTTTACCATCGCAGGCTGTAGCAAATCCTAATTGCAGAGAAGGGTGGGATGAGTAGTACTAGTATGCATGAACCCTAATCATTGAACGCCAAGGGGGGGCTGGATGAGGAGGGCGACATGAGGAAATCATCGAAAAAGTCGTTGGTCACTGGGGAAAAGAGAGTCGGGTGTTCGCTGGGCGGGTTGATGCGGTGGGTCCAACCTCAGCGGCGGGGTAGCCTCCTACAATATGGCGTCACGGGTCGCTGCAATTGGGGGAGAAGAGGGCCGGGTGTTCGCGGGGCTGGATGTTTGGGTGGATCCGAGCTCGGCCTGTAGGGCAACCTCCCCCGATCTGCCGCCGCCAGTCATTCCAATCGGGGCAGTAATCTTGGGGAGAAGAGATCCGGTTGAATCGGGGCAGAAGAAAGATGCGGGGTAGGCGGTGGCTCTTCGCGGGTGAAAAGGAGGTATTTGACTGGGTCCTTGACGAGTGGGGACACAGTGTACACGAGGAATGATTTATTTTCAGGATTTATCTTCCACTTTAGTACCATGTAATTCATTTACTTCCAAATAAATATCAAATGATTATTAGAAAAAAGGAAATCTTATATAAGCATTATGATTCGGTATTTTCCATGTAGTTTTTTACATGATTGTAAATAAATATGCCGAAACTTGTACATAATGGTCTTAACTATGTTTTTCTCGCCCACAAGGATTCCTGCGGCATCGATCCCGACCACAACGGAACTAGTGGTTTGATTTCGATCAGAATCTAGCGAGAAAGAAATCATTTGTATCTGTTGTAGAACTGGATGGTTCATCATATAGATAAATTATTTAAAGAATTTAGATAGAACAAAACAACGTCACCTCACGCATGCCCCATTCAAGTTGTTTTCCCAACAACTATCTATTTACATATAAGAATAAAAATAAGATTTTCCATCTACACTCGTCTTTCCATTTTAATTTTTTACATAGAGCGAAACAACATTAGCTCATGAGCACCCAATTGAACTTTTGAACACATCCACTACCTATTTATTCCAGATATAAGAACAAAATAGCTATGTTAAAACTATATGTTTTTTCCATTGCCCGTTCACTCTCTTATTTCCATTTCTATTTTGAGATAAACAACATCAGATCACAAATGCCCGATTAAAGTTTCTTGCCGAGTCACTACCTATTTATATTAGAAAGAACAAAATAACCATCTCAGAAAAAATAGAAAACAGACCAAGGTTTTCAATTTATAAAAAATAATAAAATATGTCTTTTATGGCTACTACCTACTTATATTTTTTGCGGGATACTACCTACTTATATTAGATAGAACAAAATAATTACATTGCTCAATGGCCTTTGGAAAATTATGGAGAGTACCACTACCAAAACTAATGCATGGGTCCTACGTCTGAATAACCCTTCGACTAGCTATGGCAGGTCCCACTTCTAGACGTTACATGACAAAAAAAATGATCACCACACATTTGTAGTATTCGGTGACACTAGAAAATCTGTGATGAAAATAACAAACTACCACAGAAATTGGCAGCCATGTGTGCTCAGAGACCGAGGCAATTAGGTGACGTTTATCGTCACCGATTTGCGGTAATCGGTGACATTGTCCACCATCGTCATGAGGCTTTTCGTCATAGTATGTCAATTTTGTTGTAGTGGCTGGCAACGTTGAATGGGTCCGCGTGATATGCCATCGTTGTCCTGTTAACACAGGTCTTCCTGTACTCATCAATCCTTACCTAACCAAGAGGGATCCATGTGCACCTGAATAATGCCACCTTAACTTTCACATATGGTCTGGGGCACCACGAAGAAGGACTCCCTGGTCGAACTCGCCTCGGCCATCATCGAACCGTACTACCAAAAGATGAAGTAGTATGCCTAGAGAACAAGCCCCCTATCCTGGCACAGGGCCTGGATGCGGCAACTGGATGAACCTCACCTCAGGTTCGGGGCCAAGAGCGTGTACACATGCTACGAGATGCACAGGAGGATCATTGACATGAGGAAGTGTCTCGTTACCCAAATCGATGAGCCCGGATGGAGCCACAAGCAGAGCAAGCGTCACAAGAAGTAGATGATCATCAGATGATCGTTTAAGCTAGTTAATCATGCATGTAATATATAGTTTACTTTATTGGTGTGTGGAAATGTCATGTGTGTAGTAGCCATCTATGTAATTATGCATGTAATAGTTTACTTTGGTGTGTTCAAATGCCATGCTTGTAGTATCCACCTATGTAAGTGGATGTTTAATTTGGTTATGCAAGCATGTCCTTATAAGTGTGTGTGTGTGTGTGTGTATGTTTTTGTTCTGTATGCAATCCCATCGCACAACACACACATCTTATTAGCAGCAACCGTCTGTGTTATTATCGGTATTCACACACATTTCTGATTGCAGACCTGTTTGCCGCATAGCACACACATCTTGTTCATTTGAACCATTTCTGTTCGCATGTCTCAACGCAAACAGTTCATCTGAGTGAACCACATGCCGTATATCGCACACACCTTTGATCTGGCTGACCATTTCCATTCGGTTGCCTAATCACAAACAGTTCATCCGAGTGAACCATATGCTGTAAATCGCACACACCTCCATCTGGCTACCCGTTTCTTTTGTTCCTCCTCATCGCAAATAGTTAATTGAGATGAACTTTATGCCCTACATCACACACACAACTAAAATCTGAACCGTGTTTGATGCATCCTCCATCGCAAACGTTTTGCACATTTTGATGTTTTTTTACACCACCGTTTCGATTATGGCATCGCACACAGTATCGTGGAAGGGTCTCTGGTCGGAGTGTCGCGTTAGCAGCATCCTGCATTAGTGTATATAATCCCGAGACTCAATTTTTTATTCTAGACTCAACAACGGTAGCGGTTCGATCAATCAAGGGGGCTCCTAAGGTTGGTAAGGCTCTGATACCAACTTGTAGCGCCCAAGATGTGATTCTATCCCAATCACGTGATGAACTCATGATTGGGGCACAACCGCATTTCAAGCGCATAGCAAGGTGGATATCATTACAACATACCATGTACTGAATAGATGAGAATACAAGATAAAGGCTCACACTCGCCACAAGCTACAACATAATACAACAGTACATCAATACATAGCAATTATCATACAGAAGAACAAGATCCGACTACGAATGAAATCGAACGAAAAAGAAGAATGACAACCACCCTCCTAGCCCAGGCTCCCCGACCCGGAAACTATCCCTTGATCGAAGAAGAAGCAGAAGAACTCCAAAACATTTGAGCATCGCTCCCACGTCAGACCATCGCATTACATGTACCTACAACTATTGTTGTAGTAATTTGTGAGCCACGAGGACTCAGCAATCCCATTACCATGGGTATAAGGGACTAGCAAATCTTAATGGGTATGGAAAGGATAAGTGGTGAGGTTGCAGCAAGCAACTAAGCATAGTATGGTGGCTAACTTACGAGTACAAGAATGAGATGAGAAACTACGCAACGGTTGCAAACTAGTAATGATCAAGAAGTGATCATGAACTACTTATGTTCAAACATAACCCCACCGTGTTCTCTTCTCGAACTCACTAGAAAAGAGACGGTCAAGGTTACACACGCTGTTGGTGTATTTTTATTCAGATCTGGTGTCAAGTTCTCTACAACCGAATATTAACAAATTCAAATCTGCCACATAACCGCATGCACGGCTCTCGAAAGTTTAAAACCTGCAGGGGTGTCCCAGCTTAGCCCATGACAAGCTCACGATCCGCGGAGACAATCCTCCATCGCGGGACCCTCCGATCAGACTCGGAATCCTGGTGCATAAGACATTTCGACAATGGTAAAACTAGTCCAGCAAGACCTCCCGATGCACCGACCTAGCCTGATAGGAGTTGCGCGATCTCGTTCTCAGGGTACACTGGATAGGACAAGCCATGAGTAAAACCAGCCCTCAAGTTTCCCCGAGGTGGCCCCGTAGGCTGCCCGTTCGGGACCAACACCATCAGCACTGGCCCCCCCTGTATTAGGTTGAATAACGAACCTCGGGTAGCGCTAACTCCCTATGCATCAAATTTATTATCATGTTTAGTTATTATGTTGAGCAAATGGTAAAACCAATGTTGGCCCTTGCTGGAAGAGTTTTATTCAAAGCGAACTGTCAAGAGGGGCCCATAAACCCTCATCGTGTTAGGGACACAAAATAAAGGAACATAACACCGGTATGATGGAAACTAGGGCGGCAAGAGTGGAACAAAACACCAAGCAAAAGGCTGATCCTTTCACCCTTTACCAAGTATATAGGTGTATTAATTAAATAAGAGATATTGTGATATCCCATGATATCCATGTCCCAACATGGAACAACCTGAAACTGCACCTGCAACTAGCAACGCTATAAGAGGGGCTGAGCAAAGCGGTAACATAGCCAACCAACAGTTTGCTAGGAAGGGTAAAAAGGTTAGAGGCTATCACGGCAATTTGAGAGGCTTGATAAACAAGTGGTAGGTGGCGCGACATAGCATAGCATCAAGACAGCTAGCATAGCAAAGTTAGTAGTGAGATCCAAGGTGACGGTCATCTTGCCTGAAATCCCGCTAGGAAGAAGAACGAGTCCATGAAGAAGATGAGCCAACGTAGTCGAACGGATCCTCACAATCGCAACGTAACCAGACGAGAAGAAGCACAACCGGAAAGAAGCAAATAACATAGTAAACAACCATCACATAAACATGGAATGATGCACAACCAAGTATGATGCATGTCCAATTCAATTAGTCATGGCATGGCAAAGTGCAAGAAACAATACTACAAATTAAGTGGATCTCAATATGCAAGGAACTGCGTATTGACAAAACACCACATACATTTATTTAGTTCGCTCTTGTTTATGAACAAGACAAGATTAAATGTTGGTTAACATGGCAAGAGGTGAAACATCAGTAAACCCAACTATTTAGCAAATAACAATTTTGGAAAATACCAAATAACAATTCTGGAAAATCCCCATATGCATTTAGCAATTTAATGCAAACACCAATTTTAAACATTTTAAATGTTGTTAGCATGATGCGGATTACATACAAGTTTTATGCAATTTTTATGAAAATGTTGACATGAGCATATTATGATGCATTTGTCACTGTGGTGGAAAGAAAGTGTGCCACGACAATGAATCCGAAAATGATGCCATGGAAACATATCAGTTCCGGTAGCTCATGGAGATACTGGTGCAAAAGGAAGTGTGGTGGGAGCATGTCATGCAAGGATGGTGGGGTGATCCCGGATACTGGGTTCCTACGGATCGATGGCATGGAAAATGAGGAACAAGCAAGCGGCGAT
Organism: Triticum urartu; assembly: GCF_003073215.2. Classification (NCBI taxonomy): domain Eukaryota; kingdom Viridiplantae; phylum Streptophyta; class Magnoliopsida; order Poales; family Poaceae; genus Triticum; species Triticum urartu. The sequence continues at coordinate 311,412,035 of NC_053025.1, forward strand.
TCGAACATGGTGCAAACATGGGCATCTCATACAACACATCACATGCATACGGTCCACGGGCATCGTTCCGGCGGTTATACCTTCGAAGCATGCGTGTGGTGGATGGGTTTGATGCGGTGTAGAAGTTCATGGGTCGTAGTGGAAGTAGTGGTTCATGCGACAGTAGTCGAACTTGCTGCTTGTGGTACACGGGTTTTCAGCGACGGTAGTGGTACACGTTGTAGTCATTGTAGTCGAACTTGACGGGACATGGGTGTCATAGTACTTGTCGCGTTATGGAACCGACGTGGTACTTGGCAATATCTGGGACGGTCTTGGAGTTTCGGTGCGGTGTAGTGGTACATGTGAACGGTCATCGTGGTACTTCGTTCCAGTCCTGTAGTCGTACTAGGCATCGGTGGACCTTTGAGGGACATGCGTATCCGAAGGGGTATTTGGTGCTTGTGGTCCAAATCTAAGGTCATAGATGTGTAGTCGAACTTGGTGATCCAGAGAGGGTTCTTGGCGCTATTCCCTGTTCGGTTGTCGAACTTGGTGTCAACAGCAACAACAAGTGGAGGTGCATGATGACAATGGGGCATCGCGGTCGTCCACTACGGCGGACAAGGCATGCAGGTCGTGGTGGTAATTGTCGGTCTCAGTCACGACATTCCTGGTCTTGAGGAGGTCCCCGAAAGAGAGCTTGGCATCCACGGGGACATGAAGCTGCGGTCTTGCCATCGGGTAGGGGATCGAAACCTTGAAGGCCAACGTGGGTTGCATGCGACAGTGCTGCAGGAGAGGCCGGAGTTGGGCGGACGGCAAACTCGTTCCCGACAGCGGTGTGGGAAGCCGGCGGTGGCTTGAGGCATTGGTGAAGGAGGTACTACCTCTTTAGCACTGCGTTGGTTTTCCCTTGAAGGGGAAAGGGTGATGCAGCAAAGTAGCGTAAGTATTTCCCTTAGTTTTTGAGAACCAAGGTATCAATCCAGTAGGAGATCACGCTCAAGTCCCACACACCTACACAAACAAATAAGAACCTCGCAACCAATGCGATAAAGGGGTTGTCAATCCCTTCACGGCCACTTACGAGAGTGAGATCTGATAGATATCAAAAGATAATATTTTTGGTATTTTTATGATAAATATGCAAAGTAAAATAAACGGCAAAAGAAATAACTAAGTATTGGAAGATTAATATGATGGAAGATAGACCCGAGGGCCATAGGTTTCACTAGTGGCTTCTCTCAAGAGCATAAGTATTACGGTGGGTAAACGAATTACTGTCGAGCAATTGATAGAATTGAGCATAGTTATGAGAATATCTAGGTATGATCATGTATATAGGCATCACGTCCGCGACAAGTAGTCCGAAACGATTCTGCATCTACTACTATTACTCCACACATCGACCGCTATCCAGCATGCATCTAGAGTATTAAGTTCATAAGAACATAGTCATGCTTTAAGGAAGATGACATGATGTAGAGGGATAAACTCATGCAATATGATATAAACCCCATCTTTTTATCCTCGATGGCAACAATACAATACGTGCCTTGCTGCCCCTGCTGTCACTGGGAAAGGACACCACAAGATTGAACCCAAAGCTAAGCATTTCTCTGTCGGTGCACAAAAAGAGGGGTACGCTTTTTGTACCCCTATAACTGTGCACGGGCAGTCTGAGCCACGGGCACCACCACATTGAGTAAGGCAAGGGAGGGAACCAAGGTAAGGCCGAAGCTCGGGAGAAGCAGAACGACGCCAAGACCCAGACCACAAAGAGCAAAGGGGACGAAGCGGACCCCCCCGGCAAGATCCTTGCCGGGAGGCGGTTTTAGCAAAACCGGCAAGACCCTTGCCGTGGCGGCTCGCCCCACACCTATGGAGTGAGTCACCCTTGAGTCCACTGCCCCCATGGGGCAAGGATTCGGGAGACATCCCCGTGGTGGCATGCAGATCTTTGTGAAGACATTCAAGATCAGATACACCCTTTAGAAGATGATGATCCTTGGCGGGATCCCAGCCAAGGAGGACCACAAGGCCCCCGGCAAGAGCCTTGCCGGGGTTGACAGCAGGCGCCACGGCAAGACCCTTGCTGGAGCCCCGGCAAGGCCCTTGCCAAGAACACCCGTAAGGCCACCATCAGGCCCATGCCAGTTAAACCTCCACCGCCGTTCGCATGCAGCTGCCGACCCAACCAGCTGGGCAGGCACCTGCGTGGCGGCATGCGGATCTTCATGGAGGCCCACCACTGTGCCACCTCAGCTGCCTGCCTGCGTACATGGCACCGCGGGCGCCGCTGGCCAGGGCGCGTGTCGGCACGAGAGGGGGCGGTGACGGACGAGACAGGGCTCTCCCCCGTCCCCGATAAAGCAAGGACACCTAGGCAAGACGCATTAAATGCGCCTTGTCATGGACTGCGAGGGATAACGTCACATCACTGTACCCTTTCCACCTCCTGTGTGCCACTTGGGCAACCCCCTTTCCTATAAAAGGAGGCCCGAGGCGACCAGGAGGAGGATTCGGCTTTTTGGAGCTCCTCACGCCCCATAGCTAGCTCAAGAACACAGATATACAATCCACCAAAGCAGGAGTAGGGTTTTACGCATCCCCGCGGCCTGAACCTGGATAAACGAACCGTGTGCTATCTGTTTGATCCGCTCTTCTCACGACCCCGTGCCCCGCAACCGTAGTAGGGATTCTTGTGATCCCATAGGTGTTGTTCCCACTGACATCTTTGGCGCGCCAGGTAGGGGGCGCAGTTGTGAGAATCGGCTCCAGCAGTTAGCCCGACACTCCTTCATCTTCGTGACCCTTGAAGAAGAAAGGAGGCTAGAAGATCGACACTCGAGCGATCGCAAACAGAAGCTAAGTTGCACTGAACCCTTAATTGTGCTACCCTTCTTATTTGAGGTTATTCCCCCCAGAGATATTTGCTTTGTATGAGAAACTTGCACGCCAGGGGGCTCTACCACGATCGGCAACGCCCTTGCCCTGTTTCGAGTCCGCTCAACAGCTCAAGTGGCTGCGTTGAGAATGGAAGACTAGCCTTCCGCGATCTGCAACACCCCCGATTCTGACTCGAGTCAAGCTCGACAGTGCGAGCGGCCGCGTTCAGAACGGAAAGGTGGCTCGTCCGGCAGCACGCGTACCCGGCTGGCCATGGGCATCCGTCCCCAAAACGCCGCTAGGGGCATCCGCGCCGGCAAGCCTTCCCGATCGACGTAGGGCACGCATACAAAGAGGAATCGAATGGGGAAATAACATGCATGAAAATTAAGAGTACTTCAAAGTTATATTACATCACATCATAGCTGCGGTTCTAACTAAAGATAAAATTTGTCTTGGTCGGGAACCCGCAGCGGCGAAGAAGAACGGGATGCCTAATCCCGGCGCTGGCCTTCCACCCTCTTGATTTCGTCGATGCAGTCGGTGATGGGCTTGATGCGCTCCTTGAGCACCGTGAGGTCAGCTCCATCCGGCAAGCTCTTCATCGCGGCCGCGAAGTCAAGATCGGGATTCCAGTACGCCGTCTTGGTGAGGACCTTGGTCACGACCCTCCCGCAAAGTCGCCGGGCCTCCTCGACCAGCATGGCCGTCCAGTTGGAGTGAAGATACGCCAAGGCTCCGAGGACGCCCTCGAAGAACAGGGTCAACTTGGTGTTGACGGTCCAGCTGCACTCAGGGGCGTACCTCACGTGTGGCATCCCCATGGTGGCCAACTGCGAGGTGACCCTGCCGGCGACCTCCTCCAGGCGGCTGATCCATCTGTTCTCGCCCGCCACGTAATCCTGGTGGGATGCGGCCTCGTTCGCCCGCAGCTGCTTCTCCTCCTCCAGGCTCCTGGTCAAGGTCTCCTCCGGAGCCCTGCTCTCCGACAGCATCTTCTCGAGATACTCCAGCTTCAGCTTGAGGTCTCTGACGGAGTTTTGCGCTTCGGAGAGCTCCCCAGCCCTACTGATGACCGCTCCTTGCGCCTCCACCAAGGCGCTGTTGAGCGTGCTCTTCTCGTTGGACAGCTTGAGGGCCTGCTCCTTCAGCTCGTCCTGCGCCACCTCCAGCTCCCTTACCTTGTCGGCATGTGCCAGGGCCTGGGCATCGAGTGCCTCCTTGTGCCTCTGCTCCAGCTCGCGAGTCCGCCACGCGACCAGGGCCTCGAGCTCCTCATCCTTGCCACGGAGCGCTGCGGCAAGCTTCGCCTCACGCGCGGTGAGGTCCTCTTCCTGGGAATTCAAGGTGGCTTGATGCTGGTTCCGGGCGGCCTCGGCTGTGGCTGCCAAGTTCGCCGCCTTTTCCTGGGCCTTCTTGATGTCGGCCATCTTCATGGTGAGCTCCACATCGCGCTCGGCCAATTTCTCCTAAAAGGCCCTCTGCTCCTCGCGAGCCTGGTGGAACCAGGTCTGCGTCTCGGCAACACGCGCCTTGAAGTCCACCTCCGCGTTGTCCACCGTTGCCATCCTGGACTTGACCTTGTCCAGGCGAGCATGGTAGAGCACTTGGAGCTTCCGAAAATTGGTCCCCATGGCACGGAAAAGATGCTCTTCTGGAGAACCGTTGCCACCAACGCCCGGCTCATCAACCACCTCGAGCCCGGTGGTGGCAAGCACCTCGCCGTCAAAAACTTCCCCTTCGGCAGGCCCCCGGCTTGACGCCCCTGGGAGGTGGACAAAGAGATCGTCGCCCACCTTTAGATATCTGCCGAGGCCCGAGGTTGAGGAGGAGGGAGGCTGGTCACCCACCACCTTTTCCTCGGCGGAGGCCTTGCCGGCCTCACCGGCAGATCCACCGCTGGCGCCATCGGCAGAAGCCTCGCCGGTCGCCTTGGCGGCCCCCGCCGCGGGGTCCTCGGCAGCATCCTTGGCGGCCTCCTCAGCAATGTTCCCAGCAACGGTATCCACGTCCTCCATACCTGTTGAAGGAGGGCCTAGGCAGCAACGGGAGCAATGAAGCCAAGAAAAGAATAAGGGAAAAATAGAGACGAAGGACAGGCGACTCACCAGTGCCAGGCTGAGAAGCAGAAGTCCCCTCTCCGCCAGCATTTGGCGCCGTGGCAGAGCCACCAGCGCCCAAGTTCCCCTCTTCCTCCATGGGTGTGGTCTCCGTGCCTGATGCCCTTGCCGGGGACGCCACCCGCGGCGGCGTAGTCGATGGGGGTGGTGTGTTAGGAGTAGCCCTCTGTGGCTCCTCCTGCTGCCGCTCCCCTCCTGCAAACCCGGCAAGGTCAGCATCATAGCATCGAGCACCTACCGCATGTCGAGTAAGAAGAGGGTGACGAACTTACGCTGGGGGCTGCGCCGGGGGCTGCTGTCCGGGCTGCTCAGCACCACCAGTGGTGTCTTTGAAGCCCCAGCCGGGGGCTGGCTGCTCGCCGAGGTCCTCGCCCTCTTTACCCTCTTGGCCAACATCTCTGTCTCCCTACGGAAGCAAAAATGGATCAAGACAAGTGACCCAATTCAAGGAAATGGAAATGACAGTAAGAAACGGAGAACTTACTCGTCATCCGTCTCCTCCTCTTCCACCAGTTTCCTTTTCCTCTCTGGGCTGAGAGGCTCGAGATCAAAAGGGAGCTCCGCATCATCATCCGAGTCGACGCCTGCCGGAGGAGGCGAAGGAGGCGGCGGGGTTTGTGCGCGCCCGGATGAGGAAGGGGCTGTTGTTTTCTTCTTCTCAGCGGCCTTCGTCAGCCTCTTGGCTGCCGTGGCCCTCGTGTGGCGCCCAGACCCCTCCAGGGTCAATTGAGGCCCGCAGCCCTGCCTGGCCGGACCGGCTCACTGGAGCCAGCCCGCGCGGGACTCGCCCTCTTCCCCTGGTTGGCGTCGAGCCCGCCGCCGCCTCCTCCTCCTCCCCCGACGACTCGTCGGCCGCGTCTTCGACGAGCGGAGATCCAGTGTTGGCGCTGCTGACCTCCCCGGAGGCCACCGCCCACCAGGACAGCTCCTCTTCCTCCGCCGCCGTTGCGGCCATGTCCTCCACACCCCCGGAGCTGCCGGCCTCCATGGCAAGCTGTGCCTCCCTCGCCCTAGTGGCGATGTAGTCCAGCTCTGCCTGGGTGGTGTCCATGATAAGCCACCGCTCAGCGTCGGCATTGACGTACACCTCGATCATGGTGTCGAAGAATTGCTGCACATCCTCGACCTTCGGCTCCTTCCAGCTCAGGACAGGGCCGTGCGCATTATAGTCCGGCATCATGGCGATGATCTCGGACCGACGCGAATTGTTGCACAACGGGACCACCCCTGCTGGCAGCTTGAAAAATGGCCCCTTGAGGGCCTTGTCAACCTTTGCGGCAGCCCTCGCGGCCTTGCCGGTCCGCTCGACCTCGCCATCGCGACACACATCAAGCTGGAAAAGCCGCTGGCAGAAGTGGGCATGCGCCAGCACTGTGAAGTTGTGATCGAGGCTGGGGCGGAGTAGCATAATGTCAGCCGGGTTCGTGAAGAGCCAAGCTGGCCTACCCTTGCTGTGCAGCGGGGCGATCCGGCGGCGAATGAAGTCTGCCTTGATCATCTCAAGGGTGAGTCTGGCCTGGATGAGCCGGAGAATCCTGGTGGTGGTGACGGTGAGCCTCCCATCGGCGGCGTCGACATCGCTCCAGTCGCTGCCGCGGACCGATGGCACTCGGCGGACCTTGCAGAATTCCGGCGGGTTTTCATCTTCAATCCAGCACCACCGGCCACGCCATTCCTCCCACCTGTCCTTCACGGCACCGTCCGGGTACGCCCCCTTGGATCTTGGGATCCAGGTGACGCAACTGGAGACGGCTCCTCCCGGCTGGATTCGAGGGAAGAAGTAATGGCGGAAGAGCGTCGTGTTGGGCTGCACCCCGGCAAAGCCTTCACAAAGATGTGCGAAGAAAGCCATGCACGCCACTGCATTCGGAGTAAAATCCAAGAGGCGAAAGCCGAAGGTGCGCATAACATCGCAGAAGAAATCGGAGAAAGGAGGGCATAACCCGCAAGAAAACTAATCAACGAAGAAGGGGTACCGATTTGAGGCAGGATCAGCGCAAGCAGCAGGAATGATGCGCGTCGCCGGGTGTCCCGAATCCTTTCCCCCCGTCTTCACTCCCCATAGGGGCTTGAAGGAGGCCCGGAGCTCTTGAACATTAGCCGTCGAGGGGAAGAAGAAGGCGGACTTCGTCCGGTCCCCCGACAGCACGCTCTCCGGCGGCTCCACCGTCCCGGCGCCCTTAGCCACCCCCTTGCCTTGGCGAATTTGGGAGCCATGGCGACCAAGAAGTTCAGAGGGCTGAGGAAGGGGGATGGCAAAGCAGCGGCGGCGAGCGACAGCGAAAGCTTAGGAAGGAAGGAAGAAAGGGAACATCGGCTCTGGGATCAGAAAAGGCACGAGGGAAGAGGAGAAAGTGTGCAGCGCGCCCACGATTATTCCTTCTTATGGGGGAAAAACACGGGCCGCCTCCTTTCACATTAACTGTGATGTGACGCATGCCCGCGGGAAGCAACCCCACGCATGCCGCCCACATCACACACGCCTCCCCACGCCGCCCCACACGTGGGAAGCATGGGAAGCGCAGCGCGCGAAGAGACTTACCGCGGTAAAACCGCCCCGCCTGCCCGCACACCGTTTTTGGGCCTAGCCCAACGACGCGATTGCTCTTACGTGTGGCCCAGGCCCGGGGGCTCCTGTCGGTGTACAAAAAGAGGGGTACGCTTTTTGTACCCCTATAACTGTGAACGGGCTGTCTGAGCCACGGGCACCACCACACTGAGTAAGGCAAGGGAGGTGAGCCAAGGTAAGGCCGAAGCTCAGGACAAGCAGAACAACGCCAAGACCAAGACCACAAAGAGCAAAGGGGACGAAGCGGACTCCCCCCGGAAAGATCCTTGCCAGGAGGCGGTTTTAAAAAAACCCGACAAGACCCTTGCCGTGGCGGCTCGCCCCACACCTATGGAGTGAGTCACCCTTGAGTCCACTACCCCCATGGGGCAAGGATTCGAGAGACATCCCCGTGGTGGCATGCAGATCTTTGTGAAGACATTCAAGATCAGATACACCCTTTAGAAGATGATGATCCTTGGCGGGATCCCAGCCAAGGAGGACCACAAGGCCCCTGGCAAGAGCCTTGCCGGGGATGACAGCAGGCGCCACGGCAAGACCCATGCCGGGCCCCCGGCAAGGCCTTGCCAAGAATACCCGTAAGGCCACCATCAGGCCCACGCCAGTCAAACCTCCACCGCCATTCGCATGCAGCTGCCGACCCAACCAGCTGGGCAGGCACCTGCGTGGAGGCATGCGGATCTTCGTGGAGACCCACCACTGCGCCACCTCAGCTGCCTGCCTGCCTACATGGCACCGCGGGCGCCGCTGGCCAGGGCGCGTGTCGACACGAGAGGGAGCGGCGACGGACGAGACAGGGCTCTCCCCATCCCCGATAAAGCAAGGACACCTGGGCAAGACGCATTAAATGCGCCTTGTCACATCACTGTACCCTTTCCACCTCCTGTGTGCCACTGTGGCAACCCCCATTCCTATAAAAGGAGGCCCGAGGCGACCAAGAGGAGGATTCGGCTTTTTCGAGCTCCTCATGCCCCATAGCTAGCTCAAGAACACAGATATACAGTCCACCAAAGCAGGAGTAGGGTTTTATGCATCCCCGCGGCCCGAACCTGGATAAACGAACCGTGTGCTATCTGTTTGATCCGCTCTTATCACGACCCCGCGCCCCACAACCGTAGTAAGGATTCTTGTGATCCCATAGGTGTCATTCCCACCGACATTCTCCCATTGCAAGAAAGATCAATCTAGTAGGCCAAACCAAACTGATAATTCGAAGAGACTTGCAAAGATAAACCAATCATACATAAAAGAATTCAGAGAAGAATCAAATATTGTTCATGGATAAACTGTATCATAAACCGACAATTCATCGGATCTCGACAAACACACCACATAAGAAGATTACATAGAATAGATATCCAAGAAGATCGAGGAGAACTTTGTATTGAGATCCAAAGAGAGAGAATAAGCCATCTAGATAATAACTATGGACCCGTAGATCTGAAATAAACTACTCACACATCACCGGAGAGGCCATGGAGATGATGTAGAGGCCCTCCGTGATCAATGCCCCCTCCGGCGGAGCTCCAGAAAAGGCCCCGAGATGGGATCTCTCGGGTACAGAAGGTTGTGGCGGTGGAATTAGGTCTTCGTGGTGCTCCTGGATGTTTGGGGGGGTACATGGACTTATATAGGACGAAGAAGTACGTCGGTGGAGCAACGAGGGTCCCACGAGGGTGGAGGGCGCGCCTAGGGGGTAGGCGTGCCCCCCTGCCTTGTGCCCTCCTCGATCGTTTCTTGACGCACACTCCAAGTCTCCTGGATCACGTTTGTTGAGAAAATCACGTTCCCGAAGGTTTCATTCCGTTTGGACTCCGTTTGATATTCCTTTTTCTTCGAAACCCTAAAATATTCAAAAACAACAATTTGGGCTGGGCCTCCGGTTAGTAGGGTAGTCCCAAAAATGATATAAAACTGTAAATAAAGCCCATTAACATCCAAAATAGAGAATATAATAGCATGGAGCAATCAAAAATTATAGATACGTTGGAGACGTATCAAGCATCCCCAAGCTTAATTCCTGCCCGTCCTCGAGTAGGTAAATGATAAAAGAAGAATTTTTGATGTGGAATGCTTTCTAACATATTTCTCAATGTAATTTTTCTTTATTGTGGCATGAATGTTCAGATCCGAAAGATTCAAGATAAAAGTTTAATATTGACATAAAAATAATAATACTTCAAGCATACTAACTAAGCAAGCATGTCTTCTCAAAATAACATGGCGAAAGAAAGTTATCCCTAAAAAATCATATAGTCTGGGTATGCTCTATCTTCACCACACAAAATATTTAAATCATGCACAACCCCGATGACAAGCCAAGCAATTGTTTCATACTTTTGATGTTCTCAAACTTTTTCAATCTTCATGCAATATATGAGCATGAGCCATGGATATAGCACTATATGTGGAATAGAATGGTGGTTGTGGAGAAGACGAAAAAGGAGAAGATAGTCTCGCATCAACTAGGCGTATCAATGGGCTATGGAGGTGTCCATCAATAGATATCAATGTGAGTGAGTAGGGATTGCCATGCAACGGATGCACTAGAGCTATAAGTATATGAAAGCTCACCAAAAGAAACTAAGTGGGTGTGCATCCAACTTGCTTGCTCATGAAGACCTAGGGCATTTTGAGGAAGTCCATCATTGGAATGTACAAGCCAAGTTCTATAATGAAAAATTCCCACTAGTATATGAAAGTGATATCATAGGAGACTCTCTATCATGAAGATCATGGTGCTACTTTGAAGCACAAGTGTGGAAAAAGGATAGTAGCATTGTCCCTTCTCTCTTTTTCTCTCACTTTTTTGGGCCTTCTTCTTTTTTTATGGCCTTTCTTTTTTTTGTCCGGAGTCTCATCCCGACTTGTGGGGGAATCATAGTCTCCATCATCCTTTCCTCACTGGGACAATGCTCTAATAATGAAGATTATCACACTTTATTTACTCACAACTCAAGAATTACAACTCGATACTTAGAACAAAAATATGACTCTATGTGAATGTCTCCGGCGGTGTACCGGGATGTGCAATGATGCATGAGTGACATGTACGAAGAATTATGAACGGTGGCTTTGCCACAAATACGATGTCAACTACATGATCATGCAAGAAATATGACAATGATGAAGCATGTCATAATAACGGAACGGTGGAAATTTTCATGGCAATATATCTCGGAATGGCTATGGAAATGCCATAATAGGTAGGTATGGTGGCTGTTTGAGGAAGGTATATGGTGGGTTTATGGTACCGGCGAAGTTGCGCGATACTAGAGAGGCTAGTAATGGTGGAAGGGTGAGAGTGTGTATAATCCATGGACTCAACATTAGTCATAAAGAACTCACATACTTATTGCAAAAATCTATTAGTTATCAAAACAAAGTATTACGCGCATGCTCCTAGGGGGATAGATTGGTAGGAAAAGACCATCGCTCGTCCCCGACCGCCACTCATAAGGAAGTCAATCAATAAATAAATCATGCTCCGACTTCATCACATAACGGTTCACCATACATGCATGCTACGGGAATCACAAACTTCAACACAAGTATTTCTCAAATTCACAACTACTCAACTAGCATGACTCTAATATCACCATCTCCATATCTCAAAACAATTATCAAGTATCAAACTTCTCATAGTATTCAATGCACTTCTATGAAGGTTTTTATATTATAGCAAATTTCCATGTTGTTCTAAAGGACTCTCAAAATAATATAAGTGAAGCATGAGAGAACAATAGTTTCTATAAAACAAATCCACCTCCGTGCTCTAAAAGATATAAGTGAAGCACTAGAGCAAAATCTATATTGCTCAAAAGATATAAGTGAAGCACATATAGTATTCTAATAAATTTCAAATCATGTGAGTCTATCTCAAAAGGTGTGTACAGCAAGGATGATTGTGGTAAACTAAAAAAGAAAATACTCAAATCATACAAGACACTCCGAGCAAAACACATATAATGTGGTGAATAAAAATATAGCTCCAAGTAAAGTTACCGATAGACGAAGACGGAAGAGGGGATGCCTTTCGGGGCATACCCAAGCTTAGGCTTTTTGGTGTCCTTAAATTTTACCTTGGGGTGCCATGGGCATCCCCAAGCTTTGGCTCTTGCCACTCCTTGTTCCATAATCCATAAAATATTTACCCAAAACATGAAAACTTCACAACACAAAACTCAAAATAGAAAATCTCATGAGCTCCGTTAGCGAAACAAAACGAAACACCACTTCAAGGTACTGTAATGAACTCATTCTTGATTTATATTGGTGTTAAACCTACTGTATTCCAACTTCTCTATGGTTTACAAACTCTTTTAGTATCCATAGATTCATCAAAATAAGCAAACAACACACGAAAAACAGAATCTGTCAAAAACAGAACAGTCTGTAGTAATCTGTAGCTAACGCAAACTCTGGAACCCCAAAAATTCCAAAATAAATTTATGGACATGAGGAATTTATCTATTAATCATCTGCAAAAAGAATTAACTAAATACCACTTTAAAAATAAAAATGGAGGCAATTCTTGTGAGCGCTAAAGTTTATGTTTTTAAAGCAAGATCAAAAAGACTTTCCCCGAGTCTTCCCAACGGTTCTACTTGGCACAAACACTAATTAAACACAAAAAACACAACCAAAACATAGGATAGATAAATTATTTATTTAATAACAGCAAGGAAAAAAATGAGTTGCCTCCCAACAAGCACTTTTCTTTAAAGCCTTATAGCCAGGCATAAGATTTCAACGATACTCACATGAAAGACAAGAATTGAAGCACAAACAGAGCATCATAAAACACGTGACAAAACATCTAAGTCTAACATACTTCCTATGCATAGGCATCTTATAGGCAAACAAATTATCAAGGAAAGCAAAAACTAACATATGCAAGGAAGCGGAAAGAAACAATAGCAATCTCAACATAACGAGAGGTAATTTAGTAACATGAAAAATTCTACCACCATATTTTCCTCTCTCATAATAATTAAATGTAGGATCATAATCAAATTCAACAATGTATCTATCACAAAACATATTCTTAACACGATCCACATGTATGCAAAGTTGACACTCTTCCGAAATAGTGGGATTAACATTAACTGAAGTCATGACCTCTCCAAACCCACTTTTATCATAAACTTCATAAGATTTAACATTCTCCAAATGTGTGGGATCTAAAGTTGACACTCTTCCAAACCCACTTTAAATATTATTACAAACATTATAATCAATCTCATATTCATCATGGGGCTTAAATAAATTTTCAAGATCATAAGAAGAATCACCCCAATCATGATCATTGCAACAAGTAGTGGACAAAGCAAAACTAGCATCGCCAAGCTTAGGGTTTTGCATATTATTAGAACAATTGAGATCAATAGAATTTATAGTAACATCAGTGCAATCACGCTTTTCATTGAAAGAACTATAGCAAACTCATCTTCACAAATATTGGCATCATGGCCACAAGAATAGAAATCATCATGTTCATCAAGGGATGTTTCAATCAAATCATCAGAATCATAATTATCTATAGATTCATGCATATCATTATTTTCTTCCGAAGCAACGGTCATTCTTTCAATAAATTCTTTGACATACACATTATGAGCACAATTTTCATAGCAATATTTAAGTGTGTCCAAATTTTCAGATTCATAGAGAGTAATATCATACTTTTCAAACAAAGAAGCAACTTCATAAGCACCCTTAAAAGCAACAAATTCTTCAATTTGTTCGATATCGTAGTAACTATAAACAGCCTTTGCATAAGAATATAAGATTTCGTTATCATTAAACTCACATAGGTAGGGGAGGTGTTTTTAGGGTTCTTAGAGCAACAAGTAAGATCAATACTTTCACAAAGATTCCAAGCATAACTTAGCAATCTGTTTATTTGATTCCATAAGAGTCTCCCTTTTTCAGACAAACGGTGATGCACAAAATGAGCATGCTCATCTAAAGATTTCCCATCAACTAGGCTAGTTGGGGTTTCAGCACGAGCGCATAAGGATCGAAGATGATCCAAGTAGAATACTTTAAGCGCATAAGGATCAAAGATGATCCAAGTAGAATACTTTAAGTGGATCCATATCAATAGATTTTTAGCAAGCAAAGATGCAAGCAAATAAAAGGCACATCGAAACACAAAGAAAGATACATACGGGAAGAAGGCGAACGGAAAAAGGGGCGAATAAAACGGCAAGGGTGAAGTGGGGGAGAGGAAAACAAGAGGCAAATGGCAAATAATGGAATGCGAGGATAAGAGTTTGTGATGGGTACTTGGTATGTCTTGACTTGTGTGTAGACTCTGACAACGGCGCCAGGAATGGCTCGTTGTCAGGAGTCAAATCTTGGCATGACTTGGCGTGAATCTCCCCGACAACGGAGCCAGAAATCCTTCTTGCTACCTCTTGAGCACTGCGTTGGTTTTCCCTTGAAGAGGAAAGGGTGATGCAGCAAAGTAGCGTAAGTATTTCCCTCTATTTTTGAGAACCAAGGTATCAATCCAGTAGGAGATCACGCTCAAGTCCCACGCACCTACACAAACAAATAAGAACCTCGCAACCAACGCGATAAAGGGGTTGTCAATCCCTTCATGGTCACTTACGAGAGTGAGATCTGATAGATATGATAAGATAATATTTTTGGTATTTTTATGATAAAGATGCAAAGTAAAATAAACGTCAAAAGAAATAACTAAGTATTGGGGGCCGTAGGTTTCACTAGTGGCTTCACTCAAGAGCATAAGTATTATGGTCGGTAAACGAATTACTGGTGAGCAATTGATAGAATTGAGCATAGTTATGAGAATATCTAGGTATGATCATGTATATAGGCATCACGTCTGCGACAAGCAGACCGAAATGATTCTGCATCTACTACTATTACTCCACACATCGACAGCTATCCAGCATGCATCTAGAGTATTAAGTTCATAAGAACAGAGTAATGCTTTAAGGAAGATGACATGATGTAGAGGGATAAACTCATCCAATATGATGTAAACCCCATCTTTTTATCCTCGATGGTAACAATACAATACATGACTTGCTGCCCCTGCTGTCACTAGGAAAGGACACCGCAAGATTGAACCCAAAGCTAAGCACTTCTCCCATTGCAAGAAAGATCAATCTAGTAGGCCAAACCAAACTATTAATTCGAAGAGACTTGCAAAGATAAACCAATCATACATAAAAGAATTCAGAGAAGAATCAAATATTGTTCATCGATAAACTGGATCATAAACCCACAATTCATCGGATCTCGACAAACACACCGCAAAAGAAGATTACATTGAATAGATCTCCAAGAAGATCAAGGAGAACTTTGTATTGAGATCCAAAGAGAGAGAAGAAGCCATCTAGCTAATAACTATGGACCCGTAGGTCTAAAATAAACTACTCACACATCACCGGAGAGGCCATGAAGTTGATGTAGAGGCCCTCCGTGATCAATGCCCCCTCCGGCGGAGCTCCAGAAAAGGCCCCAAGATGGTACCTCTCGGGTACAGAAGGTTGCGGCTATGGAATTATGTTTTCGTGGTGCTCCTGGATGTTTGGGGGATATGCGGACTTATATAGGAGGAAGAAGTATGTCGGTGGAGCAACGAGGGGCCCACGAGGGTGAAGGGCGTCCCCAGGGGGGTAGGCGCGCCCCCTGCCTCGTGCCCTCCTCGATCGTTTCTTGAGCACACTCCTAGTCTACTGGATCACGTTTGTTGAGAAAATCACGTTCCCGAAGGTTTCATTCCGTTGGGACTCCGTGTGATATTCCTTTTCTTCGAAACCCTAAATAGGCAAAAAAAAACAACAATTTGGGCTGGGCCTCTGGTTAGTAGCTTAGTCCCAAAAATGGTATAAAGGTGTAAAATAAAGCCCATTAGCATCCAAAATAGATAATATAATAGCATGGAGCAATCAAAAATTATATATACGTTGGAGACGTATCAGGAGGCGGCTCCCATGGCAGGTCAAAGAGTGGTCAGGCGATGCAGGACGAGCACGTGCACGAAGCAGAGGGCTCCCGACGCGGCTCAGGGGAAGAAGAGGCAATGGCGACGAGGCTTGAGCAGCTTGCTCACCGGCAACGGCTGAAGGCGGAGGTCGCCGGCGCATGGAGGCGGCGCGGGTTGGTGGCTCGGGTAGAAGGCCATGGAGGGGCACGTCTGGCCAGGAGGGTGCGAGCAGAAGGGAGGCTGGCGGGCGAAGCTCAAGGTAGGGGCAGCATGCAAGGTGGTCGGCAAAGGGGGATGGTGGCAGAGCTCGAGGCAAGGGGCGACGCCATAGAATGGGTTCGAGGGAGATCGAGGAGAGGGATGAGGGGCTCGAGGGAGAGGGGCTCCCTTGGCAGCGCTGTCGGGAGGAGGACGAGGGGGATCGAGAGAGATATGTGGACCGGGGCTGCATGCGAGGGATCGGGCAAGTGGCGGCAGACAGAGGGAACAAGGGAGTGGGATCGAGAGGAGGGGTCGGGCCTAGGGTTTAGACGGGGCACCGGCTGGTTGGGCCTTGGGCCTTTGGAGAAAAGTTGAATGCGCCGGCTTGGGGGGCTGAGGGGAGCAGGGGGGCTGGCTGTGCTGCGCTCTCTCCCTCCAAATTCTTTCCTTTTTAATTTTTTAGAATAGGAAAAACTGAGAGGAAAAGAATGGAAGGGTAGGAGTGGAATTCCAACACATGACATATTTTCCCGGAGATAGAAAAATATAGAGGATTTAAAGAAAAAATGGTTGGAGAGAGTTTAGAATATACAAATTCAAATAAGTTTGAATAAAACTCAAACTATTTGAATTTGGAAGAAATTTACATGGAGACCAAAAGAGATGAGATAAGAACTCTAGAATCTGGAAATGGAAGAGATTTGAAATGCAACTTTGTTTGGGTTGATTCCATATGAATTGAATATTTATTGTAGCTCCCTAAAATATTAGGAGCATATGTTATAAAGAGAAATCACCACATGCATTCCCTCGATTTAAATGGATCGAAGATCCATGCAAATTATTTGGTTGAGTTTTAAAAATTAAATGACATGATGGCATGATGACATGATGCAATGCACAAATAAATAAATAAAATAGAGCAAGCAAAAGAAACACATGGTAACATCAAAATGTATGGAAGTCTTTTGGAGCATCGGTCTTGGGGTGTCACAACTCTCCTACACTCAAAGAGGATCTCGACCCAAGATCCTAGGGATGGCAACGGAGAGAAACGGAAAAAAGGAAGAGGTAAAACAAAGTTGCTTCTTTGACAAACAAGTGAAACCAATGAACCTTGAGAGGTTGAAAACTTGAAAGAAAGAACACAATTGAGTTGAACGAAATTGAGAGCACTCCGGCAGAAAAGAGAAACAAGGAACACCATGTGTACCTTGGATGTTGAAAAGCTATGAATTACGAGCACAACGGACAAGAAGGAATTGAAACCACTCTGGTTGAAACGAGATAACCAAGGAACAAGGAAGAACAAATTCGAAAAGCACCCCCGTTAAAAAGAGATGCAAGAATTGATAAGGTGCAAGGAACATGAATGAAAACACAACACTCTGTTAGATAGATAAGCAAGGAAAAGAAAAGAACATGATCTTGGCAAAACTAGATGATGCGACGGAGAGAGCAACATCACAATGCCTTCGGGACAAATGAAAGAGTGGAATGAAAGGAATGGAGAAGAAAACAACATGTTCTACCTAAATGAATTTAAGAGAGCATCCTTAAGAAGAAGGATTGAACGGAGTTGTTGGAAAACCAACAACGAAAAGAATAAGCTTGTAGTGGGCTTACGGAAAACATCTCAAAATTATGAGGTGACAACAAGCCACTAACGGAATCAATTAATTTAATTGAGACACCAAAGAGATGAAAAACTTCTTCCACCAAGATGATAAAGAGATAACTTGGATCATTGTTAAGCACCCCAATTAGTAACAATCATTAGGGAAGGATTTAGGTGAAATCTATAGCAAGATACTCCAACAAAGTAATTAATGGATTCAAATATCTCATTCCTTACAACTTGTGAATCATGAAACATGAAGGAAATTGTCAAGAGTGACATAACACCACCTCAAAGATAAGGTAGAAAGAATTGCACTTCGGAATGCAAGATGAAGAATGCTTGAGTTCCTCCAACAAGAATCTTGATGAACACTTCAAGAATGAAAGAAATCCTTGATGAATCACCGTGTTGAGCCTCCATGAAGGACTCCGGATAGGAAACGATAACATAAAAGAATTGAAGGTTGAAGCGAACAAGATTGAAGCCTTGCAATGAATGGATGGAGCTTCGCAATGATATAACCGAGAAAACATGGAACTCTGGAAAAGAAAGATGAAACAATTGAAACCGAGAATTTTGATGAACCTCCGGAATAAGGAAATGAATTTACTCGATGAAACAAGGATAAGAATTACATTATGCTTATCCTTCATCAATTAAATTTATGACCCACAATGGATTTGGCATAATACTCATTCTCATTGAAAATGATTAAGGAGAGATATTGCACAAACTTGGTAAGGTCTTCAACAAACCACTGGTAGGACTTGAAAAGAACATATGAATTGATACTAACACAATGGAAGAGAAATCTTCAACGCACCGCCGTAAGAATTGAAAATGAACGTAGCAAACGCACAATTCACCAGGAAGAATTAGAAAATGAATAAAGATACTTGACAGAATTTCGATACATGAGAACGAAGAGATAACGAGCTGACTAGAGAATACTTGAACGATGCACCGGAACAATTGGGGAATGAGACCTGAACATTGAGAATCAATAAACCCGAAATGATGGCCTTCGTCGGAATATGGAAAGAACTCATGAAATGCTTCGGATGGGTATGAAAAGAATTCTCATGATTGGAAATCATTTGAGAGGATGGCATGATGCTAGAACCACGAATCCTCAAGAGAACGGCCAAGGATTTAAGAGAAACTCTTCTTCGGTCTTCAACGTTGAGAATGATGACAAGAAACACCACCAAAATTATTGAGACACTCCAGAACAATGAAAAATATTAATGTTGAACCAAAGATGAAAATAATTTGAGAGCGATATCGGCGAAGGCAATTGACTAATCAAAATTCATTCTTACATCAAACTATGAAAAGAATTTGAGAATAGCTCCAGAAAAATTAGAAGAGTCAGGTAAGATCCTGAGGAAAAAACCTGTGGGTTATGGACCCACTCAAAAGAAACACCATTGAACAATTTTTAAAGAGAGGCTACACAGTTGAATTAAATGGCTTGAATGAGATAACAACCACGAAATGGAACGAGCGAATCATGAATCTTCTAAGATGTCTTCAGTACTCCAGAACAAATGAATAGCGAGAAGTGAATGATTAAGAGGTCACTACTGCAGGATGCTGCAAACATGACACTACGATCAAAGACCCCTCGACGAAACTGTGTGTGATGCCATAATCGCAGATGGTGGTGTAAAAAACCCGTCAAAAAAGGTGCAAAACGTTTGCGATGGAGGATGCATCAAACACAGTTTAGATTTTAGTTGCGTGTGCGATGGAGGGCATACAGTTCAGTTCAATTAACAGTTTGCGATGAGGAGGAACAAAAGAAACAGGCAGGCAGATGGAGGTGTGTGCGATATACAACATACGGTTCACTCAGATGAACTGTTTGTGATTAGGCAACACAAAAGAAACAGTCAGCCAGATCAAGGTGTGTGCGATATACGACATGTGGTTCACTCGGATGAACTATTTGCGTTGAGACATGAAAACATAAACGGTTCAACTTAACAAGATGTGTGTGATACGCGGCAAACAGGTCTCTAATCAGAAATGTGCGTGAAGACCGATAATAACACAGACGGTTCCTACTAATAAGACG
The DNA here is from genome assembly GCF_003073215.2 of Triticum urartu. Taxonomy (NCBI): domain Eukaryota; kingdom Viridiplantae; phylum Streptophyta; class Magnoliopsida; order Poales; family Poaceae; genus Triticum; species Triticum urartu. The sequence goes on from NC_053025.1 coordinate 311,431,463, forward strand.
TGTGTGTTGAGCGATGGGATTGCATACAGAACAACAACATATATACATACACACTTATAAGGACATGCTTGCATAACCAAATTAAGCATCCACTTACATAGGTGGCTACTACAACCATGGCATTTGCACACACAAAAGTAAACTATTACATGCATAATTACATAGGTGGCTACTACACACATGACATTTCCACACACCAATAAAGTAAACTATATATTACATGCATGATTAACTAGCTAAACGATCATCTGATAATCATCTACTTCTTGTGACGCTTGCTCTGCTTGTGGCTTGATCCGGGCTCGTCGATTTTGGAAACGAGGCACTTCCTCATGTCAACGATCCGCCTATGCATCTCGTAGAATGTGTACACGCTCTTGGCCGTGAACCTGAGGTGAGGTTCATCCAGCTGTCGCATCCCGGCCCTATGCCAGGATTGACTTGTTCTCTGGGCATCCTGCTTCATCTTTTCGTAGTAGGGGTCGATGATGGCCGAGGCGGGTTCAACCAGGGAGTCGTTCTTAGTGTTGCCCTACACCCTGTAGTGGTCACAGATTTCGACAAGGTTCTTGCAGGCCAAGCCCGTAACACTGAGCGCATTTACATCGTCTTTTGTTTCCACCATGGAGAACTTGTAGTCGGTGCTGTTGACAAACCTGTTGAAACGGCCGCAAGGCTCTGTGGCCATGTAGTAGTGGTAGATGAGCACATGATGGCGCACGCACAACTGGGTGACGGCAACCTTCTGATCTATGCCGGGACGACTGGTGGTGTACTGGAGGTCGATGTCGACCACCTTGTACTTGTCTCTAGCAAGCAACTGCCCAACGCTGTTGATGCAGTCATCCACCATGGCCGGGTCGATGGTGTCCACCACCGAGAGATCTGTCTCCCTCGCGTGGGTCTCCACTCTATGCTCGCAGAACTCCATTGGAGCGCGGTTGGACACCCCTCTCTATGTGTCGTCGTGGGTGTGCTTGTTGTGTTGTGGGGCGTGATCGAAAGGTTGAAGAGACTAAGGTTATAATGGCCACGGGAATTAAAGGGGAAGCCGGACGGCCAGGAATATCGGCAGGCCCTGATGGCAGTTCTAATTTGCAGCACATAACTCCATCGTGTTGCACGTAACTGCATCGCGTGGCAACGCATGGGGCACAACCGCATGCATACCGGGCCCCCGCCGTGATCGTGCGCACGCCGAACCGTTGGTAGAGCGCGTGCGGAGGGACGTGAGCAGAGCGCTCCTGGGTCGCCTCAACGGTGAGCAACCATATATATATATATGCGTATAGCAATTGAACACGCAAGGAAAAGCTGTCCACAAGCCGAGCGCGCCGACGAACGCAAGCAGAGCGTGCCATGGTGCCTAACGGCGAGCATAGCGCGTTGCGGCACCTAACGGCGGGATAGACCTTCTTTCAACCCAATTGAAATAAGACTGGAACGGACATATCTGTATTGAGCAAAGGGATCACACATGTCTGTATTGACTGGAACGAGAATGCAATAATAAAATAAGAATTAAGGCCACGATGATGTGATCGTAGTGGTGGTTATATAGGAGGCAAGAAGAAAGATGCATCCATCAACGTACAACCTCCTCCTTCTCAACTCAATGCGCCGGCCGGGCCACCGACCGGTGGCTAAGGAGCGGAGGCTTTTGTGGCGAGGTCAAGGTGCTTCTCAGCAAAGGCATCCAAGGCTTCCAGCCAGCTGAAGAAGGCCAACGTCGTAGCATCCTCACTGGCCTTATAGATACCTATGTTGTAGCGATCCGACCTCAGACGGTCAAGTCTCTGTGCTTCAGTGTCATCCCTGGATCGGTAATGCTGACACACACGGTACTTTGAAGGATTTATAACAGAGTAGCATTCACACACATATTACATCGAATGTCTCAAAAGAGAACTTATTACAATAAGTATGGCCTAAGGCCATGTAATTACGATAACAATGGAAGGCTTGGAATATAAAGTGAGTCCATCAACTCCAACGACATAGCTGAGTGCATGACAAATGACCTATGACATCTTACTCGTCGTCTGAAAAGTCTGCAACATGATACATTGCAGCCCGAAAATGGGTCAGCACATGGAATATGCTGGCAAAATAACACAAGAGCAATGAACAGATAAATATCACTACATGCATATATGGCTGGGGAGGCTCTATGGTTATATTTTTTTGCGAAAAGCCAATTTTTTCCTACAACAAAGGAATATATTTTATTTAACAATCATGGTAGTTGAAACATCATTGAGAAGGTTGCTCCAACTCAATCCTAATTAAATTAGTCATTAACATCCCAACAAATTTATTTAGAGTGTTGAGATAAAATCAATAATTGAAGTACCAGATACTCAAGATGTCCATAACTGGGGACACGGCTAACCATGATTAGTTTATACACTCTGCAGAGGTTTGTGCACTTTTCCCCACAAGACTCGATCTCCTCCGTTGGATTTCTCGCACTATAGGGTGTTTGAAAAATGGATGTCTGAGACATAGTCTTTCAGAATCATTAACTCTTTACTCTGGGTGGACCGTTACACCTACTTTCCCCTACATCTGCTAGCCCACCACTGAAAGAGGTCACACGACATACTCAACTATGCCAGAGCCCATACTGGCTTGTGGCTGCACACGGAAGTTTCTAGCATGAATTATCTTATGATCCCTTTGAGCCTGGGTGGCGGACCATAGGATGATCACACGGGTACTCCGGGATACCCTTGGACAACACTAGATTCTCCAGGTGCCCACAAGCAATCCACCCAGATATGTATTAAAGTTGCCACCTTAAGTTGAGCCATTAATTAACAACTCACATCTATCATGGATACACTCAAACCCAAACCACGTCTACGAGCATAGCATAGCAATATAGGCATAACGTAGAAGTAACTCACAGGGGTTTGATAATAAAACCGTTAATAGGTTCTACCTCATCATCTACTTCCCAGACCCACATGTTAAGAGATCCTACTCATGCAATGTGTGAGGGTTGAAACTAATGCATAAAAACTGGGTGATAAAGGGGTATGATCAAAGTGTTACTTGCCTTGCTAACGTTCTGCAAATCCTAAAGACTCGTAGTAGCACGCTTCGCACTCCGAGTGTTCTATTGCAAACAAACAATAACATACATAAGAAATCAAGCAAAGATGCACGGGTAAAACTCAAATAAGAAGACCCAACCAGAAAGTTCAACTGAAGAACTCCGGTTTGCAAAAAGAATCAAATCAAGCGGAGCAATGAAACTCAAACTACGAAAGAAACAAGATCCGATTACTAATCGGGACTAAAGTCAAATTTTACAGTACCAAAATATTGTTCAAGTTGGCTAAACGGAAAGAGGGCTTCGAGACGAAGATCTAGGTGCTTGTTTCACCTGATTCGGATAAACGAGCGAAAAGCTATACTAGATCGAAGATTAGGGTAGAAATCGCGATCGAAAATAATCGTGGAAAAACCCTGGAAAAAAAACTGACGAACAGGCTAACGAACGAACGTTCGCTATCTGCGACTAACGTATGAACATCGTTCATTAAAAAGAACGTACGGACGAACGTCCGCGATTTAACTAAACCGAGAAAAACCGATCTAAAAAACGAACTAGGGTTTCGAAAAAACTGAACGGTTTTCTTGTGAAAGCCGGCAGCGGCGGCTACCTCGGCGAGGTCGGCGGCATGTGGTGGCAGCGGCGGACGGCGGCACGGCGATGCAGCGGCGGCGGCAAGGTGCGGCGGTGTGCGGCGGCGGCGCGACGGATCGTGCGGCGGCTTAGGGTTAGGGCAGGGGCGCGGCTTGGGCTGGCCTCGGGGTCGCGGGCTCGGCTTATAAGGCCGGCCGGGTCAAGTGTCCAGGTCGGACACGGCCCGGTAGGTCGGTTACCTTTTTTTAAAAAAAAATCCTGACACAGAAAAACAATTAAAAGAAATACTAAACGGACTCCAAAAATCCTGAAATAAATTTTCGTGGTCCTCTAATAATATTGCGGACAAAGTGAACATTTAATTTGACCTCTAATGGAATTTTAAAAAAACGCCTATTTTTCATAATTCAAATAAAATCACAATAAAACCCAAATAAAATAACTTATTCGATATTAATATTTTTCCTCTAATATTTCATTTATTTTGGAGAAGTCATATTATCTCCTCTCATATATTTTAATATGAAATATTTGGGGGGGGGGGATAATTAAAACCAAATGATCCTACTTTCAAAATTTGAGAAAACTCAAATATGAAAATAACGAAATTCCTAACTCTCTTCGTAGGTCCTTGAGTTGCTTAGAATTTCGAGGATCACAGAGCAAAAATGCAATAAAATATTATATGCATGAATGACCTATGTATAACATTCCAAATTGAAAATTTGGGATGTTACAAACCTACCCCCCTTAAGATGAATCTCCTCCTCGAGATTCGAGTTGGCTAGAAAATAGGTGTGAGTGGTCCTTGCATAGATCATCCTCTCGATCCCAGGTGGCTTCATCCCTGGTATGGTGACTCCACTGAACTTTGCAAAACTTGATAGCCTTGCTGCGAGTAACTCGGCTGGCAAACTCGAGAATCTTTACAGGTTTCTCCTCATATGTCAAATCACTATCCAACTGAATTGCTTCCAGGGGCACCGTATCTCTCAGAGGGATATTGCCCATCTCAACATGACACTTCTTCAACTGGGAAACGTGAAACACATCATGTACTCTTGACAATCCTTTGGGTAATTTCAACTTGTAGGCAACCTCTCCCATGCGTTCCAAGACATGGTACAGTCCTACAAATCTTGGGTCTAACTTTCCCTTAACTCCAAAACGTTTAATTCCTCGCAGAGGTGACACTCGCAGATATGCTCTACCTCCGATTTCATAGACTACCTCCTTGCATTTTGAATCTACATAACTCTTCTGTCGAGACTGAGATACCTTCAGTCTATCTCGTATCAGTTTAACCTTCTCTTCGGACTCCTTAATCAAATCTGGTCCAAACAACTGACGGTCTCCAACTTCATGCCACATTAACGGTGTTCTGCACCTTCATCCATACAGAGCTTCGAACAGTGCCAACTTCAAACTGGCCTGGTAACTATTGTTGTAGGAGAAATCCGCGTAGGTCAAGTTGTCATCCCAACTAGACTCGTAGTCTGGCGCATAAGCTCTCAACATGTCCTCCAGAATCTGATTTACTCTCTCAGTCTGTCCACCTGTCTGTGGATGAAATGCGGTACTGAACTCTAGCCTGGTTCCCAAAGTTTGGTGCATCTAGTGCCAAAACTTTGAGGTAAACTGCGTTCCTCTATCTAATACTATGCTCCTCAGAACTCCATGCAGACATACGATCCTGGTCATATATATCTTGGCCAACTTTGCACTAGTATAGGTGCTCTTCACGGGGATAAAGTGAGCTACTTTGGTCAAGCGGTCCACTACTACCCAGATAGAATCATATCCCGATCAGGTCCTGGGTAATCTGGTGATGAAATCCATGCCAAGCTTATCCCACTTCCATTCGGGTATCGGCATAGGCTGTAGTAATCCTACTGGCTTCTGATGTTCTGCCTTCACTCTCTGACATACATCACATACGGCTACACACTCGGCAATATCCTTCTTCATTCCGGTCCACCATAAACGCTCCTTCAAATCCAAATACATCTTGGTGTTTCCGGGGTGTATCGAGTATGGCGAGTCATGAGCTCCCTGTAATACCAACTTCCTGATCTCTGCATTATTAGGCACAAATATACGCTCCTCAAACCACAGGGTGTCGTGCTCATCCTCACAAAAACCTTTGGCTTTTCCTTAAGCCATCTTCTCCTTTATATCGACAATTTCTTTGTCATCCTTCTGAGCTTCTCAAATCTTTCCCAACAATGTCTACTGAACTTCCATGGTTGTAACAAAACCTCTAGGAACAATCTCGAAACGAAGCTCCCTAAGATCTTCTGCTAACTCCTTTGGCAATCCTTTACTTAAGGAGGTATTGGCATAATTCTTTAGGCTCAAAGCGTCTGCTACGACATTGGCCTTTCCTGGATTATAGTGCAACTTCATATCGTAATCCTTGATAAGCTCCAACCATCTCCTTTTCCTGAGGTTCAACTTCTTCTGTGTGAAAATGTACTTCAAACTCTTATGATCCGTGCACACATAATAATGGTTCCCAATAAGAAAATGTCTCCAGGTCTTGAGTGCATGCACTACCGCTGCCAACTCCAAGTCATGTGTGGCATAATTTAACTCATGCGGTCGAAGTTGCCGTGAGGCATACGATACAACTCTTCCGTCTTGCATAAGTACTCCTCCAAGACCTAAGCAAGAGGCGTCGCAATACACATGGAAATCCTTGCGTATATCCGATAGAATCAGCAGTGGGGTCGTAGTCAACCGTTTCTTCAACTCCTGGAAACTTGCTTCACATTCTTCAGTCCAATGGAACTTGGTGTCCTTCTTCAACAATGTCATCATGGGCTTCGCAATCTTGGAAATATTCTCAGTGAATCTCCGATAGTATCCCGCGAGTCCAAGAAAACTACGGATCTCTCCAACCGAGGTGGGTGCCAACCACTCAGTGACTGATTTAACCTTGGTATTGTCCACTGCTATACCTTCTCCTGATATAACATGTCCAAGAAATCCAACTTCCTTCAACAAAAACTCACTTTTGCTAAACTTGACATATAACTGATGTTCCCTGAGTTTCTCAAGAACCAAATGCAAATGCTCCTTGTGTTCCTTTTCATCCTTCGAGTATACCAAGATATCATCAATGAACACCACAACAAACTTATCCAAGAATTCCATGAACACATTATTCATCATAGTCATTAAATAGGCAGGGGCGTTAGTCAATCCAAATTACATAACCGTATACTCATCTAGCCCATACCTTGTGATGAAAGTTGTCTTAGGTATATCCTTTTCTCGAATCTTCAGTTGGTGGTATCCTGGTCGCAGGTCGATCTTAGAAAACACTTTAGCTCCTTGCAGCTAGTCAAATAGATCATTGATCATCGGCAGTGGGTACTTGTCCTTGATTGTTACTTCATTCAATGCCTGATAATCTACAACCATTATCAGAGACTTATCCTTCTTCTCAACCAAGAGCACTGGGGATCCCAATGGTGTTGAACTCTGTCAAATATAATCTTTCTCCAATAACTCCTTGATCTGCTTCTTAATCTCCTCTAGATCATTTGCGAGCATCTAGTATGGTCTCTTCGATATCAGTCCGGTGCCTGGCAATAACTCTATCAAAAACTCAATGTCTCGACCGGGGGCATGCCTGGTAATTCCTCTAGAAATACATCCGGGTAATCCTTCACTACAGGCACTTCTTCTTGAACAACTCCCGTGAGAGAATTTACGTGAGTACTCCTAGGAGTATGCCGGGATACATACTTGATCCTTTTTCCCTCCGGGGTGGTGAGTAAAATTGACTTACTGGCGCAATCGATGTTTCATCCAAACATCGGTAGCCAATCCATACAGAGTATCACATCCAATCCTTGGGATTCCAAAATTATCAAGTCCAAGGGGAAAACATGCCTACCCATGGTCAATGGCATCTAAAAACATCCCTGACTAGCCATATACACCGCTCCTGGTGAGCTTACTAACATGGGTGTCCTAAGTACCTTGGTGGGAAACTTATATTTATCCACAAATCTCGTTGAAATGTATGAATGTGATGCACCAGTATCAAAAAGAACTATTGCGGTAAATGACTTAACCAAAAACTTATCGATAACTTCATCAAGCTGCTCTTCAACCTCCTCCACGTTCACGTGGTTCACTTGTCCCTTGTTGAATGGGTTGGGTTTATTCCCATCGTTTCCAGTGCCATTCCCATTCTTTGCTTCAGAACACTCGGTGGCGTAGTGTCCAGTCTTCTCGCACTTGAAACAAGTAATGTGACTCAGGTCCTTCTTGGCGGGCGTTGCTGGATTAGAGAGGTTCTGATTGCTGCCTGCTCCATTCCCATTTCCATTCCTAGGTCCATGATGGTTATGCGGAATTCCTCCATTGTGGTTATGGCCTCCATGGTTATGGGTAAATCCTCCCGGGTTCAGGGTGAGATGGGGTTTCTGCTGAGCTCCTGAGTTGTACTTCCCTTGACCATACTTCCTCTTGCGACTCTCAATCTGTTGCTGCTTCCCTTCAATCATAAGAGCCTTATCTACCAACTCCTGGTAGTTGTTGAATGCTGCCCCCATCAACTGCATGCTCATCTCATCATTCAGCCCTTCCATAAACTTCTCCTTCTTCGCGGCATCGGTGGCCACATCATCTGGGGCATAGGGAGATAACTTACTAAACTCCTCTATGTACTGACCTATAGTACGATTCCCCTGGCGTAAATTGTGAAACTCACGCTTCTTCATGCTCATAGATCGAGTTTAGACATGTGTTGTGTGGAAAGCTTGCTGAAACTGCTCCCAAGTGACATTGGCTATGGGAAAAGTGGCTGTGTAATTCTCTCACCACGCGACTGCGGGTCCATCCAGTTGGTGTGCGGCAAAATGCACCTTCTCTGCATCTGTGCAACCGGCGGTGGTTAACTCTCTTCCAATCCTGCATAGCCGGTCATCCGCAACTATGGGCTCAGTGCCACTGGAAAACACCAGCGGCTGTAACCTCAGAAAATGGGCTAAGTTTTCAACTGGAGGTCGTGGCGGAGGGTTGTTGTTATTGTTGTTGTTGTTGTTGCCCTGATTCTGAACTAGCAACTGCATCAGTGTATTCTGCTGCTGGATCAACTGAGTGAGCTCCGATGGGAAAGCAAATCCGAGGTCACGTCTCGGAGGCATCTGATGGGTTTAGAGGGGAGAGATTAGAATAGAATGAGTTCTAATGAGAAAGCACTACCCATATGCACATGAGATAAACACAATCATAACATATCACTCAATCAATCAAGTAAGGGCATACAATCGATCTAACTATCGTTACAGTGCTCGGACTACTAATATTTACATGGGGGAATACTACTAATCATTTGTTGGTCTACTAGAAATTTTGATCGGTGGAAGACTCCATGATATCCGCTCCAGCTTCGTCTTCAGAGTCATAATCACTACTATCGGGGTCGGAGTTGATGTCGTCGATGATGATGTAGTCTTCAGAACGAATCTCCTTAGGTTCATCATCTTCACCTCCTGGCGCGGGGTCTCCCATGAAAACTCCTAGCTTCCTTGTCATGTCGTCATTCTTCTCCACAAGTATCATCATTTCCTCCTGATATCCATCGCGTGTAGACTTAAGCTCCTCTTCTAGCTCTATGATCCTGGTCATCACCTTCCTCAAATCTATCATGCTTGTGCACATCTGGTTCTCCTGGCGACATATGTGATGGTTTAACTCCTGGATGAATGCTGCAATGGACCTGTCCTTCCTGGTGCTGATAATCTCCCATTGCTCATCTCGGCGCCCACATATCTGGTAGATAGCGTCCTTAAGCTCCTTGTGGTAAACTTCGCCGATGCGTCCTATGGCAATATGGGCTACCATGCTCTTGCCTAGACTCCAGATTGGGGAGTCAAAGGAAAACTCTATGGGTTTAGTGACTGGCATGAATGTCCTTCCTGGAACTTGAACTCGAATCAACCAATGCTCCTCTTCTGGTAAAGTGGCGGTGTAGGTCCCGGTGAAGCTTGGTATTCCGATGTTCAGGTACTTAGTGACTTCCTTCAAGTGTCGTCCAAACGGGGTGTCTTCATCCGGCTGTGTAAACTTGTTCCTTGAGTCCGCCATCCTAAAGAGTAGAATATGGAGAGGAATCAGAAATGAGTAGAGAATAGTGATCTATGGCTCATCTTAGTGGTTGTGTCCTACATTCAGCGAGTGCTCTGATACCATCTTGTAGCGACGCGACCTCAGACGGTCAAGTCGCTGTCCTTCAGTGTCATCCCTGGATCGGTAATGCTGACACACACAGTACTTCGAAGGATTTATAACAGACTAGAAATCACACACTTGCTACATCGAATGTCTCAAAAGAGAACTTATTCCAATAAGTATGGCCTAAGGCCATCTAATTACGATAACAGCGGAAGGCTTGTAAGATAAAGTGAGTCCATCAACTCCAACGGCATAGCTGAGTGCATGAAAAACGACCTACGGCATCTTACTCGTCGTCTGAAAAGTCTGCAACATGATACGTTGCAGCCCGAAAACGGGTCAGTACATGGAATATGCCGGAAAAATAACACAAGATCAATGAACAGATAAATGCTATCACTACAAGCATATATGGCCGGTGGAGGCTCTATGGTTATATTGTTTTTGCGAAAAGGCAATTTTTTCCTACAACAAAGGAATATATTTTTATTTAACTATCATGGTACTTGAAACATCATTGAGAAGGTTGCTCCAACTCAGTCCCAATTAAATTAGTAATTAACATCCCAACAAATTTATTTAGAGTGTTGAGATAAAATCAATAATTCAAGTACCAGATACTCAAGATGTCCATAACCGGGAACACGGCTAACCATGATTAGTTTATACACTCTGCAAAGGTTTGCGTACTTTTCCCCACAAGACTCGATCTCCTCCGTTGAATTTATCGCACTACAGGGTGTTTGAGAAATGGATGACCGAGACACAGTCTTTCAGAAGCATGAACTCTTTACTCTGGGTGGACCGTTACACCTACTTTCCCCTACATCTGCTAGCCCACCACTAAAGAGGTCACACAACATACTCAACTATGCCAGAGCCCATAATGGCTTGTGGATGCACACGGAAGTTTCTAGCATGAATAATCCCATGATCCCTTTGATCCTAGGTGGCGGACCGTAGGATGATCACACAGGTACTACGGGATATCCTTGGACAACACTGGATTCTCCAGGTGCCCACTAGCAATCCACCCAGATGTCTATTAAAGTTTCCACCTTAAGTTGAACCATTAATTAACAACTCACACCTGTCATGGATACACTCAAACCCAAACCACGTCTCGAGCATAGCATAGCAATATAAGCATAACGTAGAAGAAACTCCCAGACCCACATGTTAAGAGATCCTACTCATGCAATGTGTGAGGGTCGAAACTAATGTATAAAAATTGGGTCATATAGGGCTATGATCAAAGTGTTACTTGCCTTGCTGATGATCTGCAAATCCTAAAGACTCGTAGTAGCATGCTTCGCACTCCGGGTGTTCTATCGCAAACAAATAATAACATACATAAGCAATCAAGAAAAGATGCACAGGTAAAACTCAAATAAGAAGACCCAACCAGAAAGTCCAACTGAAGAACCCCGGTTTGCAAAAAGAATCAAATCAAAAGGAGCAACAAAACTCAAACTATGAAAGAAACAAGACCCGATTACTAATCTGGACTAATGTCAAATTTTATAGTACCAAAATCTTTCTCAAGTTGGTTAAATGGTAAGAGGGCTACGAGACGAAGATCTAGGCGCTTATTTCACCTGATTCGGATAAACGAGCGAAAAGATATACTAGATCAAAGATTAGGGCAGAAATTTCGATCAAAAATAATCGCGGAAAAACCCTGGAAAAAGAAAAATGACGAACAGGCTAACGAATGAACATTCGCTGTCAGCGACTAACGGATGAACATCGTTCGTTAGAACGAACGTACGGACAAACGTCAGTGATTTAACTAAACCAAGAAAAACCAAAAACAAACCGATCTAAAAAAACGAACTAGGGTTTCGAAAAAATGAACGGTTTTGTTGCAAAAACCGGTGGCGGCAGCGGCTACCTCCGCGAGGTCGGTGGCGTGCGGCGGCGGAGGGCGGCATGGCGATGTGGCGGTGGCGGCAAGGTGCGGCGGTGGCGGCGCGACGGATCGGGCGGCACGGGCGGCGGCTTAGGGTTAGGGCAGGGGCGCGGCTTGGGCTGGCCTCTGGGTCGCGGGCTCGGCTCATAAGGCCGGCTGGGTCAAGTGTCCACGTCGGACACGGCCCGGTAGATCGGTTACCTTTTAAAAAAAACCTGACGCGGAAAAACAATTAAAAGAAATACTAAACGGACTCCAAAAATCCTGAAATAAATTTTCATGGTCCTTTAATAATATTGCGGAGAAAGTGAACATTTATTTAGACCTCTAATGCAATTTTTAAAAACGAATATTTTTCCTAATACAAATAAAATCGCAATAAAACCGAAATAAAATAACTTATTTGATTTTAATATTTTTCCTCCAATATTTCATTTATTTTGGAGAAGTCATATTATCTCCTCTCATATATTTTAATATGAAATATTTTAGGGGGAAAAATAATTAAAACCAAATGATCCTATTTTCAAAATTTGAGAAAACTCAAATATGAAAATCACGAAATTCCCAACTCTCTCCGTAGGTCCTTGAGTTGCTTAGAATTTCGAGGATCGCAGAGCAAAAATGCAATAAAATATAATATGCATGAATGACCTATGTATAACATTCCAAATTGAAAATTTGGGATGTTACATATGTACACGATTCGCTCGTACACATGGATGTGTAGGTCGACGGTTTCTTGCAGGGCGAGGCGCATCGCGGCAAGCACGACCTCCAGGTGGACATTCTTCGTGGCATCGACGGGTAGTCGCAGGGCCACTAGTGCTTGAAAGAGGTTCCGACCATGGAGGCCGATTAGGGTGGCAGGCAATGAGGAGCCCGGGCACACGGGCTGGAGGAGTATGGCAATGTCGTCCGCGAGCTTCTTGACGACGGCGAACCTATTGGTGGTGCGAACGATCATCTGGTCCAACTGAGAGTCGTAAATGGCATCGACGGCTGCCATCCACCAGCTGGTCGCCAACACCGTATGGAGACAATCCACGGTGCCATGCCGCAGGCCGGCGTCGTGGACCATCTGGCACAGCCGTTGGCTGCTCGCACGCATCGCCGCCATGGGTCTGGAGTGGGCACTTTTGTGCTTATTAGTGTAGGTGCTTAGGCAAATGCTTAGCTAGGTGCGTACGATGTGGTAGATGCATTGGAATGGAGGGGCGCCTTTATATGAGTGCAAACTGCGTTGCATTCACATCGTGCTGCCTCTTTTACCAGTCCTCCCATTACTTCCCTCATGCATTCACACGATGCTAATTGAAGGAGGATGCATCATTGGCCATTCAACATTTCGGGAACCGCTACCCTCTCCCTCGTCTACATTAAAGCCGTATCGGGAACTACGCCGCCCGCCGTCAAATTGAATAGTACTACGCTGCCCGCTGCACGCCTGGCTAAACACGCCTCCTCCCTCCATCTATGCTTAATTACTGAATTTTAGTTGCAAAAATTAGATACTACTAGTGATTTTTAGCTTCATATTATGACAAATCGCAGTGTTACAAGGTTGGCAAATGGCAATGTTACTAGATCAACAAATGGCAATCTTTCTAGTTTGACAAATGGCAACATATCCAATATGACAGATGCAAATCGCACCAAATTGTTTCTAAGTGGTTGACACGGTTCATCCAAAAGAACCGTTTGTGTTCAAGAGATGCACAAATCCTGCTCTCACTTTGCATATGGGTGTTCTATCTGATACCATCATGCTTATTGTGAGAATCTCTGGTTCGTGAGAAGCATATACCCAAACCTGCCCCAAATGGGACAAAAAATTTACCACGCCATGTTGATGCCGCTCCATGATAGCATGCCAAGTTTCATGAATTTCAAACGAGTTTTGGAGTTACTACAATTCAAAAACCAGGTATATCAATGTTTGCGGCCGAGTGACGGTGGCAAAGTGTTTGACATTCATTCCCATTTCTTGCATGGGACCTAAGCATCCACCCAAGGACAAAGATTTGATTTTTTTAACCAATTTATATGCACTGGAGCATGTGCATGTAGTTCAAATTTGAATTATGCACATAAATGCATTGAAAACTCTCACCTAATGCATAAAAATGTCCAAACGAACCCCGAAAAATCACAAAAAATAACACAACACTACTATTGTTCTATGTTGACACGATAAAAAAATTGAAAGCAATAAGAGGCAATGGATATCGTTTCGCCCCCAAAGTTGGAGCGTTCCCTACCGAAACCATCATGCCCGTTGCGAGAAGCTCTGGTTTGTGAGACGCATATACCCAAACTTGCCCCAAATGGGACAAAACATTTACCACACCATGTTGATGCCGCTCCATGATAGCATGCCATGTTTCATGAATTTCAGACAAGTTTTGGATTTACTAGAATTTAAAAACTAGGTATCTCAATGTTTGCTGCCGAGTGATGGTGGCAGGGTGTTTGACATTCATTCCCATTTCTTGCATGGGACCTAAGCATGCACCCAAGGGCAAAGATTTGATTTTTCAACCAATTTATATGCACTGGAGCATGTGCATGTAGTTCAAATTTGAATCATGCACATAAATGCATTGAACACTCACTTAATGCATAAAAATGTCCAAACGAACCCCGAAAAATCACAAAAAATAATACACCACTACTATTGTTCTATGTTGACACAAGAAAGAAATTGAAAGCAATAAGAGGCAATGGATATCTTTTTGCACCCAAAGTTGGGGCGTTCCCTACCGAAACCATCATGCTTGCTGTCAGAAGCTCTAGTTTGTGAGAAGCATATGACCAAACCTGCCCCAAATGGGACAAAAATTTACCACGGCATGTTGATGTCGCTCCATGATAGCATGCCAAGTTTCATGAATTTGAGATGAGTTTTGGATTTACTAGACTTTAAAAACCAGGTATCTCAATGTTTGCAGCCGAGTGACAGTGGCATGGTGTTTGACATTTATTCACATTTCTTGCATGGGATCTAAGCACGCACCCAAGGACAAAGATTTGATTTTTCAACCAATTTATATGAACTGGAGCACGTGCATGTAGTTCAAATTTGAATTATGCTCATAAATGCATTGACAACTCACTTAATGCATAAAAATGTCCAAATGAGCCCTGAAAAATCACAAAAATAACACAACACTCCTGTTGTTCTTTGTTTACACGAGAAAAAAATTGAAAGCAATAAGAGGCAATGGATATCATTCGCCCCCAAAGTTGGGGCGTTCCCTACCGAAACCATCATGCTAGTTGTGAGAAGCTCTGGTTTGTGAGAAGCATATACCGAAACCTGCCCCAAATGGGACAAAAAATTTACCATGTCATGTTGATGACGCTCCATGATAGCATGCGAAGTTTCATGAATTTCAGATGAGATTTGGATTTACTAGAATTTAAAAACCAGGTATCTCAATGTTTGCGGCCGAGTGACGGTGGCAGGGAGTGTTTGACATTCATTCCCATTTCTTGCATGGGATCTAAGCATGCACCTAAGGACAAAGATTTCATTTTAACCAATTTATATGCACTAGAGCATGTGCATGTAGTTCAAATTTGAATTATGCACATAAATGCATTGAGAACTCACTTAATGCATAAAAATCTCGAAATGGACCCTGAATAATTCCAATTCTTTTATGATCACTGTGGATAAAAGGTCTAGCAATTCAAACACCGTCCATGGCCATTGTGACCCCATTATGTAATTCAAATAAAGATGAAAAATGAAGTAGATCCCACATAGTTTATTATAACCAACCGTGTGAGATGCAGCACAAAATATATTGTAGCACCACCGGAGTATAGTACGCATACGGCTTACTCAAGAAGGTGTGACGGCTACAGTCCACAACCCGCTCTGAATAAGGGACTGTGTCTGATGACACTCTGTGCGCCAGTTTTTTGGCTGAAGTGATTCCAAATTTTCGGCTACCGCGGAAATATCTACCTCCCCGCCGCCTCCCCCTTACCAAAAGCCACATTTCCCCTGTTTCCGCCTTCCTTTCCAAGTTGAAACCTCGCTCCTTGCTTGCAGTGCCGCCGCCTCCTCTCCGGCGACCCCCCTTCACGCTGCTCGGCCTCGCCTATCTAGGCAGGTAATCCACACCCGACCCCCATCCTCCTCCTCCCACATCCCACATGCCCCAACCACTAGTGTGAGCGCGACACCATACACCCAAATCACCGACCCCTCCACCAAATAAGCATCTGCCTAGCCATGGTGCATGTAGTATAGCCAAGACCTCAAGGAGCATTTGGCAGCGGAGAAGCAAATCGCGGTCGCCAACGCGGATGAGGTCGTGATGGCTGCCATTCGTGCCGACCCCCAGATCTTGGAGGAGCACCTCACCGTCAAGGCCACTGTTGACGCCTCGTGCGCCGACACCGCGACGCGGTTGGCTACTTTAAACGACAGTTCGCCGTGTTTTCTCTAGGCCACCATCGGTGCCTTCAATGAAGACTACGAGGTGTTTTCTCAGCGTGCACGTGCTTACCTCATCACGAGAGCCAGCAGGTTGGTGCCCGGAGCGGCTCAGGCAACTCACCACTACAACGAGGGCACCCACGATGCGAAGGCCTAGCCCTCTTCCATGTCGAAGGAGCCAATCGTCATTAACATCTTCGACAATGAGGAGTAGCTTGTCTTATTAGCTGACTATAAGGACCGATGTTCAGTTTGCTAGCTACTATCTTTCCTTCACAAATTCTAGTGAATTGTGTTATCAACTTTTACCATGCAATCCTCTTCTATAGTGTATATGTTCTATATGTCATGCAATGTGGTGTTCACTTAACTGCTTGGTTCAATTATGCAAATGTGATGTTCAATTCTTCAGGGTGCAATATTTACAAGTTGTTAAGCATGCTTGGTTTGGTTAACTGTCTGTTCTTCTATTAGGAGTATGTTATATTGTGCAATGTGGTGCTCAGTTAACGTTTGGTTTATTTTTTGTGGTGTTTAGTTTTCTTGGTTCAATTCTGCAATGCGATGTTCAATTGCTATGGCTGCATTCTCTTATTGTATACCACGTGAGGAATAAATCGAATTTGGCTGCACTTAATACATGAGAAACATATACAAGTGCTATATTTCCTTGTTCTTAATCATGCTTGGTTTGGATAAATGGGTTTTCCATGTGGCTTGAATTAATATGCTGAATATGCAATGTGCTTATTTTTCATCAACATATTTTACTGATAGCATGCGAACCCTTACATAACCTGATGACTAACTACCTTATATGTGTTGCCGGGAAACAATGGGAAGCACTGAGGTTTACAAGATGGTACTGACTATTATACCTAGCCTTTTTGTATTCCTTTGCCCCATTACCAATATAGAGAAGATATTTATGCACATTGAGGGAGTCCTAGATTAGGGGGTGTTCGGATAGCCGAACTATACCTTGAGCCGGACTCCTGGACTATGAAGATACGAGATTGAAGACTTCGTCCCGTGTCTAGAAGGGACTTTCCTTGGCGTGGAAGGCAAGCTTGGCGATATGGATATTCAGATCTCCTACCATTGTAACCCTAACCCTATCCGGTGTCTATATAAACCGGAGGGTTTTAGTCCGTAGGACAACATATACATCAACAATCATACCATAGGCTAGCTTCTAGGGTTTAGCCTCTCTGATCTCGTGGTAGATCTACTCTTGTACTACCCATATCATCAATATTAATCAAGTAGGACGTAGGGTTTTACCTCCATTGAGAGGGCCCGAACCTGGGTAAAGCTTCGTGTCCCTTGCCTCCTGTTACCATCCGGCCTAGACGCACAGTTCGGGACCCCCTACCCGAGATCCGTCGGTTTTGACACCGACATTGGTGCTTTCACTAAGAGTTCCTCTGTGCCGTCGCCGTCAGGCCCGATGGCTCCTACGATCATCAATGGTGATGCAGTACAGGGTGAGACCTTCCTCCCCAGACAGATCTTCGTCTTTGGCGGCTTCGCACTGCGGGCCAATTCACTTGGCCATCTAGAGCAGATCGAAAGCTACGCCCCTAGCCGTTAGGTCAGATTTGGAAGTTTAAACTACACGACTGACATCCGTGGGGACTTGATCTTCGATGGATTCGAACCACTGCCGGGCGCGCCACACTGTCACGACGAGCATGATCTAGCTCTGCCGCCGAACAGTGCCGTGGGGGCCGCACCCGCATCGGCTCCGACCCTTAGTTCGGAGCCGACCGTGCCGATCGAGGATGGGCGGTTGGACGCCACCTCGGGGGCTGCGTTCCAAACGGCGATTGAGCCGAACACCAGCCCCATACTCTGTGAGGCTTGTGACTTCAAGGAGCCGGACTCCTCTCTGGACTCTGAACCCCCCGCGCTCCTGCCAGTCGAATCCGATTGGGCGGAGTTCACTGCCGCAGACATCTTTGAGCACTCGCCTTTCGGTGATATCCTGAAGTCACTAAAGTCTCTCTCTTTATCAGGAGAGCCCTGGCCGGACTACGGTCAGCAAGGTTGTGGTACGAACGATGAAGAAATTCAAAACCCACCCACCACCCACTTTGTAGCCACTGTCGATGACTTAACCGACATGCTCGACTTCGACTCCGAAGACATCGATGGTATGGATGCCGATGAAGGAGATGATGAAGAACCAACACCTACTAGGCCCTGGAAAGCCACCTCGTCATATGAGATATACATGGAGGACACCCCAAAAGAGGGAGAGGGCGATGGAACAGCAGAGGATGACCCCTCCAAGAAACAACCCAAGCGCCAGCGTCAGCGGCGCCGCTCAAAATCCCGCCAACACAAAAACGGTGATTCCAGCACGGGAGATAATAATACTCCGGAGAGTGCCGAAGAAAACCCCCTCCAGCAAGGTTTAGCACAGGAGGATGGAGAAGCCATCCCTCATGAGAGAGCGGCAGACAGAGAGGTCGAGGACGATAATTATATGCCTCCCTCCGAAGACGAGGCAAGCCTCGACGACGACGAATTCGTCATGCCAGAGGATCCCGTTGAGCAAAAGCGTTTCCAACGCAGGCTTATGGCCACGGCAAGAAGCCTCAAGAAAAAACAGCAACAGCTGAGAGCTGATCAAGATTTGCTAGTTGACAGATGGACTGAAGTCCTTGCGGCCGAAGAGCTTAAACTCGAACGCCCCTCCAAGAGCTACCTGAAGCGCAGGTTGCTACCCCGATTAGAGGAGGAAGCACTTGATGCGGCCGAACGGCCACCTCATGGCCGCAACAGAGAGGCCTCCCGGCCCTCCACTCAAGACGCACCCCGTACCAAGGCACGGGAATATGCGCCGGACTTACGAGACATGTTGGAGGACAAGGCAGGGCAAACACGATCGATCTACGGATCGCATGGGCACCCCATGGCTCGAGACGGTAACCATCACGCCGGCCACAAATTCGGTAGGCCCGAACACAGCAGACAAAGCTCATTGGAGCTACGTCATGATATCGCCCAGTATAGAGGCGCCGCACACCCACTGTGCTTTACAGACAAAATAATGGATCATCAAATCCCCGAGGGTTTCAAACCTGTAAACATCGAATCATATGATGGCACAACAGACCCCGCGGTATGGATCGAGGATTATCTCCTTCATATCCACATGGCCCGCGGCGACGATTTTCACGCCATCAAATACCTCACACTCAAGCTTAAAGGACCAGCTCGGCATTGGCTCAACAGCTTGCCAATAGGATCAATCAGTTGTTGGGAGGACCTAGAAGCCGCATTCCTCGACAATTTCTAGGGCACTTATGTGCGACCCCCAGACGCCGATGACCTAAGTCACGTAATCCAGCAGCCAGAGGAATCGGCCGGACAATTCTGGACACGGTTCCTAACAAAGAAAAATCAAATAGTCAACTGTCCGGACGCTGAGGCCCTAGCAGCCTTCAAGCACAATATCCGTGACGAGTGGCTGGCCCGGCACCTCGGACAGGAAAAGCCGAAATCTATGGCAGCACTCACGACACTCATGACCCGCTTTTGCGCAGGAGAAGATAGCTGGCTCGCTCGTAGCAACAATATGACCAAGAACCCTGATAGTTCGGACACCAGGGACATTAGTGGCAGGTCACATCGCAACAAGCAAAAGCGCCGCATTAACGGTGACAATGCTGAGGATACGGCAGTTAATGCTGGATTCAGAGGCTCTAAATCCGGTCAGCGGAAGAAGCCATTCAAAAGGAATCCTAGGGTCCCGTCCAGCTTGGACCGAATACTCGACCGCTTGTGCCAAATACATGGCACCCCCGAAAAGCCGGCCAATCACACAAACAGGGATTGTTGGGTGTTCAAGCAGGCAAGCAAGCTAAGCGCCAACAACGAAGACAAGGGGCTGCATAGCGATGACGACAAGGAGCCCCGGCTGCCGAACAACAATGGACAGAAGGGTTTTCCCCCAGAAGAGCGGACGGTGAACATGATATACGCCACCCACATCTCCAAAAGGGAGCGGAAGCTCGCGTTAAGGGACGTATACGCAGTAGAGCCAGTCGCCCCAAAGTTCAACCCATGGTCCTCCTGCCCGATCACCTTTGATTGAAGAGACCATCCCACTAGCATCCGTCATGGTGGATTTACCGCATTGGTTCTAGACCCAATTATTGACGGATTTCATCTCACTAGAGTCCTCATGGACGGCGGCAGCAGCCTGAACCTGCTTTACCAGGATACAGTGCGAAAAATGGGCATCGATCCCTCGAGGATTAAGCCCACCAAAACGACATTTAAAGGCGTAATACCAGGTGTAGAGGCCAACTATACAGTCTCAGTCACACTTGAAGTGGTCTTCGGATCCCCGGATAATTTCCGAAGCGAGGAATTGATCTCCGACATAGTCCCATTCCGCAGTGGCTATCATGCACTGCTTGGACGAACCGCATTCTCCAAATTCAATGCGGTACCGCATTATGCATACCTTAAGCTCAAGATGCCAGGCCCTCGTGGAGTGATTACGGTCAATGGAAACACCGAACGCTCCCTACGAACGGAGGAGCACACGGCGGCACTTGCAGCGGAAGTACAAAGCAGCCTCTCCAGGAAGTTCTCCAGTCCGGCCATTAAACGTCCGGACACGGTCAAGCGCGCCCGGAGTAACCTACAACAAGACCACCTAGCACGTTCCGAGCAGGCGTAGCAATGCGGCCCCAACCCCAACCCTCGCAAAAAGGCGACGCCAGTACTTCGCATCCATAACTACGCTCTGGAAATACCATGGGCATCGGGGGAGGGGCACCATCACGGCACGCCCAAAACACGGCTTAAACCGCACCAGGGGCTGCTGATTTTTTACTTTTCTCTTACTTCCAGGACTCTACTCTTCGGAAGGCTTGTTCGGCAGTTCAATTGCCGCACAAATGATGCAAGGACCAGGGAAGCAGACAAGCCATGCCACATTACGGAAATCCCAGGTGGTCTCTATCACGAGCAGTATACCTGTTTCTCATACTATTCCGCAGCTTGCCCCTGGAGCAGACATGTTAAATAGTCCAACTTTTCATTTATCGCATTACTTGTATCGTTCTTCTTTGATCGCAGCTATCTTTAATAAACAATGCATAGCTTTTGTCTATTTTTTGCATTATCTTTTTATAAATAAATGTTCCTTAACGACATGTTGCACCCGTACAACTTGGTACGGCCAAAATACGCTAGGGGCTTTAGCACCCCTCAATATGGTGTGAGAAGTCCGAACAATTTCACAAGTGCGGCACCCCGAACTTATAGCACTATATGCATCGGCTCCGAATCATGTCTTGGGTCAATAGTTGGGTTTGCCCGGCTCCTATGTTTTGGTGCCTTACGTTCCGCTATATCGGCTAAGGTAGCACTAGGAGAACCACTGCGATTGTGCCCTGGTTGAGCTGGGTCGAGCACCTCAGTGGAGAAAGCTAAAACTGACTGTCATGATGAAGCGAGAGCTGGTCGATGTTCGAGAGGTCTTTCGAGTCCCTAAAGACTTATGCCGCTTAGGGCGAGGAGCCGGCTCTGTCCGCCAAGGCATGGATAGCGCCCTGAACTCGGTCTTCCGAATACCAGGGGCTTCGCCGAAATTTAAAATTATAGAATTCTATGGCTAAGTGAGAGTGTTCACGTATTATAGTCTAATTGCCTCGTTCGTTGGGCTGAGCGCCTCCCTCGAAGGACCCAAATATGGGAAAAAGAGCGCCCAGGTTTATCCCCGAACACCCCAGCACTAGCGGCAAGGGGGCAGAAGCCGACGACTCGCCATCTCTTGGTATTGATAAACAGTCGCACATAAGGTAATATTTTAAGTTCAAACAACATTGCTTAGTGCATATGAACAAGTTTTCAGCGCATAGGATAACACGAGCGGGTTTTACTCAAAAAATACATCCTTGGTACATTCATCCGCAACAAGGCGGGCACCCTTCAGAACATCCTTATAATAATTCTCGGGCTTGTGATGCTCTTTCCCCGGCAGTGGCCCGTCCTTCACAAGCTTCTCCGCATCCAGCTTGCCCCAGTGCACCTTAGCACGGGCAAGGGCCCTACAGGCACCTTCAATGCAGACGGAGCACTTGATGTCTTCAAGCCTCGGACAGGCCTCCACCAGCCGCCGCACCAGCCCGAAATAGCTCCCAAGCAGAGCCTCTCCAGGCCACAGCCGAACTAGGAGGACCTTCATGGCCTGTTCGGCCGCCTTGTGGAGCTCGACCAGTTGCTTCAGCTGGTCGCTCAGGGGCACGGGGTGTCCGGCCTCAGCGTACTGAGACCAGAACACCTTCTCCGTCGAGCTGCCCTCTTCGGCTCGATAGAATGCGGCGGCATCGGATACACTCCGCGCAAGATCTGCCTAGAGAGCTCCGGATTCGGGTAAGTAACAGGTAACTCACGTTTATGTGTTTGCTTTGCATAGAGAATGCCTTACCCGCCGCAATCTTCTTCACCTCATCCAACTCCTGGAGGGTCTTCTGGGATTCGGCCTTGGCAGATTTGGCATTTTAAATAGCCACCGCAAGCTTGGACGCTTGTGTCTTCGAGTCACGCTCCAAACTCTCATGTTTTTCCATGAGAGCCTGAAGCTCTTGCCGCACCTTGCCAACCTCGGCCTCATACTTCTCCCGCTCGATGCGCTCCGAGGCCAAATTCTTCTCGGCCTCGTCCAGCGCTTGCTTAAGGGTTGCCACCTCAGACGTGGCCCCTACAATAGCCACGATAATCCTGTCATTTTTCGCAATTGCACCTTTTTTTAACAAGGTATTTCTTACCTTCATTGTCCTCAAGCTGCTTCTTGGCATGCTCGAGCTCTTGCTTGGACCTTTCGAGGTCCTGCTTTAGCGTGTCCACTTCCGCAGTCAGTGCGGCGGACGCAAGCAGGGTAGCCTGCACATGCATATTGACTCATTTTTGTTAGACTCCTGCGAATTCTATTTGATCCTCTATTCGGCTTTTCTTCCCGAACGCCCAACAGAGCATCAGGGGCTACTGTCTATGCGGTACTATTATTTACAATTTCTTTACTTACCTCGAAGCCTGTCAAAAGGCTAGTACAAGCTTTAGTCAGTCCATTTTTTGCGGACTCAACCTTCTGGACCACCGCACTCATAATAGCGTGGTGCTCCTCGTCGATAGAGGCGCCTTGGAGCGCCCCCAACATATTGTCCGGCGCCTCCGGTTGGACGGAGGTCACCGGCACGGTGGACTTGCTCCTCTTGGAAGGAGGTCCCCTGCCGGACTCTGGAACCTTTGAAGGTTCCGGAGCGGAGTCCGGCCTAGAGCCAGACTTGGAGCCCTGGGGGGTTTCATCCCCTTTACTCCTGGAGTCCGGGAGGTCGCCTTGCGGCGCCTCCAGGACCACCTCCTCCCGGATTGGAACCTGTTGGGACAACACTTCGGTGTCGTCCGTTGGGCGGGGGGAGGAAGTCGTCGGAAGTGAGTTCACATCCGACGAGTCCAGTGAGCCGCTCGACGACGCGTTGAGCCGGTCTTTGGGTGGGCTGCATAAACACATTCGACATAAGGGAAATTTGTGCAATAAACAAATACTATGGATTACTTTGGTATCCGGATACTTACGATTTCTCCAGGGGCTTGGCCCTGGGCGCCCACTCCTCTCTGCCGTCGTCGGCGTCGGTGGAGTAGTCCGGAGAAAGGGTTTTCCCCTTCTTGGACCCTTCGGCCTCCCCAGTTGGGGCGGCCTTCCTTTTCTTCCCTTCCCCCGCTGGGGGGGGGGGGGGTCTCTTCTTCCTCCTCCTCGTCTTCATGGGAGGAGTGCGCCTCGGATTCATCGGATGGTGAATCCGACACCTCCGGGCGTCGGGCACTCTTTCGAGTCCCCGTGGCCTTCTTCTTGGCCCTCTTCTCCGGCACCACATAGAGTGCCGGAACCAGCAGCTTCGCCAATTGAGCGTCCGCTGGGCCTTCGGGCAAAGGCGCCGGACAGTTGATCTGTCCGAACGTCACCTGCCAATCCTGTCAAAGGTAAGGGAGTTTAGATCCCGCATAGAGTCAAACTATGGAAAATTGATACCCTGTAAAAGGAAAAAACAGCTTACCGCGAGCGCGTGACGCTGCGCGCTGAATCCGCGATCCTCAGTAGCGGATGCGGGAGCCTCGGCGCCCTTAAAAAGCATCCTCCAGGCATCTTCGTACGTCATGTCGAAGAGCCTGTTCAGAGTTCAATGTTGCGCCGGGTCGAACTCCCACAGATTGAAGGCCCGTCGTTGACACGGGAGGATCAGGCGGATGAGCATAACCTGGACTACGTTGACAAGCCTGAGCTTTTTGTTCACCAGGGTTTGGATGCATGTTTGGAGTCCGGTCAGCTCTCCTTTTTTACCCCAAGACAGGCCTGTCTCCTTCCAGGAGGTGAGCCGCATAGGGGGGCCGGATCGAAACTCAGGGGGTGCGACCCATTCGGCATCGCGCGGCTCGGTGACGTAAAACCACCATGATTGCCACACCTTCAGGGTCTCCACAAAGGAGCCCTCGAGCCACAGGACGTTGGCCATCTTACCAACCATGGCACCGCCGCACTCCGCCTGGCTGCCGCGCACCACCTTTGGCTTAACGTTGAAAGTCTTAAGCCATAGGCCCAAATGGGGGCGGACGCGGAGGAACGCCTCGCACACGACGATGAACGCCGAGATGTTGAGGACGAAGTTCGGGGCCAGATCGTGGAAATCCAGGCCGTAGTAGAACATGAGCCCCCGGACAAATCGATGCAGAGGGAAGCCCAGTCCGCGGAGGAAATGGGGGAGGAATACCACTCTCTCATGGGGCCTAGGAATGGGGATGAGCTGCCCCTTTTCGGGAAGCCGGTGCGCGATGTCGCTAGCCAGATATCCGGCCTTCCTCAGCTTTTTGATGTGTCCCTCCGTGACGGAGGAGACCATCCACTTGCCTCCCGCTCCGGACATGACTGGAGAAGGTTGAGGTGGTAGTGCGGACTTGGGCGCTGGAGCTCGGGTGTGCAAGAATGGATATGCAAAGGAGGAAGAAGGCGTGGGTAAAAAGGTGGATCCTTATCCCCTTATATGGGTGGACGCAACTGCGTGTCCCCACCAGCCTGGTAAAACTCGCTTATCTCCAAGCGCCGCAATCAATGGCACGGTAGGGTTACCCACGCCCGTATTGATGAGAATCCCGGAATAAGGGGACACGATCTCTGCTTTAACAAGACGTGCCAAGGAAACCGCCTCGCATAACGCGCTAAGATGGGACAGTAAAACGGTTCGAATAAAAGCTTGGCCGTGGTGTGATGTCACACTACGGAATACGTCCGCAGATTAGATTTGTGTAAATATTATTCTCTCTATGGCAATATGTGGAAACTTATTTTGCAGAGCCAAACACTATCTTTGTGTTCAAAATCATCTATGAAGTACTTGGAGGAGGAACCCGCCTTGCAATGCCGAAGACAATTTGCGCGCCGGACTCGTCGTCATTGAAGCCTAGTTCAGGGGCTACTAAGGGAGTCCTGGATTAGGGGGTGTTCGGATAGCCGAACTATACCTTCAGCCGGACTCCTGGACTATGAAGATACGAGATTGAACACTTCGTCCCGTGTCCGGAAGGGACTTTCCTTGGCGTGGAAGGCAAGCTTGGCGATACGGATATTTAGATCTCCTACCATTGTAACCAATTCTATGTAACCCTAACCCTATCCGGTGTCTATATAAACCGGAGGGTTTTAGTCCGTAGGACAACATACCCATCAACAATCATACCATAGGCTAGCTTCTAGGGTTTAGCCTCTCTGATCTCGTGGTAGATCTACTCTTGTACTACCCATATCATCAATATTAATCAAGCAGGACGTAGGGTTTTACCTCCATCGAGAGGGCCCGAACCTGGGTAAAGCTTCGTGTCCCTTGCCTCCTATTACCATCCGGCCTAGACGCATAGTTCGGGACCCCCTACTCGAGATCTGCCGGTTTTGACACCGACGCACATCCTTGTTTTCAGGCTTCACTGATGATTAACTATCAAACCACCTTTGTGGTCAAGAGGCGAGGAAAGTTTTCATACAACACCCACGGCTCAATATTGAAGTGTTCCAGAAGAGGTCGAAGGATGGATGGTCAATCATCCACAGGCACTAGCCTAAAGATGCAAAGACCTTCAACATGAATGAAGGCTCAATATTAGCCTTCCGCTTCAGCAGTTTTCCAGATGAGATGCATCTCTCTATGTACCGTCTATGATGCTAATTTCGAAAGGTTCTAGATGTTGCATGTGAAACTTGCTGCTGGTGCAGTTGTGTAATGGGGTGGCTGAGTGCTGAAGCTATATCATGTTGTACTATGATGTATTTCAATTATGAAATCCTGCTTCCTAAATATGGAAATGGAATATATTATGTGCTTAATATGAATGTCAATTAGCTTAGTAAATGGATTATTAATAATTGGCCAATTAGCTTGCTAATTGGGTTTTCCTATTGCAAACGGTTAACGAGAAAACACCATGGGCGATGACCTAAGGCAACGCACACAGTTTCTAGGAATAAACCGTGTTCGATCAATGAACAAGCACACACGACAAACTGTATGCGTTATGCCACCGTGCACAAACGTTTTCCTTGGAGTGACTGTGTGGGATGTATATACGAACGGAAACCTTTAGCGCTGACTGACTGTGTGTGATGTACTTACGACCGGAAATGATTTCACCTGTATAATTGTATTTTTTTAGCACTACTGCATGAACTTCCTTATTTGAGTGCTCGCCGGTCGCACATGACCTCATTTTGCTGAGCGTGTTTGCCAGGATGGCATATCCCTGATGGTTTCTGGGTCATGTGGGAAGGACCCCCCTGTCGCCCACACTCACTTGGCGACGGTTCCGAATGCCGTCGCGGGAAGGGGTTAAAAACCATTTGTTCAGGACCGACGCGTACCAGTGGGTGAGTCTGCATGAGAAAGCATTTGAAAAGAAGGAAATGGTATGATCAACACCGAAAGCTTGAATTGAATCCAGCGGAGAAGAAAAAGAATGAAGAATGATGAACTTGAAGCTTCCTTAGTATCTTCTTGAGAATCACCGGATAAGAACATTGACAGAAAAGAATGGAGAGACTTCCCATCAATAAAAAGGATAGTTGATTAAGAAATATGAGTCCTTAAAGAAAAGGGGGGGAGGGGGGGAAAACAAAGGCAACTTGCGGACAGATGAAACAGACACCGTTGAGAAAACTTAGAAATGATCTTGCGGGTGTTGAAATGATCGGATCCACTTGAAGAGAAGCACGTCGGTTGGAAAAGAATTAACATGACAACCTCGATGATCAAGAAGGATTAGTATTGACATACAAATGTAAGAACATCACTTAGGAAAAGTTATGGAATCAATACTTGACTTTGAAGCAACTCGAATACCACAACTCAAAACAAAACGAAGGATTGGGCTTGCGGAATAAGCCGGAACAAACATATGATAGACCCCATATCGTATCATGTGTCTCTTGGAAAAATATCCAATGTGATACTTGAATTCCCACCTAAAAACTCCCAAAACTTTCTGGTTATGCAATCTGGTGTTGGGGATACAGGGAGGCAAAATATATATCACACAACTAACAAGCCCTACGCTCCAACTGTATCCATCCTTCAACACATAACCAAGAAAACTCCGAAAATCGTGTACCTCAACCTTCGAAAAGCATCTGTTATACGAGTTGTGGCAATACTCCCAAACTCCCTCCCCAGTACCGTGTGGCGTCGAGGTTATCTCACCACTAACTGCATAAAAGAGATTTTCGATGTCAGCGAACTCAGGTATTCTAGAACTGCAACGTGAAAATTTTGATGACGACACCTCGGAGCTCAACTCCCCGGGACACTGCCACAACCCCTAAATGTCATGAGGCACCAAGAACAATGTTCTCGTCACAAGAATATCGGAACGATCCCAAGATACCCATGTGATCCTAATTTTTTTTAGTGAAAATGAGTAGAGGAAAGTCAAAACATCTACGTCAGGAGACCTCACCAGAGTGACGAAGAGGGATGAGGAGTAAAAAGAATCCTACTCTCTAATATATCACTAGTACAGCTAACTCCTAAACAAACGGTTTTAACCCCTTTCTATGACGGCATTTGAAACCCTCGCCAAGTGAGTGTGGGCGATATGGGGGTCCTTCCCACACGACCCAGAAACCATCGGGGGATATGCCCTCCTGGCACACACGTTAGGCAAAATGAGGTCGTGTGCGACCGGCGAGCGCTCAAATACGGAAATACATAAAATAGAGCTAAAAAATACAATTATATGGCAAAATTGTTTCTGGTCGCAAGTACATCCCACACAGTCAGCCCCTGCTAAACGTTTCCATTCGTATGTACATCCTGCACAGTCGCTCCAAGGAAAACGTTTCTGTTCACAGGTACATCACACACAATTTTTGCCGTTAAATCGTTTGCACTATTGAATATATCACACACGGTCCATGGAAGAAACTGTGTGGCAAAGGTTGTCCATCACACATAGTTTTTTGTGGTAAATGTTTGCGCGAGGTGGCCTAACGCAAACAGTTTTCAAGAGAAAGTCGTGTGTGATTTTTCATTGATCCAACACGGTTTATTCCTAGAAACTATGTGCGTTGCCTGAGGTCATCGCCCATGGTATTTTTTAAACAACCTTTTGCAATAGCAAAACCCAATTAGCAGGCTAATTATCCGGTCATCGCCCATGGTATTTATTAATCTAACTGACATTTCATATTAAGCACACAATATATTTCATTTTCATAATTGAAATACATCAGAGTACAACATCATATAGCTTCAGCACTCAGCTACCCCATTACACAACTACACCAGGACCAAGTTTCGCATGCAACATCTATAACCTTTCAAAATTAGCATCATAGACGGTACATAGACAAATGTATCTCATCTGGAAAACTGCTGAAGCAGAAGGCGAATATTGAGCCTTCATTGATGTTGAAGGTCTATGTAATTTTAGGCCAGTGCCTGTGGATGATTGACCGTCCATCCTTCGTCCTCTTCAATTTCACTTCAATACTGAACCGTGGGTGTTGTATGAATACCTTCCTCGCCTCCTAACCATACAGGTGGTTTGAGAGGTAATCATTAGTGAACTGCTTTGGAAAGTCCTGAAAACAAGGATGTGCATAAATATCTTCTCTATATTGGAAATGGGGAAAAGGAATAAAAAAGGCAAGGTATAATAGTTAGTATCATCCTGTAGTGAACTGATGTCTTCTTTATTGTGTGGATAAAGATGTTGTTGTTTTTTGTCACTAATTTCTTTATCCTAACAATCTTTCTGAGTTTCTTGACTTGACTGATATTCATGGACAACTCATTTACCCATATGCAAAAATGGTCGAACAGTGGGTCAAAACCTCTAACAGCAGGACCTACATGTGTAAGACCAAATTGTTAAAAACCTAAATATTAGAATGGTTCCTGCAATTGCACAATAATGTGCTATTACACAACGGACCATGCACGTGCTAACCTCGATTGTAAACCTCAGTGCTTCCCATTGTTTCCCTGCAACACATATAAGGTAGTTAGTCATCAGGTTAAGTAAGGGTTCGCATGCTATCAGTAAAATATCTTGATGAAAAATAAGCACATTGCAGATTCATTAGATTAATTCAAGCCACATGGAAAACCCATTTATCCAAACCAAGCATGATTAAGAACTAGGAAATATAGCACTTGTATATGTTTCTCATGTATTAAGTGCAACCAAATTTGATCTATTCCTCACATGCACAACAATACAAAATTCTACCCACGACAATTGGACATCGCATTGTAGAATGGAACCAAGCAGTTAACTAAACACCACAACGAATGAACCAAACATTAACTGAGCACCACATTGCATAATATAACATACTCCTAATAGAAGATCAGTCATTTAACCAAACAGTTAACTCCAGCCAATTGTAGAAATTGTATTTGTTTCTCATGTATTTACTACGGCCAAATTCAATTTATTCCTCACATGGTATACAATAACAGAATGCACCCACAACTATTGAACATCGCATTGCAGAAAACCAAACAGTTAACTAAACACCGAAACACAAATGAACCAAATGTTAACTGAGCACCACATTGCATAATGTATATCCAAACCAAGCATGCTTGACAACTTGGAAATATAGCAATTGTATTCGTTTCTCATGTATTTTGTAAAGATAAATTCAATTTATTTCTCACATGGAACACAATACAAAATTGCATCCTGAAGAATTGAACATCACATTTGCAGAATTGAACCAAACAGTTAACTGAAGACGACAACTAATTAACAAAACAGTTAATAAGTGAGCACCACACTGCACGACGTACAGAACATATACACTAGAGCAACATATTGCATTGTAAAATTAGATAGCACAATTCACTAGAATTTGTGAAGAAAAGGCAGGAGCAGCACACGCAACGGGTAAACCAAGCATGCTTAACTGGCATAGCTAGCAAATGCCAAGGTGATCCTTCAAGATCTAGGGTCGGCACGAATAGCAGCCATCGTGACCTCATCTGCACCTGCGGCCGCGATTTGCTTCTCCGCTGCCAAATGCTCCTTGAGGTCGTGGCTCTACTCCGTGCACCATGGCTTAGGCCAGCGCTTATTTGGTGGAGGGGTCGGTGATTTGGGTGGAAGGTGTCATGCTCGCGCCGACGGTCGGGGCATGTGGGATGTGGAAGGAGGAGGAGGATGGGGGTTGGGTGTGGATTACCTGCCTAGATAGGAGAGGCCGAGGAGCATGAAGGAGGGTCACCGGCGAGGAGTCGGCGGCGCTGCAAGAAAGGAGTGAAGGTTTGAACTTGGAAAGGCAGGCGGAAAGATGGGAAATGTGGCTTTTGGTAATTGGGAGGGGGCGGGGAGGTAGATATTTCCGCGGAAGCCGAAAATTTGGAATCGCTTCAGCGAAAAAACTGGTGCGCAAAGTGTCATCAGA
This sequence comes from Triticum urartu, assembly GCF_003073215.2. Classification (NCBI taxonomy): domain Eukaryota; kingdom Viridiplantae; phylum Streptophyta; class Magnoliopsida; order Poales; family Poaceae; genus Triticum; species Triticum urartu. The sequence continues at coordinate 311,462,649 of NC_053025.1, forward strand.
CACGGTCCCTTATTCAGAACTGTGTACGTTATGTGAACATCACAAACGATTCAGATAGCTTAACCCGTGTGTGTTGAGTTTGAACGTCAAAAATTTTGGTCTGAATTTCCCTGGTTATAGTGGTCATCCACGTCATTGCATAATTTGGGTACACAAAGGAGACTAACTTCTTAATCGAGCAAGTTAAGGAATTAAGCAGAGCTAGCTGACCTAAACAAAACAAAGAGTACTACTACGGATGGTGCTCGTCGATCTCCGCCGCCGCCTCCATGTCCAGCTCGCGCCCGACGGTCTCCTGGGGAAGGGGCTCCATGGCATCAATTGCACCATACTCGGCAAGAATCTCGCCATCCGCGTCCGCCATATCTTTGGAATAGGCCGCCACGAGATGGGCGTGGGTGGCCGCGATCTGGGCTCTGGCGGGCTCCGCTGTGGCAAGGTATGCCGCGCGCGAACGGACGGCTGCTCGAACTCTCTCGGCGATTGCTAGCTCTCTGGTCATGGGTTGCCGACCGTTGTCGGAGAAGCTTCATTCGATTTGTGCGGTGACTACCATGAGCTGGGGGTGGACGGCCTCAACATGGTAGTGGGCGGCCTCCATGAGGGCTAAGGACGCCGCTGCGGAACGAACAACTCGTGTGCTGCTCTCGCCAGTTGCTACCCCGAGGCAGATGCTGCAACAGCCGCCAGAGAAGCAACAATGGCCGTTTGTGCTGCCTTGGCCGCCCGGACGCAGACTGCGGTCGCCCTCACGAAGCTTGTTAGCACGCGCCTAGCGGCTGCGGCCGTGCTCTCACCGGAGTGGGCCGCCGAAGTTGCCCTCACGACGTGGGTCCACGTCCCATCTTTCACTAGCGACGAATGAACTGTGAAATGATATTTGGGGAGTGAGCTAGTGTGCTTGACACACTGCCTGTGGACTGTAGCCGATGCACCTTCTCTCATAAGCCATAGGCATACTATACACCAACGGTGCTCCAAGATATTTTGTGCTGCATCTCACACGGTTGGTAATAATAAACTGTGTGAGATCTACTTGATTTATCGTCTGGATTTGAATTACGTAATGGGATCACAGCTACAAAGGATGGTGTTTGAGTTGTTCGAACTTTTATCTGCAGTGAACAAGCAACTATAGGTGTGTCGTCAAAAAATGGAATTATTCAGGGTTCGTTTGGACATTTTTATATATTAACTTGGTTTTGTAGGCATTTCAGGTGCATAATTCTAATTTCAACTACATGCACATGCTCCAGTGCATATAAACTGGTTGAAAAATCAAAGATGTGTCCTTGGTTGCATGCTTAGGTCCCATGGAAGAAATGGGAATGAATGTCACACACCCTACCACCGTCACTCAGCCGCAAACATTGAGATACCTAGTTTTCAAATTCTAGTAAATCCAAAACTCATTTGAAATTCATGAAACTTGGCATGCTATCATGGAGCGGCATCAACATGCCGTGGTAAAAAATTTATCCCATTTCAGGCAGGTTTGGGTATAAGCTTCTCGTAAACCAGAGCTTCTCACAACAAGCATGATTTTTTCGATAGGGAACGTGCCACCTTTCGGGACGAAATGATATTCGTTGCCTCTTATTGCTTTCAAAAAATTTAGAGTGTCAACATAGAACAAATGGAGTGTTGTGTTCAATTTCGGAATTGTTCGGGGTTCGTTTGTACATTTTTATACATTAACTAGGTTTCCAGGCATTTTATGCGCATAATTCAAATTTGAACTACATGCTCATGATCCAGTACATATACACTGGTTGAAAAATCAAATATGTGTCCTTGGTTGCATGCTTAGGCCCCATGCAAGAAATGGCAATGAATTTCAAACACCCTGCCACCGTCACTCGGCCGCAAACAGTTAGATACCTGGTTTTTAAATTCTAGTAAATCCAAAACACGTCCAAAATTCATGAAACTTGGCATGCTATCATGGAGCGGCATCAAGATGCCGTGGTAAAAAATTTGTCCCATTTTGGGAAGGTTTGGGTATAAGCTTCTGACAAACCAGAACTTCTCACAACAAGCGTGATGGTTTCGGTAGGGAACGTGCCACCTTTGGGGACGAAACGATATTCGTTGCCTCTTATTGCTTTCAAAAAAATTTGAGTGTCAACATAGAACAAGAAGAGTGTTGTGTTCAATTTGGAATTTTTCGGGGTTCATTTGGACATTTTTATGCATTAACTGGGTTTTCCAGGCATTTTATATGCATAATTCAAATTTGAACTACATGCACATTCTCTAGTGCATATAAATTGGTTGAAAAATCAAATCTGTGTCCTTGGGTGCATGCTTAGGTCCCATGCAAGAAATGGGAATGAATTTCAAACACCAGGGCGCCGTTGATTGCCAGCAAAACATCGGGATGCCTGGTTTTTAAATTCTAGTAAATCAAAAACTCGTTTGAAATTCATGAAACTTGGCATGCTATCATGGAGCGGCATCAACATGCCGTGGTAAAATTTTTGTCCCATTTGGGGTAGGTTTTGGTATATGCTTCTCACAACAAGCATGATGGTTTGCGGTAGGGAACGTCCCACCTTTGTGGAGGTAACGATATCCATCGCCTCTTATTGCTTTCAATTTTTTTCTCGTGTCAACATAGAACAACAGGAGTGTTGTGTGAATTTTTGTGATTTTTCAGGGTTCGTTTGGACATTTTTATGCATTATCTGAGTTTTCAATGCATGTATGTGCATAATTTATATTTAAACTACATGCACATGCTCGGGTGCATATAAATTGGTTGAAAAATCAAATATGTGTCCTTGGGTGCACGCTTAGGTCCCATGCAAGAAATGGGAATGAATTTCAGACACCAGGGCACCGTTGATTGCCGGCAAAACATTGAGATGCCTGGTTTTTAAATTCTAGTAAATCCAAAACTCGTCTGAAATTCATGAAAATTGGCATGCTATCATGGAGCGGCATTAACATGTCATGGTAATAATTTTGTCCCATTTGGGGCAGGTTTGGGTATATGCTTCTCACAAACCAGAGCTTCTCACAACAAGCATGATGGTTTTCGGTAGGGAACGTCCTAGCTTTGGGGACGAAACGATATCCATTGCCTCTTATTGCTTTGAAATTTTTTCTCGTGTCAACATAGAACAACAAGAGTGTTGTGTGAATTTTTGTGATTTTTCAGGGTTCGTTTGGACATTTTTTGCATTAACTAATTTTTCAATGCATTTATGTGCACAATTCAAATTTGAACTACATGCATGCTCCAGTGCATATAAATTGGTTGAAAAATCAAATCTTTGTCCTTGGTTACATGCTTAGGTCCCAAGCAAGAAATGGGAATGAATTTCAAACACCAGGGCACCGTTGATTGCCGGCAAAACATTGAGATGCCTGGTTTTTAAATTCTAGTAAATCCAAAAGTCGTCTGAAATTCATGAAACGTGGCATGCTATCATGGAATGGGACCCGACATGTCGTGGTATTTTTCGTGCCCATTTTGAGAGAAGGCGCACTCGAATAATGACTACCAACAAAGGCATTTTGAAAAAATAGCTGCCATTTTAATATCTCAAATGTTTGTATAATTCAAACCGTGTGCGTTCTGTTAACCATTCATGTGACGCCACGTGTCTTGGTTTTAATGGCCGTAGGAGGTGCCGTGCGGACAGCTGCTTGACCTTGACTGAATGGGAGGCGTGCGAGCGTCGTCCGGTGCGCAGGCTGACCGAGAGGTGATGACCCACAAGTATAGGGGATCTATCATAGTACTTTGATAAGTAAGAGTGTCGAACCCAACGAGGAGCAGAAGGAAATGATAAGCGGTTTTCAGCAAGGTATTCTCTGAAAGCAGTGAAATAATAGGTAACAGATAGTTTTGTGATAGGATAATTTGTAACGAGTAACAAGTAACAAAAGTAAATAAAGTGCAGCAAGGTGGCCCAATCCTTTTTGTAGCAAAGGACAAGCCTGGACAAACTCTTATATGATGTAAAGTGCTCCCAAGGACACATGGGAATATCGTCAAGCTAGGTTTCATCACGTTCATATGATTCGCGTTTGGTACTTTGATAATTTGGTATGTGGGTGGGCCGGTGCTTGGTTACTATACTTACTTGGACAAGCATCCCACTTATGATTAACCTCTAGTGCAACCATCCACAACTACAACAAAACTATTAAGGTAAACCAAACCATAGCATGAAACATATGGATCCAAATCAGCCCCTTACGAAGCAATGCATAAACTAGGGTTTAAGCTTCTGTCACTCTAGCAACCCATCATCTACTTATTACTTCCGAATGCCTTCCTCTAGGCCCAAATAATGGTGAAGTGTCAGAGGGGTATTAATATGCGTATAGGATCTAAACATATGATCTTTCACCAAATAAACCAACTAGCATCAACTACAAGGAGTAATTAACACTACTAGCAACCCACAGGTACCAATCCCGGACATGGAGACAAGAATTGGATAAAAGATATGAACTAGGGTTTTGAAAGGAGATGGTGCTGATGAAGATGTTGATGGAGATTGCCCTCTCCCGATGAGAGGAGCGTTGGTGATGACGATGGCGATGATTTCCCGCTCCCGGAGGGAAGTTTCCCTGGCAGAACAGCTCTGCCAGAGCCCTAGATTGGTTCCGCCAAGGTTCCGCCTTGTGGTGGCGGAGTCTCGTCCAGAAAGATGGCTTATGATTTTTTTTTCTCATCGAAAGACTCCATATAGCAGAAGATGGCCATCGTAGGGCCACCAGGGGGCCCGCGAGGTAGGGGGCGTGCCCAGGGGGTAGGGAGCGCCCCCACCCTCATGGGCAGGGTGTGGCCCCCCTGGTGAACTTTTTGCTCTCAGCATTTTTTATATATTCTGAAAACGTCTTCCGTGAAGTTTCAGGACTTTTGGAGCTGTGTAGAATAGGTCTCTAATATTTGCTCCTTTTCCAGCCCAGAATCCCAGCTGCCGTCCTTCTCCCTCTTTATGTAAACCTTGTAAATAAGAGAGAATAGGCATAAGTATTGTGACATAATGTGTAATAACAGCCCATAATGCAATAAATATCAATATAAAATCATGATGCAAAATGGACGTATCAACTCCCCCAAGCTTAGACCTTGCTTGTCCTCAAGCGAAAGCCGAAATCGAAAAATATGTCCACATGTTTAGAGATAGAGGTTTCGATAAAAATAAAATACGGACATGAGGGCATCATGATCATTCTTAGAACAACAACTTATATAATTCTTGTCATATGATCTCTTATGCTAGAGTAACAGTTCAATCACAGTTTCAAGTATGAATCATAAACTTCATTGAAAACTAACAAATTATAATCTCAGTCATTGGAGCAATTGCAATTTATCATAACATAGGAAAGAGTCAATATAAGAGCTTTTCAGCAAGTCCACATACTCAACTATCATATAGTCTTTCACCATTGCTAACACTCACGCAGTACTTATGGTTATGGAGTTTTAATCGGACACAGAGAAAGATAGGGGCTTATAGTTTTGCCTCCCAATGTTTTACCTCAAGGGTAATGTCAACAATAATAGTTCATGAAAACTCACATCCAATTAGCCATATATACCAGGATCCTTCCAACATGTTGTGCTTGCCAAAAGATAAAATGTAAAAAGGAAGGGTGAAAATCACCACGACTCTTATGTAAGGTAGGAGACAAAGGTAAAAGATAGGCCCTTCGCAGAGGGAAGCAGAGGTTGTCATGCGCTTTTATGGTTGGATGCACAAAATCTTAATGCGAAAGAACGTCACTTTATATTGCCACTTGTGATATGGACCTTTATTATGTAGTCTGTCGCTTTTATTTCTTCCATATCACACGATCGTACAAAGCATGTTTCGTCCACACCAATCAATCATACATATTCAGAGAGCAATTTTTTATTGCTTGCACCGATGACAACTTACTTGAAGGATCTTACTCAATCCATAGGTAGATATGGTGGACTCTCATGGCAAAACTGGTTTAAGGGTGTTTGGAAGCACAAGTAGTATCTCTACTTCATGCAAAGAATTTGTCTAGCATGAGGGGGAAAGGCAAGCTCAACCATGTTGGATGATCCATGACAATATAATTTATCTCAGATGTAAGAAAACATAACCCATTACATTTTCTTCCTTGTCCAATGTTAGCTCTTTAGCATGTCATATTTTAATGAGTGCTCACAATCATAAAAGATGTCCAAGATAGTATATTTATATGTGAAGACCTCTCTTTATTTATTACTTCCTATTAATTGCAACGATGACCAAAACTATGTTTGTCAACTCTCAACAACTTTTATTCATCATGCTTTTTCTATGTGAGCTCACTACTCTCCATAAGATCCATATGATCTCTTTGTTTGTTTTTATTTCTTTCTCTTTTCGTTTATTCACTCAAGATCATGGAAAAATAATCAAGCCCTTGACTTAACACTAATCTTTATTATATAGCTCACGGACTCGATTACATAGAAGGATCATAAAGCAAAACTCACAACTAGATCATACTAAGAAGTTTTATTCTACTAGATCAAAATATTATCAAAAGGATCGAACTAAGAAAAAGAGTAAAGATAAAAGTGATGGTGATACGATACCGGGGCACTCCCCCAAGCTTGGCAGTTGCCAAGGGGAGTGACCATACCAGATACTCAATTCTTCTTTGTTGGTGAAGAAGGTGATGGTTTTGTTGATGGCGTAGGCTTGTCGTCCTTCTTCCAAGGCATAGGGTCACCATCATAGAAGGATGATCGAGTCTCCTGAAACCTCAAATCTGCAGCCAAACTCATCCTCTTGAATCTATATTCATACTCACAGTTTTGATTTTTCAGGTCATAGACCTGGGCTTGGAGGTGCTCGATTTTGTCATGAAGCTTGAAGATGGCCTCCCCAATGTCCTTGACGTCCAGCTTGTGGTTGTTGGTGAACTCCGTGATCATAATGTGGTTGTTGGTGAACCATCTCCTGACACTTGAAATCTTCTTGCTCCAATGCCTCGAGCCTTGCCTCCGTGCTTCCGGTCTTCCTTGGTCCCTCAACATCGCGGATGTGCAACAACCCCTCATGCATCTCAATGGTTTGAGGGTGTTGCAGCACTTCCACGAGGTAGGGGTTGATGACCTTCTCGAAGAATTGGTCCTGGGGGCACTTGAAGACGACATGACGACCTGGATCTGTCAGAAAAACAGCTCGATACAAAGACATGAGATTTTTGCGTGATACGGTGGTCAAAACCTTCGAGACGTTATATAATGAATTTTTACCGATCAAAATATGTGTCCTGTAAGAAAATGGAGTCCGGAGAGCACACGAGGTGCCCACGAGGTAGGGGGCGTGCCCAGTAGGGTAGGGCGCGCCCTACACCCTCGTGGAGGCCTCGTGTCCTTCCCGGACTACTTCTTATTTTTCTATTTTTCTAAATATTCCAAAATGGAGAAATATTGCCATAAAAACTATTTTGGAGTCAGTTTACTTACCGTACCACATACCTATTCCTTTTCGGAGTCTGAAACATTCCGGAAAGTGTCACTTATGTATTCCTCCGGGGTTACGGTTTCAATAACATTTGTTTCAACATTTATAGGATTACCTGAGATATAATGTTTAATTCTTTGACCGTTCACCACCTTCGGATTTGTGCCTTCGAAGTTGTTGATTTTTATGGCACCGGAACGATAGACCTCCTCGATAACGTAAGGACCTTCCCATTTAGAGAGAAGTTTTCCTACAAAAAATCTTAAACGAGAGTTGCATAGCAATACATAATCACCTACATTAAACTCACGCTTTTGTATCCTTTTGTCATGCCATCTTTTAACCTTTTCTTTAAATAATTTGGCATTCTCATAGGCTTGGGTTCTCCATTCATCAAGTGAGCTAATGTCAAATAACCTCTTCTCACCGGCAAGTTTGAAATCATAGTTGAGCTCTTTAATAGCCCAGTAAGCCTTATGTTCTAGTTCGAGAGGTAAGTGACATGCTTTTCCATAGACCATTTTATACGGAGACATACCCATAGGATTTTTATATGCAGTTCTATAGGCCCATAATGCATCATCAAGTTTCTTGGACCAATTCTTTCTAGATCTATTAACAGTCTTTTGCAAAATTAATTTGGGTTCTCTATTACTCAATTCTACTTGACCACTAGACCGCGGTTGATAAGGAGATGCAATTCTATGATTAACATCATACTTAGAAAGCATTTTACGGAAAGCGCCATGAATAAAATGTGAACCACCATCAGTCATTAAATATATAGGGACTCCAAACCTTGGAATAATAAGTTCTTTAAGCATTTTAATAGAAGTGTTATGATCAGCGCTACTAGTTGGAATAGCTTCTACCCACTTAGTAACGTAATCAACAGCAACTAAAATATGTGTATATCCATTAGAGGCAGGAAAAGGTCCCATATAATCAAAGCCCCAAACATCAAATGGTTCAATAACAAGTGAATAATTCATAGGCATTTCTTGACGTCTACTAATATTACCAATTCTTTGACATTCATCACAAGACAAGACAAACTTATGGGCATCCTTGAAGAGAGTAGGCCAATAAAAACCGGATTGAAATACCTTGTGTGCAGTTCTATCTACAGCATGGTGTCCTCCATAAGCCTCGGAGTGACACTTGTGTAGGATCTGTTCCTGTTCATGCTCAGGTAGACAACGTCTAATAACACCATCTACTCCTTCTTTATAAAGATGTGGGTCATCCCAAAAGTAATGTCTCAAATCATAGAAGAACTTTTTCTTTTGCTGGTATGTGAAACTAGGTGGTATAAATTTAGCAACAATGTAATTAGCATAATCAGCATACCATGGAGCAGTATGAGAAGCATTTATGACATGTAATTGTTCATCAAGAAAGCTATCATCAATAGGTAGTGGGTCATCAAGAACATTTTCTAACCTAGACAAGTTGTCTACAACGGGGTTCTCAGCTCCCTTTCTATCAATAATATGCATATCAAATTCTTGTAGCAGGAGAACCCATCTAATAAGTCTAGGTTTAGCATCTTTCTTTTCCATAAGATATTTAATAGCAGCATGATCCATGTGAATAGTTAATTTAGAATCAACAATATAAGGTCTGAACTTATCACAAGCAAATACAAGTGCTAAGAATTCTTTTTCAGTAGTAGCATAATTTCTCTGAGCATTATCTAGAGTTTTACTAGCATATTGAATAACATTTAGTTTCTTATCAACTCTTTGCCCTAGAACAGCACCTCCAACATAATCACTAGCATCACACATAATTTCAAAGGGTAAATTCCAATCAGGTGGTTGAACAATCGGTGCGGAGATCAATGCTTTCTTAAGTATTTCAAAAACAAATGGTATATCTTTTTGTAATAAATTAGTCGGGGGCCGAGAAAATTTTGAGAAGTCCTTAATGAACCTCCTATAAAGACTGGCGTGACCAAGGAAACTTCTTATACCTTTGATGTCCTTGGGACATGGCATCTTTTCAATAGCATCAACCTTGGCTTTATCAACCTCAATACCTCTTTCAGAAACTTTATGCCCCAAGACAATACCTTCATTAACCATAAAGTGGCACTTTTACCAATTCAAGACAAGATTAGTTTCTTCACATCTCTGCAAAACTCGGTCAAGGTTGCTTAAGCAATCATCAAAAGAGGATCCTTAGATGGAAAAATCGTCCATGAAAACCTCACAAATCTTTTCACAAAAGTTAGAGAATATAGCCATCATGCATGTTTGAAAGGTAGCAGGTGCATTACATAAACCAAAAGGCATACGTCTATAAGAAAAAGTACCAAAAGGGCGAGTAAAAGTAGTCTTTGATTGATCATTGGCTGACACGGGTATTTCAGAGAAACCAGAATAACCATCTAAGAAAGCAAAAATGTGTATGTTTGGATAATCTTTCTAGCATTTGATCAATAAAAGGTAAGGGGTAATGTCAGGACCCCGATTCTATGTCACATCGATCTAGCCTGTAACACCTCATATCACTTTGCGGCCTCATGCACGGTATTCCCACGGGTGTCGCCTTACCATGGCCCGAGACTGTTTGCGCCTTTTGGATCACGTATATGATAGTGTCGCTAGCATCCATATAACAGAGAACCCGGGCCGACATGACTAGTCATGAACCCACAATGGCACTAACTTACGGGGATAGGCATACATGAATCAACATCGAGCATGTCGGTCAGCAGCGTGTGAATCCGAGCTGTAGCAACTGGGCTAACAGGACTCCGGGAACCCGGGCTGTAGCAGGCTAGCAGGACTCTGGATGTCACCGCGTGACATTTCCCCGAAGGGACGGACACATGAACGAAGTGAATCACATGCCGGCCAGTCAAGTGTTCCGGAGCAGTAGTGCTGGGCTAGCAGGACTCCGGTGAACCGGGCTGTAGCGGACTACTACGGGTCATGGAAGCATAAGACTACATTTCCCCAAAAGAGAGGCTACCAAGGATAAACAACTAGGTTGTCGGATCCCACACATACCAAGCATTTCAATCATACACACAATATGCTCGATATGTGTAAATACAACATGGCATCACAACATAACTCTACAACTCAAGTATTTATTCATTAGGCTCCGAGGAGCGAGATATTACAAACATAGGTCTCATGACCCAACATTCAGAGCATACAAGTCGAAGCACACGCGGAAGCTTAACATGTCTGAGTACAGACATCTACAAATGAAAAAGGCTGAGAAGCCTGACTATCTACAAGATCCTGCCGAGGGCACAAGATCGTAGCTGAGGTATCAAGCTAAACATCGAGGTCCACATGGAACTACTAGCGAGACTGACATCTCTCTGTAAAACATAAATTAAGCAAACGTGAGTACAAATGTACCCAGCAAGACTTACATCAGAACTAACTACATATGCATCAGTATCAATAAGGGGTGGTGGAGTTTGACTGCAGCAAGCCAGCTTTGACTCAGTGGCTAACCTGAACTACGACTGCAAGTAACTCTTTTGAGGTGGCGCACACGAGTCCACAAATTCACCATACCAATACACCACTATGGATCTGCTCCCGTCTCCCTGCGAGGACGCCATCCATAGCACTCACACTTATCTTGTGCATTTTAGAGTATCCACTTTCACTTGTCTATGAACTATGCAAGGGGTCCAAGTTTCCATATCCGAGGAATCCGGCTATTCGAATAGATAATGATAACCCTGCAGGGGTGTACTTCTTCACACACGCTCTCGCCACTTATCGCCCTGTACACGTCATGTACCTCGGCAACCTTCAAGCGGAAGCCGAGCGAGGGAGTCGGCCATGACCTGACTAACCAACAAGTCTCTAGTCCAGGTTTATCGCCTATTCGGGTTCCATCCGCAAGGAGAACCGGCTGGGGTGTCGCTCACGGCCCCAAACTATGTGAGCAGGGTTCCCAAGCCCACCATCCGGGTGCCACCTGGTACACCGTGCCACTGTGCCTAGTCTGTCCCAAGCCCACCTGTACCGGGTGCCACTTGGTAGACTACTAACACTACCTACAAACACCAGAGACTAGTTGCTACTCCTGGGCAGAGATCGAGTTGATTAATAAGCCGAGAGGGGCCGAGTTACCGGAACCCAATGTGCGGTAGTAACTGTTCATGGATCACAAACACAGAACTCAGTTCCTGAGGACGGCTGCAATGAGACAACCCACCATGTACTCCTACATGGCCTCTCATCGCTACCTTTACCAAATCTTGTTCACACACTTAGCTCAGACACAGTAGGACATGTTCAACACCATTCCAATTCATCCCCGATGAATCAGACCTGACTCAACTCTAAGCAGTAGCAGGCATGACAAACAAGCATGAATGAGTAGGCACATCAGGGCTCAAACAACTCCTACTCATGCTAGTGGGTTTCATCTATTTACTGTGGCAATGACAGGTCATGCAGAGGAAAGGGGTTCAACTAACACAGCATGTAACAGTTGAATCGCTGTTGTCCTAATGCAGTAAAAAAGAGCAGGAGCGAGAGAGTGGGATTGTATCGGAATGAACAAGGGGGTTTTGCTTGCCTGGCACTTCTGAAGATAGTATAGTTCTTCATCGGTGTCATCGATCACATCGTCGGAACCACGTCTATCGAGAGGGGACAAACACCGGCAACTGAGAAAGAACACAATCAATGCAATTCCACAATATGATGCATGATCATGACATGGCAATATGCTGTTATTTGAGCTAATGCATCTAGCTATGATCTAAATGAAGTTGGTTTGAATACATGATTCAAATTCCAACTCCATATATGATTATTTAAATGCCTTTTATTTGTTTTGTCCAAAACAGAGGACAAACATTGTTGAAACATGCATGAAAATGGTACAGATGGATTCCTTGAATTTTTCTGATGATTTTCCATATATAATTTATTTAATTCTGAGCTACGGTTGATTTTCTATGATTTTTAGAAGTTTGGGGTATTTTCTGAAATTTATAAATCATTTCTGATTTATTTTAATTCTAGAAAACTTTACTGCATCAGCACTGCATCATCATGACGTCAGCAGGTCAACAGGGCGCGGTCTAGGTCAAACCTGACGTCTGGGGACCACACGTCAGTGTAACAGGGCAAGAACAGAGGCTGACTAGTGGGGCCAGGTCAACGCTGAGGTGGCGGGTCAAAGCATTAGCTTAATTAAAGTAGGGAATAACCCTGTGGTTAATTATGAGGTGGGGCCCGGCTGTCTGTGACTCTTGGGTTTGATTAAGAGGTGGTTAACGCCGAATTAACCTGGCCACATCAGCACGGCCGGGGTTAGTCCGCCGGCGACCATGCAGCGCGGCGGAGGCACGCCGGAAACGCGCTACGGGCGTCGGCTGCATGTGCCAAGGGCACCAGGGCGTAGCCCTTGCTCGCCCGCATCCAGGAGAGCAGGTGGGAGGTCGTGGGGTGACCGGAGCTCGCCGGAAACAACCTAGCGGCGGCGGCCGGAGTTCGGTTGCGTCCGGGATCGCATTGTGGTGCACGGGGAGGACGGCGGTGGGATGATATGTGCTACGGGGAGCGTGCTGAGCACGATGGAGTGCTCCGACATGGGTTACAGTGCGCATGGCCTCGTCTGCACCATCGCCGGCGGCGAAGAGCTCACGGCTTCGGTGGAAACGATGGCTAGAGGGTGAATTAGGCGACGGGGTATGGGGAAAATGGTGCAGAGGCTCACCGCGGTTCTTCTGGTGCTGCTGGAGAGGCAAGGGAGACACGGGGTCCGGCGAAACGTCGGCGGGGATCTCCGGCACCCGAGGACGGAGACGACGGTGTTGGCGAGGCTCCGGAGCGTTCAGCGTTGCGTAGCTCAGCGAGGAGGTCGAGGACGACACGGCGGAGCTTCTAGGCTCAGCGGCAGGGCGAGGGGTGGTCGGTGGCCTTGGGTACGGCGAACGGCGGCGATGGTGGTGAGAGGGAGAAAGAGCAGAGGTGGGGGATGAGCTCGAGAGAGAGTGAGAGGGGGTCAGTGGGATCGTGAAGACACGGGGAAAATCGTCCGCGCGTCCAGGGGCTCGTCGGCAAGCAGGAGGTGGCGCGGAGCGCGTGGGCGCGCACAGCGGCCACACGCCCTCCTGCCCACTGGCAGGAGGTTGAAGACGATGGAGGGCCTGGTGGGCTGGGCCGGCAGTGCTAGGCCAGGTGGGCTCCAGGTAAGCCAGGTGGGTTTTTCCTCTCTTTGTTTTTTTTTCTAATTTTGTTCTGTTTTCTGTTTTGCAGGTTTGTTTTGAATTTGGTTTTGAAACAAATTCAATTTTGTTGCTTCTGGAAATATTTTTAGAAGCTAAAAGAATTAAACCAAAGCTCCATAAAATATTTCAGAATTTATTGGACCTATATTTATTTAATAGTAGATATAAATCCAATTCAAATAGTTATTGATTTAATTCATATGCCCAAAATAAATGTTTCTAAGACACCAAAAATATTGGTTTGGATTTTACCTCTTGCCAATATTTCCAGAGGATAACAAGAACATTTTCTTGGACTTATTTGAAGCAATTTTATCTTGATCATTTTTAAAAGGATTCTGAGGCTTTGAAAATTCCCCATTTCAAATTTCATTTGAATTTAAACACGATGCAACAACGAAGCTAGTCCAAGGCCAAGGTAAAGCTAGGGATGTGACAACTCACCCCCACTAAAACAAGAATCTCGTCCCGAGATTCAAGCGTAGGGTAAGATGGAAGGGGGAACGCAAACTAACACAATCTTCATGATCCAGGTTGCGCCTCATAAGAACGTTGATCCAATCACGATCTTGTCTCGACATCATGCTCTAAGAACTTCATCCAACACGACGATGACAAAAAGAAATTCTACGGAACTGATCTCCTCAAAGATCGAGCAACTGACGATCAGCTCACAGAACGAGACATAGCAACATCTCTCGAGATGAGACATGAAACATACATCTAGAGGGATGGAGTGAAACAAATGACGAAGGTTCAAGTTGGTAGGCAACAATTCGACGCTTAAATAGATGGTGAGGGGGGGGGGGTTCAAGGTAGCAAGGAGTTAAGTTTCCCATGATACCATAACAGAACACCTCGGGGAAGGTGACTCGTAGAATTATTCCCTTAAGTGGCAAAAAGAATTACTTTTGATACTGAGATCATTGAAACTCTCTATACCAGCCTAAGTAAAATCACAATTGATCAATTGAATGAATTCGAAAGAATGGCATACTTAGTTTGGAGAAGAAACTAGAGTTATAGGACACTCGGCAACGGAAGGCACATTCCAATTGATACCGAGGATATAACCCAATGACTGAGCGTGCTCTCAAGAACTTGAGCATTTCCGTATTCATCAAGGTTTTACCAACATCCGTGCCAAGGATCCTGGCAACACATCGTACTACCATGATAAACGGTGATGGAGGATGCAGATGCAAAGGAGGACATCACTTTCTCAGATTTTTCCTTAGTAATGCCAAAGAAGCAAATCTGGATGATCGACCGAGAGACATTTAGCACTCCGCTTCTAATGTTCTCCTTGATGTACTAGGTACCACGGTCAATGCTTAAAAGCATCAACATGGCCTTCAAGTAAAGGTTAGACTTCGGGAGCACAGGAATCCATAAGGAATAACTACGGAAGTAAATCCTGCGAGATCCTTATGGGGAGGTGGCCAACTTCCTCAATCAAGATACTACAATAATAGATCTTCCGGCTG
Organism: Triticum urartu; assembly: GCF_003073215.2. Classification (NCBI taxonomy): domain Eukaryota; kingdom Viridiplantae; phylum Streptophyta; class Magnoliopsida; order Poales; family Poaceae; genus Triticum; species Triticum urartu. Next base: position 311,477,819 of record NC_053025.1, read on the forward strand.
GTGCGTTGGCCACGACATCCACTTTACCGGGTTACAGAGAGACCAATATTATAGTTCTCGGGAAACGTTCCAACCATCATATCTGCCTGAGATTCACATCTGGTTGGTGTCAGAATATTCCAGACTCATCCAGTCTAGAGAGAAAAATGAAATTTTGCAACACAAATCGACGAGATGACGTTGCGAGATTCTCGGGAAATGGACTATGGTAGTAAGCTCCAAAACATGAGCTGGTTCTTCTAACACATGTGAACATGTTGTCCCAGACAAGCAAGACCACGTAGTAGTCTTATAATAAAAACACTACCGAGTTCAGGTGGGGAACCATCAACAAGGATATCGAAGTCCTTGCATAAGTCTTGCTCTTAAGAAGAGACTTCTTCTCCTTGAAAAAATCAATTAGTGGCTTGGTGTGCTAGGGATACGTATAGAATGAAGATGATCAGTCTATCAGACCATAGAATACTTCGCACGTACATGACTGACTTGGGATGATTCCAAAGGAAACAAAAACAATCTTTCTCGAATTCACGGCGGCAACTTGCACCTAATGCACGTGAACTTGGAGAAAGTCACTTCTTACACCAAACATGTATTTCATGAACGGGACATGAAGATAATGCTTACAAAAGTTTCCAACACTATCTTGATATCCAACAAAATCATGGAGAAGACAAGGATGTTGTCGATGGGCTCAACAACAATTCATCCAGGTTTCCATATAAATGGAATTCCACAATCATATGAACAAGGTGATAGCATTGTTCAGACCCGAAAGATATAATGGTGTATGCTCGAGGGACAACCGCAAGTAAGACAACATTACGAACATCGTTGGTTCTGATTTGATTTGACGATATTCCACACTCAAATCAAAGTTTGCACAAGATAATAGATTCAACAGGTGATCACGGGGATCAATCGATGAAGATACCATCTTTCTTCAACACACACACACACAAGGATATCCCTTAGTGATGAACTAAGTTGGACAAGCTTTCATCTTCCAACTCTCCAAGTTGTTGTTTAGCTTAACCAACTAGCTTAGGGTATCCAACACAGATTCTTGGAGAATGGGTGGTTTGGAGGAAAACCAACATGATCACGAACTCAACATAGCGGTCAGGTGACAACCTGGTAATACTTCCGAGAAGATATTCGGAAAATCACGAACCACCGATATGTTATTAAGCTCGAGAACAATCTTGCTTTTCAGGCAAGACGATATGATAAAGGAGCAAGGGATTGTCACAATCCTAACTCCTTGGTCGATGAGTGCACCCGGAAATATGGACTAGGTATCATGATCAATCTTAGGATGATGATTCAATAACCAGCACGCTAAGATTGAGAGTATTGTCCATTAACTACCAAGCAACGGAGTTGCTAGGAGGATTGATTTCGCACATCACAGTACACTTGTCGGCATTCTAGTTACAATAACACGGAACCGAGGAATGAACAATGATGGCAAGAAGTATTACTGCGTCAAGAATTTATAGGAGGTGCTGCAATTCTCATGACACTCCTGACAGAAAGATGGTAACACTCCAAGGTAGAACAGACTAGAAGCTGGATTAGCATTCTTAATCTGCGGAATACAATTGCTTTGACCCAATCCTAGATATGGATGAGGTGATGGAGTTTGATTCTCCTAGTCATTCTGTAGTAGAATAGCTTAAGGGACCACACGAATGATAGGCATCGATGAACGAATGCACGCATACTCTTGACTATCAATTGATAGACGAAGGTCAGAAGACAACTAAAGAGGGACAACTCAAGGAACATATAACTTTCTGAGTTGTGGATTCATGGATTAGCATGTCGAGCAAAGTTCAACATGTTTCTTCCAGATAACACATGCAGAAGGTAGAATTGGCAGAGTCACAATAAGAATGGATAACTCATCAAGAGCACTTTGTTGTGATCTTTTGGTTTCAACAAACTTCTGCCATAAATGGGTCATAGTATTCGGAAGAAGGAAATACCACAGACCTCGAGCACTAATGCAAAGGTAACTAATAACCTAAAGGAACTAGCAAACACTATCAACATGAAGTAAGTGGGGTGAATCTCGGGTTCAAGAACCCAGGAATAGAATGCCTACCAACTAAGTGGCATCACGGGATGCTTTCGAGAATGGTGGCCAGAATCATCACACTAGGAATATGAAACATGGCTAGATTACTAGGTGATCCTCTATGACACCTAGGGTCATAATAATAGCTCCAACATAATGTCGAGGCAACAGAGTACCTCAACTCACCAATTAGTGTGGTTAAACTGACCCAAAAAAACATCGAGAACGGAAAGAAGGGATTTGCAAATGCATCAGACTATTTAGAAACCTGGGATGACTCGGACGCATAACGGCTGTAAATGCTCAAAAATATTTGAGACATCCTGCAAAAATGGTGGCATAGCCACTCAACATCACAATATCAAGGTTCTAAGGCCAGCTATGAACACACGGAAGTAGTAGGAATTGAACTGAGGCTTAAACTCAACATTCCTAGGCAACTACGGTTTAGTAACACGTCATCCTGAGAGATAGAACAGAAGCCTAGTTCCTAACCCCGTAGAAAAAGATAAGATGACTCAGATCAGAAGGTCATGAGAATAAGGAGTAAAAAGAGCCTTACGTTCCCTTCCACAATCAATTCCCTTATATAACTAAAGCATTTCTAGACACAACTTCGACCAGTTTGGCTTGGTAAACCTATAGGCAGTCAGGCTCTGATACAAAAGCTGTCAGGACCCCGATTCTAAGTCACATCGATCTAGCCTGTAACACATCATATCACTTTGCCGCCTCACGCACGGTATTCCCACGGGTGTCGCCTTACCATGGCCCGGGACCGTTTGCGCCTTTTGGCTCACGTATATGATAGTGTTGCTAGCATCCATATGACAGAGAACCCGGGCCGACATGACTAGTCGTGAACCCACAATGGCACTAACTTACGGGAACAGGCATACATGAATCAACATCGAACATGTCGATCGGCAGCGTGTGAATCCGGGCTGTAGCAAGTGGGCTAACAGGACTCCAGGAACCCGGGCTGTAGCAGGCTAGCAGGACTCCGGATGTCACCGCGTGACATTTCCCCGAAGGGACGGACACATGAACGAAGTGAATCACATGCCGGCCAGTCAAGTGTTCCGGAGCAGTAGTGCTGGGCTAGCAGGACTCCGGTGAACCGGGCTGTAGCGGACTACTACGGGTCATGGAAGCATAAGACTACATTTCCCCAAAAGAGAGGCTACCAAGGATAAACAACTAGGTTGTCGGATCCCACACTACCAAGCATTTCAATCATACACACAATATGCTCGATATGTGTAAATACAACATGGCATCACAACATAACTCTATGACTCAAGTATTTATTCATTAGGCTCCGAGGAGCGAGATATTACAAACACAGGTCTCATGACCCAACATTCAGAGCATACAAGTGAAAGCACATGCAGAAGCTTAACATGTCTGAGTACAGACATCTACAAATGAAAAAGGCTGAGAAGCCTGACTATCTACAAGATACTGCCGATGGCACAAGATCGTAGCTGAGGTATCAAGCTAAATGTCGAGGTCCACGTGGAACTACTAGCGAGACTGACATCTCTCTGCAAAACATAAATTAAGCAAACGTGAGTACAAATGTACCCATCAAGACTTACATCAGAACTAACTACATATGCATCAGTATCAATAAGGGGTGGTGGAGTTTGACTGCAGCAAGCCAGCTTTGACTCAGTGGCTAACCTGAACTACGACTGCAAGTAACTCTTTTGAGGTGGCGCACACGAGTCCACAAATTCACCATACCAATACACCACTATGGATCCGCTCCCGTCTCCCTGCGAGAACGCTATCCATAGCACTCACACTTATCTTGCGCATTTTAGAGTATCCACTTTCACTTGTCTATGAACTATGCAAGGGGTCCAAGTTTCCATATCCGAGGAATCCGGATATTCGAATAGATAATGATAACCCTGCAGGGGTGTACTTCTTCACACACGCTCTCGCCACTTATCGCCCTGTACACGTCATGTACCTCGGCAACCTTCAAGCGAAAGCCGAGCGAGGGAGTCGGCCACGATCTGACTAACCAAAAAGTCTCTAGTCCAGGTTTATCGCCTATTCGGGTTCCATCCGCAAGGAGATCCGGCCGGGGTGTCACTCACGGCCCCAAATGATGTGAGCAGGGTTCCCAAGCCCACCATCCGGGTGCCACTTGGTACACTGTGTCACTATGCCTAGTCTGTCCCAAGCCCACCTGTACCGGCTGCCACATGGTAGACTACTAACACTACCTACAAACACCAGAGACTAGTTGCAACTCCTGGACAGAGATCGAGTTGATTAATAAGCTGAGAGGGGCCGAGTTACCGGAACCCAATGTGTGGTAGTAACTGTTCATGGATCACAAACACAGAACTCAGTTCCTGAGGACGGCTGCCGACTGTGTCCTGGACTAGGGGGCTATTCACCACATCGTCTCCCGATCTGTTAGATTGGCCGAGGACCCCCATGGTCGTATACTCATGGGCCAGTTCGGATAGCTGCCGCATACAAGGAAGATTCCACAAGACTTGGTGATCAAGACAATGACTCCTCCCCACCGGCGTATTCGGCTAGGACTCTTGTTATCCTAGGCCTCTGGTGCACTATATAAACCGAGGTCAGGCTAGTCGATAGAGATATACATACAATCATACCATAGGCTAGCTTCTAGGGTTTAGCCTCCCTGATCTCATGGTAGATCTACTCTTGTACTACCCATATCATCCATATTAATCAAGCAGGACGTAGGGTTTTACCTCCATCAAGAGGGCCCAAACTTGGGTAAAACATCATGTCCCCTGTCTCCTGTTACCATCCGGCCTAGACGCATAGTTCGGGACCCCCTACCCAAGATCCGCCGGTTTTGACATCGACATTGGTGCTTTCATTGAGAGTTCCGCTGTGTGATCGGCAAAATGATCGATGGCTCGTCTGCAGGTCAACTGCGATGCCGGCATCTTCGTCGCCGGCTCGACTGGTCACCTTGGCTTGACCGAGAACCATGCTCCATCTCTGATCGTCATGTTCGGACGAGGGCCTTCATCAACATCAACTCCGATCTCTATCAAGATCATGGAGGAATCATCAATGGAGCTTGGGGCTCAACGTCAACATTGCCCTCAGGAGACCGTGCTATTTTTTCGAACAACAAACTTGTATCCGCTGCCACCACCTCTTAGAGCATCACTTTGACAATCCCTTTGGTGGAATTGTGAGGAATTGAGTCTACAATAATCATGCAAAATTTCATCGAGTTCTGATGGAGGAATCTCCGGCAATTTACAATATACTAGAGCCGTGTCAAATCTGGATGGGAATCTGGACGAGTTTAGGGAGTGGTCTCCCGAGCCCAGCTTGGAGATCCTTTGGAAGATCCAACCATTCATCTACTGCGGAATTCCCATATCTACCACCCCTCCAAATTTCAGCTCGATCCGACGGTTCAAACTCCAAGAACCTTCCGATGAGTGGACCAATTTACGGATCCGTTTTCTGCGCGAATACGGATCCGACCCGAATTCATGTTTTTTTATGAACGTGATATTGGACAACCTTTTCAGAGGAATTCTCTTCTAGGGTATTGTGCGTTGTTTTTAAACACATGCCCGTAAATTTTTAAGCCTCCCCTGAGGTCATCTTCATCATCATGCTGGTGTCAAAACCAGTCCGGCAATATTGCTCCAAGGCTGCCGACCTGCGCTAGACACGGCGTCACTTTGTTGAGCCGAGCTCAACTTCTTTGGATCATCATCTCAGCAAGCCAAACAAGAGTCCGGCATGGTGAAGAATAAATCATCACCAACATCGCCGCCCCACAGATTACACAGAGCGGGCATGCCGGCATCACCGCACGGTCACTTCATCAAGCCAGCATCGACCACTTCACGACCTGCATCGGCAGGGCTGCACTATTGCTTCTTCAAGCTGGTGTCCATCACGCCGACCTACTTCGACTCATCGGCTGACATCGAGGCTTCGACATCTCGGCTAGACCGGGGGCTTCGCCATCTCTTCATCAACCTACTCCGGAGACTTCGGCATCACTAGCCGACCAGCCCCGTCATGTTAGCTGGACCGAGGGCTTTCCCTCGGCAAGCCAACCTTTGCCAGCATCGCCATGCCATCGCTTTATTGCCCATCAGGCAATGGGTGTGTGGATCGAGTCCCAATTTTGGGAATCACCTTTCTTCGGATTGCTACAACAAATAAACCAGGTGCTATTAATCCTAATATTTTTTTTGCTTGTTTAGGCTCGTTTTTCCCAATGAATTATTACTCTGGTTTGTCCATCATATGTACACAGGTCTATCAAATGGTGTCCGCATTAACGAGGTCGCATGGTGGTTCGGCCAGTTTCCGTATATAGTCCGGCGAATGCCGCATTCGGAACTCGGACCGACCTGTGAATTCAGGCTTTGCCATGCCTTTACCGCATCACGCCGACGCCCAGCATTGACATTGACTTCGGCGCCAGGCCATAGTTCTTTTATTACTCACTTTGCATAAATTATTTATTATGCAATGATTTTTTTAATTATTATTATTACTATTATCTCCGGTTTGCACTATTTTTTGTGCACAGGAAAATGATCCGGGGACTTCGGCGTCACTCTGCCGGTCTGCATTGACCGTGCTATGTCACCAGTTCGGCGTGTCGATCTCTCCGCTCCGCCACCTCGGGACCGGCTTGGGGGATGGAACCTTGTCCCGCATCAAGCTCGGACCGCGTCATCAATGCCGAACACATTAACCAGCTAAGTCGCTTTCATGCTCAAAATTTTAATTTTTAACTTGTGTTCGGTTCGACCAAGCATTATACTTTTTTGGAAAAAAGTTGCTTGTAAAAAATCTCCTTGTCAAAACTTTGTTTGTGGCTTGCAAATTCAAATACCCCGTTTATTTGGGGGCTTCCTTTATGATGCTTTTCCTCTTGCATATGATTATACTTGTACGGCTTCGTTCCTTGTTCGTGTATTACGCCACAATATGCACCATATTGACTTAAGCGATTTGCAAGCTGGGTTGCCTGGCTCCTGTGCTTACCCCTACGTTCCCGATTGTTCGGCTAGGGAGTAAAGGGAGCACCTCTGCGATTGTCACGACCGGGTCCTCCGAGCTCTGACCTCAGACTGGGTGAAGCCGAAAGCTAGCGCTCTTATTGTTTTCAATCATGGTCGGCACACAACAGAACTCATGAGTACAAAAAATATATTACACAAGTCTCATAGCAATAATGAGCACCGAAGAAAGGTATCGGTGGGGGTACTATTTTCTTCGAAGATGCTTCTTACACTTTGTTTGTAATATAGCATAAGTTCCCTGAGCGCGCTTTGTCTGTTACAGCCTTATGGCCCGGTTGCCTGGTTATCGGAAACACTGTCGATATTCTTGACAGGTGGAGTACATAACACTTTTCGGTCCTTGACCGAAGAGGGAGAAGCCGACGGTCGGTTAAGACGCGTTTAAAGTTCGGTTGAACAAAGATATGATATAAGTACTTCGGTACATACAATCATTATACATAAAATTCTTTTACCCAAGTCACTCGGGGGCTCTTAAAATTTATATGAGCTATTTTATAGTAAATGTGTTTTCTTCTTGGTCGTTGCAAAGTCTTTTTCTATCACTCCTTTTTCGATGTGAGTGTGTGGTCAATAGCCAGATAACCCATTTTCTCTCTAGTGACCGCTCGAGTTTAGTTCGCTAAACCGGTCTAACGAGAAGCACTCCGCCTTCGGGATAGGAGGCTGCAGCCGTAGGCTGGCCCGCTTGAAGTCTTGAGATCGGATGTGTAATATTAATGCACGACAGAAGCACAATCTTTCCCCAATTTTTGGATTGGCATCGAACACTTGATCTTGTTCGGACGTCAAGTTTTTACTAACGTTTTTTTTTGGTTTTCCAAGCTTATGGCACTTTTAAACTATTTTTGTGTTTCCAGCTCAAATTTCACAGTGCAAATGCCGGACACCTTTATAGATTCGGCAAAAATATTCTCGGATCTCACTATATATGCATTGGTTTCGGATTGTGTCTTCGGTCAATAGTTGGGTTGCCCGGCTCCTGCGCTTGCCTCCTACGTTCGGCTTTGTTCGGTTAGGTGTGCAAAGGGAGAACCACTGCGATTGTGCTTCCAGCTCACATGGTTAAGCACCTCAGTGGAGAAAGCCGAAAACTGACTGACACAATAAGCGTAAACTGGTCAGCAATCCGATGACGGTGTTAAATGACTGGCCATTCATAACATTGGCCGAAGTGTTTACGGCTTGACCTCGACTGTTGCCGAACACTACCGGGGGCTAGTAACTGGCCTCCCAAATTAAATCCTCAATATTTTGCTCTTACATTAGAGCTGGGGTTTCATGATCATGCTCAGCATGACAACCCAAAGAAAGGAACCGATAGCGGGATTATTTTCTTTGGAAGACATTTATTATGTTAAACAGTGATATAACATATCTCTCTGCGTAACTTTGTTTATAAAACCGTATGGCCAGATTGCCTTGTTTGTCATAAATCTTTGCCCTCATAAAGGCTTTATAAAGTAGGACAAACACTCCTCGGCTACTGGCCGAGGAGGTGGAAGCCGATGGTCGGTCAACAAAGTTTTGTACAATGTGGATCCGAGCATTAATGATGTAAAGTACTTGGATACATAGAATCATTACACATAATTTGTGATCTCACTCTGGACATCGATCCTTAATTCGGCCACCCGTGCCCGCATTAAGGCTCGAGGGCTACTGGGCTTCAGGCATATCATTTACTAATTTTAAAGGGGCGTATCGATCCGCTGATCTGGTGTTGCCACCCGACCAGTGTCTCGGGGGCTACTGCATTGGCAATCCAGTGCAGAAAATTTAAGTGCAATATAGTTTTCGAGGAGATTATGATCCTCAGGTTGGTCGGCCGCACCCAACCTGAGTCTCGAGGACTCTGCACACCGCTTTTTGTGTCCTGAAGTATTCTGCTAAGCTAGGAGTTGATCCTCAGACCGATTTTGCAAATCAACCTGAGTCTCAGCGGCTACTGGGATCAGCGGTCTTATGTCATCCTTCAGGTGCATCTCGGGTTTTAGACCGATACACACCTTGAGGGCTACTAGCTATATATCTCGATAGATAATAAATTGCACCAATAAAAAATATTGACAAAAAATTGGCCCACAGTCGGGGTGGTGCACCACCTTGGAAGTAGTCCGGCATAAAGCTCGGGCGCTAGTGGCTGGCTCCATAGAGGGCATTTCCAGCATTAAGCTCGGCTAAACTCCTTCAACTCTTTTGGACCAAGATGATCTATGACATCTTGGACGTAGTCCAGCGTTGGAGCTTGGACACAGTCCGGCGTTGGAGCTCGGATACATTTTGGCGTTAGAGCTCGGAAGCAGTCCGGCATTGGTGCACGGCTGCAAAAGATACCTCGAATGCAGTCCAGCGTTAGATCTCGGACGCAAGAGGACACTGCCTCCCGGGAACAACTTCAAACCCGAGGTGTGGCATAAAAATAACAAGGCATTGATAAAGGCCAGAAACTTAAAGGGGCTCCTCGGATACCCGATGTGTAAACTCGTCAAATGCATTTCGGCGATCCTCAAGATCGAAGATGGGAAGATTTGTTGAACCAGTTTCCAAGACCGACAACCGAAGATGAAGAACAGTTCGGAACAATCGAGGAGCGTCTCTAACTTGAAGACCGGTTCAGGGGGCTACTGACGGTGTCCTGGACTAGGGGGTACTCACCACATCGTCTCCCGATCTGTTAGATTGGGCCGAGGACCCCCATGGTCGTATACTCATGGGCCAGTTCGTACAGCTGCCGCATACAAGAAAGATTCCACAAGACTTGGCGATCAAGACAAGGACTCCTCCCCACCGGCGTATTCGGCTAGGACTCTTGTTATCCTAGGCCTCTGGTGCACTATATAAACCGAGGTCAGGCTAGTCGATAGAGATATACATACAATCATACCATAGGCTAGCTTCTACAGTTTAGCCTCTCTGATCTCGTGGTAGATCTACTCTTGTACTACCCATATCATCAATATTAATCAAGCAGGACGTAGGGTTTTACCTCCATCAAGAGGGACCGAACCTGTGTAAAACATCGTGTCCCCTGCCTCCTGTTACCATCCGACCTAGACGCACAGTTCAGGACCCCCTACCCGAGATCCGCCGGTTTTGACACCGACAGCTGCAATGAGACAACCCACCATGTACTCCTACAAGGCCTCTCACCGCTACCTTTACCAAATCTTGTTCACACACTTAGATCACACACAGTAGGACATGTTCAACACCATTCCAATTCATCCCCGATAAATTAGACCTGACTCAACTCTAAGAAGTAGCAGGCATGACAAACAAGCATGAATGAGTAGGCACATCAGGGCTCAAACAACTCCTACTCATGCTAGTGGGTTTCATCTATTTACTGTGGCAATGGCAGGTCATGCAGAGGAAAGGGGTTCAACTACCGCAGCATGTAACAGTTGAATCGCTGTTGTCCTAATGCAGTAAAAGAGAGAAGGAGCGAGAGAGTGTGATTGTATCGGAATGAACAAGGGGGTTTTGCTTGCCTGGCACTTCTGAAGATAGTATAGTTCTTCATCGGTGTCATCGATCACATCGTCGGAACCACGTCTATCGAGAGCGGACAAACATCGGCAACTGAGAAAGAACACAATCAATGCAATGCCACAATATGATGCATGATCATGACATGGCAATATGCTGTGATTTGAGCTAATGCATCTAGCTATGATTTAAATGAAGTTGGTTTGAATACATGATTCAAATTCCAACTCCATATATGATTATTTAAATGCCTTTTATTTGTTTTGTCCAAAACAGAGGACAAACATTGTTCAAACATGCATGAAAATGGTACAGATGGATTCCTTGAATTGTTCTGATAATTTTCCATATATAATTTATTTAATTCTGAGCTACGGTTGATTTTCAATGATTTTTAGAAGTTTGGGGTATTTTCTGAAATTGATAAATCATTTCTGATTTATTTTAATTCCAGAAAACTTTACTACATCAGCACTACATCGTCATGACGTCAACAGGTCAACAGGGTGCGGTCCAGGTCAAACCTGACATGTGGGGTCCACACGTTAGTGTAACATGGCAAGAACAGAGGCTGACTAGTGGGGCCAGGTCAACGCTGAGGTGGCGGGTCAAAGCATTAGCTTAATTAAAGCAGGGAATAACCCTGTGGTTAATTATGAGGTGGGGCTCGGCTGTCTGTGACTCTTGGGTTTGATTAAGAGGTGGTTAACGCCTAATTAACCTGGCCACGTCAGCACGGCTGGGGTTAGTCCGCCGGCGACCATCCAGCGCATCGGAGGCACGCCGAAAATGCGCTACGGGCGTCGGCTGCACGCGCCGAGGGCAACAGGGCGTAGCCCTTGCTCGCCCGCATCCAGGGGAGGTCGTGGGGTGACCGGAGCTCACCGGAAACAACCTCGCGGCGGCGGCTGGAGTTCGGTTGCGTGCGGGATCGTGTTGTGGTGCACGGGGAGGACGGCGGTGGGGTGATATGTGCTACGGGGAGCGTGCTGAGCACGATGGAGTGCTCCGACACGGGCTGCAGTGCGCATGGCCTCGTCTGCACCATCGCCGGCGGCGAAGAGCTCACGGCTTCGGTGGAAACGACGGCTGGAGGGTGAATTAGGCGACGGGGTATGGGGAAAACGGTGCAGAGGCTCACTGCGGTTCTTCTGGTGCTGCTAGAGAGGCAAGGGAGACACGGGGTCCGGTGAAACATCGGCGGGGATCTCCGGCACCCGAGGAGGAGACGGCGGCGTTGGCGAGGCTCCGGAGCGTTCGGCGTTGCGTAGCTCAGCGAGGAGGTCGAGGACGACGCGACGGAGCTTCTAGGCTCAGCGGTAGGGCGAGGGGTGGTCAGTGGCCTTGGGTACGGCGAACGGCGGCGACGGCGGTGAGAGGGAGAAAGAGCAGAGGAGGGGGATGAGCTCGAGAGAGATTGAGAGGGGGTCAGCGGGATCGTGAAGACATGGGAAAAATCGTCCACGCGTCCAGGGGCTTGTCAGCAAGCAGGAGGTGGCGTGGAGCGCGTGGGCGCATACGGCGGCCACACACCCTCCTGCCCACTGGCAGGAGGTTGAAGACGGTGGAGGGCATGGTGGGCTGGGCCAGCAGTGCCAGGCCAGGTGGGCTGCAGGTAAGCCAGGTGGGTTTTTCCTCTCTCTATTTTTTTCTAATTCTATTCTGTTTTCTGTTTTGCAGGTTTGTTTTGAATTTGGTTTTGAAACCAATTCAATTTTGTTGCTTCTGGAAATATTTTTAGAAGCTAAAAGAATTAAATCAAAGCTCCATAAAATATTTCAGAATTTATTGGACCTATATTTATTTAATAGTAGATATAAATCCAATTCAAATAGTTATTGATTTAATTCAAATGCCCAAAATAAATGTTTCTGAGACACCAAAAATATTGGTTTGGATTTTACCTCTTGCCAATATTTCCAGAGGATAACAAGAACATTTTCTTGGTCTTATTTGAAGCAATTTTATCTTGATCATTTTTAAAAGGATTCTGAGGCTTTGAAAATTCCCCAATTCAAATTTCATTTGAATTTAAACATGATGCAATAACCAAGCTAGTCCAAGGCCAAGGTAAAGCTAGGGATGTGACAGGTAATGATCTTTTTTAGTAGCTTTATTTAATTTGCAGAAATCAATTCCCATCCTATAACCTGTAATAATTCTTTGCGGGATCAACTCATCTTTATCATTAGGAACGACAGTAATACCTCCCTTGTTAGGGACATAATGGACAGGACTTACCCACTGACTATCAGCAACGGGATAAATTATACTTGCCACAAGAAGCTTTAGTATTTCCTTTCTTACCACTTCATCTTAGGATTCAGCCGTCTGAAACGCCCTCGATGCGGCTATATCTCCCACGTGTCGAAGCACGACTTAGAGGCATAACCGCATTGAAAGCAATGTCGCAAGTGAGGTAATCTTCACACAACCCATGTAATACATAAGGGAAAGAGATACATAGTTGGCTTACAATCGCCACTTCACACAATACATGAATAAAGCATTACATCATCCAAATACAATCAAGGCCCGACTACGGAGCCAAAATAAAAGAAGACTACCCCAAATGCTACACAGATCCCCGATCGTCCCGACTGGGCTCCACTACTGATCAACTAGAATGAAACAACATAAAGGACAAGATCTTCAATGGACACCTCCTTGAGCTTGGTTGCGTCATCTGCTCGGTAACATCGGCACCTGCAAACTGGTTTTGGAAGTATCTGTGAGTCACGGGGACTCAGCAACCTCACACCCTCACGATCAAGACTATTTAAGCTTATAGGAAGGGTAAAAAGTATGAGGTGGAGCTGCAGCAAGCGACTAGCATATATGGTGGCTAACCTGTTCGCAAAAGAGAGCGAGAAGAGAAAGCAAAGCACGATCGAGAAACTATGATCAAGAAGTGATCCTAGAACAACCTACGTCAAGCATAACTCCAACACCGTGTTCACTTCCCGGACCCCGCCGAGAAGAGACCATCACGGTAACACACGCGGTTGATGTATTTTAATTAAGGTCAACTTCAGGTTTTCTACAACCGAACGTTAACAAATTCCCATCTACCCATAACCGTGGGCACGGCTTTCGAAAGTTCAAATCCCTGCAGGGGTGTCCCAACTTAGCCCATCACAAGCTCTCACGATCAACGAAGGATATTCCTTCTAGCGGGAAGACCTGATCAGACTCGGAATCCCGGTTACAAGACATTTAGACAATGGTAAAACAAGTCCAGCAAAGCTGCCCGATGCACCGACATCCTGATGGGAGCTGCACATATCTCGTTCTCAAGGCAACACCGGATAGGTCAAGCTACGAGTAAAACCAGCCCTCAAGTTTCCCCGAGGTGGCCCCGCAGGCTGCCCATTTCGGACCAACACTTAGACAAGCACTGGCCCGGGGGGGTTAAAATAAAGATAACCCTTGGGCTGGCCTAACCCAAGGGAAAAAGGCTAGGTGGCAAATGGTAAAACCAAGGTTGGGCCTTGCTAGAGGAGTTTTTATTCAAAGCGAACTATCAAGGGGTTCCCATTATAACCCAACCGCATAAGGAACGCAAAATCCGGGAACATAACACCGATATGACGGAAACTAGGGCGGCAAGAGTGGAACAAAACACCAGGCATAAGGCTAAGCCTTCCACCCTTCACCAAGTATATAGATGCATTAATTAAATAAGAGATATTGTGATACCCCAACAAAATATCCATGTTCCAACAAGGAACAAACTCCAATCTTCACCTTCAACTAACAACGCTATAAGAGGGGCTGAGCAAAGCGGTAACATAGCCAAACAATGGTTTGCTAGGACAACATGGGTTAGAGGCTTGGTTCAACAATATGGGAGGCATGACAAGCAAGTGGTAGGTATCGCAGCATAGGCATAGCAAAAGAGCGAGCAACTAGCAAGCAAAGATAGAAGTGATTTCGAGGGTATGGTCACCTTGCCTGAAATCCCGCAAGGAAGAAGAACGAGTCCATGATGAAGAAAAACGGACGTAGTCGAACGGGTCCTCACAATCACGACGTTACCGGAACCAACCCGAAGAAACAACACCGGAAAGAAGCACACAACATAGTAAACAACCAACACATGAACATGGTATGATATGCGGCATGAGGTATGCGATGCATATGCATGATTTGGAAAGGAAAGATTGAACCTGGCCTCAACTTGGAAATACAAGAGTGCCACTGAAAAGGTGAGGTGATGTCGGTTGAATTCGATATAAAGATCACCGGAATTGGATGCACGGTTTGGAAATGACAAGCAAAACAAATATGGCACCGGTCTGCGATAATCAGCAAGTAGCCATCTAAATGAAACAAGTTAAATATGCTACAGCACTCAAACATGGCGAAAAAATACATGGCAGGGATCCACTCAAGAAGCTTAACAAAATATGAACACTGAGCTACGGCTAAATCACTCATTAACAGGTTCAAACAAGCATGGCAAAAGTGCAAATGATAACAGGTTTCAGACTTAGTGAAATTAACACAAGTCTGGAATTTAATATCAGGAAGCACACTTTAGAGAGCATGAAAACTACATGCTACAGGAACTTAACATGGCAAAGCAAGGCATGGCATGAAGCTACTCAAAGCAATTAACAAAAGTCCCTTAGTGACCTTGAGCCAAAAGGGATCAGAGAATACACTTGCAAGCATGTGAACATAGCAAAAACATAAACAGATCTCAGACTTAGTGAAAAACTGGAGCTTGCAAATCAGTTAACGAGTAGGCATGTTTACGAGCTCGATGCACTCACTACAAAGCATGGCATGACAAACTAAGCATACACCCATCAAGAAGACATGTCATGGAAGCTAAACATGGCAAGAACAACAACATAGCATGCACGGATCAATAGCAACATTCTCGGCAAAATCGCTAACAAGTCAACAATCTGCCAGGATTCACGATATAGCAAAAGTAGAGCTCGATTAACTGAAGCTAGGTTGCTCCATAAATGCAAACAAAGACATGGATGGATATAGCACCACAATATTAACAAAATATCCTTACTGATCATCCTCAAAAGAGGCACGGATCACTAGGAAACAACATGAACATACGGCATAACGACAAAATTAGGACAAGGACTTAGTGAAATTCTAAGTCCCTGAAATCAGCATTACCGATTACGCTACTTTGCAAGCTTGTGCTAGTCACCACAAATATCACAAAAATACATGGCAAGCACCTCTGTAAAGATGGCATGGCATATAAGAAAACACATGTAGAGCTCAGGGTCATAGCATGCACACATCAAACATGGCAAAAATGACAAAATGTCATTTGCTGAAACAGATCTGACAAATTCGTCACATAGCCCTCTTCCAACAGAATTTCAGGCATCAAGATGAGCTCAAATGGAAATGATGCGATGAAATGATGTACTCGTCGAGACGAACATTTTGATATGCTACATGCCCAAAAGGGAGCTACGGATGCGGAGTTATGACATGATGAACATGGCTAGAAAAAGTTACAGAGAAAGACTTTGAGAAAAATATACACCTCCGAAATGCATCTAGGGTTCCTCGCACGGAAAACGAGGCACGGCGAAGACTTGCCGGAGTTGTTGAAGACGACGGCCGGAGAGGATGCCGGCGGGTCGGGGCGGCGAGATCTGGCCGGATCCGCGAGGCGCGGCGGCGTGTGACCGGAGCAGCGACTCCGGCAAGCGGGCGCGGTGGAGCGGCGATGAGGCGGCGGCGCACGGCGTGCAAGGCAGCGGCACGCGGCACGCTGCGGTAGTGGAGACCGGCGCAAGTGGGCGAGCTCGCCGGCGGGAAGACTTGGCGGCGGGGCGGCGACGAAGCACAGGCCCGGCGCGGTGGCGGGGTAGGCACGTGCGGCGCTCGGGCGCGGGCCGGGGAGGGCCCGACCCGGGCCTCAACGGGCCGCGGCGGATGCGGGAGAGAGGAGGCGTGGCGACCTGACAACTGGCGGTCTCCGATTCGCCCTGGGCGGCGGCGCGGTGACGTGGTGCTCTCCGATAGGCCGGAGTGAGGTGGCGGGCGAGCGGACATGTCCGGCCGGCGTGGGATGAAATGTCCGGCGGTGGCGGGGAAGGTTAGGGTAGGGTTTCGTCCGCGAATTTCAGGAGAGGAGCACATATTTATAGGTAGAGGGAGCTAGGAGAGTCCAAATGAGGTGCGGTTTTCGGCCACGCGATCGTGATCGAACGACCGAGATGATGGAGGAGGTTTAGGTGGGTTTTTGGGCCAATTTGGAAGGGTGTTTGGCTGCAACACTCACGAGGCCTTTTCGGTCCCTCGGTTAACCTTTGAGTATCAAACGAAGTCCAAATAGCATGAAACTTGACAGGCGGTCTACCGGTAGTGAACCAAGGCCGCATGGCAAGTCTCGGTCCAATCCGAAAATGTTTAACACCCGCACACGAAAAAGAGGTAGAAAGGGACACCGGGTGACATAGGAGCGCCGGATTGCAAAACGGACAACAGGGAAAATGCTCGGATGCATGAGACGAACATGTATGCAAATGAAATACGCATGATGACATGATATGAGATGCATGACACGCAAGCAATGACAAGCCAACAATAGCAAATAAGCGGAGGACACTTGGCACATTGGTCTCGGGGCGTTACAACACTCCACCACTACGAGAGGATCTCGTCCCGAGATCTAGAATGGCACCGGAGGGAAAAACGGAAGAGAAAGAGAAGAGGTAAAACTAAGTTGCTTCTTTGACAAACGAGTGAAACCGAAGAACATTGAAAAGGTTGAGAAAATAGAAAGAAAAAAAAGCAACGGAGAAGAATAAAGTTAAAAGCACTCCGTTAAGAAAAGGGAAAAGAAAGAACCAATTCGGGTAGCGCTCCGGTTTAGAAGGGGTGCAAGAATAGATAAGGCGAAAAGAACTTGAGCATAAAGGACAGAACACTCCGGTAAATGATTAAGCAAAGAAAGAAGCATGATCTTGACAAAACAAGATGATGTGTTAAAAAGAGCAACATCGCAATGTGTCCGGAAGAGATAAGTAGAAGATAGATCATTGAGATAAAAGAATGTAGAAGAAAATGCCAACTTCTGCTACAAAAGAGCTTGAAAAGGTATCCTTAGGAGAAGGGTCGAATGGAGTTGTTGGAAAAACAACAACGAAAAAAATAATCTTGATATGGTCTTATTGAATACATCTCAAATTATGAGGTGACAACCTGCCACTTACGGGAAAAGAATTGGATAGATATGAACAAATTGACGAGAAAGTATATCGCACCGGAAAGGATAAATGAAGAAATTGGATCATTTATAAGCACCATAGATAGCAACAATCCTTAGGGAAAGCTTTAGGTGAAATATAACCCAAGGTAACTCCAATGACGAGATTGATGGATTTAAAATACCTCATTCTTAATAACATGTGAATCATGAAACATGAACTCAAATTATCAAGAATGACATAATACCACCTCCAAAGATACGGTAGAAAGAAATTGCACTCCGGATTGCAAGATGAAGAATGCTTGAGCTCCCTAGAAATGAATCTCGATGAAAACTTCGAGAAGGAATTAAATCCTTGATGAAACACCATGTCAAGCCTCCATGAAGAACTCTGGTAACAAAGGAATGAAAAGAAAGAGAAATTGAAAACACAAGGTGAATCCTTACAATGATTTAGATGGATCTCCATGATAATTAGAGCTTGGAACTCCGCGAAAGAAAAGATGAAACAAATGAAACTGAGAATTTGATAAGCCTCTGGAATAAGGAATTAGTCTCTTGGATGAAACAAGAATAAGAATTACATTATGCTTATCCTTCATCAATTAAATTGATGACAATCAACGGATTGCAAACAACTTATTCCTGTTGGAAGGATTTAGAGAGATATGGCGCAACCTTGAGAAAGTCTTCAACGATCCACTGGTAGAATTTGAAAAGCACGAATGCATAGATATGATACACGAAGGAAGAAAACTCTTGAACGAACCACCGTAAGAATTGAAAAAGAACGATTAAAACATGAAGAAACACAGGGAAGAATTAGCAAATGAACGAAGATGTTTGAGAGAATTTAGATCCATGAGAACAAAGAGATTACGAGCTGATTAGAGAGCATAGTTGAATGACGCACCGGTAAGATTTAGAGTAAGAGAGCTGAAAGCTGGAATGAATAAATCTTAGATGATGGGCTCCAGATAATCAAAATGAACAGAATCTTGAATTGCTCCGAATGGGTGAAAAAAACCTCACAACCGAAAACAATTATGAGAGGATGACAGAGAATGGGGCAAGATTAAAGAGAAACTCTTCTTCGATCTTCAAGTGTTGAGAATGAAGACGAGAAACACCACCATGATAATTGATGAGACACTCCGGAATGAAGAATGGAAAGGTTGAGCCAACGGTGAAAAGGATTTAACTGATCTTGGAGAAAGGCATTTGACTGACAATAAATCATTCTTACGTCAAACTTTGAAATGAATTGAGAATAACTCCGGGAAATCGAAAGAGTCAGGTAAGATCCTGGGAAAAGACATGTGGGTTAGGTCCCACTCAAGAGAAACACCGTTGAAATGATTTAAAAGATAGATTGCGCCGGTTGAATTAAATGGGTAGAATGAGATAACAACCTTGAAAGAGCTGGAACAAAAACATAGTGGAAACACGAATCTTCGAGATATCTTGAGCACTCCGGAACAAATGAATATCAAGTGGGGAATGATTATGAGGTGCATCGGCATAAGAAAAGCATTTGAAATACGGAAAAGAATATGATCAACACTGAAATCTTGACTTGAATCCACCGGAGAAGAAAAGAATGAAGAATGATGAACGAGTAGAGCATCTTCAAGAGAACCACCATGTAGGAACATGAAGGAAAAGAATGGAGAGACTTCCATCGATAAAATGGATAGTTGGAAAAGAAATCTGGGTCCTCGAAAAAAAAAGGGGGGGGGGGGGGGGAAAACAAAGACAACTTGGAACGGATGAAGCAAACACCGTTGAGAAGAACTGATATTTGATGTTGCGAATGTTGAAGTGATCGGATCCACTAGAAGAGAAACACACCGGTGAAAAGGATTGACATGACAATCTCGATTATCATGAGGATTGGTATTCACATCGGAGTATGAGAACACCGTTTAGAGAAGGTATGGAATCAACATTTGACTTCGAAGCAACTCGAAAACCACAACTCAAAACAAAACAAAGGATTGGCTTGCAGAATAAGCCGGAACAAACATATGATAGAGATTTCATCCAAAGTTTTCATGGTGGGGCCTACACGGGCTCGATCGTACAGCACCATCATGTACAAGGCAGTGTACATGACATACGAAGCGTCCCCGAGTCAGCATAGCCAAGGACTCTTTAAGACACAACGAGACCACTGTAAAACCAACCGTGGATAGGCGGACCACTAGACGTCGAACCCCAATTTCATATCATACATCTATCAAAAAGATATCCTAAGAGCTACTTGAATTCCCACTTATAAACTCCCGAAATTTTCCGGCTATGCAATCAGGTGTTGGGGATACAGGGGAAGCATAATATCTCACCCAAAGCTAGCAAATCCTACATCCAGTTGTATCCATCCTTCAACACATAACCAAGAAACCTTCGGAAATCGTCTACCTCAACCTTCGAAAAGCATCCGTTATACGAGTTATGGCAATACTCCCGAACTCCCGCCCCAATACTGGGTGGCGTCGAGGTTATCTCACCAACAACTGCATAAAAGAGATTTTCGATGTCGGCGAAACTAAACTCAGGTATTCCAGAACTGCAACGAAAAAATTGTGACGACAACACCTCAGAGCTCAACTCCCCGGGACACTGCCACAACCCCTAAATGACAGGAGGCACCAAGAACAATGTTCTCGTCACAAAACCATCAGAATGATTCCAAGATACCCGCGTGATCCTAAAAAAAATTAGTGAAATTTGAGAAGAGAAGAGTCAAAACTCTACGTCAGGATGCCTCACCAGAGCGACGAAGGGACTAAGGAGTAAAAAGAAGTCCTATCCCTCCGATATATATAATCCTAAATGCCTCAAAACATTTCTAGACTCAATAACGCCAGCGATTTGATCAAGCAGGGGGCTCCTAAGGTCGGGGAAGGCTCTGATTACCAACTTGAAACGCCCTCGATGCGGCTATATCTCCCACGTGTCGAAGCACGACTTAGAGGCATAACCGCATTGAAAGCAATGTCGCAAGTGAGGTAATCTTCACACAACCCATGTAATACATAAGGGAGAGAGATGCATAGTTGGCTTACAATCGCCACTTCACACAATACATGAATAAAGCATTACATCATCCAAATACAATCAAGGCCCGACTACGGAGCCAAAATAAAAGAAGACTACCCCAAATGCTACACAGATCCTCGATCGTCCCGACTGGGCTCCACTACTGATCAACTAGAATGAAACAACATAAAGGACAAGATCTTTAACGAGCTCCTCCTTGAGCTTGGTTGCGTCACCTGCTCGGAAACATCGGCACCTGCAAACTGGTTTTGGAAGTATCTGTGAGTCACGGGGACTCAGCAATCCCACACCCTCGCGATCAAGACTATTTAAGCTTATAGGAAGGGTAAAAAGTATGAGGTGGAGCTGCAGCAAGCGACTAGCATATATGGTGGCTAACCTATTCGCAAAAGAGAGCGAGAAGAGAAAGCAAAGCACGATCGAGAAACTATGATCAAGAAGTGATCCTAGAACAACCTACGTCAAGCATAACTCCAACACCGTGTTCACTTCCCGGACCCCGCCCAGAAGAGACCATCACGGTAACACACGCGGTTGATGTATTTTAATTAAGGTCAACTTCAGGTTTTCTACAACCGGACATTAACAAATTCCCATCTGCCCATAACCGCGGGCATGGCTTTCGAAAGTTCAAATCCCCGCAGGGGTGTCCCAACTTAGCCCATCACAAGCTCTCACGGTCAACGAAGGATATTCCTTCTAGCGGGAAGACCCGATCAGACTCGTAATCCCGGTTACAAGACATTTCGACAATGGTAAAACAAGTCCAGCAAAGCCGCCTGATGCGCCGACATCCTGATGGGAGCTGCACATATCTCATTCTCAGGGCAACACCGGATAGGTCAAGCTACGAGTAAACCAGCCCTCAAGTTTCCCCGAGGTGGCCCCGCAGGCTGCCCATTTCGGACCAACACTTAGACAAGCACTGGCCCGGGGGGGTCAAAATAAAGATGACCCTTTGGCTGGCCTAACCCAAGGGAAAAAGGCTAGGTGGCAAATGGTAAAACCAAGGTTGGGCCTTGCTAGAGGAGTTTTTATTCAAAGCGAACTATCAAGGGGTTCCCATTATAACCCAACCGCGAAAGGAACACAAAATCCGGGAACATAACACCGATATGACGGAAACTAGGGCAGCAAGAGTGGAACTAAACACCAGGCATAAGGCCGAGCCTTCCACCCTTTACCAAGTATATAGATGCATTAATTAAATAAGAGATATTGTGATATCCCAACAAAATATCCATGTTGCAACAAGGAACAAACTCCAATCTTCACCTACAACTAACAACGCTATAAGAGGGGCTGAGCAAAGCGGTAACATAGCCAAACAATGGTTTGCTAGGACAAGGTGGGTTAGAGGCTTGGTTCAACAATATGGGAGGCATGATAAGCAAGTGGTAGGTATCACAGCATAGGCATAGCAAAAGAGCGAGCAACTAGGAAGCAAAGATAGAAGTGATTTCGAGGGTATGGTCATCTTGCCTGAAATCCCGCAAGGAAGAAGAACGAGTCCATTAAGAAGACCAACAGACGTAGTCGAACGAGTCCTCACAATCAGGACGTTACCGGAACCAACCCGAAGAAGCAACACCAGAAATAAGCACACAACATAGTAAACAACCAACACGTGAACATGGTATGATATGCGGGATGCGGTATGCGATGCATATGCATGATTTGGAAAGGAAAGATTGAACCTTGCCTCAACTTGGAAATCCAAGAGTGCCACTAGAAAGGTGAGGTGATTTCGGTTGAATTCGATATAAAGATCACCGGAATCGGATGCACGGTTTGGAAATGACAAGCAAAACAAATATGGCACCGGTCTGCGATAATCAGCAAGTAGCCATCTAAATACAACAAGTTAAATATGCTGCAACACTCAAACATGGTGAAAAAATACATGGCAGGGTTCCACTCAAGAAGCTTAACAAAAGATGAACACTGAGCTATGACTAAATCACTCATTAACAGGTTCAAACAAGCATGACAAAAGTGCAAATGATAACAGGTTTCAGACTTAGTGAAATTAACACAACTCTGGAATTTATCATCAGGAAGCACACTTTAGAGCATGAAAACTACATGCTACAGGAACTTAACATGGCAAAGCAAGGCATGGAATGAAGCTACTCAAAGCACTTAACAAAAGTCCCTTAGTGACCTTGAGCCAAAAGGGATCAGAGAATACACTTGCAAGCATGTGAACATAGCAAAAACATAAACAGATCTCAGACTTAGTCAAAAACTGGAGCATGCAAATCAGTTAACGAGTAGGCATGTTTACGAGCTCGATGCACTCATTACAAAGCATGGCATACAAACTAATCATACACCCATCAAGAAGACATGTCATGGAAGCTAAACATGGCAAGAACAACAACATAGCATGCACGGATCAATAGCAACATCCTCGGCAAAATCGCTAACAAGTCAACAATCTGTCAGGATTCACGATATAGCAAAAGTAGAGCTCGATTGACTGAAGCTAGGGTGCTCCATAAATGCAAACAAAGACATGGATGGATAGAGCACCACAATATTAACAAAACATCCTTACTGATCATCCTCAAAAAAGGCACGGATCACTAGGAAACAACATGAACATATGGCATAACGACAAAATTAGGACAAGGACTTGGTGAAATTCTAAGTCCCTGAAATCAGCATTACCGATTACGCTACTTTGCAAGCTTGTGCTAGTCACCACAAATATCACAAAAATACATGGCAAGCACCTCTGTAAAGATGGCATGGCATATAACAAAACACATGTGGAGCTCAGGGTCATAGCATGCACACATTAAACATGGCAAAAATGACAAAATGTCATTTGCTGAAACAGATCTGACAAATTCATCACATAGCCCTCTTCCAACAGCATTTCAGGCATCAAGATGAGCTCAAATGAAAATGATGCAATGAGATGAAATGATGTACTCGTCGAGGCAAACATTTTGATATGCTAGACGCCCAAAACGGAGCTACGGATGCGGAGTTATGACATGATGAACAGGGCTAGAAAAAGTTACAGAGAAAGACTTAGAGAAAAATATACCCCTCCGAAATGGATCTAGGGTTCCTCACACGGAAAACGAGGCACGCCGGAGACTTGCCGGAGTTGTTGAAGACGACGGCCGGAGAGGATGCCGACGGGTCGGGGCGGCGAGATCCGGCGCGGCGCGGCGCCGTGCGACCGGAGCAGCGACTCCGGCGAGCGGGCACGGTGGAGCGACGATGAGGCGGCCGCGCACGGCGTGCAAGTTGGCGGCGTGCGGCACGCTACGGTGGTGGAGACCGGCGCGAGTGGGCGAGCTCGCCGGCGGGAAGACTTGGCTGCGGGGCAGCGATGAAGCACAGGCCCGGCGCGACGGCGGGGTAGGCACGGGCGGCGCTCGGGCGCGGGCCAGGGAGGGCCCGACCCGGGCCTCGGCGGGCCGCGGCGGATGCGGGAGAAAGGAGGCGCGGCGACCTGACAGCTGGCGGTCTCCGATTCGCCCTGGGCGGCGGCGCGGTGACGAGGCACTCTCCGATAGGCCGGAGTGAGGTGGCCGGGAGAGCGGACATGTCTGGCCGGCGCGGGATGAAATGTCCGGTGGCGGTGGGGAAGGTTAGGGTAGGGTTTCGTCCGCGAATTTCGGGAGAGGAGCAGATATTTATAGGTAGAGGAAACTAGGAGAGTCCAAATGAGGTGCGGTTTTCGGGCACGCGATCGTGATCGAACGACCGAGATGATGGAGGAGGTTTAGGTGGGTTTTTGGGCCACTTTGGAAAGGTGTTGGGCTGCAACACTCACGAGGCCTTTTCGGTCCCTCGGTTAACCTTTAGTATCAAACGAAGTCCAAATGGCATGAAACTTGACAAGCGGTCTACCGATAGTGAACCAAGGCCGCATGGCAAGTCTCGGTCCAATCAGAAAACGTTTAACACCCGCAAACGAAAAAGAGGTAGAAAGGGACACCGGGTGACATAGGAGCGCCGGATTGCAAAACGGACAACGGGGAAAATGCTCGGATGCATGAGACAAGCATGTATGCAAATGAAATGTGCATGATGACATGATATGAGATGCATGACACACAAGCAATGACAAGCCAACAATAGCAAATAAGCAGAGGACACCTGGCACATCGGTCTCGGGACGTTACACCGTCATTGATGATCATGAACTGGTTTGGCATCTTCCTCTAAATTTATTTTGTGTTGACACATAGTGGGACTAATGCCCTTCAGATCATCAAGAGTATATCCAATAGCAGGATGGTGCTTCTTTAGAGTTTTCAATAATATCTCTTCTTCATGCTCTGAAAGGTTAGCACTAATAATAACATGATATATCTTTTTCTCATCAAGATAAGCATATTTAAGAGTATCAGGTAACGGTTTAACCTCAAACACGGGATCACCCTTGGGTGGAGGAGGATCCCCTAGGATTTCAACAGGCAAATTGTGTTTCAGGATGGGTTCCTGTTTAAAGAATACTTCATCTATTTCCCTTCTTTCATTCATAAACATATCATTTTCATGGTCTAGCAAATATTGTTCTAAAGGATCACTAGGAGGTACGGCAATAGAAGCAATACCAATAATTTCATCTTTACTACGCAATTCCTCTTCACGGTGTTGTCTATGAAATTTAGAGAAATTAAATTCATGAGACATATCACCTAAACCAATAGTAACAACATCCTTTTTGCAGTCTATCTTAGCATTAACAGTGTTCAAGAAGGGTCTACCAAATATAATGGGACAAAAGCTATCTTGTGGGGAACCAAGAACAAGAAAATCAGCAGGATATTTAGTTTTCCCACACAAGACTTCAACATCTCTAACAATTCCAATTGGTGAAATAGTATCTCTGTTGGCAAGTTTAATTGTGACATCTATATCTTCTATCTCAGCAGGTGCAATATCATGCATAATTTCTTTGTATAAGTCATGAGGTATAGGACTAGCACTGGCACCCATATCACATAAGCTATGATAACAATGATCTCCTATTTTAACAGAAATAACAGGCATGCCTACCAAAGATCTAGGTTTATCTTTAGCACAAGGTTTAGCAATTCTAGCAGTCTCATCACGGAAATGAATAACATGCCCATCAATATTATCAGACAAGAGATCTTTAACAATAGCAATATTAGGTTCAACTTTAATTTGCTCAGCAGGTGTATAAGTTCTAATATTGCTTTTACGAACCACAGTTGAAGCTTTAGCATGATCCTTTATCCTAACAGGAAAAGGTGGTTTCTCAACATAAGCAGTAGGAACAATAGGATCATTATAAGTGATAGTCTTTTCTTTAACTTTAATAGGTGCAGCTACTTTTACTTCTATGGGAGGATGATATTTAAACCACTTCTCCCTAGGGAGATCAACATGAGTAGCAAAATATTCACAGAAAGAAGCTACTATCTCAGAGTCAAGTCCATATTTAGTGCTAAATTTACGGAAAACATCGGTATCCATAAAAGATTTAACACAATCAAACTTAGGTGTCATAGATGACTCCTTAGCTTCGTCGAGGTCCCAATCTTCAGAGTTGCGTTTAATTCTCTCCAATAAATCCCATTCGAATTCGATAGTGTTCGTCATAAAAGAGCCAGCACAAGAACTATCGAGCATGGTGCGATTGTTATCAGAAAGCCGAGCATATAAATTTTGAATGATCATTTCTCTTGAGAGCTCATGATTGGGTCATGAATATAACATTGATTTAAGCCTCCCCCAAGCTTGAGCAATGCTTTCTCCTTCGCGAGTCCAATATATATATATATATATATAATTGCGATCACGATGAACAAGATGCATAGGATAAAACTTCTGATGAAATTCCAATTTCAATCGTTTGTAGTTCCATGACCCCGTATCATCACATAGCCTGTACCATGTCAATGCATCTTCCTTCAAAGATAAAGGGAAGACCTTCTTCTTAATACATCTCCGGGTACACCTGCAATCTTAAATAATCCACAAACTTCATCCACATATATTAGGTGCTCATCGGGATGTAATGTTCCATCTGCTGCAAAAGGATTAGCTAGCAGTTTTTCTAACATACCCGAAGGAATTTCAAAGCAGACATTTTCATTTTCTGTAGGTGCAGTAGGTTGAGGAGCAACTCTTTGCTCTACTGGTCGGGGTGAAGATACCCCGAACAAGCCCCTCAGAGGATTACTTTCCATAGTAACAAGTGCGAGTAAATTTCAGCACACTATATAAATTTTTCCTTACCAAATTCCACCTACCAAAGGCTCTTCACTCCCCAGCAATGGTGCCAGAAAAGAGTCTTGATGACCCACAAGTATAGGGGAACTATCGTAGTCCTTTCGATAAGTAAGAGTGTCGAACCCAATGAGGAGCAGAAGGAAATGATAAGCGGTTTTCAGCAAGGTATTCTCTGAAAGCAGTGAAATAATAGGTAACAGATAGTTTTGTGATAGGATAATTTGTAACGAGTAACAAGTAACAAAAGTAAATAAAGTGCAGCAAGGTGGCCCAATCCTTTTTGTAGCAAAGGACAATCCCGGACAAACTCTTATATGATGTAAAGTGCTCCCGAGGACACATGGGAATATTGTCAAGCTAGGTTTCATCATGTTCATATGATTCGCGTTCGATACTTTGATAATTTGGTATGTGGGTGGACCGGTGCTTGGTTACTGTACTTACTTGGACAAGCATCCCACTTATGATTAACCTCTAGTGCAAGCATCCACAACTACAACAAAAGTATTAAGGTAAACCTAACCATAGCATGAAACATATGGATCCAAATCAGCCCCTTACGAAGCAACGCATAAACTAGGGTTTAAGCATCTGTCACTCTAGCAACCCATCATCTACTTATTACATCCGAATGCCTTCCTCTAGGCCCAAATAATGGTGAAGTGTCATGTATTCGACATTCACATAAAACCACTAGAGGAGAGACAACATACATCTCATCAAAATATCAAACGAGTACCAAATTCACATGACTACTAATAGCAAGACTTCTCCCATGTCCTCAGGAACAAACATAACTACTCACAAAGCATATTGATGTTCATAATCAGAGGGGTATTAATATGCATATAGGATCTAAACATATGATCTTTCACCAAATAAACCAACTAGCATCAACTACAAGGAGTAATTAACACTACTAGCAACCCACAGGTACCAATCCCGGACTTGGAGACAAGAATTGGATACGAGAGATGAACTAGGGTTTTGAAAGGAGATGGTGCTGGTGAAGATGTTGATGGAGATTGCCCTCTCCCGATGAGAGGAGCGTTGGTGATGACGATGGCAATGATTTCCCCCTCCCGAAGGGATGTTTCCCCGGCAGAACAGCTCCGCCAGAGCCCTAGATTGGTTCCGCCAAGGTTCCGCCTCGTGGCGGCAGAGTCTCGTCCGGAAAGATGGCTTATGATTTTTTCTCATCGAAAGACTCCATATAGCAGAAGATGGCCATCGGAGGGCCACCAGGGGGCCCACAAGGTAGGGGGGCGCGCCTAGGGGGGTGGGGCGCGCCCCCCACCCTTGTGGGCGGGGTGTGGCCCCCCTGGTGAACTTCTTGCTCTCAGTATATTTTATATATTCTGAAAATGCCTTCCGTGAAGTTTCAGGACTTTTGGAGCTGTGCAGAATAGGTCTCTAATATTTTCTCCTTTTCCAGCCCAGAATCCCAGCTGCCGGCATTCTCCCTCTTTATGTAAATCTGATGTCTACTACACAACCTTCTTCTTGTAGACGTTGTAGGGCCTCCAAGTGCAGAGGTTTGTAGGACAGTAGCAAATTTCCCTCAAGTGGATGACCTAAGGTTTATCAATCCGTAGGAGGCGTAGGATGAAGATGGTCTCTCTCAAGCAACCCTGCAACCAAATAACAAAGATCTTGTGTCCCCAACACACCCAATACAATGGTAAATTGTATAGGTGCACTAGTTCGGCGAAAGATGGTGAATACAAGTGGTATATGGGATAGTAGATAAAGGTATTTGTAATCTGAAATAATAAAAACAGCAAGGTAACTAATGTGATAAAAGTGAGCGTAAACGGTATTGCAATGCTAGGAAACAAGGCCTAGGGTTCATACTTTCACTAGTGTAAGTCCTCTCAACAATATAACATAATTGGATCACATAACTATCCCTCAACATGCAACAAAGAGTCACTCCAAAGTCACTAATAGCGGAGCGAACGAAGAGATTATGGTAGGGTACGAAACCACCTCAAAGTTATTCTTTCCAATCAATCCGTTGGGCTATTCCTATAAGTGTCACAAACAGCCCTAGAGTTCGTACTAGAATAACACCTTAAGATACAAATCAACCAAAACCCTAATGTCACCTAGATACTCCAATGTCACCTCAAGTATCCGTGGGCATGATTATACGATATGCATCACACAATCTCAGATTCATCTATTCAACCAACACAAAGGACCTCAAAGAGTGCCCCAAAGTTCTACCGGAGAATCACGACGAAAACGTGTGCCAACCCCTATGCATAGGTTCATGGGCGGAACCCGCAAGTTGATCACCAAAACATACATCAAGTGAATCACGTGATATCCCATTGTCACCACTGATATCTACGGCAAGACATACATCAAGTGTTCTCAAATCTTTAAAGACTCAATCCGTTAAGATTACTTCAAAGGGGAAACTCAATTCATTACAAGAGAGTAGAGGGGGAAAGAAACATCATAGGATCCAAATATAATAGAAAAGCTCGCGATACATCAAGATCGTATCATCTTAAGAACACGAGAGAGAGAGAGAGAGAGATCAAACACATAGCTACTGGTACATACACTCAGCCCTAAGGGAGAAATACTCCCTCCTCATCATGGAGAGCACAGGGATGATGAAGATGGCCACCGGAGAGGGATTGCCCCCTCCGGCAGGGTGCCGGAACGGGTCTAGATTGGCTTTTGGTGGCTACGGAGGCTTCTGGCGGCGGAACTCCCGATCTATTCTCTCTTTTGGAAGTTTTAGGGTATGTGGAGTTATATAGGTGGAAGAAGTACGTCAGGGGAGCCACGAGGGCCCCATGAGGCAGGGGGGCGCCCCCACCCTCGTTAGCACCTCCCGTATCTCCTGATGTGGAGTCCAAGTCTATCTGGTGGCTTTCGTTCCAAAAATAACTTCTCCAGTTGATTTCGTTCCGTTTCGACTCCGTTTGATATTCCTTTTCTTCGAAACACTGAAATAGGCATAAAACAGCAAATCTGGGTTGGGCCTCCGGTTAATAGGTTAGTCCCAAAAATAATATAAAAGTGGAAAATAAAGTCCAATATTGCCTAAAACAGTAGATAATATAGCATGGAGCAATCAAAAATTATAGATACGTTGGAGACGTATCAAAACCTTGTAAAATAAGAGAATAGGCATCACTATTGTGACATAATGTGTAATAACAGCCCATAATGCAATAAATATCGATATAAAAGCATGATGCAAAATGGACATATCAAGAGGCGTGCAAGCTGTCCTCGAGTGCGCAGGCTCACCGGGAAGTGTGCAAGCTGTACGCTACGCAGGCTCACTGGGAAGCGAGCCCTTTGACTTCCATGGCCGCCTGCCTTGCTCGTATCCTCTCCATTCATGGCACCCAAGCCGCAGTTTAATTCGCTTTTTAAATATAAAACACTCGTCGCGAACGTTTTAGTTAGAACACTCGTATGCTAACCGACAGCTTCCCCAGGAAGCCAATGGAAAATGTGCCGAGTAGGATTTCTGCAGCTCTTGATCACAAACGTTTTAGATAGATCTCCCGTATGCAAAGTGAGAGCGGTGCAGGATTTATACATCCCTTCAATGCAAACGGTTGTTTTGGATGACCCGTGTGCAACCACGTACAAACAATTTGGTAGGATTTGCATCTGTCATATTGGGTATGTTCCCATTTGTCAAACTGGAAAGATTTACATTTGTTGTTCTAGTAACGTTTCCATTTTTCAATCCTTGTAACACTGCGATTTGTCAAAATATGCAGCTAGAAATTATTAGCACTATCTAATTTTTGCAACTAAAATTTAGTAATTAAGCATAGATTTCATTCATAGATTAAGCAGTCATTGTTAATTTACACAAATAGTTCAACTCGGCAGCTGAACCGACCAAACTTCTCCCCAATTGTTGCCAACCACGTACTGAAATAGCTAGTTCAACTGTATATACTAGCTAATTTTAAGTACGTGTACAGTTCGACCACACATCTATAGTCAGACGAACTGAACAAAAGAGCCCCTAAATACTACTACTACCACGGAGGGGCTTTGTGCTACTTCCGGTAGCCTCTTGTCTGCCGAGCGCGCTCACCCGCTCAGTATGAGGTAGAGGAGGAGGAGGAGCCTATCGACGAGTTGGACAAATGCAATATGGTGCCTGCCGCTGGTGCACGTTCAGCGATGCTCGCCAGCTCGAACGCCCACTGCCGCTCCAGATGATCCCTCTCAAAGCGGCTGGACTGCTCATAGATCTCTTGATTACTAACCTCTGCGTCGGCGTGTGCTGCGGCCACGGTTGCGGTAAGGCTCTTTGCATGCTCGACAAGGCGCTCCTCCTCCTCCCGCAGGAACTCGATGTAGTGCGCAAGGTCGCTGATGCACGTGCATGCCTCTGATACGTCTCCAACGTATCTATAATTTTTTTTATTGCTCCATGCTATATTATCTTCTATTTTGGACATTATTGGGCTTTATTATCCACTTTTATATTATTTTGGGACTAACCTACTAACCGGAGGCCCGGCCCAGAATTGCTGTTTTTTGCCTATTTTAGGGTTTCGAAGAAAAGGAATATCAAACGGAGTCCAAACGGAATGAAACCTTCGGGAACATGATTTTTAGAACGAACAAGATCCTGGAGACTTGGACCCTACGTCAAGCAACCAACAGGGAAGCCACGAGGTAGGGGGGCACGCCTACCCCCCCCCCCCCAGGCGCTCCCTCCACCCTCATGGGCCCCTTGTTGCTCCACCGACGTACTTCTTCCTCCTATATATACCTACGTGCCCCCAAATGATCAGATACGGAGCCAAAACCCTAATTCCACCACCGTAACTTTCTGAATCCACGAGATCCCATCTTGGGGCATGTTCCGTAGCTCCGCCGGAGGGGGCATCGATCACGGAGGGCTTCTACATCAACACCATAGCTTCTCCGACTAAGTGTGAGTAGTTTACCTTAGACCTTCGGGTCCATAGTTGTTAGCTAGATGGCTTCTCCTCTCTTTTTGGATCCCAATACAAAGTTCTCCCCCTCTCTTGTGGAGATATATTCGATGTAATCTTCTTTTACGGTGTGTTCGTTGAGATCGATGAATTGTGGGTTTATGATCAAGTTTATCTATGAACAATATTTGAATCTTCTCTGAATTCTTTTATGTATGATTGGTTATCTTTGCAAGTCTCTTCGAATTATCAGTTTGGTTTGGCCTACTAGATTGATATTTCTTGCAATGGGAGAAGTGCTTAACTTTGGGTTCAATCTTGCGGTGTCCTTTCCTAGTGACAGTAGGGGCAGCAAGGCACGTATTGTATTGTTGCCATCGGGGATAACAAGATGGGGTTTTATCATATTGCATGAATTTATCCCTCTACATCATGTCATCTTGCTTAAGGCGTTACTCTGTTCTTATGAACTTAATACTCTAGATGCATGCTGGATGGCGGTCGATGTGTGGAGTAATAGTAGTAGATGCAGGCAGGAGTCGGTCTACTTGTCTCGGACGTGATGCCTATATACATGATCATACCTAGATATTCTCATAATTTGTTCACCCACCGTAAAATACTTATGCTCTTGAGAGAAGCCACTAGTGAAACCTATGGCCCCGGGTCTATATTCATCATATTAATCTTCCAACACTTAGTTATTTTCCTTTGCTTTTATTTTACTTTGCATCTTTATCATAAAAATACCAAAAATATTGTCTTATCATATATATCATATCTCACTCTCGTAAGTGACCATGTAGGGATTGACAACCCCTTATCGCGTTGGTTGCGAGGATTTATTTGTTTTGTGCAGGTGCGAGGGACTTGCACGTAGCCTCCTACTGGATTGATACCTTGGTTCTAAAAAACTGAGGGAAATACTTACGCTAGTTTGCTGCATCACCCTTTCCCCTTCAAGGGAAAACCAACGCAGTGCTCAAGAGGTAGCAAGAAGGACTCCTGGCGCCGTTGCCGGGGAGGTCTACACAAAAGTCAACATACCAAGTATCCATCACAAACCCTTATCTCCCACATTACATTAGTTGCCATTTGCCTCTCGTTTTCCTCTCCCCACATCACCCTTGCTATTTTATTCGCCCTCTCTCTCTATCCTCCCTCTCTTTCTCTATTTGCCTCTTTTTGCCCGTTCCTTGTTTGCTTGTGTGTTGGATTGCTTGCTTGTCAGGATGGCTCAAGATAACACTAAATTGTGTGACTTTACCAATACCAACAACAATGATTTTATTAGCACTGTGATTGCTCCTCTTACCGATGCTGAATCTTGTGAAATTAATGCTGCCTTGCTGAATCTTGTCATGAAAGATCCATTTTCTGGCCTTCCTAGTGAAGATACCGCTACCCATCTAAATAGCTTCGTTGATTTGTGTGATATGCAAAAGAAGAAAGATGTGGACAATGATATTGTTAAATTGAAGCTATTTCCTTTTTCGCTTAGAGATCGTGCTAAAGCTTGGTTTTCGTCTTTGCCTAAAAACAGTATTGATTCTTGGAATAAGTGCAAAGATGCTTTTATCTCTAAGTATTTTCCTCCCGCTAAGATCATCTCTCTTAGAAACGATATTATGAATTTTAAGCCACTTGATCATGAATATGTTGCACAAGCTTGGGAGAGGATGAAATTAATGATACGTAATTTCCCAACACATGGTTTGAATTTGTGGATGATTATACAAAAAATTTATGCCGGATTGAATTTCGCTTCTAGAAATCTTTTTGATTCGTCCGCGGGAGGCACTTTTATGGAAATCACTTTAGGAGAAGCTACTAAACTCCTAGATAATATTATGGTTAATTATTATCAATGGCACACTAAAAGATCTACTAATAAAAAGGTGCATGCGATAGAAGAAATTAATGTTTTGAGTGGAAAGATGGATGAACTTATGAAATTATTTGCTAATAAAAGTGTTTCTTCTGATACTAATGATATGCCTTTGTCTACTTTGATTTAGAATAATAATGAATCTATGGATGTGAATTTTGTTGGTAGGAATAATTTTGGTAACAACGTGTATAGAGGAAACTTTAATCCTAGGCCTTATCCTACTAATTCCTCTAATAATTATGGTAATTCCTACAACAATTCTTATGGAAATTTTAATAAGATGCCCTCTGATTTTGAATCTAATAATAAAGAATTTATTACTTCGCAAAAGAATTTCAGTGCCTTGATTGAAGAAAAATTGCTTAAGATTGATGAGTTGGCTAGGAACGTTGATAGAATTTCTCTTGATGTTGATTCTTTGAAACTTAGATCTGTTCCACCTAATCATGATATCAATGAGTCTCTCAAAGCCATGAGAATTTCCATTGATGAGTGCAAAGAAAGAACCGCTAGGATGCGTGCTAAGAAAGATTCCTTTATAAGAGCGCGTTCTTCTAGTTTCCATGATAATGAAGATGAAGATCTAAAAGTTATTGATGTGTCCCCTATTAAATCTTTGTTTTGCAATATGAATCTTGATAATGATGGCACTGAATATGATCCACCTTTACCTAGAAGGTGTTCCAAAAATTCGGAGTTTTTAGATCTTGATGCTAAATTTGATAAAAGTGGGATTGAAGAGATCAAAACTCTTGATGTTAATGAACTTACTATTTTGGATTTCAAGGAATTTAATTATGATAGCTGCTCTTTCATAGATTGTATTTCCTTGGTGCAATCCGTGCTAAATTCTCCTCATGCTTATAGTCAAAATAAAGCTTTTACCAAACATATCGTTGAGCTTTGATGCAATCTTATAAAGAAAAACTTGAGTTGGAAGTGCCTATCCCTAGAAAACTTTATGATGAGTGGGAACCAACTATTAAAATTAAAATTAAAGATCATGAATGCTATGCTTTGTGTGATTTGGGTGCTAGTGTTTCCACGATTCCAAAGACATTGTGTGATTTGTTAGGTTTCCGTGATTTTGATGATTGCTCTTTAAACTTGCACCTTGCAGATTCCACTATTAAGAAACATATGGGAAGAATTAATGATGTTCTTATTGTTGCAAATAGGAACTATGTTCCCGTAGATTTTATTGTTCTTCACATTGATTGCAATCCTTCATGTCCTATTATTCTTGGTAGACCTTTCCTTAGAACGATTGGTGCAATTATTGATATGAAGGAAGGAATATTAGATTCCAATTTCCGTTAAAGAAAGGCATGGAACACTTCCCTAGAAAGAAAATTAAATTACTTTATGAATCTATTATGAGAGCCACTTATAGATTGCCTACCAAAGATGGCAATACCTAGATCTATCCTTTCTTTTTATGCCTAGCTAGGGGCGTTAAACGATAGCGCTTGTTGGGAGGCAACCCAACTTTATTTTTATTCCTTGATTTTTGCTCCTGTTTAGTAATAAATAACTTATCTAGCCTATGTTTTGGTTGTGTTTTTTGTGTTTAATTAGTGTTTGTGCCAAGTAGAACCATTGGGAAGACTTGGGGAAAGTCTTGTTAATCTTGCTGTAAAAAACAGAAACTTTAGCGCTCACGAGAACTGCTGCCATTGTTATTTGGAAAGTTCTATTTATTTAATTCTTTTGAAGATGATTAATAGATAAATTCCTCACGTCCAGCAATTTATTTTAGAATTTTTGGGGTTCCAGATCTTGCGCTAGCTACAGATTACTACAGACTGTTCTGTTTTTGAAAGATTCTGTTTTTCGTGTGTTGTTTGCTTATTTTGATAAATCTATGGCTAGTAAAATAGTTTATAAACCATAGAGAAATTTTAATACATTATGTTCAACACCAATATAAATAAAGAATGAGTTCATTACAGTACCTTGAAGTGGTCTTTTGTTTTCTTTCGCTAACGGAGCTCACAAGATTTTCTACTGTAAGTTTTGTGTTGTGAAGTTTTCAAGTTTTGGGTAAGTATTTGATGGATTATGGAACAAGGAGTGGCAAGAGCCTAAGCTTGGGGATTCCCTGGAAGGCATCCCCTCTTTCATCTACTTCCATCGGTAACTTTACTTGGAGCTATATTTTTATTCACCACATGATATGTGTTTTGCTTGGAGCTTCTTGTATGATTTGAGTCTTTGCTTTTTAGTTTACCACAATCATCTTTGCTGTACACACCTTTTGAGAGAGACACACATGATTCGGAAATTATTAGAATACTCTATGTGCTTCACTTATATCTTTTGAGCTATATAGTTTTGCTCTAGTACTTCACTTATATCTTTTAGAGCACGGTGGTGGATTTGTTTTATAGAAACTATTGATCTGTCATGCTTCACTTAGATTATTTTAAGAGTCTTAAATAGCATGGTAATTTGCTTAAATAATCCTAATATGCTAGGTATTCAATATTAGTAAAAACTTTCTTATGAGTGTTTTGAATACTAAGAGAAGTTTGATGCTTGATGATTGTTTTGAGATATGGAGGTAGTGATATTAAAGTTGTGCTAGTTGAGTAGTTGTGAAATTGAGAAATACTTGTGTTGAAGTTTGCATGTCCCGTAGCATGCACGTATGGTAAACGTTATGTAACAAATTTGAAACATGAGGTGTTCTTTGATTGTCTTCCTTATGAGTGGCGGTCGGGGACGAGCCATTGTCTTTTCCTACCAATCTATCCCCCTAGGAGCATGCGCATAGTGCTTGGTTTTTGATGACCTGTAGATTTTTGCAATAAGTATGTGAGTTCTTTATGACTAATGTTGAGTCCATGGATTATACGTACTCTCACCCTTCCATCAGCCTCCACCTCCGCCTCCCGCCTTCGGGTCGCGGCGGTGGAGCAGGTGATAATCCCGGCGGTCGACTGTGGGCTGGCGGCCACATCGGCCGATGATGGGGTGGCAGCCACGACCACCACCTCCCGCCTTAGGGCCGCGGTGGCGGAGCAGGTGATGGCCACGGTGGCCAGTAGTGGGGTGGCGGCCACGGCGGCCACCTCCTGCCTTCGGGCCGCGGCGGCGGAGTAGGAGATGGCCCTGGCTTTCGATGGTGGTGTAGCGGCAACGGCGGCCGATAACAGCTATCGACGGGCAGCGGCGGCGGAGCGTGTGGTGGGTGTTCCGCGCACACCCAACAGGGATGCCACATGCACTACACTACGCCAGGGACTACGCCGCCGCCTTGGTGTAGCCTTCCAGCTGGAGCTGTCCTCTGATGACGGCGGAGTGGTCGAGCGACGACGATGGACCGGTGCCATTGGTGACTGTGGGAGAAGCAGACGAGATAAGCTACAGGGAGGGAGGGGAAAATGTGACGCAGGACTCGCCGGCCATGAGGGTATTTATAGCAGGTCGGTAAGCATTGGGATTTTGGGGGATTTCACCGAGTCGAGCGGGGAGCTTGCGCGGGAACCTGCGAGGTTGCGTGGGAACGGGCTCATTGACAATTCATTGGCGCCACCATTTGGCCAAAAGAACGCCCCCGCGCACTGCGCATGCTTGCGTTGTAAGCCGTCTGTGGCAGTGGGGTGAAAAGACATGCGAGAGGAGGACGAGAGGACACGTACACATACAGTTAATAAAAATTGCGATTTAATTACCTACTATACCCCATCCTGGTTTATAAGTAGGATTTAACTAATAAAATATGAATGCATGTCGCCAAAGATTATATCGTTGGAGTCATATTTGAACATAGTTTCCAGCTATACAATTTTTGTAACATGCATTAAAAAAATTTTGATTAAATTTAAGGTTATATACCTGCAAGCATTTGCCCGCAACACACACGTCTTATTCCATCACAAACAACTCGGATGGATCAACTGTATGCCACGTATTGCACACGCAACTCTAATCTTATTCATGCTTGATGTCTCCGACATCGCTCGCATAGTTTGTATTATTTGCCATGTATCAATGTGACATCCACTGCTCGCTTCCCTTGGCAAGCTCTGCTCGCCGTTAGGAGCCGCAGCATGCTATGCTCGCCGGTAGGCGCCGCAGCGCGCTTTGTCGCGTCCGTTGTTGTGCTCTGCTCGCGTCCATCGTCACGCTGAGCTTGTGGACAGGTTTTCCTTGCGCGTTCAACTTCTATATGCATATATATATATATGGTTGCTCGCCGTTGAGGCGACCGCGGAACGCTCTGCCCGCGTCCCTGCGCACGCGCTCTGACAGCAGTTGGGCATGCGCACGATCACGTCGGGGGCCCCATATGCATGCGGTTGCGCCGTGTGCATTGCCACGCGATGCAGTTACATGCGGCACGATGGAGTTACGCGCTGCAAATTAGAACTGCCATCAGGGCCTGCCGATATTCCAGGTCGTCCGGCTTCCCCTTTAATTCCCGTGGCCATTATAACCTTACTCTCTTCAACCTATCTATCGCGGCCCACAACACAACAAGCACACCCACGACAACACATAGAGAGGGGATGTCCAGCGGCGCTCCAATGGAGTTCGGCGAGCATAGAGTGGAGACCCACGCGAGGGAGACGGATATCTCGGTGGTGTACACCATCAACCCGGCTGTGGTGGACGACTACATCAACAACGTTGAGCAGTTGCTTGCTGGAGACAAGTACAAGGTGGTCGGCATCGACCTCCGGTACACCGCCGGTCATCCGGGCATAGATCAGAAGGTTGTCGTCGCCCAGTTGTGCATGTGCCATCATGTCCTCATCCACCACCACTACACGGCCATAGAGCCTTGCGACCGTTTGAACAGGTTTGTCAGCAGCACCGACTACAAGTTCGCCATGGTGGAAACCAAAGAAGATGTAAATGTGCTTAGTGTTACGGGCTTGGTCTGCAAGAACCTTGTCGAAATCCGTGACCACTGCAGGGTCTGGGGCAGCACGAGGGACTCCCTGGTCGAGCTTGCCTCGGCCATCATCGACCCCTACTACGAAAAGATGAAGCAGGATGCCTAGAGAACAAGCCCCCTATCCTGGCACAGGGCCTAGATGCGGCAACTCGATGAACCTCACCTTAGATTCGCGGCCAAGAGCGTGTACACATGCTACGAGATGCACATGCGGATCGTTGACATGAGGAAGTGCCTCGTTACCCAAATCGACGAGCCCGGATCAAGCCACAAGCAGAGCAAGCGTCACAGGAAGTAGATGATGATTAGATGATCATTTATGCTAGTTAATCATGCATGTAATATATAGTTTACTTTATTGGTGTGTGGAATTGTCATGTGTGTAGCAGCCACCTATCTAATTATGCATGTAATAGTTTACTTTGGTGTGTGCAAATGCCATGGTTGTAGTAGCCACCTATGTAAGTGGATGTTTAATTTGGTTATGCAAGCATGTACTTATAAGTGTGTGTGTGTGTATGTTGTTGTTCTGTATGCAATCCCATCGCACAACACACACACGTCTTATTAGCAGCAACCATTTGTGTTATTATCGGTATTCACACACATTTCTGATTACATACCTGTTTGCTGCATATCACACACATCTTGTTCATTTGAACCGTTTCTGTTCTCATGTCTCAACGCAAACAGTTCATTCGAGTGAAACGCATGCCATATATCGCACACACCTTTGATCTAGCTAACCGTTTCCATTGTATTTCCTATTCACAAATAGTTCATCCGAGTGAACCGTATTCCGTACATCGCACACACCTTCATCTGGCTACCCATTTCTTTTGTTCCTCCTCATCGCAAACAGCTAATTAAGATGAACCGTATGCCCTGAATCGCACACGGAGCTAAAATATGAACCTTGTTTGATGCATCCTCCATCGCAAACGTTTTGCACCTTTTTGACGGTTTTTTAACACCACTGTTTGCGACTATGGCATCACACACAGTTTCGTCAAAAGGTCTATGATCGTAGTGTCGCATTAGCAGCATCCTGCAGTAGTGTATATAATCCTAAGAGTCAAAACATTTTTGTTCTAGACTCAACAATGGCAGTGGTTCGATCAATCAAGGGGGCTCCTAAGGTCGATAAGGCTCTGATACCAACTTGTAGCGCCCAAGATGCGATTCTATCCCAATCACGTGATGAACTCATGATTGGGCCACAACCGCATTTCAAACGCATAGCAAGGTGGATATCATTACAACATACCACTTATTGAATAGATGAGAATACAAGATAAAGGCTTACACTCGCCACAAGCTACAACATAATATAACAGTACAACAATACATAGCAATCATCATACAAACGAACATGATCCAACTACCACTGAAATCAAATGAAAAGGAGAACGACAACCACCCTGCTAGCCTAGGCTCCCCGACCCAGAACCTACCCCTTGATCGAAGAAGAAGTGGAAGAACTCCAAAGCATTCGAGCATCGCTCTCACGTCAGACCATCGCATTACCTGTACCTACAATTGTTGTTGTAATAATCCATGAGCCACGAGGACTCAGCAATCCCATTATCATGGGTATCAAGACTAGAAAAGCTTAATGGGTATGGAAAGGATAAGTGGTGAGGTAGCAGCAAGCGACTAAGCATAGTATGGTGGCTAACTTACAAGTACAAGAATGAGATGAGAAACTATGCAACGGTCGCAAACTAGTAATGATCAACAAGTGATCCTGAACTACTTACGTTCAAACATAACCCCACCATGTTCTCTTCTCGAATTCACTCGAAAAGAGACGGTCACTGTTACACACGCTGTTGGTGTATTTTAATTCGGATATGGTCACTGTTCACTACAACCGGATATTAACAAATTCCCATCTGTCACATAACCGTGGGCACGGCTATCGAAAGTTTAAACCCTACAGGGGTGTCCCAACTTAGCCCATGACAAGCTCACGATCCGCGGAGACAATCCTCCATTGCGGGACCCTCCGATCAGAGTCGGAATCCCGATGCACAAGACATTTCGACAATGGTAAAACTAGTCGAGCAAGACCTCCCGATGCACCGACCTACCCTGATAGGAGTTGTGCGATCTCGTTCTCAGGATACACCGGATGGGACAAGCTACGAGTAAAACCATCGCTCAAGTTTCCCCGAGGTGGCCTCGCAAGCTGCCCGTTTGGAACCAACACCATCAGTACTGGCCCCTGTATTAGGTTGAATAACGAACCTCGGGTAGCGCTAACTCCCTACGCGTCAAATTTATTATCATGTTTAGTTATTATGTTGAGAAAATGGTAAAACCAATGTTGGGCCTTGCTGGAAAAGTTTTATTCAAAGTGAACTTTCAAGAGGGCCCCATAAACCCTCATCGTGTTAGGAACGCAAAATCAAGAAACATAACACCGATATGACGGAAACTAGGGCGGCAATACTAGAAAAAAAAACACCAGGCAAAAGGTAGAGCCTTCCACCCTTTACCAAGTATATAGATGCATTAGCTAAATAGGAGATATTGTGATATCCCATGATATCCATGTCCCAACATGGAACAACCTGAAACTACAGATGCAACTAGCAACGCTAGAAGAGGGTCTGAGCAAAGCGGTAACATAGCCAAACAATAGTTTGCTAGGAAGGGTAAAAAGGTTAGAGGTTATCATGGCAATTTGGGAGGCTTGATAAACAAGTGGTAGGTGGCGCGACATAGCGATAGCATCCAGACAACTAGCATAGAAAAGTTAGTAGTGAGATCCAAGGTGACGGTCATGTTGCCTGAAATACCGCTAGGAAGAAGAACGAGTCCATGAAGAAGACGAGCCAACGGGTCGAACGGATCCTCACAATCACAACGTAACCGGAACTATCGAGAAGGTGCACAACCGGAAAGAAGCAAACAACATAGTAAACAACCATCACATAAACATGGCATGATGCACAACCAAGTATGATGCATGTCTGAAAATGATGCCACAGCAACATATTAGTTTCGATAGCTCATGGAGATACCGGTGCAAAAGGAAGTGTGGCGGGAGCGTGTTATGCAAGGATGGTGGGGTGATCCTGGATCGACGGCATGGCAAACGAGGAACGAGCAAGCGACAATTCGAACATGGTGCAAACAGGAGTTTTAGGAAACCTTTCTTCACTGAAGTGGTCTTTATAGCTTGCTGGAATATATGGATTGTCAGAAATGCTAAGGTCTTTAGGCATGAGAGAGCTGGATTTAATAAATGGAGAAC
This sequence comes from Triticum urartu, assembly GCF_003073215.2. NCBI lineage: Eukaryota > Viridiplantae > Streptophyta > Magnoliopsida > Poales > Poaceae > Triticum > Triticum urartu. The sequence goes on from NC_053025.1 coordinate 311,519,960, forward strand.
AACTTTTCTTCATGATATTGCTCTAATGCAATATAGGATTAAGCATGCTTATAAGGATGATCTCCTTAAATGGATCTCTTTTCTTCCACCTTGAGCCTGTTTGTTGTTTTTCCTCCTTTATTTAGATTAGCTTGATTACCCCTTGTAATCCCCCTTGTACTTGTACTTGTCTTGCCTTTTAATAAAGTTTTGATATGCTGTGGGGGTTTTTCCCTACAGTCCCCAGTTAAAAAAAACATGGTGCAAACATGGGAATCTCATACAACACATCACATGCATACAGTCCACGGGCGTCGTTCCGGTGATTATACCTTCGAAGCGTGCGTTTTGGGGTGGATGGGTTCGATGCGGTGTAGATTTTCATGGGTCGTAGTGGAAGTAGTGGTTCATGCGACGGTAGTCGAACTTGCTTCTTGTGGTACACGGGTTGTCGGCAACGGTAGTGGTACACGTTATAATCGTTGTAGTCGAACTTGATGGAACATGGGTGTCATGGTACTTGGCAATATCCGGACGGTCTTGGCGTTTCGGTGCGGTGTAGTGGTACATGTCAACGGTCATCGTAGTACTTTGTTCCGGTCCTGGAGTCGTACTAGGCATCGGTGGACCTTCGAGGGACTTGCGTATCCGAAGGGATACTTGGTGCACTTGGCGCTTGTGGTTCAAATCTGAGGTCATAGCCGCGTGGTCGAACTTGGCGATCCGCATAGGGTACTTGGCGCTATTCCCTGTTCGGTGGTCGAACTTGGCGTCAACAACAACAGCAAGTGTTGGTGCATGATGATAGCGGGGCGTCGCGGTCGTCCACTACGCTGGACAGGGCATGCAGGTCGTGGTGGTACTTGTCGGTCTCAGTCACGGCGTTCCTGGTCTTGAGGAAGTACCCGAAAGAGAGCTTAGTGTCCGCGGGGACATGGAGCTGCGGTCTTGGCGTCGGGCAGGGGATCAAAGCCTCATAGGCCAACGAGGGCTATGTGTGAGTGTGCTGCAGGAGAGGCCAGAGTTGGGCGGATGGCAAACCCGTTCCCGGCAGCGGTGTGGGAAGCCGGAGGTGGCTTGAGGCGTCGGTTAAGAAGGCGCCCCCCATGGCAGGTCGAAGAGTGGTCAGGCGATGCAGGACGAGCACGTCCACGAAGCAGAGGGCTCCCGGCGCGGCTCAGGTGAAGCAAAGGCAACGGCGGTGAGGCTCGAGCGGCTTGCTCATCGGCAACGGCTGGAGGCGGAGGTTGCCAGCGGATGGAGGCGAACGGGTTGGTGGCTCGGGCAGAAGGCCATGGAGGGGCACGGCTGGCAAGGATGGTGCAAGCAGAAAGGAAGGCCAGCGGCCGAAGCTCGAGGCAGGGGCAGCACGCACGGTGGTCGGTAGAGGGGGATGGTGGCGGAGCTCGGGGCAAGGGGCGGCGCCATAGGAGGGGTTCGAGGGAGATCGAGGAGAGGGATGAGGGGCTCGAGCGAGAGGGGCTCCCCTGGAGGCACTATCGGGAGGAGGACGAGGGGGGTCGAGAGAGAGATGTGGATCGGGGCTGCATGTGAGGGATCGGGCAAGCGACGGCGGGCAGAGGGAATGAGGGAGTGGGATCGAGAGGAGGGGTCAGGCCTAGGGTTTAGACAAGGCACCGGCTAGTTGGGTTTGGGCCATAGGAGAAAAAAATGAATGGGCCGGCCTGGGGGCTGAGGGGAGCAGGGGGACTGGCTGTGCTGCTCTATCTCCCTCCAAATTCTTTCCTTTTTAATTTTTTAGAATAGGAAAAACTTAGAGGAAAAGAATGGAAGGGTAGGAGTGGAATTCCAACACGTGACATATTTTCCCGGAGACAGAAAAATATAGAGGATTTAATAAAAAATGGTTGGAGAGAGTTTAGAATATACAAATTCAAATACGTTTGAATAAAACTCAAACTATTTGAATTTGGAAGCAATTTAAATGGAGACCAAAAGAGATGAGATAAGAACTCTAGAATCTGGAAACAGAAGAGATTTGAAATGCAAGTTTGTTTGGGTTGATTCCATACGAATGGAATATTTATTGTAGCTCCCTAAAATATTGGGAGGATATGTTATAAAGAGAAATCACCATGTGCATTCCCTCAATTTAAATGGATCGAAGATCCATGCAAATTATTTGGTTGAGTTTTAAAATTAAATGACATGATGGCATGATGACATGATGCAATGCAAAAATAAGTAAATAAAATAGAGCAAGCAAAAGAAACACACGGTAACATCAAAATATATGGAAGTCTTCTAGGGTGTCACACTCCGCCAAGTGTTCTTCGGCATAAGCGATGAGAACTCGGCTGTTAAGAACTACCATCAAATGGGCTTTCTCTGCCATTTTCCGGGTGCAGCCATTTGCGTGCCAGCAAGGACTAGTTTGCCTTTCAGCCTTCCCTCGTGGCGAGAGAGGGGCAAACCTATAGGTCTTTGTTTCATGTATTAAGTGCAAAACTCAACCACCTCCTCCACGGTATAACCTTGTAGGATGCTTTCCTCTGAGTGGTTTCGGTTCCGACAAAAGCGCTTCAGTATTCCAATGAACCGCTTGAAGGGATACATGTTGCAAAGAAACACATGACCACAATACTTTATCTCATCGACAAGGTGCACAGTGAGATGGACCATGACATCAAAGAATGGCGGTGGGAAAAACATCACTAGGTTGGACAATATTCTTGCAATATCATCTTGCATATGATCCAACTCTTCAGGATTTACAACTTTCTACCATAGTTGGTTGAAGAAATCACAGATGTCAATGAGTGTGATTCTGATATCTTTGTCCATCAGATTCCTAATGGCTACCGGGAGGATTTGTGTCAACATTACGTGGCAATCATGTGACTTCATGTGTCCCAACTTCATTTTACCTGAGCTCACATCCACAAGACTTCTGATGTTTGTGCAGTAGGAAGAGGGTGTCTTAACTGACAACAAATAGGTGAAGAACTGTGTTGCTTCTTTTGTACTGAAATTGTAACTCTAGCGAGCTTTGATGAATTTGTCATTATCTTCTTCTTCACCCTTGCGTTTTGATTGATCAGCAAGCATATCGAGCCGTGAACCGTCACCATCCTTTACCTTTAATCTTGAGCAGGGTAAGAAGGATGCTTTCACATACGTTCTTCTCTACGTGCATGACATCGATGCAGCGACATACATGTGGAATCTCCCAGTAAGGTAATTTCCAGAACACTGATTTCTTCTTAAACACTTGACCCTTGGGTGTTTGTTTCACCGTCAAAGGGTGGTTCTTGCCAAGCACAACATTAATTTTTTTAGCCATGTTGTGGACCACCTCCCCGTCATAGGGCCTTGGGACCGCACCTGCCTCTGCCATACCATCAAATTTAGCTTTCATCTTTCAGTATGGGTGATTTTTTCGTAAGAACCTAAAATGACGAAATACATTGTTTTACACGAGTTGGGAAGTCTTCTGCTAGTTGTCCTATCCATGCATGTGACACACGCTACATCTCCCTTTGTTTTCTGCCCCGATGTGTTGCCTAATGCCGTCATACCTTGAATGGTGTGCACCAGCATCGCATGTAGATCGAAAATCTCCTTTATGTAAGCAGCATAACATTTTATAGCGGGCGCATCTATCCACATTGTTAGCAGTTCTTCTAACAATAGCTGAAAGCAAATGTCGATGTCATTTCCAGGTTCCTTCGGGCCTTGGCTAATCATTAACATCATAATGTATTTTTTCTTCATACACAACCAAGGAGCTAGGTTATATATGCACAGAAGCACCGGCCATGTGGTGTGATTGGTGCTCATATCGCCAAAAGGATCCATCCTATCAATACACTCTTCGAGCCTTATACTTCTAGGATCCTTGGTGTCACACCCTAGCTAGTTCATGCATTAGAGTGTTGCATCATGTCTACTTATATAGAAACTTGAAATGGGGATGACAGAACCCCCAGCACCCCCCTGGAAACAACTAGGGTTTACTAAAATTATTTTCAATGAACCCAAAATTCCCTTCACAAAATGTTCATCATTTCTAGATTGGGCTAAAACCCCTGGCAAAAATGGTGCACTCTTTTCTAGGACATTCTGGATTCTTTGAATTAAATCATAAGTATTTGAATTTGGGCATTTAAATGCTATAAAATATTTTAAATGCTCAAATAATTCTGGAAATAAGTGTGGGCTGTAGGAAATAATCCAAACAGAGCCTATGATTATTTTCAGGATTTTTGTAAGTGCCTAGCTATTTTTAATAAAGCCCAACAGTTACAGAAAAATAGAAAAAGGAAACAAATCAGAAAAAGAGAGGGAGAGAAACTTACCTGGCAGCCCACTGGCCGGCCTAGCACTGTGCTGACCCGTGCCAGCCAGCTGTTTCCCCTTGCCAGAGCAGGCAGGGAGGTGAGCATGGCGCGCCCGAGCTCGCCACGCACCACCCAGCCTCTCTGCTTCGCCCTGGTCGCCTTTGCGCCGTGTGGATTGTCTCCTGGTCGTCGCCCTGACCTCGCCGACACCTCATTCCTCCCCCTGCTCTCTCCCTCGCTCCCCCGAAGCCATGGCCGACGCAGCCGCCGCCGTCTTGCCACCGTAGCCGTAGCCATCGTCGTCCCCGTGTCACCCCACCGTGCCCACGAGCTCCGCAGCATCTCCCTCGACCTCCTCGACGAGCCACGAGGCCTCGGACGCGTTGCAACGCCGCCACCGCTGCCGTTCCCCTCGTCGACCATCGGAGATCGTCGCCGATGATTCGCCGCCTCCCAAGCTTCCCCGAGCCTGCTTCGACGCCCACTGCACTCGTCGTGAGCTCCTCTCTCTTCTCCCCCTAGCCACGTCGCTCGAGCTGCCCTCTAACCCCGTTGGCCATCACGACCGAGAGCTCGGCTCCGCCGGCCATGTCGCCACCGTGGCCACAGGCGCGTAAGCTCGAATCCGAGCGCGTCACCACACTCACCACGTCCCCAGGAGCCTAACGCACCACTCCACGTGCCTCGCCGTGCCCCGTAGCCTCGGGTTCATCTTCACCCGAGCTCCGGCGACCGCCAAGGTCGTCGCCGGCGTTGTTCCCGGCCTCCCCGAGCTCCACTTCCACCACAAAATGACGCGGCTCGCTCCCCGCGTTACGTAGCTGCTCTCCGCCATCGATTTAGTCGCCGAAGACGCAAACCCGAGCCCCTCCGCCGCGTCTGTCGTCGCCGGCGTCAAGCCGCCGGCGAGTTGACCACGTTTGACCCGTGTGGGCCTAGGTTGACTTCCTCCCTGAGCCAATGACAGGTGGGGCCGGCCTGTTAATTAGTTTAGGATTAGTGCTAACTAAATTTAGTTAGTTTAGGTCACTAACATGCGAGCCCAGGCCCCACTGACAGTTAGTTAGTACTAACTTAATTCTGTTAGTTAGCTGAGACACTCACAGATGGGGCCCACCAGTCAGGTTTGACCTGGGCTGGCGCCTTTGACTCGCTGACGTCACAGTGACGCAATTATTTAATTTCTCGATTTATTCTTATATAGGAAATTCCAGAAAATAGCCAAAACTTCCAAAAATCATAGAAAATCAACCATAGCTCCAAATCAAACAAATTATATATGAAAAATGATCAGAAAAATTCAATCTTTCCATCTGTAATGGTTTCATGCATGACAAAACACTTTAACCATGCTGTTTAGGTGAAACAAGCTAATACACTTATTATGCATAAGAACTTAAGCTTTCATTTGAATCTTTGATTCAAATGGACCCATTTCAACTTGTTTCACATTGCATTAGGCAGGACACATCATTTTGCCATGTCATAGCATGCATCATACTGTTGCATATTGCCATATGTTGATTATGTTCTGTGTGTCCTTCGTGGTAGGTTCTACCTCCGAGGATATCTCCGAGTATCCAACTAAAGGGCAGTACCCTACTACCACTCCATCAGGAAAGCAGCCCCATTGATCATATCGATACAATCCCATGTTCTCGCCTCTGCTCTCATTTACTGCATTAAGACAACAATGTTTCAAACTGCTGTGTGCTGCGGTAGTTGAAACCTTATCCTCTGCATGACCTGTCATTGCCAAAGTAACTAGATGAAACCCACTAGCATGTGTAGGAGTTGATTGAGCCATGTATGTGTTTCCTACCTTGCTATGCCTGCTATGCTTAGAGTTGTGTCAGGTCTGGTTCATCTGGGTGATGAGCTAGAGTGAAATGATTATGTCGGTAATGTGAGGGATGTGTTGAACATGATTTGGTAAAGGTATCGATGAGAGGCCATGTAGGAGTACATGGTGGGTTGTTTCATTCAGGCCGTCCCTAAGAACTGAGATCTGTATGTGTGATTTAAGAATCAGCTACTACCATACATTGGGCCCGAAACCAATGGACCCTCTCGGCTTCTTAATCACCCTAGTACTCTGTCCAGGAGTTGCAATTAGTTTCTGGTGTTTGTAGGTTATGTGTTGGCGGCCGTGCGTAGCGCTGACCCTAGGGGTGGTCTATGATGCCGTAGATACACCATGGCACGGTGTACCGAGTCACCCGTTTGGTGTCTCGGGAACCCTGTTCACATCGTTTGGGGCCGTATGTGGAAACCTCGGCCGGACTCCCTGTGGATGGAACCTGGATAGGCGATAAACCTGGACTAGAGACTTGAGTGTTTAGGTAGGCCGTGGCCGACACCCTCGTTGGGCTTCCGCTTAAAGGTTGCCGAGTACATGTCGTGTAAACGACGGTAAGTGGTGAGAGCGTGTATGAAGAAGTACACCCCTGCAGGGTTAACATCATCTATTCGAATAGCCGCGTCCGCGATAAAGGACTACTTGGTTGCCTATACAGTTCATAGACAAGTTAATGGTTACTACTAAAAAGACTCAAGATAAGCGTGGGTACCGAGGATGGCCCTCTCATAGGATGACGAGGGAGGATCCCCGGTGGAGTATTGTGTTGGTGATTAGTGGACTCGTGTGCGAAAACTATTTTACTAGTGGTGTCTCATAGGATAGCTTAGCCAAGAGTCAAAGCTGGCTTGCTGCAATAACTCCACCACCTTCTTGAGAATGAGCATGTATAGTAGGTTCTGATGTAAGACTTGCTGAGTACCTTTGTACTCATGTTTGCTTAATTACTGTTTTCAGACGACAACACCGCCCCCTCCGATGGGTTTTATGTAGATATCGACGTCGATGAGTGACTTGCCACCCAGGTGGTGATCCTGGCCATGGAGGGCCCTATGTAGATAGACAGGCTTCGACAAGCCTTCTTTCTTTCTAGTGTCTGTACTCAGACTATTTGCTTCCGCATGTGCTTGTATGCTTGTTTGACTTGAGTGTCGGGTCATGTGACCCCTACCTGTATGAACATGTTATGTATGGATCTCTGGAGCCTTTAAATAAAGTACTTGAATTGTAGAGTTTTGTTGTGATGCCATGTTGTATTTGCACATATCGAGCATATTGTGTGTATGATTGAAATGCTTGGTATGTGTGGGATCCAACAATCTAGTTGTTTATCCTTGGCAGCCTCTCTTATGGGGAAATGTAGTCTAGTGCTCCTCGAGCCATAGTAGTCCGCTACAGCCCGGTTCACCGGAGTCCTGCTAGCCCAGCACTACTGCTCAGGACACTTGACTGGCCGGCATGTGTTTCACTTCGTTCCTATGTCCATCCCTTCGGGGAAATGTCACGCGGTGACATCCGGAGTCCTGCCTAGCCTGCTACAGCCCGGGTTCCCCGGAGTCCTGTTAGCCCAGTGCTACAGCCCGGATTCACGCGCTGTTGACCGACATGCTCTGTGTGATTCATGTATGCCTGTCCCCATAGGTCTGTGCCGCTTTGGGTTCACGACTAGCCATGTCGGCCCGGGTTCTCTGTCATATGGATGCTAGCAACACTATCATATACGTGAGCTAAAAGGCGCAAACGGTCCCGGACCATGGTAAGGCGACACCCGTGGGGATACCGTCCGTGAGGCCGCAATGTGATATGAGGTGTTACCGGCTAGATCGATGTGACTTGGAATCGGGGTCCTGACAGCGTTGGCATCAGAGCTGGACTGCCTGTAGGTTCATTGAGCCAAACTGGTCGATGTCAAGTCTAGAAATGCTTTAGTTATATGTAGGGGAATTGATTGTGGGAGGGAACGTAAGGCTCTTTTACTCCTTTACCTTATGCCCTCTGATCTGAGTCATTCTCTTCTCATTCAACATGGGTTAAGGACTAGGCTCTCTTCTTCTATCAGGTTCACATGTTACTAATCCGTAGTAGCTTATAGGATTGTTGTTACTAGCCACAGTACTGTTTCTACTACTTTTAGTATGTTGCCAGTTGAATCGGAACCTTGATATGATGTTGTTGAGTGGTATTGCAAACTGTTGTGGATGTCTCAAATATTTTTCTGAGCATTTACAGCCGTTATGCTGTCCGATATCCCCAAGAAAATTCTAATGCCTTTGCATTATTCTGTGCTTTCATATGGCCACCCGTTCATAGAACCAAGTGGTTCGTCTGACCTGGTGCCTTGATGTGCCCGGCCACACAGCCATGTTGGTTCGAGTGATGGTCAAGTCAGGCTATCGGTGGTATCCGGAATATACCGTCGAGGAGCAGTTCAGAGACTTCAACCAGAGCCAGTACCTCTGTACCGTCAGGATATATCCCTCTTATCCTGGAGCCACTGAGCCCCTTCACTGTTCCTATGGACTTGGGGTCACTATTGAGATGTCTATGCAGGATGCAGCCTATTCAATGATGACTATCATTCGAGCTATGACTGCCTTGCTACAGAACACCGATTTCTGTTACATGCCAGCCTCACTTCCTGGAGCACAGGGGTACTATCAGGCTTTGTACTATGACTCTTCACATGAGGAGTCACTACTCCGCACCACTGCCGAGATGCTCGAGGATAAGGACCGCGAAAATCGGGCCTTGCATATGGAGCTTTTCCACACTCGTGCTGATCATTGGGCCACTTTGACTCGGTTTGCACCTGCGCTGTAGGCAGGATACATGGACATGAGGGACTTGTACCCTGTACGGTCTGGATTGCCAGATTGTATGGAGTGGCGCGATGTAGGAGGCATCACTCCTCCTCGTGGTCCCCGTCTGCCACCACCTGTGGGACCAAGGCCACATCTGAGCCCCTATGGTCCGCAGGCTTCGCAGGACCGTCTGTTCCCAGATGATCATGTTCCACTTCCAGGCTTTGGTGGCGACTTCCATGAGGATTACTATGGATCCGTCTGAGCTAGTAGTAGTTTCACTAGTATTGTAATAGTTTTATTCTCCACAGTCATGCGTGACCCATGGGATACAACTTGGTGTGTACCACGCTCAGGAGGTGTAGAAAAATAATGTATAGGAGCTTGGAATGCCTTCGATGAGATCTAATGTCTTTCACCGTAGTTGTACTTTAGCATGGGCTTGTACTAAACTATGTACGGTGTGTATGACCAATGGTATATATATGGCAGTTTCTATATTACCATGTCGTGCAATGAACATCTTAGCATTCCATATTATCCATTACATTCTGCACTTCCTTGCTAAGTTTGTGCCATCCTTATCTAAACCGTTGTCTTGTTTTCTCCTAGGATGGTCAACACCCGCAGCAACCCTGCTGCCCTGGAGTAGGGGGAAGCCAGTGCAGCTAGGGGTGAAAATCTGCCTCACCCGCCTTCTCTGGCCGAAGTTATGCTGGAGGCGGAAAGAAACAAGCGTGAGACTAACCGCTTGCTGGAGCGGATTGAGAAGAACACTGCATGCCATCAGCGAAATGACTTGGTGTCAATCAATGACTTCATCAAGTTGTACCCACCAAAGTTTAATCATTCCGTCGATCCCCTCGACGCCGATGACTGGCTCCGCAGCATCACACACAAGCTACGTTCTGCCAACGTAGCCGAAGCTGATAAGGTTACCTATGCTGCCTATCACCTCGAAGGCCTTGCTAGCCTCTGGTGGGAAAACTTTGAGGCTATGCGCCCGGTCGGCCAAATCACTACTTGGGTTGAATTCAGTGAGGCTTTCCGTGAGCATCACATCCCAGAAGGTTTCATAGATCGCAAGAGGGAAGAGTTCTGCAATTTCACCCAAGGAAGACTGACTGTGGATGCATATAGTCGTGAATTTGGGAATCTGGCACGATATGCTCCTGAAGAGGTATCCACCGACGCTAAGAAGTAGGCAAGGTTCCGCAAGGGACTTAGCCCTGAGCTTCGCCGCGATCTTCGTCTGCACGAGTGCACCTCCTTTCAGAAGTTGGTCAATAAAGCCATCAGTGCTGAGACAGGCCAGTCTGACTATGACGCTTCACGCAAGCACTCTCGTGATTTTGGCTCTTCATCCGGCTCTGGATCTTAGAAGCGCCGGGTGTGGACTCCAAGCATGGCATTCCCACCCAGGTTCATTCCGAGGCCATCCTTTGAGATGCCTCGCCCCAACTAGCAGTTTGCACCGTCCAAGCCCTATGGTGGCCCCGCTGCTAATGCTGCTCCACGCCCCAATGTTATGACATGTTTCAAGTGTGGAGAGCCGGGTCACTATAGTCGAGAGTGTCCCCAGAACAACAACCCCAATCAGTCTGGGAAGTCCGTTGGCCGTGGTAAGCCAGCGGGAAAGACATTCTACGCCAATCCGGTCACCACTGCACGTGGCCATGTCAACTATGTCTCAGCTGAGGAGGCTCATGATGATCCTAACGTCGTCCTTGGTACGCTCCTTGTTAATTGCCATCCGGCATCTGTTCTTTTCGATACTGCAGCATATCATTCATTCATATCTGAGAACTATGCTCGATTGCATAACACGACATTCTGTGACATGCCCACTTCCATGGTAATTCAAACTCCGGGTTCCAAGTGGTAAACTTCTAGAGTAAGCCATGGGAACGAAATTCTTGTCGATAGACTTGTCTTCCTTGCATCTTTAATAGCTATCAAGTCCTCGGACATAAACATCATCTTGGGTATGGACTGGATGTCAGCTCATTATGCTAAGATTGATTGTGCCACTAGAACCGTTCAACTTACTCACCCATCGGGCAAGATAGTCAATGTCTTAACTCGAGTGGCCAAGCGCCAGCTTTACTCCCTAAATGCCAGCCCCCTTCCAGACCTTGAAGATATTCCGGTAGTCCGAGACTTCCCGGATGTCTTTCCAGAAGAATTGCCAGGTGTTCCACCTGACAGGGATGTCGAGTTTGTGATAGACCTTGTTCCAGGAACCGTTCCAATTTCTGGAAGACCCTATAAGATGGCACCCTTAGAACTAGCCGAGCTTAAGAACCAACTCGATGAGTCCTTGAAAAAGGGTTTCATCCGTCCTACTTCCTCTCCTTGGTCTTGCCAAGTCCTCTTCGTCAAGAAGAAGTATGGAACGGATCGGATGGTTGTAGATTACCGACCTGTCAACTTGGTCACTATCAAGAACAAGTATCCGCTTCCCAGGATCAACGATCTGTATGATCAGCTCGCTGGATCCTCAGTCTTTTCCAAGATGGATTTGAGGTTGGGCTACCATCAAATCAAAATCAGAAACGGGGACATTCCCAAAACGGCCTTTGTTACTCATTATGGCCAATACGAGTACACTGTCATGTCCTTCGGTTTAACCAATGCCCCAGCCACTTTCTCTCGGTTAATGAACTCAGTCTTCATGGAGTATTTGGATAAATTTGTCGTGGTATACCTCGATGATATACTCATCTACTCCAAGAATGAGGAGGAACATGCCGAACATCTAAGGCTGGTATTGACGAAACTTCGAGAGCATCGCCTTTATGCCAAATTCTCCAAGTGTGAATTTTGGTTGCCAGAAGTGACCTATCTAGGCCATGTAATCTCTGGTAAGGGTATTGCTGTCAATCCCGGGCGAGTTCAAGCCGTCCTTGATTGGACTCCACCTAAGACGGTCAAGCAAGTTCGGAGCTTCCTTGGCTTAGCGAGTTATTGCCGTAGCTTCGTCGAGAATTTCTCCAAGGTTGCTAAACCTCTAACTGAACTCCTCAAGAAAGATAAAAAGTTCGAGTGGACCCCACAGTGCGAGTTCAGCTTTCAAGAACTGAAAAGACGCCCGACATATGCTCCCGTACTGGTACCACTAGATTTCTCCAAGGACTTTATTATCTATTGCGATGCCTCGCGACAAGGACTAGGTTGCATACTGATGCAAGATCCTCAGGTAATTGCCTATGCCTCACGGCAATTACGCCCACATGAGGAAAATTATCCCACACATGATCTAGAGCTTGCAGCTGTAGTCCATGCACTTAAAACTTGGCGACATTACCTTCTCGGTAATCATTGCGAGATCTTCACCGATCACCAAAGTTTGAAGTATATCTTCACCCAACCAGATTTCAATCTCAGGCAAAGACGTTGGGTCGAGTTGATCTCGGATTACGACTTAGGAATAACTTACACCCCGGGCAAAGCCAATGTCATGGCTGATGCGCTAAGTCGTAAATCTTATTGTAACAACCTGATGTTACAACAAAGTCAACCACTTCTCCACGAGGAATTTCGTAAGCTTAATCTTCACATTGTTCCTCAAGGATTCCTATCCACCCTGGTGGCGAAACCTACCCTTACGGATCAGATCATCAAGGCACAGTAGGTAGATCCGGGAATCTCCCATATTAAGAGAAACATTAAGAAAGGAGTTGCGAATTGTTTCTCCGTTGATGATCAAGGTGTCGTATACTTTGGAAACCACTTAGTGGTTCCCAAGGCACGAAACCTGAGGCGGCTGATCCTTAAGGAAGCTCATGAATCCCCTCTCACCATTCATCCCGGTAGTACTAAAATGTATCAAGACCTACGCCAGAGGTTTTGGTGGAGTAGGATGAAGAGAGAAATTGCTCAATACATTGCTAGTTGCGACGTCCGTCGTCGTGTTAAAGCAGAGCATCAACGGCCTGCTGGCACCCTTCAACCTTTGGCTATTCCTGAGTGGAAATGGGATAAAATCAGTATGGATTTCATTACTGGGTTTCCCAGGACCAAGAGAGGGAATAATGCCATCTTCGTCGTAATCGATCGTCATTCCAAGGTGGCCCACTTTCTACCTGTTCGTGAGAGTATCACCGCTAGCCAGCTAGCTGATTTATACATCTCCCGAATAGTGTCTCTTCATGGTGTCCCATTGGAAATTAACTCGGACCATGGGAGTCTCTTCACCTCTCGATTTTGGGAAAGTTTCCAAAATTCTATGGGAACTCGTCTCTCTTTTAGCACCGCCTTCCACCCTCAATCAAGTGGTTAAGTAGAGCGAGTTAATCAAATTCTGGAAGATATGCTCCGAGCTTCTGTCATCTCATTCGGAATGGGTTGGGAGAAATGCCTTCCATTCGCGGAGTTCGCTTATAACAATAGTTATCAAGCTAGCTTGGGCAGAGCTCCTTTCGAAGTTCTCTATGGACGAAAATGTTGAACGCCTCTTAACTGGTCAGAAACCGGGGAAAGACAACTCTTTGGCCCGGATATGATTCAGGAAGCAGAAGAGCAGGTTCGCGTTATTCGTGAGAAATTGAAAACAGCCCAATCTCGTCAAAAGAGCCAATATGATCGTAAACATAAGCTCATGACTTATGAAGTCGGCGAGAAGGCTTACCTTCGAGTTACTCCGTTAAAGGGAACCCATCGTTTTGGTATCAAAGGCAAATTGGCTCCTCGTTACATTGGACCCTTTAGCATTCTTGCCAAACAAGGAGAAGTTGCCTACCAATTGGAACTACCTCCGCATCTTTCCAGAGTTCACGATGTCTTCCACGTTTCTCAACTCAGGCATTGCTTCACGGATCCTATCCGTGGAGTGGACCACGAAACGCTTGATCTACAAGATAACCTCTCATATCGGGAATATCCCGTTCGTATCCTTGATCAAGCCGAGCGTACCACTCGACGCCATAATATCATGTTTCTCAAGGTTCAATGGTCACACCATTTCGAAAAGGAAGCCACTTGGGAAAGGGAGGATCGTCTTCGACTCGAGTACCCCACCTTCTTCCCGGAGGATCCAAAATCTCGGGACGAGATTCTTTTGAGTGGGGGTGAGTTGTCACACCCTAGCTAGTTCATGCATTAGAGTGTTGCATCATGTCTACTTTTACAGAAACTTGAAATGGGGATGAAAGAACCCCCAGCACCCCCTGGAAACAACTAGGGTTTACTAAAATTATTTTCAATGAACCAAAATGCCCTTCACAAAATGTTCATAATTTCTGGATTGGGCTAAAACCCCTGGCAGAAATGGTGCACTCTTTTCTAGGACATTCTGGATTCTTTGAATTAAATCATAAGTATTTGAATTTGGGCATTTAAATGCTATAAAATATTTTAAATGCTCAAATAATTCTGGAAATAAGTGTGGGTTGTTCGAAATAATCTAAAAAGAGCCTATGATTATTTTCAGGATTTTTGTAAGTGCCTGGCTATTTTTAATAAAGCTCAACAGTTACAAAAAAATAGAAAAAGGAAACAAATCAGAAAAAGAGAGGGAGAGAAACTTACCTGGCAGCCCACTGGCCGGCCCAGCACTATGTTGGCCTGTGCCAGCCAGCTGTTTCCCCCTGCCAGAGCAGGCAGGGAGGTGAGCATGGCGCGCCCGAGCTCACCACGCACCACCCAGCCTCTCTGCTTCAACCTGGTCGCCTTTGTGCCACGTGGATCGTCTCCTGGTCGTCGCCCCGACCTCGCCGACACCTCATTCCTCCCCCCTGCTCTCTCCCTCGCTCCCCCGAAGCCATGGCCGACACAGCCGCCGCCGTCTTGCCGCCGTAGCTGTAGCCACCGTCGTCCCCGTGTCACCCCACCGTACCCACGAGCTCCGCAACATCTCCCTCGACCTCCTCGACGAGCCACGAGGCCTCGGACGCGCTGCAACGCCGCCACCGTTGCCGTTCCCCTCATCAGCCACTGGAGATAGTCGCCGATGATTCGCCGCCTCCCAAGCTTCCCCGAGCCTGCTTCGACGCCCGCTGCACTCACTGTGAGCTCCTCTCTCTTCTCCCCCTAGCCACGTCGCTCGAGCTGCCCTCTAAGCCTGTTGGCCATCACAGTTGAGAGCTCGGCTCCGCCGGCCATGTCGCCGCCGTGGCCACAGGCACTTAAGCTCGAATCCGAGCGTGTCACCACACTCACCACGTTCCCAGGATCCTAACGCACCACTCCACGTGCCTCGCCGTGCCCCGTAGCCTCGGGTTCATCTTCAGCCGAGCTCCGGCGACTGCCAAGGTCGTCGCCGGCGTCGTTCCCGACCTCCCCGAGCTCCACTTCCACCACCAAATGACGCGGCTCGCTCCCCGCGTCACGTAGGTGCTCTCCGCCGTCGATTTAGTCGCCGGAGACGCAAACCCGAGCCCCTCCGCCGCGTCTGTCGTCGCCGGCGTCAAGACGCCGGCGAGTTGACCATGTTTGACCCGTGTGGGCCCAGGTTGACTTCCCCCCAAAGCCTATGACAGGTGGGGCCGGCCTTTTAATTAGGTTAGGATTAGTGCTAACTAAATTTAGTTAGTTTAGGTCACTAACATGCGGGCCCAGGCCCCACTGACAGTTAGTTAGTACTAACTTAATTTTGTTAGTTAGCTGAGACACTGACAGATGGGGCCCACCAGTCAGGTTTGAACTGGGCTAGCGCCTTTGACTCGCTGACGTCATAGTGACGCAGTGCTGACACAGTTATTTAATTTCTGGATTTATTCTTATATAGGAAATTCCAGAAAATAGCCAAAACTTCTAAAAATCATAGAAAATCAACCATAGCTCCAAATCAAACAAATTATATATGTAAAATGATCAGAAAAATTCAATCTTTCCATCTGTAATGGTTTCATGCATGACAAAACAATTTAACCTTGTTGTTTAGGTGAAACAAGCTAATACACTTATTATGCATAAGAACTTAAGCTTTCATTTGAATCTTTGATTCAAATAGACCCATTTCAACTTGTTTCACATTGCATTAGGCAGGACACATCATTTTGCCATGTCATAGCACGCATCATATTGTTGCATATTGCCATATGTTGATTATGTTCTGTGTGTCCTTCGTGGTAGGTTCTGCCTCCGAGGATATCTCCGAGTATCCAACTAAAGGGCAGTACCCTACTACCACTCCATCAGGAAAGCAGCCCCATTGATCATATCGATACAATCCCATGTTCTCGCCTCTGCTCTCATTTACTGCATTAAGACAACAATGTTTCAAACTGCTGTGTGCTGCGGTAGTTGAAACCTTATCCTCTGCATGACCTGTCATTGCCAAAGTAACTAGATGAAACCCACTAGCATGTGTAGGAGTTGATTGAGCCATGTATGTGTTTCCTACCTTGCTATGCCTGCTATGCTTAGAGTTGTGTCAGGTCTGGTTCATCTGGGTGATGAGCTAGAGTGAACTGATTACGTCGGTAATGTGAGGGATGCGTTGAACATGATTTTGTAAAGGTATCGATGAGAGGCCATGTAGGAGTACATGGTGGGTTGTTTCATTGAGGCCGTCCCTAAGAACTGAGATCTGTATGTGTGATTTAAGAATCAACTACTACCATACATTGGGCCCAAAACCAATGGACCCTCTCGGCTTCTTAATCACCCTAGTACTCTGCCCAGGAGTTGCAATTAGTTTCTGGTGTTTGTAGGTTATGTGTTGGCGGCCGTGCGTAGCGCTGACCCTAGGGGTGGTCTATGATGCGGTAGATACACCATGGCACGGTGTACCGAGTCACCCGTTTGGTGTCTCGGGAACCCTGTTCACATCGTTTGGGGCCGTATGTGGAAACCTCGGCCGGACTCCCTGTGGATGGAACCTGGATAGGCGATAAACCTGGACTAGAGACTTGAGTGTTTAGGTAGGCCGTGGCCGACACCCTCGTTGGGCTTCCACTTAAAGGTTGCCGAGTACATGTCGTGTAAACGACGGTAAGTGGTGAGAACATGTATGAAGAAGTACACCCCTGCAGGGTTAACATCATCTATTCGAATAGCCGCGTCCGCGATAAAGGACTACTTGGTTGCCTATACAGTTCATAGACAAGTTAATGGTTACTACTAAAAGACTCAAGATAAGCGTGGGTACCGAGGATGGCCCTCTCATAGGATGACGAGGGAGGATCCCCGGTGGAGTATTGTGTTGGTGATTAGTGGACTCGTGTGCGAAAACTATTTTACTAGTGGTGTCTCATAGGATAGCTTAGCCAAGAGTCAAAGCTGGCTTGCTGCAATAACTCCACCACCTTCTTGAGAATGAGCATGTATAGTAGGTTCTGATGTAAGACTTGCTGAGTACCTTTGTACTCATGTTTGCTTAATTACTGTTTTCAGACGACAACACCGCCCCCTCCGATGGGTTTTATGTAGATCTCGACGTCGATAAGTGACTTGCCACCCAGGTGGTGATCTTGGACATGGAGGGCCCTATGTAGATAGACAGGCTTCGACAAGCCTTCTTTCTTTCTAGTGTCTGTACTCAGACTATTTGCTTCCGCATGTGCTTGTATGCTTGTATGACTTGAGTGTCGGGTCATGTGACCCCTACCTGTATGAACATGTTATGTATGGCTCTCTGGAGCCTTTAAATAAAGTACTTGAATTGTAGAGTTTTGTTGTGATGCCATGTTGTATTTGCACATATCGAGCATATTGTGTGTATGATTGAAATGCTTGGTATGTGTGGGATCCGACAATTTAGTTGTTTATCCTTGGCAGCCTCTCTTATGGGGAAATGTAGTCTAGTGCTCCTCTAGCCATAGTAGTCCGCTACAGCACGGTTCACCGGAGTCCTGCTAGCCCAGCACTACTGCTCAGGACACTTGACTGGCCGGCATGTGTTTCACTTCGTTCCTATGTCTGTCCCTTCGGGGAAATGTCACGCGGTGACATCCGGAGTCCTGCCTAGCCTGCTACAGCCCAGGTTCCCCGGAGTCCTGTTAGCCCAGTGCTACAGCCTGGATTCACACGCTGTTGACCGACATGCTTGATGTGATTCATGTATGCCTGTCCCCATAGGTCTGTGCCGCTCTGGGTTCACGACTAGCCATGTCGGCCCGGGTTCTCTGTCATGTGGATGCTAGCGACACTATCATATACGTGAGCCAAAAGGCGCAAACGGTCCCGGGCCATGGTAAGGCGACACCCGTGGGGATACCGTGCGTGAGGCCGCAATGTGATATGAGGTGTTACCGGCTAGATCGATGTGACTTGGAATCGGGGTCCTGACACTTGGCAAAATTTTCAAACTTTTTGTTGATTAATTCCCACTGAGCCCCATCTTTCGGGTGCCTCATAAACCTATCCGCAATTCGCTCATCATGATGCCACTGCACCCTCTTTGCCCATCTAGGGTTTGTAAACAAACGCCTCAACCTTGGAATTAAAGGCAAGTACCAAACAACCTTTAATGGGATTCCTGTCTTGATCTCGTCGTCCAATTTGTACTTGTCCTTTTCTCTCCTGTGATTGTATCATGCATGCTTGCATGTGGGACATGCACGTAAATCTTTGTACTCACCACGGTACAATATACAATCATTCACACAAGCGTGTATTTTCTGTACTTCAAGTTCCAATGGGCAAAAAATTTTCTTCACTTCGTTCGTGCTTCTAGTGAGCACATTATCAATTCGGAAGAATTTCTTTGAAAAGACCTAACATCTCTGTGAAGCGCTTGTTTGACAGACCGTTTGCTGCTTTACATCTAAGAAGTGCCAGGGTGGCACTCAACCTAGAATATTTCTTTTTGCAACCTAGATACAATTCTTTCTTTGAGTTCGCATCAATGGTTGGCAGATCCTTGTACCCAATCATATCCTTTTTTGGGCCCTCGAAATCTGCAATCATAGCAGCAAAATCTGGCATATCAAGATCATCGTCATCTGCGTCGATGTCTTGGTTTTCCAGTGGGCGTTTCGGCTTTCCAGTGTTCCATTGGTAGCTTGACGCCTCTTCCCTGATGTAAGATTCAACCTCCATGTGACACTGATCGGGGTTTGGCATTTCGCTGCCCTGGGTATCTTCATCCATGACCTCCTCTTCACCGTTCTAGCCCAATGTGTATATCCATCCATGAATCCCCTAGAGACTAAGTGCATCTAGACATCTAAAAGTTCATATGACTCTGTATTGGAAAAATCAGTACATGGACACATTATGTAATCCGCATCACCAATTCTCCTCCTTGTACTTTCACCCAAATTCATGAACTCTGCCATGCCACTGATAAAGTCTGCGGTTTTCCAATTCTTCATCCATCAAGATCATTCCATCTGCAACACACGAATGGTAATTAAAAACAAAACAACAATACTAATACACGGATTAATTGCTGCACAAAGATGCATGCATAAATCACAAGGTTTTATTTTAATAATTACTAAGGGCGCTCCATGTTGTTATCCAGACGTGCAATGACAAAAATTAATGGCCAGTCAATTTACACGCAGAGTACTAGTACAACACTACCCTTAGGAATTGAATACCTTAATTAAGCCACTCACAAAAAAATACCTTAATTAATTAGAGGTGCGGTGACCTCCACCCAGCAGACAGACAAGCGCGATGCGGTGCCACGCTGAGACAGCTGGGTCGAGGAGTAAAGCTTAGTGCGGCTGCCGCCGGGAGTTTGACCTCCACTATCCCGCCATCAACCACGATGGATGTGCTCGAATCACGCCGCCGCCAGCCTCGATGGTTTAGCTCCTCCTATCTCCCATCGCGGACCGAGGAATGACCTCCTATGACGCCGCCACCGCCCACTGACCGAGGAATGACCTCTTCTCCGATAGTCGTTGCCTAGGCCGCCGCCTCCATCTCTATATGTAGAGCAGCTGTCTTTTTTTACGGATATCCGCAGAGCGGCTGTTTACACGGTATCTCACCGTAACTCAATTATATGGACAGGGTAGTACATCACATACGGTTATGTAACGACAACCGTGTCTAACCTACGTTGTCTTCTCACACGGTTTGGTGTGGAAATCGTGTGTGAAATTGTAATATCTAACACAGATGACATGTATAAACAGTGTGTCGTATACAACATATAGTGCCATAAGTAGTTCCTGGCCGTTAGCTTATCTCCACAGTTTCCCCATTTCCCCCAAAACCCTACATAGCCTCCAAATTCCCTCGCATGGCGCTAACATTGGGGGAATGCGGACGAGTGATGCTGATGGTTTCGGTGCGGCTGCTCCTGCTCATAACGCCGCCAGGACGGTGGTCGCCGCTGAGCACTTGCCTAAGGTCATCAGAAGGTAGGTGTACTACGGATCCAAATCGTCCTGTCGGGTTCCAATCTATCCTAATCTTTTTTAGCGTGTCCAAAGTATAGCTCCTTGCTGAATCTGTCCTGAATGATCCTCCCCCCAGGAAAGTGATCTGCCGCCGGATCCGGAGCTTGACTCCAGACTCCCGCAACATGAGTTGGACTTTGAGTTTTGTGCCACCGGGAAGTACCAAAAGCTGAGTTGTGTGCACGAGCACACTCCCGCTCGACGTGTATGCACAGAGGGATTCGACATTGGCAGGCGGTTTCTTAGTTTCCTAGAGGTTAGTGCTAATTAAGTTCATCATTTTACTTCAGTTAATGCCACCGCTCATCTAGAATACTGTTTAACATTAGCAGGGATATGAGGCTGGTGCCTTTGTTAACTGACTGGATTAAGAATGGCATGGCAGGGCTCGGAGTGTTATCACCAAGCTCGCAGAAGATAACGTAAAGTTGAAGAAACTGGCTGATCTGGAATGTACAATCAGTACGATGAAGCAAGAATGAATCAATCACATGCAATAGATGAAAGCAAGAGACAAGAAGGAACTAGCATGTGTAGTTGTGGTTGTCGCATTAGCCATGTTGTATGCACTATTTGCAATGATGATGAGGGGTTTTGTTTGACAGTATTGCTAAAGCACATCTAGATGTGCTCTAAGTAATGCACATCTAGGTCCAATGCCATTGATGTTACGCGAAGATTCGTGCAGATATTTTTCTTTGTCTTTTTTCTTTTCCTTTCTAGTTTGATTATTACTGGCTTTATCAATGAGAAGAGCTCAATGTATTGCTTGCCAAATGTCCTACTCCATCCGTACTAGTACCAATGCATAATCCCAAAACTCGTTCCTTGTGTTTTGTCCTGAAAAAGGAAACCCCATGAATTTGGAGCAACTAGGTACAAATAATTGGGGTTGATTATATCAGCGGTTAGATAATACGTCAACCCCCGCTTCAGTCCCCGCTTCAATTGATAGTTCCTCTTCTCTGCATACCCCGCTTAAGTGTCCACCATCTTCATCGTCCCCGGTAGGCTGCGCTACACACTGGCACACACTCTGCAGCCATGTCGAGCGACAGCGAGGACGACAGTTCGGCCAGCAGTCTGGCGCCCGATGATAGGTCAACATCAGAATCATCCCGCTCGTCTTCCATGAGTCCGGTGTCGAGCCCAGAACTCGATTATATCTGGTTCATGGAAGGGATGCCACCTCCAGAGTCGTCAGACGACAACCAAATGGAAGAGGAGCCGTCGGAGGACAAAGAAGAGGACGACGATGATGATGAGGAGGAATGGTCTAACGAGGAGGAGGACGATGACAACAACGACGATGATGACGGTGGCGGCGATGAAAAGCCAACTGTCAGCGGCAAGAAGCGTCCTCGCCAAGATGATGTCGCGGGGCCATCCAACAACAACAACAACAAGAAGAAGGACTAAATTAAGAAGAATGTATATATCTCTATTTATCCTGTCAATCTCATCGCAGACGGTTAGTAATATGTATTCGACAGAGATCTTCTACATTATCGCCAACATGTTGGTTTGTTGAACTGTGTGCCCTGACGAGCACACAATTCACAAAAAAAGACCGTATGGGCTATCTATAATGATCGCACACAATTCTCATTACCGACCTGTTTGCCGCGTATCACACACATCTTGTTACGCCGAATCGTTTGTGTTCACCTCAATCATCGCAAAAGGTTCATCGGAGTGAACTGCATGCCGTATATCGCACACAACTTGTCTGGCTGCCCATTTTTGTTGTTTTGTCTCATTGCAAATAGTTCATATAGATCAACCGCATGCCCCTCATCGCACATGCAACTAAAATCTGAACCGTGTTTGATGTATCATTCATCACAAACGTTTTGCACCTTTTTGAAGGGTTTTTTTACATCACCGTTTGCGATTAATGCGTCACACACAGTTTCGTCAAAGGGTCTCATCATAGTGTCGCGTTAGCAGCATCCTACATCAGTGAGCTACTACTGGTGATGATTTTGGATGATGCAGAGGCTACTCTGGTGTTGATCTAAACTATTGTTAGGCCACCAGTTGCTTCCGTAGTTGTGGAACCATGCTATTCTATGCTTGCTAGCTCCTGTTCATGTGTAATTGCTATCAAGTGAGCTCCTGTGATGCTCTGGTTTGCATGTGGATGTTCTGATTCTATAGTTAAGTTCCTGGGTTTGCTAATTTGGTTAGTGGCAGCATTGTTCTCTCATTTGCTCACATGTGGGGCTTAGTTTTTCATATAACTGAAGAATTATTTAGTTATGAAGCTCCCTAGTTCAGTACACTAACCCTATAGTCTTTGACTACTCAATTTAGCTTGCTGCAGTTCCAACTACAAGTTGATTCACTGATTGGTTATAGGGTGTTTGGATCTACTTAGCTGAATATGCTACTCTAATTAATTCCTGGAGTTGTGTCATTTAGTTCTGCCTATTTCCATTGGTCTGGGTGATCGATTGGTAATAGCTACTTATACTTGTTGTTATAGGTTACTACTGCTATATATACTTACAGTAGCAACTGCTAATGATACTAGCCCATGTTCTTGTGGATGTGTGTCCAATTTGTAGAAAAATACCATGTGTAAGTGGAGTGGAGTGCAGTGTTCTGCAGAGGCAGATATCAGCGGGGTGCTACCCTGACAATTTCTTCTATGCTATCTTGACTCTGCTTAAGAATAGATACTAATTGTCTTGGCTATATCCTACTTTCTTGTCTATTTCTATCCCTCTCTCTTCTATTAAACTTATAAGAATATATGTTTCCTGATATTATTGCCTATGATGCTGGTCTAAGGCCTCTCTAGGTTATAAAGTTACTTTTGTGGCTCTAAGAATTATTATAAATCCTATGAGGCATGGCACAACATCTCTGTGCAAGCCTGAGGATTCCATCCCTCCAACCCTACCTCTGGTGTTGAGTAGCTTGGTCTTGAGGCTCTGGTTATCCTTATTCTTATGTTAAGCCTGCACCTCCTCGTTGATTTACACTAATTCTTAGGTTTGGGTTTGGTACAACTCCTGATTGGTATAGTTCTACCAATGTCTATCAAACTCTCATAGCGGCGGGGTTGTCTCTACTTATAGTGCTCTGGATGTGTGAGTCAGCCGTGTGCTTGTTGTGTGTGCTGCTTGTGCTGTCCTTGCGTGAGTCTCCGGTGCTTGTGGTGTTGACAGCAGTTGGTGGCTGTTGTCAAGCTCTCCTTGATGTCTATCTTGTAAGCTATTGGGTGTCTAAATGCTTGGGTACTTGGTCCTGGCCGTCTGGGTTGATCTATATCTACTTATGGCTTTATTCTGAGGCTGAATAGTGAACTCTACCTATTATCACTAGACAAAGGGTATGCTACATACTAATCGTAACCCAACACTCTCTCTAGGGTTTATGTTTTGCAGGTTTTGAAGAAAAAATAAGGAAAAAAAGATCAAAATGGAAATCAACATCTTAGATAAGATAGTATAGGAAGAATAATTTAGTTTAGGTTGTCTTTCCTAAATTCTTTTGTAATTCAAGAATGTATTCTTTTGTTAATTATTTCTATTTTTCATATGTAATATAACTTTGTGATATTTATCCAATTATCAACAAAGCTTTAATTTTCTTTATTGTTCCAAGTTATATTAAATGCAACTCCAATTCATAATTTATTGGAACTTATGCACTTAAGTCCTTTTATCTTATTTGAATTATAATTTGAACTCAAAACTCTAAATTAGAGTAAAGGTCACGCCCAATTCCATTTTGAAATGCAAATTTAACTTAGTGATTTGAATTCAAGTTTGATTTGGTTTTGAGATGCAAGTTGATAATAACCCCAACCTATATGCATGAATGCAAATAACATACGGAAAAAAATTCCCGCTCTCTCAAACTACGGGTCATTACAAGCTCCCTGTCGGTTCTATATCTGGCATATCTCGTAGTAGGGTCCTAAGCTATGCGTCTTGGAGCGATAGTAACATGGACACAGGGTTTTACCCAGGTTCGGGCTCTCTCGAAAAGATAATAATACCCTGCATCCTGCTTTTGATTGTATTGATATGGGTGTGGTACAGAGTACATGCATCTACCATGAGATTATTCTAATGAATATTAGATATTTTATTGACTTTCCTGGCCTCGCTTTATATAACACACCGGAGGCCTAGGGTTTAGAGGAGTCCTTGTCTTGGGCGCCAAGTATTGTGGAATCCTCCTTGTATGCGGCATGGGCTCCCCGAAGTGGCCCATGAGTGAACCGCAATGGGGGTCCTCGGCCTGATACACCTATTCGGGAGACGACGTGTTGAGTACCCCCTTGTCCAAGACACCGTCAGTAGCCCCTTGAACTGACTTCAAGTTGGGGACGCTCCTTGATTCTTTCGAATTATCTTCGGTCGTCGGTCTTGAACATTGGTTCAACAAATCTTCTCATCTTCGATCTTGAGAATTGCTGAAGTGAATTCGAAGAGTTTACACATCGGGTATCCAAGGATCCCATTTAGGTTCTTGGCCTTTATCAATGCCTTGTTATTTTTACGCCACACCTCATGCTTGAAGTTTTTCCCATGCAGCGGTGTCCTCTCGCGTCCGAGCTCCAACGTCGGACTGTATCCAAGCTCCAACACCTGACTTTATCCGAGGTGCCATAGGTCACCTTGGTTTGAAAAAGTTGAAGGACTTTAGTCGAGCTAAATGCCAGAAAATGCCCTCTATGGAGCCAATCATTTGTATCTGAGTTTTATGCCAAAAATGTCCTATATGGCTTCAGCCACATGCATCCGAGCTTTATGCCAGACTGCTTCCAAGCTGTGCAATTTATTTGCTGATGAGATGTATATAGCATGTAGCCCTCAAGGTGTGTGTATCGGCCTAAAAACCGAGATACACGTTAGAGGAGGTAGTTATCGACAGACGAACCCTTGAGAGAGGGTCTCGAGAAGTCGCCGTAATATATTAGCTTGACACCGGATAGGTCCTAGATAGTTCCTATTGTAATCCGAAGATGCGTTTGCCCATAGTTTGGTCAAGCCGAACACTGAGCACTTTGAATTTTATGTATTGAATAGGCAATGAAGTAGCCCCCGAGACACTGGTCGGGTGGCAACACCAGATCAGGGGATCGATGTGCCCCTTTAATATTGGTAAATGATAAGCCCGAAGCCCAGTAGCCCCCGAGCCTTAATGTGGGCACGAGTGGCCAAATTAAGGATCGATGTCCGGAATAAAATCACAAATTATGTGTAATGATTCTATGTATCCAAGTACTCAACGTCATTAATGCTCGGATCCGCACTATACAAAACTTTGTTTACCGACCATCGGCTTCAACCTCCTCGGCCAGTAGCCGGGGAGTGTTTGTCCCACTTTATAAAGCCTTTATGAGGGCAAAGATTTACGACAAACAAGGCAATCTGGCCATACGATTTTATAAACAAAGGTTTGCGGAGAGAATGTTATATTAGTATTTAATGTAAGAAACATCTTCCAAAGAAAGTAGTCCCACTATCGGTTCCTTTCTTTGGGTTGTCATGCCGACCATGATCATGAAACCTCACCACAGATCAATGCGGGAGAAAAATATTGAGGATTTACTGTGGGGAAAGTTCCCAAACTATGTGGTCTTTAGCGAACCTAAATTTTCATTTCCGTCGTTGCCGATCAATTATATTCTTAAGATAGCTAGCTTTCGGCTTCACCCAGTCTAAGGTACTAATTCGGATGTCCCGGTAGTAACAATCATAGAGGTGCTCCGTTTACCCCCTAGCCGAACAATCGGGAATGTAGGGTTAAACACAGGAGCCAGGCAACCCAGCTTGGCCAAAATCTTAAGTCAAATTTGATGCATATTTATGGCTTTATAACGATAATTACAGAAGGCAGCGCTTGTATGATGAATACAAATGTTGATGATATTTATTTTGACTCCGTTGCGACCATTTATCATTTGAATGTGGCCCATTGTCGGCTTCTACAACTTTGTAGATGCTACACATGGTGTTTCCGTAGTAACAAGAAAACCCTTAGCCGACATCTCGGTGCCCAGAGGCGGTTGTGTTAGCGGAAACAAGGCAATCAGATATTCGGGCTTTATAACTTTCACTTAGTCATTGGAGCTTTAAATTGGGGAAGCTAGCTACAAGCCCCAGGTTAGTGTTTGGCACCGACCGAAGTCTAGCCATTAACACTTCGACCAATGTTATGAAAGGCCCATCGTTTATCATGGGGTAATTGGTATCGATATATAGTTTGACACCGTCATCGGATCGCTGACCAGTTTACGCCCGTTGTGATAGTTAGTTTTCGGCTTTCTCCACTGAGGTGCTTAACCATTCGAGCTAGAATCACAATCGCAGTGGTTCTCCCTTTGCACACCTAGCCGAACAAAGTGAAACCGAAGACACAATTCAAAACCGATGCATATATAGCAATATTTGAGAATGTTTTTGCCGAATCTCTAAAGGTGTCCGGCGTTGCAATGCGAGACTTATGCTAAAAACACACAAATAGTTTAAAAGTTCCATAGGCTTGGAAAACCAAAAAACTTCAGTAAAAACTTTACGCCCGAACTATATCAAGTCATTTGGTGCCAATCCAAAAATTGGTCTTACTTTTGTGCTTCTGTCGTGCATTAATATGACACATCCGATCTCAAGACTTCAAGCGGGTCATGCTATGGCTGCAACCTCCAATCCTGAAGGCGGAGTGCTGCTCATTAAGCCAGTTTAGCAAACTAAACTCGAGCTGCATTAGAGAGAAAATAGGCTATCCGGCTATTGACCACACACTCGAGTCGGGAAAGGAGCGGTAGAAAAAGACTTTGCAATGACTCAGAAGAAGAACACTTATTATAAAATGGCTCATATAAATTTAAGAGCCCGAGTTAACACGGGAAAAGAAAAGTGGTTTTTAACGAACCTCGTTTTTGACAAACATATTTTAGCATATAATGTTTGGTTGAACCGAAAAAGAATTAAAAAAACAACTGAGCATGGAAGCGACTTAGCTACTTAATGTGCTCAGTGTCGATGCGCGGCCCAAGCTTATGGCGGGACGAGGTCCCAGCCCCCAAGCCGGTCCCGAGGTGGTGGAGCAAAGAGCTCGACACTCCGAAGTGGCGATATAGCACGGCTAATGTGGCGGGGTGGAACCTCCAGTCCGACTGAGGCGACGGAGCAGGCCGGCAGTATGACGCCGAAGTCCGTGGTGTGGGTTAATGAAGTGATGACAAAGCCCTATCCAGCCGAGGTGACATGGTACGTCGGTACGCCGAGGTGACAGCGCTGCCCAACCCAGATCATTTACCTGTGCACAGAAAATAGTGCAAGCCGAAGATAATAGTAATAATAATATTATAAAATAAAAATTCATTGCATAATCAATAATTTATGCAAAGTGAGTAATAAAATAAATATGGCCCGTGTGTCGAACACTCAACGAGGTAGAGTTCTCTCAGCGATGTGGAAGTCCCCGAGGCAATTGAACATGTCGGTATGTCAATTCGACCAACAAGGTGATCACGCGAGCCAATTTACGCCGATTGGGACGACGTCATCGGCTTGCCAAAGTGACCGCGTGATGCAGTTGAAGTTGATTACCTACACATGTAAAATAGTGCACTCCAGAAAATAATTATATAAATATAGAAGAAAAACCTCGCATAATTAATTTACACAATTTTTTTAAATAGATGTGGCCTGGTTTCGAAGCTAATGTCGGTGCAGGGTGTTGGCGTGACAAAGCCTATATTCACAGGGCAGTCTGAGTCCCTGATGAGGCGTTCGCCAAACTGCTGACGGGAAACTGACCGAACCATCACGCAACCATCGTTAGTGCGGCCATCACTTGACAGTCCTGTGTACAGATGATGGAACAAACCAGAGTAATAATTTCTCGGAAAAAGTAAACTCAAGCAAGAAAAATTACTAGGATTAATAGCACCTGGTTTATCTGTTGTAGCAATCTGAAGAAAGGTTACTCCCAAAATTGGGACTTGATCCGCACACCGATTGCCTGATGGGCGATGAAGTGACGGCATGGCGATGCTGGCAAATGTTGGCTCGCCGAGACAAAGCCCCTGATCCAGCTAACATGACAAAGCTGTTCGGCTAGTGACGCCGAAGTCTCTGGAGTAGGTTGATGAAGAGATGGCGAAGCCCCCGGTCTAGCCGAGGTGACAGAGCGGGTCGGTAAGGAGATGTTGCAGTTGCCATGTTTAGCCGAGGTGTTGAAGCAGTTCTGCATGATGGACATCGGCTTGAAGAAGCAACAATGCGGCCATACCAACGCAGGTCGTGACTTGCGACGCGGTCACTGTCAGCTTGATGAAGTGATCATGCGACGATGCTGGTGTGCCCGCTCCGTGTAATCTGTGGGGCGGCGATGTTGGTGATGGTTTATCCTTCATGATGCCGAACTCTTATTTGGCTCACCGAGATGATGATCTGAAGAAGTTGAGCGCAGGTCGGCAGCCGTGGAGCAATGTTGTCGGACTAGTTTGACATCAGCGTGATGGTGAAGAATACCTCAGAGAAGGCTTAAAATTTTATGGGCACGTGTTTAAGAACAATGCACAATACCCTAGAAAGAGATTCTTCAAAAAAGGTTGTTCAATATCCCGTTCATAAAGAAAGATGAACTTAGGTCAGATTTGTATTCGCGCTGAAAATAGATCCGGAAAGTGATGCACTAATCGGAAGGTTCCCGGAGTTTGAACGGTCGGATCGAGCTGAATTTTGGAGAGGTGGTATGTGTGGAAATTCCTCAGAAGATGAACAGTTGGATCTTCCAAATAACCTCTGAGCTAGGCTCTGGAGAACACGCCCTAAACTCGTCCAGATTCCCATCTAGACACGACGGGCCTCCGGTATATCATAGATCGCCAGAGATTCCTCCATTAGAAGGCGACGAATTTTACAGGGTTGTTGTACATTCGATTCCGCACAATTCCACTACAGGGTTGATCAAATCGACTTCCGAGGAGATGGTGGTAGTGAAAACAAGTCAGCTGTACAGAAAAAACTATGTGATCGCATGAGGGCAATGTTGACGATGAGCCCCAGGCTCCATGGACAACTTTTCCATGGTCTCAGTCGAGATTTGAGTTGATGATTATGAAAGTATCAGTCCGATCTTGATGATTTGACGTGAATAACGGTCCTCGGTCCAGCCGATGACCAGTCTAGCCGGTGACGAAGAAGCTCACATCGACAATAAAGCTCGGCTCTGATGCGTAGATCGTGCCAGAGAGGATCCGAATTACCATCGCACCGTGGTGATTGCCAGCAAGCTCTCAATCAAAGCACCAATGAAGGTTCTATATCCGGCATATCTCGTAGTGCGGGTCCTAAGCTATGCGTCTTGGAATGATGGTAACATGGACACAGGGTTTTACCCAGGTTTGGGCTCTCTCGAAAATATAATACCCTAGATCCAGCTTTTGATTGTATTGATATGGGTGTGGTACAGAGTAGATGCATCTACCACGAGATTGTTGTAATGAATATTAGATATTCTATTGACTAGCCTGGCCTCGATTTATATAACACACCGTAGGCCTAGGGTTTATAGGAGTCCTTGTCTTGGGCACCAAGTGTTGTGGAATCCTCATTGTATGGCATGGGTTGCCCGAAGTGGCCCATGAGTGAACCGCCATGGGGGTCCTTGGCCCAATACACCTGTTCGGGAGACGACGTGTTGAGTACCCCCTAGTCCAGGACACCGTCACTCCCCTCAAAGTAATCACGTCCTCGCAATTGATAAGATCATACCTAAAGAGATAAGGGTAATCTCTCCGATGGTCATCTTCCATCTCCCACGTCGCTTCATGAGTTGGGTGATTCTTCCATTGCACTTTGCAATACTTAATGGCTCTATTTCTCAACCTCTTCTAGTTCTCTGCAATGATCTTTGATGGATGTTCCACACAGGTTAAGTCTAGCTGCAGTTCAATCTCTTGATGGGGCAATGGTTCTTCCGGTGGCCTTATACACTTCCGGAGTTGTGAGACATGGAATACATTGTGTACTTGTGATAACTCTTGTGGTAATTCAAACTCATATGCTACTGCTCCTTTACAGCACAAGATGCGGAATGGTCCAATATATCGGGGACATAACTTCCCCTTGATCCTGAACCTCTTTACTCCTTTCATCGGACTAACTCTAAGATAGACTAAGTCCTCCGATATGTGGTTCCCATTTCCTCCGTTTCAAATGTGCATAACTATTTTGTCGACTCTGAGGTACTTTCAGACAATCACGTATGATACTGATAATGTCCTGCCTCTCACTGATGTAATCTGGCACAAACTCTTTGTTTTCTCCTGTTTCAAACCAACATATTGGTGATCTGCATTTCCTTCTGTATAGGGCCTCGAATGGTGCCATCTTGATGCTACTTTGGTAACTGTTGTATGAAAACTCTGCTAATGGGAAATGTGCATCCCATGATCCTCCAAAGTCTAGAGCATGGGCTCTTAGCATGTCTTCGAGAGTCTAGTTAGCAGTGTTATACTCCAATTCAGATCCTAAAGCTGCTTGCAACTTCTTACAAAAGGTTAAGGTAAAGATTAATCCAACCATATCTTCTTCGGAACTCCATGTTTACTAACAACTTCATCCACATATCGTTGGATTAACTTCTCTCCCGTATCGGTCTGTTTGATGGCCAAGTATGCACTTTTGGTTAATCGATCTTTGATAACCCAAATTGCATCCTTGTGATTCCTGGTCATGGGTAAACCAGTAACGAAATCCATTCCTATCTCATCCCACTTCCATTCCGGTATTGGTAATGGTGGTAGCAATCCTGCTGGGTTTTGGTGCTCAGCCTTGACTTGCTGACACGTATCACATTTAGCTACATACTTGGCTAACTCTCTCTTCATGTTGTTCCACCAAAATGTGCTTTTCAGATCCATATACATCCTGGTACTCCCGGGACGTATTGAATAAGGGGTCTGATGAGCTTCCTTTAATATCACATTCTCGATTTCTGGGACACTGGGCGCACATATTCTCCCCTAGAACCATAATGATCCATCTTCCTTCAGTGTGAATATTGATGGTTTCTCGTCAGTAATCCTTTGAATTTCCTCTCTGATGAATTCGTCTTCCTTCTGCCTTGTCTAGATGATGTTCGGTAATTCTGGTTGTATTTCCATAGCAAAAAAAATTTCTCTCCTTTCAGGGGTTATGAACTCGAAGCCGAGTTGTTCCCTTTCCCGTGGCATTCTCACAGACAACACCAAGGTATTCACCTACTGATCCGTTGACTTCCGACTCAATGATCTGCTACTACATTGTCCTTTCCTAGGGTATGTTCGATAGTCAAGTCATAATTCTTGATCCATTCTACCCATCTTCGTTGTCTCATGTTGAGTTCGTTCCAAGTAAAGAAATACTTCAGGCTCTTATGATCCGTGTATAGCATACACCTTGCTCCATAGAGATAATGCCTCCATGATTTGAGTGCAAAACAACTGCTTCCAACTCTAAATCATGTGTCACATAGTTCATTTCATAAGGTTTCAACTTTCTTGATCCATATGCAATTACTTTCCGATCTTGCATCAACACACATCCAAGTCCTTACTTCGAAAATTCATGATTTTTGTTCAGTCTATTGTGATGCTTCCTTCAAAATACATTATGATGTTGCTAGCAGTGCCGACTTGATCCATGTTGTTGTAGTTTAGTTGTCCATAAGGCTTCCGTTTGAGCGTTGCCTCAGTTGACAATTGGTCCATGACTCCTGGTCCTGGGTGGATTTGCCATTGGTGGCCTACTTCATCCTGTTGTTCCTTGATTTGCATTAGGACACATGGTTCTGGTATGTCCTACTTGCCCACAACCAAAGCATATGATCTTTGGCTTGGTAGAATCCTTAGTAGCATGGTTGAACATACCACAGTTCGCACATTTGCTCTGAAAATAATTGGGTCCAGGGGCTTGATACTAGGGTGGTCTTGGAAGTGGCCTAAACTTTGACTTAAAAACTAGCTAGGTTCCGCGGTGGACGTTGAATTACAAATTTGCGAGGTTCAAGTCTCGTCCTCTTCCTCTTTTCCTCGACAAGTTCTCCCCTGAGTCCTTCTAGGGTGATGGCTCGGTTTAGAAGATCCTTGAACTCCGTGATATTCAACAAACTCTATTGGATTTTCATGGCTGGCTGAAGTCCTCTCAAGAATCTCTTGCATTGCTTCTCCTCGGTGTTCACCTCGTCTGGTGCATACCTTGCCAAACGATTAAACTCCCCAACATACTTCAGAACTGATTAATTGCCTTGGATTAGAGTCTCAAACTCTCTCTTCTTCATCTCAATGACACTAGCTGGGACATGTGCCTCATGAAACTTCCACTTAAACTCCTCCCATTGAATTATTATTCTAGTGGGTTGTACCAGTTGGACATTCTCCCACCAAGCTGCGACAGGTCCAGTCAGAAGATGTGCTACATATCGAAGCTTCTCATCCTCACTACATCCAACAGTGTTCAGCTTCCTCTCTGTGTCTAACAGCCAGTCTTCTGCCTCCATTGGTTCTACAGCGGCGGAGAAAGTTAAGGGATCGAGCTTGCTAGAAATCTGACAAGCTTACACCCTGCATTGGTCCTTCTCGGCCTCTTTCCTGGTTCCTTTCAACCACCTCTTGGAAAAAACTTGTTCTGGGCCTCTGTATATGATCGATT
The DNA here is from genome assembly GCF_003073215.2 of Triticum urartu. NCBI lineage: Eukaryota > Viridiplantae > Streptophyta > Magnoliopsida > Poales > Poaceae > Triticum > Triticum urartu. The sequence continues at coordinate 311,552,870 of NC_053025.1, forward strand.
CCTCTCTTCCACCATGTTGATATAGTGCAGGAATCCCTCCTGAGATACGAGTCTTGGATGTAGATATCCTCCTTCTGGTAGAAGCCTATGGTACTCACCGCCACCTCCATTGGTTTAATCTATATCTACCTATTGTCTGGCACATACCTCTTCCATACTACATTCCCTTATCCCTAGACCCATGACATTTAAGATGAAACTTCATGATACAACATGCATTTGTACATCAAGCTCAACTTTGATGTACAAACCTAGTCACACAATAAAATCCAAGAAAACCAAATTCTAACGACTTTATAACACATAATTATACACTCGTAAGTTTATTACAAACTCTTCCAACTATTCCAAAGAGTCGCATTCTCGGAACAAGTCAGGAATTTATTATTACCCTCGTGGTTTGATATATATTACAAGGTAGTACAAGATGGTCGTTTCTGTCGGTGTCAAAACCGGCCGATCTCGGGTAGGGGGTCCCGAACTGTGCGTATGAGGATCGAAGGTAACATGAGACAAAAGGGGCCATGATGTTTACCCAGGTTCGGGCCCTCTTAATGGAGGTAATACCCTACTTCCTGCTTGATTGATCTTGATGAGTATAGGGGTTACAAGAGTTGATCTACCTCGAGATCGTAATGGCTAAACCCTAGATGTCTAACCTATAAGAATTCTGATAGTCTCTACAGACTAAACCCTCTGGTTTATATAGACATCAGAGGGGCCTATGGTTGTACATGGTCGGTTTACAGAGAAAGGAAAGAACACATCCGGATGCCAATCATGCCATCCATGCAAAGGAGAGTCCTATGCAGACACAGGGGAAGGCTTGATACCTTGTATCTTCACGGCCCCTCAGTCTGGCCCAAGCTATACGGCCCAGACACCTGAGGACCCCATAATCTAGGACTCCCTAAGTAGTCCCCGAATTTGCCTTCAATGATGATGTTGTATCTGAATAATGTCTTCGGCTTTGCAAGGCGGGTTCCCCATTATAGTTCGGACCAATGACAGTCTGGCGATAAACCCTTGCGCTTCCTCCATGTTGTCGCTTCGATTTCCATGCACTGAGTGAATATGAACGGTCCATGCTTTTTTGCAAATAGGCCCCTCACCACGCCCGGATGGCATCTATATAAGGAGATGTAGATCCCCTAATGCCATTCCACATCGCGCAAGGAAATGAAACTTCCAAGTTTAGCCGCGAACAAAGCCTCCTGTCATGGCCAGTGCCCCAGGCTCCTCCCCGCGCCCCTATGGCCCTCAAGAGGGTGATTGGCAGAGTTTCTTCGTGCCTCATCTTCAGCTAAGCCAACTCCAGACGTAGGGTTACCTCCCCCTCGCGGATCTAGTCTCCGTTCGAGCAGGATTATATTCAAGGGAAATTTTTGTTTTTTCCACTCTATATTTTGCCAATTTTCCTTATGCCACTCTAGATTTTGACATTTTAGTTTTTCCACTCTTAGCTTTTGACAATTATCACAATTGCCATTCTGTGGCAAATCGAAAATAAATTAGAGTGGCAATTGTGATACATTGTCAAAAGCTAGAGTGGCAAAAGTGAAACAAAATTAATTTGCTTTTGCCACATAATGGCAATTGTGATATTTATCAAAAGCTAAGAGTGGCAAAACTGAAATGTCAAAATCTAGAGTGGCAGAAACAAAATTTTCCCTATATTCAATCGGCAACGATGCGATGGATGAGAACTTCCCCAACCCCAATAAGGAGGAGAGGGTGTGCTTCATCCCATTCTTGTTGCGGCGCCTGGGATTTTCCATCCATCCCTTCCTCCGGGGGTTATTGGAATCTTACGGCATCCAACTACACAACCTCCCCCCAGGTTCAATTTTGCACATCTCAGGTTTCGTTGCCCTCTGTGAACTATTCTTAGGCATCGAAGCCCATTTTGAATTGTGGAGGAAGTTCTTTTGCCTCGTTCCCCGCCACCAGGGTGGTTCCATATTTGAAGTGGGCGGTGCCGAAGTGTGGCATATAGCCGGATCCGGATACCTCGTAGGAACACCCAAAGAGGTATACCCGCAGTGGTCTTAGGAATCATTTTATATGGATGACGTTCCACTTGCAGATCCAGTCCGGTGCGGCCTCCCAGAATTTTCAAATGCTCCTTTAAAGAAGCGCCTCAACTGGCGTCCCCGAAGCCCCAACGAAGAGGACAGTGCGGAAATAAAGAGGTTGGTCAGGAAGGTCAGGTTTCTACCCCATACCGAGATCTCGATAGTCGTGGTTATGGCGATTGCAATAAAGATGTGTGTCCAGCCTCTTCAATCCAGAGTAACCCCTTTATGGTGTTACAACGGAGAAGATGACGCATCCCGCTACAGATGGAAGGATCCGGATACTCCAGCTGAACTGGCCTCAATCTTGGACAATCTGTATAAGGGCGAGAGGGAAGAGTTTCTCCGGTTAAACTTCTAGGAGGTTATTCCATGTACACCCTGATTGAATGGGTAAGATTTCGATCGTCTGTATTGTTTTTATTGCTTTACAGACACTAATCAAATTTTCCCTTCGTTGCCACCAACAATCATGGAGGAAGATGACCGAGGACGTCCACTGTCCTGCTCCCCAGCCAGAGGATCATAACCATGATAAAGATCCTGGCTTTTGTGAGGATCCATACATATATGTAGAGTTTGACGACAGGGTATTTTATCAAGCGAGTTTTGATGGTTCGGAGGTGGCCATTACCGCCGACTACCCCCGCCTCTATCCCTTCTGCAATTGTGAATATTCGGAGGGTCCTTAAAAGGAAATCATTGTCTGCATTTCTATCTCTCATATTGATTCGGATTTTAATAGGATCGGCGCTCTAGGGACCATATTCCCTCAAGGGCGCCCCCTACACAAGTCCGTTTTTCAAAGCGAAAAGGGACCGAGAGTGCTGCGGAGACCTCACAGCCTTCCAAGAGGTACGTGTGCTCTAATACATGCATAGGCAAGAGTCCGGATTTGTGAAAAGTATCCTTTTATCCCTGACATCAGGAGGAGTACGTGGCATACGGTTGAAAAACGCCCGATTAGCCAAATGTCCACTGATCCGGTGCTGGACTCGTCAACTAGGACGCGAGCTGATGCAATGCGAGTTCCGTCTCCTCAAGAAGATTTGGATGACGTATCTGTCACAAATTCCAAGGTGGAAAGTGTGATGAATCACCGTCGATTGAAAGAGGCTATGCAGGCTTTGGCCTTTTCCAAACAAGAGTTTACCGCACTCAGTTCGGTGGATGCGTATCTCCGAGCCGCTCGAGACGGACTTGCCGGAGTCATTCAGCTATTCTCGAAGTACATACAGGTAAAATTTTACGCAATTTTTGATATTCATGTGCCAGTAGCCCCCGAGTCTTAAAGCGGTGAGCTTTAAACTGATTTAAGCATCGCTATCACCCGTAGGTTCTCAAATAGAAAAATACCGCGTTGTCCCAAGAGCTAGAAGCAAATCAGACACAGTTAACTGTTGTCACCGCCGAGCTGGCGGAAATGAAAAAGGGCACAACGAGCGTGTCCGGGAAGAATAAACACGACAAGGAAAAAGACAAATTATCCGAAGAGATAGAGAGCTTAAAGGCTCAATTGTCGGCCGCTCAGAAGGATAATAAGAAGCTGAGAGGCGGCATGTTCGGCATGTCTTCCTCTCTTATTTAGAACCATCCTAGGTGCTTATGTGTAATCCCTTAATTCAAGATGTCATGACTCTGTTGCCACTGGCCTGTTGACTGGTCGACCGGAGGAAGAAGTATCCAGATTTCAAGGCGACGTGCTAAAGGAACTGTCCGTGGTATATGCTCGGGCCCAGAAAGCCATGAAAAGTATGGTGAAGGCTTTATGTCCATCTGATACCCCTCCGGAAACTATGGAGGGTCTGGCAGACCTGTTCAAAGGTGCCCGACGCCGGTTCGATCTATGGAAGACATCTGCCAGCTGCGAAGGCGCCTGAGAAGCATGGGCTATGGTGAAGACACGCTTCACTAAACTGGACCCAAATCATATGGCCCGAGTAGGACCATAGGGACTAGATGGGAAAGGAATTCTAGTGAAGTTGGTTTATGACCAAGTAATGATAGGTGCAAAGTACTCACAGGAAGACTGTAAGTTAGACAGTCTTATAGATGGAGTAGATAAGGAATAGGTGTTTCTATTAGTCAACCTGTACCTTTTATCTGAACATGTGAAAATTTTGTCATTGCAGGCCTTTGGCTTTTGTCCTCTGAACAAAAACTGGTGGAGTGTTTCCGGGTACTTTTTGCTTGAAATGAAAGAAGTTTGTATTATATTCGGAAACCAAGCAACCCGGTCATTGTGCTCGAACAGACAAAATTTGAGTTCGAAATGTATGTTATATTACATATGTAAGAAACATCTTCCAAGGAAAATTGTTCCATTAAGGGTTCCTTTCCTTGGGTTGGCCTACTATGTGTACACGTGCCGGGGTGTGCGATCCGTAATACGGAAAAACGGTCTCGTAGTGTTTTAAAGTAGGTGCAATACTACAACAATTTGTTGTTTGATTGCCAACCAATTATTCCCTTAAGAACGCTAGCTTTCGGCTTCAACCGTCTGAGGTACATGTCCGGATAACCCGGTTATAACAATCGCAGAGGTGCTCCTTGTATGCCCTAGCCGAACAATCGAGAACATAGGACATAAGATCAGGAGCGAGGCAACCCAGCTTGGCAAAAACTTAAGTCATAGAGGTGCATATAATGGCAAAAAGGATGTATATCAGCAAACGACACATATATTGTGAGCTCTAGGCTCGGGATAATGATAAGCTTCTATTTACAGAAGCCCCCAGTCATGGTGGGGTGTGTACATTTAAGGATGTGTACCCCTCAAGTGTTTGGCTTATCCGAACATATCATGGAAATCATACAAAAACGAGAAAATGAAAAACAGATGAAGATAAGAAAAAAAGGAGAATGAAAAGAAGTATGGCCGAACTTATTCATAGAATCTTCGAAGCCGAGCAGCGTTCCATGGGTTTGGCTCTAAGCGATTGTACGATGCATTGCGAAGGTAGTACGCTCCTCCAGTTAGAACTTCATCCATAATGAAGGGACCTTCCCATTTTGGTTTGAGTTTATCCTTTTTCTTCTTTGGGAGGCATAAAACGAGCTCACCGACGGTATAAGTCTTTGCCCACACTTCTCTGCTTTAGTATTGCCAAGCCTGTTGCTGATAGAATGCTCAACGGGCTTTTGCAACATCACGCTCCTCCTCCAGGCCATCCAGGTCGTCCTGCCGATTGAGCTCGGCCTATCTCTCTTCATACATGCGCACTCGAGGTGAGTCATGAATAATGTCATAGGGCAAGACAGCCTCTGCGCCATACACCATGAAGAAAGGTGTGTATCTGGTCATGCGATTGGGCATGGTCCGCAACCCCCAGAGTACGGAATTGAGTTCCTTGACCCAGTGTTTATCCGATTCCCTTAGGGATCACACTAGTCCGGGTTTGATGCGACTCATTGTCAGGCCAATAGCCCGTTCGACCTGACCGTTTTTTTGAGGGTGATATACGGAGGCGTAGTCGAGCTTAATGCCCAGATTAGCACACCAATTTTTCACCTTATCTGCTGTGAAGTTAGAGCCATTGTCAGTGATGATGCTATGCGGGACACCATAACGGTTTACAACGCCGGATATAAAGTCGATCACCTGCCCAGCTTCAGTTGTTTTTACTGGTTTGGCCTCTGTCCACTTAGTGAATTTATCCACCATGACCAGCAAATATTTCTTCTTATGGCTTCCCCCTTTAAGGGGTCCAACCATATCTAGCCCCCAGACCGCAAAAGGCCAGGTAATGGGAATTGTTCTTAGGGTGTTGGGCGGCGTATGACATTGATTGGCGAACAACTGGCTGATACGTCTCCAACGTATATATAATTTTTTATTGTTCCATGATATTATATTATCTGTTTTGGATGTTTAACGGCCTTTAATATGCACTTTTATATTATTTTTGGGACTAATCTATTAACCGGAGGCCTAGTGCCAGTTTCTGTTTTTTTGTGCCTATTTTAGTGTTTCGCAGAAAAGGAATATCAAACAGAATCCAAATGGAATGAAACCTTCACGAGGATCTTTCTTGGAACAAATGCAAACCAGGAGACATGGAGTTGGAGTCTAGAACTCCGTGAAGCTTCCATGAGGCAGGAGGGCGCGCCCAGGGGGTAGGCGCGCCCCCCACCCTCATGGGCCCCACAGAGCTCCACCGACCTACTTCTTTCGCCTATATATACTCTGATACCCTAAAAACATCAGGGAGAGCCACGAAACCACTTTTCCACCGCCGCAACCTTCTGTACCCGTGAGATCCCATCTGCGGTCTTTTCTGGCGATCTGCCGGAGGGGGATTCGATCACGGAGGGCTTCTACACCAACACCATAGCCTCTCCGATGATGTGTGAGTAGTTTACCACAGACCTTCGGGTCCATAGTTATTAGCTAGATGGCTTCTTCTTCTCTCTTTGGTTCTCAATACAAAGTTCTCCTCGATGTTCTTGGAGATTTATTCGATGTAATACTTTTTGCGGTGTGTTTGCTGAGATCCGATGAATTGTGGATTTATGATCAAGTTTATCTATGAACAATATTTGGTTCTTCTCTGAATTCTTATATGCATGATTTGATATCTTTGTAAGTCTCTTCGAATTATTGGTTTAGTTTGGCCTACTAGGTTGATCTTTCTTGCAATGGGAGAAGTGCTTAGCTTTGGGTTCAATCTTGTAGTGTCCTTTCCCAGTGACAGCAGGGGCAGCAAGGCACATATTATATTGTTGCCATCGAGGATAAAAAGATGCGGTTTATATCACACTGCTTGAGTTTATCCCTCTACATCATGTCATCTTGCCTAAAGCATTACTCTGTTCTTATGAACTTAATACTCTAGATGCATGCTGGATAGCGGTCGATGTGTGGAGTAATAGTAGTAGATGCAGAATCGTTTCGGTCTACTTAACACAGACGTGATTCCTATATTTCATAATCATTGCCTGGATATTCTCATAACTATGCGCTCTTCTATCAATTGCTCGGTAGTAATTTGTTCACCCACCGTAATACATGCTATCATGAGAGAAGCCACTAGTGAAACATATGCCCCCTGGGTCTCTTTCTTATTATATTGCATCTCTTTTATTTACATCGCTTCTTGTTTACTATTTTCCTATCTATACAACAAAAATACCAAAAATATTTATCTTATTATCTTTATCAGATCTCACTTTCGCAAGTGACCGTGAAGGGATTGACAACCCATTTACCATGTTGGTTGAGAAGTTCTTGATTGTTTGTGCAGGTACTAGGTGACTTGCGTGTTATCTCCTACTGGATCGATACCTTGGTTCTCAAAAACTAAGGGAAATACTTACGCTACTTTGCTGCATCACCCTTTCCTCTTCATGGGAAAACCAACGCATGATAAAGAGGTAGAAAGAAGGATTTCTGGCGTCGTTGCCGGGGAGATCTACGCTCAAGTCAAGACATACTAAGTACCCATCATAAACTCTTCTCCCTCTCATTATATTATTTTCCATTCGCCTCTCGTTTTCCTCTCCCCCACTTCACAACCTTCGCCTTTTCTATGCCCTTCTTCTGTTCGATCTTTTATTTGCTTGTGTTACCATGTACCTTCTTTTTTGCTTGTATCTTTGCTAAAAGTTTATGGATCCTCATCCACTTGCTAATCTCTTTAAGATATCCAATTATGATGAACCTACTGCTAGTGAGTTGTGTACACTAGATTATCTTTATGAGGATTTGCTTGAAATTCCTGAATCTACAAAGTGTGATGCATTACTTTATGAAGAGATTCATGATAGATCTTTGAATAAAAAGAATGATTGCAATGATTTTATTATCAATTCTATTGATGTAAATTTTTCTAATAATATGCAAAACCCTAAGCTTGGGGATGCTAGTTTTGCTATGTCCTCTACTTGTTGCAATGATCATGATTGGGGTGATAGTGCTTCTTATGATCTTTAAAATTTATTTAAGCCCCATGATGAATATGAGATTAATAATAATGCTTGCAATAATATTGAAAGTGGTTTTGGAAGAGTGTCAACTTTAGATCCCACATATTTGGAGAATGTTCAATCTTATGAAGTTTTTGATAAAAGTGGGTTTGGAGAGGTCATTAATCTCACATGTGGATCGTGTAAAGAATATGTTTTGTGATAGCTATATTGTTGAATTTTCTTATGATCCAACATTTAATTTATGAGAGAGGAAAATATGGTTGTAGAAATTTTCATGTGCCTAAACTACCTCTCGTTATGTTGAGATTGCTATTGTTTCGTTCCTCTTCCTTGCATATGCTAGTTTTTGCTTGCTATGATAATTTGTTTGCCTATAAGATGCCTATGCATAGGAAGTATGTTAGACTTAGATGTTTTTGTCACGTGTTTCATGATGCTCTCTTTGTGCTTCAATTCTTGTCTTTCTGAAAGTGCAACTATCCCTAGGTGGTTTTGGTAATTCATAACAACATATAGCTCATTGAGCTAATGCTATTCCAGGATGACTATTTCAGGAAAGCTCAATGATTGGCATGGCATGGATGTGAAAGTGGAACCCTCAAAATGCTAAGGACAAAGGATTGGCTCAAGCTCAAAAGCTCAAGACTCTTCATTTTATATTTTAGTGATCCAAGATCACATTGAGTCTTTAGGAAAAGCCAATACTATCAAGGAGGGATGAGGTGTTGCTTAATGAGCCTCTTGCTTCATGTGCTTAGTGATATGCTCCAAAACCCTCAACTACTTTCCCATATCCACATATGACCTAAACCCTAAGCCAAACTCGGTCATACCGATTCTTTCTATCCGGCGCCACCAAGTTTCACTTGTCATAAGCCACTGCCAAACCCTAGCAAATCGGTTCTACCGATAGGGATCTCGGTCTCACCGAGATGGGATTGCAAACTCTCTGTTTCCCTTTCGTAACTTTTCGGTCTCACCGAAAGAGCGAATCGGTCCCACCGAGATTGCAATGTAAATTCAGTGTTTCCTTTTTGTAACTTTTCGGTCTCACCGAAAGAGCAAATCGGTCCCACCGAGTTTGCCTGACCAACTCTCTGGTTAGCTAATTACCAAAATCGGTCTCACCGAGTTTGTGTAATCGGTCTCACCAAGATTACGTTATGCCCAAACCCTAACCATATCGGTCCTACCGAGTTGCATGTCAGTCCCACCGAAAATCTCTAACGATCACTAGGTTTACCTTTTCGGTCCGACCGAGTTTGTTGATTCGGTCCCACCGAGATTGGAAAGCTGTGTGTAACGGTTGGATTTTTTGTGGAGGCTATATATACCCCTCCACCTCCTCTTCATTCGTGGAGAGAGCCATCAGAACACATACACAATTCCAACTCATATGTTCTGAGAGAGAACCACCTACTCATGTGTTGAGACCAAGATATTCCATTCCTACCATATGAATCTTGATCTCTAGCCTTCCCCAAGTTTCTTTCCACTCAAATCTTCTTTCCACAAAATCCAAATCCTATGAGAGACAGTTGAGTGTTGGGGAGACTATCATTTGAAGCAAAAGAGCAAGGAGTTCATTACCTACACACCATTTGTTACTTCTTGGAGAGTGGTGTCTCCTAGATTGGCTAGGTGTTACTTGGGAGCCTCCGACAAGATTGTGGAGTTGAACCAAGGAGTTTGTAAGGGCAAGGAGATCGCCTACTTCGTGAAGATCTACCGCTAGTGAGGCAAGTCCTTCGTGGGCGATGGCCATGGTGGGATAGACAAGGTTGCTACTTCGTGGACCCTTTGTGGGTGGTTGCTTCTTCGTGGACCCTTCATGGGTGGAGCCCTCTGTGGACTCGCGCAACTGTTACCCTTTGTGGGTGGAGCCCTCCGTGGACTCGCGCAACCGTTACCCTTCGTGGGTTGAAGTCTCCATCAACGTGGATGTAGGATAGCACCACCTATCCGAACCACGGGAAAAACATCCGTGTCTCCAATTGAGTTTGAATTCTCCAAACCCTTCCCTTTACATTCTTGCAAGTTGCATGCTTTACTTTCCGCTGCCAATATACTCTTTGCATGCTTGCTTGAATTGTGTGATGATTGCTTGACTTGTCCTACAATAGCTAAAATCTGCCAAGAACTAAAATTGGGAAAAGGTTAAGTTTTTATTTGGTCAAGTAGTCTAATCACCCCCCTCTAGACATACTTTCGATCCTACAAGTGGTATAAGAGCTTTGGTCTCCATTTGCTTTGATCTCCATAGCTTTTGGTGGTCATAGTCTTGGTTTCACAACCTAGGAGAGTATGGCATCTAGCGAGGGAAATTATCACCGTAGAGGTCCTTACTTTGATGGTACTAATTTTGCTAGTTGGAAGCATAAAATCAAAATGCATATTCTTGGACATAACCCCGCCTTTGGGCTATTGTGTGTGTTGGTTTGCAAGGTGACTTCTTTGATGGGAAAGAACCAAACCGTGAAGCTACCGCAGATGAGTTGAAGATGTTGCAATACAATGATCAAGCTTGTGATATTCTCTTCAACGGATTGTGCCCTGAAGAATTCAACAAAATCAGCCGTCTTGAGAATGCAAAGGAAATTTGGGACACTTTGATTGATATGCACGAAGGTACCGACTCCGTCAAGGAATCCAAGTTGGATGTGCTTCAAAGTCAACTTGACAAGTTCAAAATAAAGGATGGTGAAGGTGTCGCTGAAATGTACTCTAGGCTTGCTCTCATCACAAATGAGATTGCCGGCTTAGGAAGTGAAGAGATGACCGATAGATTCATCATCAAGAAGATTCTAAGAGCCTTGGATGGAAAATATGATACCGTGTGCACATTGATCCAAATGATGCCCAATTACAAAGATCTCAAGCCAACGGAGGTGATTGGAAGAATTGTTGCTCATGAGATGTCACTCAAGGATAAAGAGGAACTTCACAACAAATCAAGTGGTGCCTACAAAGCCTCATGTGAAGCCCCTACATCATCAAGTGAGAAACAAAACTTCAATGAAGAATTGAGCTTAATGGTGAAGAACTTCAACAAGTTCTACAAGAGTAGAAGCAAAGATAGAAGCTTCAAGTCAAGGTCCTACAATGACAAAAGATCTTCTAGTCGAGAGCGAAACTGCTATAGTTGTGGAAGACCCGGACACTATTCCAATGAGTGTACGGCTCCCTACAAGAGAAGAGAAGATTCTCCAAAAAGAAGAAGCAAAGAATCACCACCAAGAGATATAAGGAGTAGAGATGATCGTTATGAATGAAGATACTCACGGAGAAGCAAGGATTCGGAAAGGAAGGAAAAATCATCAAGGAGCTACACAAAATGAAGACATCAAGCTCATGTTGGTGAATGGGTATCCGGCTCCGACTCCGACAGCCACTTCGAGAGAAGTTATCACTCCGACTCCGAAGATACTCAAGATGAAGGTGTTGCCGGTCTAGCACTTGTGTCAACCAACTCCTACGACATATTTGACTCACCAAATGAAGGAATTGGAAGATGCTTCATGGCCAAAGGTCCTAAGGTAACACACCCCGAGTATGTTGATTTCAATAGTGATGAAGATGACTTGTTAGGTGATGATTTGCTTGTTGACAACTCTAGTGATGAATACTATGATGAAACGTCAATTAATCATGCTAATCAAGATAAAACGAATGACAATGATAAGGAGAAGATTGAGGCTCTAACTAAAGAACTAAACACTCTTAAGTTAGCTCATGAAACTATCTTCGAAGATCATCGAGAACTTTTAAGAGCTCATGAGAAATTACGCTTTGAAAAGCTCAAGCTTGAGCAAGAGCATGAGTTCTTAAAAGCAATCAATGATGATCTCCGCAAGAAAAGTTCTTCTTACATTGCCAAGCGTTTACTCTTATCCACTTACATGCCTCAAGTCAAGTCTAGTAACAAGAACAAGAAAGATTCTTCCTCTAGCAGTAACAATGATCATGCTAAATCCAATATTGTTGCTTCTAGTAGTTCTCTTGATTCCACTAATGATTCTCTTAGCCAAGTTACACTTGAGTAAGAAAATAGCTTATTGAACGGAATTATAGAGAAAGGAGTGTACAAAAGCCTTGCCGGGAGTAAGCAATTCATGGAAATTGTGCGCAAGCAAGGAATGCACCGGAAGAATCAAGGTGTTGGTTTTGAACAAAAGTTCAATGCCAATGGAGTTGAGTGGGAAGAAGATCAATACCCTAAGACAAAGTTTGTTCCTCAACAAGAGAAGTATGATACTTCTTTCAAGGGGACACAAGCTCAAGATGATCTTCCACCACAAGACTACAAGCAAAAAGGCAACGACAAGCTTCAAGAGGAAATTGATGCATTTGAAGAAGCTCCTAAGACCTTAGTCAAGTGGATTCCCAAGACTACTTCAAGTTCCACTTCATCAAGTACGACTACAACTCCAAGGATTCCCATCAAGATGGTGTGGATCCAAAAGAATAAGAACTAAAGAGTTCTCGAGGGTGACTCCGCCAACATACTTCACTCTTATCATTTTGGCAAGAACAAGTGCAATCAACTTCCACATCTTGCACTAGTTCAAGGAGTCACAAACCCTCTTGTTGGTAAGACAAGGGACAAGGTAACCTAAAAGTTTTCATGGACATCATCTTGTGTGTGCATCACTCTATGTCTATGGATATCCTTGTTTGTTCCTTGTGGGACTAACCCATGTAGGTATTGAAAGTGCAATTCACTCAAATGGATAGCTCCAAGTGATCTACATCAACATTGAGCATCCACATCTTCAACATCTACATGAAGTCATCATCGACAAAACCCGAGGTTAGTTCATCCCTCTAAGGGGGATATCACATCTAGGGGGAGCTTTACTCTAAGACTTGAGCTAAAGCAACTCTAAAGATGTGAACACAACAATGCTTTATGTAAAAGTGGTAACCCCACTTGAGCTTAAATGATGAGTATGACCTATGATCAAGTGTTCTCACTTGATTCCTAAGTCAATATACTCATATATAGATGACCTTGTCATCACAAATTGCTTGATAGATGCTAGAATTGGTTGTGCATGCCTTGTCACATATTTCATTTGCCATCTTATTGTGTGAGCATGCTGATTGCATATTTTACTCATTCGAGGACATCCACTTGTTGTTTTGATTGTTTGGTTTTATTTCCTTTTGCCAAGTGGATGGACAAGAATGCCTAAGAACCTCCTCTAGCTATCTATGCTTTTCTCGTCTCAAACTCTATTCATGCTACATCACAAAATTTGATCAAGTCAGATTTGAACCACTCTGTGTGAGGAGCGCTCGGAGTCCCCGATTCGTCATAGACTTAAACTTCCAAAACCTCTTTATGATTCTCGGTCTGACCGATACCCCACTTTCGGTCCTACCGAGATCATTAAGTTGATCTAGGTTTTCGATCTCGGTGCAACCGATTTGAACCTTTCGGTCACACCGAGTTGCAACAACTGTATACAGTTTTGCATCTTGGTGCCACCAAGCTGTTCCACTCGGTCACACCGACAGGGTCGGGCTATATATAGTCACGGGCAAAAATTTGGAAATTTCTCCGAACCCCTTCGCCCGCGCGATAGCCTGCTCTGCCAACGTGGTCTCCGGATCGTCTCCTCGCCGCCAGCCGCCTCCAGTCGCTGGTCTCCGTCGCCGTCAACGGGAATTCTACCCCGCCATTGCCGCCGTAGCGAGTCTCCGCCGAACTAGGGTATGGACTCGATCTTTGTGCTATTCCCCAATCCGATTCTTAGCACATTGTGATCATCATGATTCTTGCCACGATTGAAACACTCCTATCCAGTCAATGCGCTCGTAGATTAATTTTGATTCGAAAATTTTAGGGTTAGGTTTCCGCCGAAACCATCTCGGACCCACCGAGTTGAAAAACTCGGTCCCACCGATTTGGCTTATGCCATTGCACAAGTGAGACTCGGTCTGACCGAGAATTACTTATCGGTGTGACCGATTTTGGAACTTTGTGAAACCCTAGCAGTCTCGGTGCCACCGAACTGTGACTCAGTCTGACCGAGTTCACTAGTTTAGGTTCCAAAACTGCTTTGGTATCACCGAGTTTAAAAATCGGTAGATCCGAGATGATTTCAGTGGGAAACTAAAACTAAGTTTTTGGATCATTCTTTTGCAAAAATCTCTGCATTTTGTGATGCTCATCTATTCTACCTCATCTATAAACTATTCACAGGATCAGCAGTCAGAGTTTGCATCATGTCAGACCAAAGTGATAGCCAGAACTTGTCAGAGCAGCAAGTGCAGATGAGTGAGGGCACTAGTCCCTCCAGCTCTTCAGATGATTGCAGCAGAAGTACCCCAAGCAATTTGCCAAAAGCTGCCACCAGACAGAGGAAGAAGAGAACTTCAGATTCTGAGGATGAAGATTATGTGGCAGAGGAAGAGGAAGCCACGTCAAAGAGAGTTGAGCTAGCACAGGGCACAAAGCCAGGATTGAAAATCAAAAGGCCAGCAGGCAGGCAGCCTATGTTAAAGGCCAGAACTTCAATTGAGAAGCCCACTCCCATAGAGCCAGTTGCTGCTAAAGGCAAGAAAAGAAAGGAAAGGGTCAAGAAGACCGTAGCCAGAGTGCTTGGAAAGGCTTCCATCATGGAAGAAGAGGAAGAAGAAGAGGTAGCTGCACCAGCACCTAAGGCACCCAAGCTGATGGGTGATGCCATAAGATCAGGGGCAGCTGCTTCCAAGGCCAAGCCAGCTCCAAAGCCAAAGCCAAAGAGAAATACAAGAAGCATCCCAGCTACTGAGAAGAACAAGGCCCCAGTGCCTGAACCTGCTGAAGAAGATGATGAAGAGCACGTTCTGAGAAAGCTCAAGCCCAAGATCCCAGACCACAACGATGCTCATCCTGTGGCTGAGGACATGAAGCTCAGGAGAGATTCAGGACTCTAGAAGTGGAGAGAAGCAGACCCGTATGCTTCAAGGAGGAGGACTGCTGTTGATTACAGATTTCACACCAAGGAACAACATGACTTCTATGAGACAGTGCTGCTTGATAAGAAGCCAATAGCCTGTGATATGAGATGGGTTGATTGGGAGTACATCAAGGACAATGAAGAACACTACCCTGGAGTGTATGACACCTTCAATGCTTGTGGAGTAGCAGACTTTGTTGGGCAGAAGCTCACAAAGTGGAACGAGGAACTCATTATGCAATTCTACTCCACAGCACATTTTTGTCCAGATGGTAGGATAACTTGGATGTCTGAAGGTACGAGGTACCAATCTACAGTTGCTGAATGGGCTCAGCTCATCAATGCCCCAGAGGAGCATGAGGATGACTTGGATATATATGCCAAGAAGAACATGGACCACAACTCTATGTCCAATATGTACAAGGAAATTCCAAATGAAGCTCTTGAAACTTTCAAATTTGGCTCAGTGCATTATCTTCTGTCAGGGCTGCCAACTATTAATTGGATTTTGAGGCACACTCTCTTGCCCAAGTCAGGTGATCACAAGATGATCAGAGGCCATGGAATCAATTTGCTTCATGTATTTGATGTGCCTCAGAAATTCAAGGTCATGAGCCTCATAGTAGAAACTATCAAGAGGACTGCAGCAGATCAGAAGAGGAGCTGTGGATATGCCCCACAAATTCAGGAATTAATCAACTCCAAGATGGGCACAGGCATATACTTGTTGGACAAGGAACACTTGCCTATTCATCCAGATTTTGAGGACAATCAAGTTGTGATGAATGAGAACGAACCATCATTAGTTCAAGCACAAGCAAAGAAGGAGAAGGCAAGGAAGGAAAAAGCTGCCAAGATGCCAACTCAAGAGGAGGCATCTGAGTATTTCTTGAAAACCAAAAAAGAGCAGCTTGGTTACCTAATTGCATCCACCCTGCGGATTGAGAAAGGACTAGCCACCCTAACTCAGAACCAGGCAAGCCTAGAGAGAATCATGGAACAAAAGTTCTATGACTTGGATGTCAAGGTGACAGAGATTCAGACTGCAGTGGAGCAGCTCCAAGATGACATGCAGGAGAGGAGAGGCAGGACTACAACTGATGCCTTTGCCAGAGTGCCACGAGGTCCGAGGTCGTCTGCAGTGCCAATTGCTGACCCTAGAGTCACCACGTCTGCACCAGCTACAACTTCAGTTCCACCAGCTCCAGCATCTACTTCAGCCTCGACTCCGACCACGTCTACAGAAGGCTTCGTCCTTGGAGTGCTCCGGACTCCACCACCACCTAAAGATCAAGCCTGAGAGTCGATCTAGCAATATGCATTTTCTAGGAACTTTTTGGTAACTTCTTGCCAAAGGGGGAGAAAATGTATAGATCATAGGCTTCGAGAGAGAGAGAGAGAGTGTTGCTTTTATTATCTCTTGCTTTATTTGGTGGTTTTTCGAACTTTGTTTGCTTTTGAGTGCTTGAGATACTATGTCATTGCTCGTGAGACATTGATGATCATGTGTTTGATCATAAGCTACACTTAATGTTTGCTTAATATTATCATCTTATCTATCTTATGTGATCATTCACTATTCTTGGTGATGAGTGCATGTATTTCATTCTTATCATTTTAAGCGCTCCACCAAGATGTATGTGACATGGAAGAGTAACCCATGACTCTAACTCCTTGTGCATTTGCAGTCCAAAGCAAATTTTAAATATGCACAAATTTAGGGGGAGCTCTTACTTGTCACATACTTCTCAAAGCGACGATATATTTCATGCTTATTATCATTTGTCGAAGCTTTGATCTATATGTTGTCATCAATTACCAAACAGGGGGAGATTGAAAGTGCAACTATCCCTAGGTGGTTTTGGTAATTCATAACAACATATAGCTCATTGAGCTAATGCTATTCCAAGATGACTATTTCAGGAAAGCTCAATGATTGGCATGGCATGGATGTGAAAGTGGAACCCTCAAAATGCTAAGGACAAAGGATTGGCTCAAGCTCAAAAGCTCAAGACTCTTCATTTTATATTTTAGTGATCCAAGATCACATTGAGTCTTTAGGAAAAGCCAATACTATCAAGGAGGGATGAGGTGTTGCTTAATGAGGCTCTTGCTTCATGTGCTTAGTGATATGCTCCAAAACCCTCAACTACTTTCCCATATCCACATATGACCTAAACCCTAAGCCAAACTCGGTCATACCGATTCTTTCTATCCGGCGCCACCAAGTTTCACTTGTCATAAGCCACTGCCAAACCCTAGCAAATCGGTTCTACCAATAGGGATCTCGGTCTCACCGAGATGGGATTGCAAACTCTCTGTTTCCCTTTCTTAACTTTTCGGTCTCACCGAAAGAGCGAATCGGTCCCACCGAGATTGCAATGTAAATTCAGTGTTTCCTTTTTGTAACTTTTCGGTCTCACCGAAAGAGCAAATCGGTCCCACCGAGTTTGCCTGACCAACTCTCTGGTTAGCTAATTACCAATATCGGTCTCACCGAGTTTGTGTAATCGGTCTCACCAAGATTACGTTATGCCCAAACCCTAACCATATCGGTCCTACCGAGTTGCATGTCAGTCCCACCGAAAATCTCTAACGATCACTAGGTTTACCTTTTCGGTCCGACCGAGTTTGTTGATTCGGTCCCACCGAGATTGGAAAGCTGTGTGTAACGGTTGGATTTTGTGTGGAGGCTATATATACCCCTCCACCTCCTCTTCATTCGTGGAGAGAGCCATCAGAACACATACACAATTCCAACTCATATGTTCTGAGAGAGAACCACCTACTCATGTGTTGAGACCAAGATATTCCATTCCTACCATATGAATCTTGATCTCTAGCCTTCCCCAAGTTGCTTTCCACTCAAATCTTCTTTCCACAAAATCCAAATCCTATGAGAGAGAGTTGAGTGTTGGGGAGACTATCATTTGAAGCAAAAGAGCAAGGAGTTCATTACCTACACACCATTTGTTACTTCTTGGAGAGTGGTGTCTCCTAGATTGGCTAGGTGTTACTTGGGAGCCTCCGACAAGATTGTGGAGTTGAACCAAGGAGTTTGTAAGGGCAAGGAGATCCCCTACTTCGTGAAGATCTACCGCTAGTGAGGCAAGTCCTTCGTGGGCGATGGCCATGGTGGGATAGACAAGGTTGCTACTTCGTGGACCCTTTGTGGGTGGTTGCTTCTTTGTGGACCCTTCGTGGGTGGAGCCCTCCGTGGACTCGCGCAACCGTTACCCTTTGTGGGTGGAGCCCTCCGTGGACTCGCGCAACCGTTACCCTTCGTGGGTTGAAGTCTCCATCAACGTGGATGTAGGATAGCACCACCTATCCGAACCACGGGAAAAAAATCCGTGTCTCCAATTGAGTTTGAATTCTCCAAACCCTTCCCTTTACATTCTTGCAAGTTGCATGCTTTACTTTCCGCTGCCAATATACTCTTTGCATGCTTGCTTGAATTGTGTGATGATTGCTTGACTTGTCCTACAATAGCTAAAATCTGCCAAGAACTAAAATTGGGAAAAGGTTAAGTTTTTATTTGGTCAAGTAGTCTAATCACCCCCCTCTAGACATACTTTCGATCCTACACTTTCATGTGAGCATCATCAAAATTATTAATGCCTAGTTAGGGGCGTTAAACGATAGCGCTTGTTGGGAGGCAACCCAATTTTATTTTTGTTCTTTACTTTTTTTCCTGTTTAGTAATAAATAATTTATCTAGCCTCTGTTATGATTATGTTTTTTATGTTTTTATTAGTGTTTGTGCCAAGTAAAGCCTTTAGGATCTTCTTGGGTGATTGTTGTCTAATCTTGCTGATAAAAACAAAAAGTATGCGCTCACGAAAATAATTTTAATTTTTTACCGGAGAACGATAAAATACCGATTCCAACTACAGTAGATAAATATACAAATTTTCCTGGTCTTCCAAAATTTTCAGAATTTTTGTAGTTACATAAGTATTCGAAACCTCCAGATTGCTACAGACTGTTCTGTTTTGACTGATTCTGTTTTTCGTGTGTTGTTTGCTTATTTTGATGAATCTATGGCTAGTATCGGGGGGTATGAACCATACAGAAGTTGGAATACAGTAGGTTTAACACCAATATAAATAAAGAATGAGTTAATTACAGTACATTAGAGTGGTGGTTTGTTTTCTTACACTAACGGAGCTCATGAGATTTTCTGTTGAGTTTTGTGTTGTGAAGTTTTCAAGTTTCTGGGTAAAGATTTGATGGATTTTGGAACAAGGAGTGGCAAGAGCCTAAGCTTGGGGATGCCCATGGCACCCGAAGGTAAAATTCAAGGACAACCAAAATCCTAAGCCTGGGGATGCCCCGGAAGGCATCCCATCTTTCGTCTTCGTCTATCGGTAACTTTACTTGAGGCTATATTTTTATTCACCACATGATATGTGTTTTGCTTGGAGCGTCTTGTATGATTTGAGTCTTTGCTTTTTTTTTACCACAATCATCCTTGCTGTACGCACATTTTGGGAGAGACACACATGAATTGGAATTTATTAGAATACTCTATGTGCTTCACTTATATCTTTTAAGCTAGATAATTTTGATCTAGTGCTTCACTTATATCTTTTTAGAGCACGGTGGTGGTTTTATTTTATAGAAATTATTGATCTCTCATGATTCACTTATATTATTTTGATATTCTTTTAGAACAGCATGGTAATTTGCTTTGGTTATAAAATTAGTCCTAATATGATGGGCATTCAAGATGGGTATAATAAAAACTTTCGTATAGAGTGCATTGAATAGTTTAATACTTGATAACTGTTTTGAGATATAAAGATGGTGATACTAGAGTCGTGCTAGTTGAGTAATTTCGAAATTGAGAAATACTTGTGTTAAGGTTGGCAAGTCCCGTAGCATGCACGTATGGTAACCATTGTGTGACAAATTTGAAGCATGAGGTGTTCTTTGAGTGCCTTCCTTATGAGTGGCGGTCGGGGACGAGTGATGGTCCTTTCCTACCAATCTATCCCTTGTAACATCCCAAAATTTTAAATTTTGGAATGTTATATTAAATAAATGATTATGATTGTTTTTTTGATTGTTGTGTTATTGACTGTGTGAAATTGGGTGGATTTGAAACTTTTGAAAGTTGCTTGAGAGGGAATAAAAGGAATTTCACAAAACTTTTCATCTTGCATTTTGATCTCCATGAATTCAAATCCATTTCATCACAAAACCCTCGAGTGAAGATAATATGACTTCTTTCATTTAAAGAAATGAAAAGGGGTTTGAAAATGATTTGAATTCCATTTGAAACATTTCAAATTTAGAAACTTTAAGCAACTCAATGAGTTGAGAGAATGACTTCTTCAAATTTGAAGAAAGAGAGTTGGGAGTTTCAAAGAAATAATTTGGAAGTCACTTTGAAGTTATTTGAAACTCATTTTTCATTTGAAGTTGTTTGAAATTCCAAATTCAAATCCAATTTGGAGTTATTTGGGTTTCTATTCAAATTATTTTTCTCCTAAAAATAAATAAATGGAAATAAGGGCAAAATGATTCCCTTCAATAGAAAATTAGGAGAGAATAATTTTGAAATCATTTTGATATTTTTAAAATGATTTTTATTGATTTTAAATGCAACAGTAGCACTGTTAGACTTTTATGATTTTTTATGGAATTTAGTTGAACTTGAAAAAATAGTTCATCTTATTGCTGCTATTTTTCTGAACATTTTGGTATATAATATGCCTACGTATTTTTTTTACTTATTTTCCTCTTTTGAAGTTTTCCTTTCTGTAAAAAAAACACATGCACACCTGCCTGGATCGAAACCTGTTCGGCCCAGGGGCACCCCACGGCCCAGCACAAGCCGGCCTGCCCGCACCTGACTCCCTTTGGCGCCGGTCGACCGCATGCGCCCTTCCCTCGCTCGCTACCGCCGCCACCACTGTCAGGACCCCGATCCTAAGTCACATCGATCTAGCATGTAACACTTCATATCACTTTGCGGCCTCACGCACGGTATTCCCACGGGTGCCACCTTACCAAGCCTAGGACCATTTGCGCCTTTTGGCTCACGTATATGATAGTGTCGCTAGCATCCATATGACAGAGAACCCGGGCCGACATGACTAGTCGTGAACCCAAAGTGGCACTAACTTACGGGGACAGGCATACATGAAACAACATCAAACATGTCGGTCATCAGGGTGTGAATACGGGCTGTAGCAACTGGGCTAACAGGACTCCAGGAACCCGGGCTGTAGCAGGCTAGCAGGACTCCAGAAGTGACCGCGTGACATTTCCCCGAAGGGACTGACACAGGAACGAAGTGAATCACATGTCGGCCAGTCTAAGTGTTCCAGAGCAGTAGTACTGGGCTAGCAGGACTCCAGTAAACCGGGCTGTAGCAGACTACCAAGGCTCAGTGGAAGCACCAGACTACATTTCCCCATAAGAGAGGCTACCAAGGATAAACAAATAGGTAGTCAGATCCCACACATACCAAGCATTTCAATCATACACACAATATGCTTGATATGTGCAAATACAACATGGCATCACAACAAGACTCTACGACTCAGAGTATTTATTCATTAGGCTCCGAGGAGCAAGATATTACAAACATGGGTCTCGTGACCCAACATTTAGAGCATACAAGTCAAAGCACATGCGGAAGCTTAACATGTCTGAGTACAGACATCTACAAATGAAAACGGCCTAGAAGCCTGACTATCTACCAGATCCTGCCAAGGGCACAAGATCGTAGCTGAGGTAACAAGCTAAACGTCAAAGTCCACACGGAACTACTAGCGAGACTGACGTCTCTCTGCAAAACATAAATTAAGCAAATGTGAGTACGAATGTACCCAGCAAGACTTACATCAGGACTAACTACATATGCATCAATATCAACAAGGGGGGGTGGTGGAGTTTAACTGCAGCAAGCCAGCTTTGACTCAGTGGCTAACTTGAACTACGACTGCAAGCAGCTGTTTTGAGGTGGCGCACACGAGTCCACATATTCACCATATCAATACACCACTATGGATCCACTCCCGTCTCCCTACGAGAAGGCCATCCATAGCACTCACGCTTATCTTGCGAGTTTTAGAGTATCCACTTTCACTTTTCTATGAACTGTATAGGCAACCAAGTAGTCCTTTACCGTGGACGCGGCTATTCGAATAGATGATGTTAACCCTGCAGGGGTGTACTTCTTCACACACGCTCTCACCACTTACCGTCGTTTACACGACATGTACTCGGCAACCTTCAAGTGGAAGCCCAACGAGTGTGTCGGCCACGTCATACCTAAACACGCAAGTCTCTAGTCCAGGTTTATCGCCTATCCAGGTTCCATCCGCAGGGAGTCTGGCCGAGGTTTCCACATATGGCCCCGAACGATGTGTACAGGGTTCCCAAGACACCAAACAGGTGACTCGGTACACCGTGCCATGATGTATCTATCGCATCATAGCCCACCCCTAGGGTCAGCGCTACACACTGCCACCAACACATATCCTATAAACACCAGAAACTAGTTGCAACTCCTAGACAGAGAACTAGGGTGGTTAAGGAGCTGAGAGGGTCCATTGGTTCGGGCCTAATGCATGGTAGTAGCTGGTTCTTAAATCACATATACATATCTCGGTGCTTAAGGACGGTTCCAATGAAACAACCCACCATGAACTCCTACATGGCCTCTCATCGATACCTTTACCAAATCGTATTCAACACACTTAGCTCACACACAGTAGGACATGTTCACAACTTTCCAATTCATCCCCGATGAATCAGACCTAACACAACTCTAAGCAATAGCGGGCATGACAAACAAGCATGAATGAGTAGGCACATCAGGGCTCAAACAACTCCTACTCATGCTAGTAGGTTTCATCTATTTACTGTGGCAATGACAGGTCATGTAGAGGATAAGGGGTTCAACTACCGCAGCAAGTAACAAAGAATCGTTGTTGTCCTAATGTGGTAAAAGAGAGCAGGAGCGAGAGAGTAGGATTGTATCGAAATGAACAAGGGGATTTTTCTTGCCTGGCACTTCTGAAGATGATATAGCTCTTCATTGGTGTCATAGATCACATCGTCGAAACCACGTCTACTGAGAGGGGACAACACCGGCAAACGAGAGGGAACACAATCAATGCAATGCAACAAACATGATGTATGATCAAGGCATGTTAAGGTACTGAATTCACCTAATGCAACAGTTAGTCATATTAATTGAAGTGGAATTCAAACATATAGCAAATTCTAACTCCAAAACTACAAACCATATATTCCATAAACATGAATTGTCCTAGTTGGTGATGTTAACTTTCTCAAACATGCACGAACATGGCATAAACAGATTCTTCATATTTTCCTGATAATTTTTCATATATAAATTATTTAATTTGGAGTTACGGTTTAATTTCTATGAATTTTAGAAGTTTTGGCTATTTTCTGGAATTTCCTGTAAAAGAATAAATCCAGTAAATGCTTTATTGCATCAGCAGTGCATCCGCGTGACATCAGCAGTCAACTGATACAGTCCAAGTCAAACCTGACCAGTGGGTCCCGCGTGTCAGTGTCATAGTATAACTAATTTTTAGTTAGTCCTAATCCTAACTTAATTAGCAGGCGGGTCCCATTTGTCATAGATCCAGAGGGGTCAAACTAGGCCCACCCGGGGTCAACTTGGTCAGCGGGGTCAAACCTACCGGCGACTTGAAGCCGGCGAGGCCAGTCGCGGCGGCGAGCTTCGGGTTTGAGTCTCCGGCCACAAAACGGGCGGCCGAGGCCATCTACGGGGAGCTGGAGCTCACCCGCATCCAGCGCGGCATGTGGCGGCAGTGGGGACGGCCGGAGCTCGCCGGAAACGAGCTCGTGGCGGCGCCGACGCTCGGGAGAGCGCGGTGATGCAGATGCAGTGGCCGTGGAGGAGCAAGCGTGACCCCTACGGCGGCTACGCGGGGCAGCGAGTGTGTTGGACACGACACCCGGACCAAATGGTCGCCGGAGTCATGTCGGCGGCGGGTGCAGGCGGCGGCACAGTCGGGCGAGGGGGCGTGGCGGCTACGGAGTGCAAGAGAGAGAATGGAGAGGGGGAGGATGATCAGAAGCTCACGTAGAACACGACAAGCGAGTCGGTGAGCTCAGGGAGGGACCGGAGCGAGCGGGGCAGCGGAGGCGATCTCGGCGACCCGAGGAAGAAGAAGGCATCGGGGCGGCGCTTCGAGGCGTCCGGCATCGCGTGAGTCGACGGAGACGACGAGGTAGACGAGGCGGAGCTTCTGGACTCGGGTGGAGGGCGAGGAGGTGGCTCTGGCCGCGGCAACAGCGAGCGGCAGCGACGGTGGCGTTGCAGGAAGAGAGCAGAGGAGGGGCAGGGGGTTCCGGGGGAGAGGGGAGAGGTGCAGGGATCGAGGGGGAGTGCGTGGCACTCGGGGAGGCGTCCAGAGCCTCGGCGGCAAGCGGGAGTTGGCGAGGCGCGTGGCCAGCGCGCAGCGAGCATGCGCTTGTCCTTCTGTCCAACAAGGGAGACGACAGGGAGGCTGCGGTGGTGTGCTGGGCTAGGAAAAGAACTGGGCTGGATCTGCTGCTGGTAAGCGCCAGGTAAGTCTTTCTCTCCTTTGTCTTTTATAATTTGTTTTGCTTTTCTATTTTTGTTATTTTGTTTTGATTTAGTTTATAACCCAAATCATTTTAATGAATCCTGAAAATAATTGTGGGCATTAAATTAATTATTACAGAGGCCCTTAACTATTTTCAGAATTGTTGGAGCATTTAAAAATATTAATACTATTTAAATGCCCCAATTCAAATACAATATGGGTTATTCAAAAATCTATAATGGCCTAAAAAATATTGGCATCATTTTTGGCAGAGGTTTTCACCTTTATCAAAAGTCATGAACTTTTCTAAAGGTCATTCTGGGTTCATTGAAAAGATTTAAACTTGAACCTAGTTGAATTGACTTAGTGCCAGGGC
This sequence comes from Triticum urartu, assembly GCF_003073215.2. Classification (NCBI taxonomy): domain Eukaryota; kingdom Viridiplantae; phylum Streptophyta; class Magnoliopsida; order Poales; family Poaceae; genus Triticum; species Triticum urartu. Next base: position 311,577,783 of record NC_053025.1, read on the forward strand.
TTGGTCATCCCCAATTAAAATTTCCTTTGAATTTAAACATGATGCATGCTCACTGATGCAACTATTTACAGTCATGAATCTAGGGTTGTGACAACTCACCCCCACCAAACAAGAATCTCGTCCCAAGATTCAAGACGTGAGGTAAGAAGACAGAGGGGGCACAAGACCAACACAATATTCATGATCTAGGTTGCACCTCATAAGGTTGTTGATTCGTTGCATACGTTGATCTTGACATCCATTGCTTTGAGATCTTCATCCACGCGATGACGACAGAAGGAAGCTATACTAGGATTGATCTTCTCGAAGATCGAGCTATACAAGATCAACTCACGGAATGAGATGTTGAAACATCTCAAGTTGAGACACAAAACACATCGAGAGGGATGGAAGAACAAATGACGGGGTTTGATTTGGTGGGCAACAATTCCACGCTTAGAAAGATGGTGGATGGTGTCAAGGTGGCGAGGAAGTAATTGCCATGATCCCGTAACGGGGCACCTTGGGAAAGGTGACTCGTTGGATTGTTCCCTTAAGTGGCAAAAAGAATTACTTTTGATCCATAGATCATTGAAACTCTTCATACCAGCTTAAGGCAATTTACATTTGATCGTTTGAAAGAGCTCGAAGAAATGGCATACTCGAACTAGGATGGATGATGTGGACTACCTTGTTGAAGACAACGCAATGGATGACTTTTGCTTATCACCTGAAATGTATGGGACCCATGGTAAGTCCACTTTTGAAGATGATCCTTGACAGCAACTGCTGAGAAGGACAACCCATAGGAAATTAGCACAATGGGGTGCAACTGGGAACAAAATGCAAATGCTGGGAATGATTCTAGTAACTAGGGAGAAACTCAACAGTAGAGAGTGATTTCACTGTTAGAAAGGTTATGGCATAATCGAAGAAACCGAGAGGAGATCCCAATTAATGCCGACGATAATCCTAGTGCTTGTGCGTGCTCTCAAGAACTTGAGCATTTCCATATTCATCAAGTTTTACCAATATCTGTGTCAAGGATCCTGGCAACACAACATACTACCATGATGAATAGTGATGGACGATGCAGATGTAAAGGGAGATAACACCTTCTCAGATTTCACCTTAGCGAGGCCAAGGGATCAAATCCGGATGATCGACCGAGAGACATTTAGCACTCTGCTTCTAATGTTCTCCTTGATGTGCTAGCATAACCCATTTATTGATATGGTTTGGTATCTAGGACAACAAGTAAAAGGTCGGACATCGGGAACTCAAAAATCCATAAGGAACTACTATTGGAATAAATTCTATGAGATCCTTATGGGGAGGTGGCCAACTTCTTCAAACAAGATACTACAATAATAGGTCTTCCGGTTGGGGTGTGTTGGCCACGTCATCCACTTTACCGGTTACTGAGAGATCAAGCTCTTGGGAAAACGTCCCAACCATCACATCTGCCTGAGATTCAGATCTAGTTGGTGTCAGGATATTCCAGACTCATCGAGTCTAGAAAGAAAAATGAAAGTTTGCAACACAAATCGACGAGATGACATTGCGAGATTCTCGGGAGATGAACTATGATAGCAAGCTCCAGAACATGAGCTGGTTCTGCTACAACATGTGAACATGCTGTCCCAGACAAGCATGACCACGTAGTAGTCTTATAATAAAACACTAGCGAGTTCAGGTGGGGAGCCATCATCAAGGATATCGAAGTCCTTGCACATGTCTTGCTCTTAAGAAGAGACTTCTTCTTCTTGAACAAATCAATCAGTGGCTTGGTGTGCTAGGGATACGTATAGAATGAAGATGATCAGTCTGTCAGACCATAGAACACTTCACACATGCATGACTGACTTGGGATGATTCCAGAGGAAGCAAAACAAACTTTCTCGAATTCATGGCGGCAACTTACATCAAATGCACGTGAATCGAAGGAAGTCACTTCTTTCATCCAAACATATACTTCATGAATGGGGCATGAAGAAAATGCTTACACAAGTTTCCAACACTAGCTGGATGTTCAACACAAATCATGGAGGAGACAAAATGCTGTTGATGGACTCAGTAGCAACTCATCGGAATTTCCATATCACTGGAGTTCCACCATTATGTGAACAATGTGATAGTGTTGGTCAGACCAAAAGATGTAATTGTGTATGCTCGAGGAGTCAACCAAGAGTAAGACAACATTACGAATATCGTTGGTAATGATTTGATTTGAGGATAGCCCACACTCAAATCAAAGTTTTGACAAGACAACAGATCCAACAACCAATTATGAGGAACAATCGATGAAGATATCATCTTTCTTCAACTAACACACAAACACAAGGATATCCCTTTGGATGAACTAAGTTGGGCTAGCTTTTATCTTCCAACTCTCCAAGTTGTTGTTTAGCTTAACCAACTAGCTCAGGGGTAGCCAACACGGATTCTTGGGGAAAGAGTGGTTTATTGGTAAACCAACTTGATCACGAACTCACCATATCGGTCAGGTGATGACCTGGTGATACTTCCGAGAAGATATTCAGAAAATCACGAACCACCGATATGTTAATAAGCTCGAGAACAATCTTGCTTTTCAGGGCAAGATGATATGATCAAATAAGCAAGGATTGACACTATCCTAACTCATTGATCGAAAAGTGCACCGGAAATAAGGACTAGGTAGCACGATAAACCTTAGGGTGATGATTCAATAATCAACACGCTAAAGATAAAATTATTGTCCATTATCTACCAAGCAACAGGGTTGCTAGGAGTATTGATTTCACACATCACAGTTTACTTGTCGGCATTCCGGTTACAACAACACGGGACTGAGGAATGAATAATGATGGCGAGAAGTATCACTATATCAAGAGTTCATAGGAGGTTGTGCAATTCCTATGATATTCCTGACATAAAGAGGGCAATACTTCAGGGTAGAACAGAATCAAAAGCTGGATTGGCATTTTGATCTGCGGAATACAACTACTTTGACCCAATCCTAGATATGGATGAGGTACTGGAGTTTGATTCTCCTAGTCATTCCAGAATAGAATGGCTTGACGGATCACATGAATAATAGGCATCGATAACACCAATGCACAACTACTCTTGACCAACAATTGACAGATGAAGGTCAGATAACAGCTAAAGAGGGACAACTCAAAGGAACATATATCTTTCTGAGTTGTAGATGCATAGATTAGTATGTCGATCAAAGCTCAACATTTCTTTCGGATAACCCATGTAGAACTGTAGAACTGGAAGATTCACAATATAGAATGGAGAACTCATTAAGAGCACTATAGTTGTGATCTTTCGGTTCAACGAGGAACTTTTGCCATAAGTAGTTCATGGTAGTTGGAAGAACGATGTACCACGGACCTCGAGGACTATCACAAAGGTTACTAATATCCTAAAGGAACGAGCAAACACTATCAACATGAAAAAGTAGGGTGAATCTTGGGTTCAAAACCCAGAAATAGAAGGCCTACTAACTAAATGGCATCACGGGATGCTTCCGAGGATGGTGGCCAGAATGATCACTCTGGGAACACAAAACATGGCTATATTACTAGGTGACTCCCTAAAACACCTAGGGTCATAATAGTAGCTCCAACATATATGTCTAGGCAACAGAGTACCTAAACACACCGATTAGTGTGCTTAATCTGGCCCAAAAATACAACGGGAACATGGAGGAAAGATTTGCAAGTGCATCAGACTATTTAGAAACCTAGGATGACTCGGACAGCATAACGGCTGTAAATTCTCAAAATGATTTGAGACATCCTGCAAAATGGTGGCATAACCACTCAACATCACAATATCAAAGTTCCGAGGCCAGCTATGACATATGGAAGTAGTAGGAACTGAACTGAGGCTTGAACTCAACAATCCTAGGCAACTACGATTTAGTAACACGTCATCCTGAGAGATAGAAGAGAAGCCTAGTTCTTAACCCCCGTACAAAAGAAGAGGTTGACTCAGAGCAGAAGGGCATAAGGTAAAGGAGTAAAAAGAGCCGTACGTTCCCATCCACAATCAATTCCCTCATATAACTAAAGCATTTATAGACTCAACTTCGACCAACTTGGCTTGGTAATCTTACAGGCAGTCAGACTCTAATACCAAAGCTGTCAGGACCCCGATCCTAAGTTACACCGATCTAGCATGTAACACTTCATATCACTTTGCGGCCTCACGCACAGTATTCCCACGGGTGCCACCTTACCTGGCCCGGGACCGTTTGTGCCTTTTGGCTCACGTATACGATAGTGTCGCCAGCATCCATATGACAGAGAACCCGGGCCGACATGACTAGTCGTGAACCCAAAGTGGCACTAACTTACGGGGACAGGCATACAAGAAACAACATCGAACATGTCGGTCATCAGTGTGTGAATCCGGGCTGTAGCAACTGGGCTAACAGGACTCCGGGACCCGGGCTGTAGCAGGCTAGCAGGACTCCGGAAGTCACCGCGTGACATTTCCCCGAAGTGACAGACACAAGAACGAAGTGAATCACATGCCGGCCAGTCTAATTGCTACGGAGCAGTAGTACTGGGCTAGCAGGACTCTGGTAAACTGGGCTGTAGCAGACTACCAAGGCTCAGTGGAAGCACCAGACTACATTTCCCCATAAGAGAGGCTACCAAGGATAAACAACTAGGTAGTCGGATCCCACACATACCAAGCATTTCAATCATACACACAATATGCTCGATATGTGCAAATACAACATGGCATCACAACAAGACTCTACGACTCAGAGTATTTATTCATTAGGCTCCAAGGAGCGAGATACTACAAACATGGGTCTCATGACCCAACATTCAGAGCATACAAGTCAAAGCACATGCGGAAGCTTAACATGTCTGAGTACAGACATCTACAAATGAAAACGGCTGAGAAGCCTGACTATCTACCAGATCCCGTCGAGGGCACAAGATCGTAGCTGAGGTAACAAGCTAAACGTCGAAGTCCACATGGAACTACTAGCGAGACTGAGGTCTCTCTACAAAACATAAATTAAGCAAACGGGAGTACGAATGTACCCATCAAGACTTACAACAGAACTAACTACATATGCATCGCTATCAACATGGGGGGGTGGTGTAGTTTAACTACAGCAAGCCAGCTTTGACTCAATGGCTAACCTGAACTACGACTGCAAGCAACTCTTTTGAGGTGGCGCACACGAGTCCACATATTCACCATATCAATACACCACTATGGATCCGCTCCCGTCTCCCTACGAAAAGGCCATCCATAGCACTCACGCTTATCTTGCGAGTTTTAGAGTATCCACTTTCACTTGTCTATGAACTGTATAGGCAACCAAGTAGTCCTTTACCACGGACGCAGCTATTCGAATAGATGATGCTAACCCTGCAGGGATGTACTTCTTCACACACGCTCTCACCACTTACCGCCGTTTACACGACATGTACTCGGCAACCTTCAAGCGGAAGCCCAACGAGGGTGTCGGCCACGGCCTACCTAAACACTCAAGTCTCTAGTCTAGGTTTATCGCCTATCCAGGTTCCATCCGCAGGGAGTCCGGCTGAGGTTTCCACATACGGCCCCGAACGATGTGTACAGGGTTCCCCAGACACCAAACGGGTGACTCGGTACACCATGCCACGGTGTATCTACCGCATCATAGCCCACCCCTAGGGTCAGCGCTACGCACGGCCGCCAACACATATCCTATAAACACCAGAAACTAGTTGCAACTCCTGGACAGAGAACTAGGGTGGTTAAGAAGCCGAGAGGGTCCATTTGTTTCGGGCCCAATGCATGGTAGTAGTTGGTTCTTAAATCACATATACAGATCTCGGTGCTTAAGGACGATTCCAATGAAACAACCCACCATGAACTCCTACATGGCCTCTCATCGATACCTTTACCAAATCGTATTCAACACACTTAGCTCACACACAGTAGGAGTTGTTCACAACTTTCCAATTCATCCCCGATGAATCAGACCTGACACAACTCTAAGCAATAGCAGGCATGACAAACAAGCATGAATGAGTAGGCACATCAGGGCTCAAACAACTCCTACTCATGCTAGTGGGTTTCATCTATTTACTGTGGCAATGACAGGTCATGCAGAGTATAATGGGTTCAACTACCACAGCAAGTAACAGATGAATCATTGTTGTCCTAATGCAGTAAAAGAGAGCAGGAGCGAGAGAGTGGGATTGTATCGGAATGAACAAGGGGGTTTTGCTTGACTGGCACTTCTGAAGATGATATAGCTCTTCATCGGTGTCATCGATCACCTCGTCGAAACCACGTCTACTAAGAGGGGATAACACCGACAAACGAGAGGGAACACAATCAATGCAATGCAACAAACATGATGTATGATCATGGCATGTTAAGGTACTGAATTCACCTAATGCAACATTTAGTCATATTAATTGAAGTGGAATTCAAACATATAGCAAATTCCAACCCCAAAACTACATACCATATATTCCATAAACATGAATTGTCCTATTTGGTGATATTAACTTGCTCAAACATGCATGAACATGTCATAAATGGATTCTTCATATTTTTCTGATAATTTTTCATATATAAATTATTTCATTTGGAGTTACGGTTTAATTTCTATGATTTTTAGAAGTTTTGGCTATTTTCTGGAATTTCCTGTAAAAGGATAAATCCAGTAAATGCTTTATTGCGTCAGGAATGCGTCAGCGTGACGTCAGTAGTCAACTGGAACGGTCCAGGTCAAACTTGGCGAGTGGGTCCCGTGTGTCAGTGTCATAGTCTAACTAATTTTTAGTTAGTCCTAATACAAACTTAATTAGCAGGCGGGTCCCATTTGTCATAGACCCAGAGGGGTCAAACTGGGCCCACCCAGGGTCAACTTGGTCAGCGGGGTCAAATCTGCCGGCGACTTGACGCCGACGAGGCCAGTCGCGATGGCGAGCCTTGGGTTTGCGTCTCCGGCGACAAAACGGGCGGCCGAGGCCATCTACGGGGAGCTGGAGCTCACCCGCATCCAGCGCGGCATGTGGCGGCAGCGGGGACGGACGGAGCTCGCCGAAAACAAGCTCGGGGCGGCGCCGGCACTCGGATGAGCACGGTGATGCAGATGCAGTGGCCGTGGAGGCACATGCGTGACCCCTACGGCGGCTACGCGGGGCATCGAGCGTGTTGGACATGACACCCGGGCCAAATGGTCGCCGGAGTCGTGTCGGCGTGAGTGCAGGTGGCGGACAGTCGGGCGAGGGGGCGTGGCGGCTACGGAGTGCAAGAGAGAGAACGGAGAGGGGGAGGATGATCAGAAGCTCACGTAGAACACAACGAGCGAGTCGGGGAGCTCGGGGAGGGGCCGGAGCGAGCGGGGCGGCGGAGGCGATCTCGGCGACCCAAGGAAGAAGAAGGCGTCGGGGGCGGCGCTTCGAGGCGTCCGGCGTTGCGTGAGTCGACAGAGAGCATGAGGTAGACGAGGCGGAGCTTCTGGACTCGGGTGGAGGGCGAGGAGGTGGCTCTGGCCGTGGCAAGAGTGAGCGGCGGCGACGGTGGCGTTGCAGGAAGAGAGCAGAGGAGGGGCAGGGGGTTCCGGGGGAGAGTGGAGAGGTGCAGGGGTCGGGGGGGGGGAGTGCGTGGCACTCGGGGAGGCGTCCAGACCCTCGGCGGCAAGTAGGAGCTGGCAAGGCGCGTGGCCAGCATGCAGCGAGCATGCGCTCATCCTTCTGTCCAGGGAGGGAGACGACAGGGAGGCTGCGGTGGTGGGTTGGGCCAGGAAAAGAACTGGGCCGGATCTGCTGCAAGTAAGCGCCAGGTAAGTCATTCTCTCCTCTGTCTTTTATAATTTGTTTTGATTTAGTTTATAACCCAAATCATTTTAATAAATTCTAAAAATAATTGTGGGCATTAAATTAATTATTACAGAGGTCCTTAACTATTTTCAGAATTGTTGGAGCATTTAAAAATATTAATAGTATTTAAATGCCCCAATTCAAATACAATATGGGTTATTCAAAAATCCAGAATGGCCTAAAAAATATTGGCATCATTTTTGCCAGAGGTTTTCACCTTTATCAAAAATCATGAACTTTTCTAAAGGTCATTCTGGGTTCATTGAAAAGATTTAAACTTGAACCTAGTTGAATTGACTTAGTGCCAGGGCTTGGTCATCCCCAATTCAAATTTCCTTTGAATTTAAACATGATGCATGCTCACTGATGCAACTATTTACAGTCATGAATCTAGGGCTGTGACAACCACTAACCGGTGGGACCCCCCATCATCCCTATCCTCCCGCCTCTCTCGCTTGTGTTGAGCTCGCCACTGCACTCCCGCAATCGCCGGGCGAGGCCCTCGCGGATAATCCCTATCTGCAGCTCCCCGAGCCCTTTGCTCGCGCCTATAAAAGGCCCCTGACCTCCTCTTTCTTCCTCGCCGTCTCGCACAACTCCATGCTGCTCACAGCCGTCGCCCCGTTTGATTGCATCTCACCAGCCAAATCAACTCCGCCGGAGAAATACGTCGCCTGTGACCACACCCTTGCCTCCAAAATTCTTCATGTGGATACCTGTAACCATGCGCATCTTGTTGACATCTTCTTGCTATCTAGGTCTCGCCAGAGCCGCCGTCCCGACGACCTCCATCCTAGTCGGAGCACGAAGCCGCCATCCTCGTGCAGCACGACCCCGACGTGCGCCACCTCCACCGCCGGACAGCCCTCGACGCACCGGTTCCGTTCCTCTTCTCCCCTGCCACCGAGGACCACTCCAGCCGCCGCCCCATCACTGCCCAACGCCAGCACCGCCACCCCTGTACGTCGTCGTTGCCTCTATAAGAGGACCGCTCGCCCCTCTGTTTGTTTTGTTTTTTTAGTTTAGATCGGTTAACCAGGGTTTTCTTAAACCATGGGTTTTGTTAAAAACTGATCGGTTTTTGTTTTTGTTAGTCACCACCGTTTTGCTTAGATGGCGGTCGTTCGCCATATGAGCTTCTACAGCGAACACCTTTCGGCCAATATGAATCTGCCACGTGGCCAAGGACCTGTTTGCAATAGTTTTCTTTCTCTGATTAGTCCGTTTAATTAGCAGATTAGTCCCTGATCTTAGATTAGCCATAACTTCTAAACCATAGATCCAAACTCGATGAAACCAGTGGAAAATTATTCGTCATGTTTAGATCTATCCAGTAGTATAATTTTTGTAAGCTTTTGTCATATTGAAATTTGAATTTATTCAGATTCAAATTCAACCTTCAAATGGCTGTATCTCCTAAACCGTAGCACCAATTAAGTTGATTCTTTTTGTGTTTTGTCACCGTAGCCAAACCCTATCACCTGGACCATTGTCACAATAATTTTTCACACACTTAGGGTCTGTCCATTAAAGTTTTGCTCCTATGCCTTGTATGCACTATAGTTCATGTCACATGTTGTTTTGGCACTTCATATTTTTTGATAGTTAAGTGTGTCGTTTGCAATTGGATTTTTCGAGTCTTTTCATGTTGCATGTTATTTGGTTATCCATAATGATTGCTTATGTGAATGCAATCTTTGACTTTATAGATTTTTCATGGAGAGTGACAAATAGTTCTATTAAGTAAATTTCTAAGAGCGATATAATCAACTATTACGAGGCAAGTTCACAATTGAACATTCTTTCAATTACCTATGTTTTATCTAGGCACTTAGTCCTTTGTGGTAGGATTGCACGGTAGGAACTTTATGCCGGATGGCTACGCTTTTACCTAGTAGTTCATTTGAGGTAGGTCTGAATCATACAACCTTGTCACCATCGTGTAAGTTTATTTCCGCCTCACAAATTTAGACCTAGATTGGGAAGTGTTCATGGCGAGACTTGAGTGACAAAGTAGTAATCAGGACCAAGACTAAATGAACTACCTCGGCGGAAACTTGGTTTGAATAGTGGCGAAGTATGGTGGGGCACGCATGGGAAATCCATGTTGCTGCACCACTAGTGGTCCGTCTGCCCAGGCTCAAGGGGATCAAACATATTTTCATGTCTAGATGCTTACGCGTGTAGCCACAAGCCAATATGGGCTCTGGGTTAGTTGAATAGATAGTATGACCTCTTCTGGGATAGGCTAGCATATGTAGAATGAGTAGGTGTACTAGCCTATCCATGGGTTAAGAGGGAATACTTTTGAAAGACTATGACTCGGTCATCCTGTTCTCAAAGGTCAGGCAGTGCAGGAACTTCAAGGGAGGCGATCGAGTCTTGTGGGGGAAAGTGTGCAAACCTCTGTAGAGTATTAAAACCTAATCGATTAGCTGTGTTACTGGTTAAGGACAACATGAGCATCTAGTGGTGGAAATGTTGGGAGATCTCATCACTCTTAATTTAAACAGTTGGGTTTTAAATGAAACTTTGGGAATGGATTGAGTTGGGTTTGCCAACTCATCCTATGCTATTCTGTAGTAGTAGAATAATATCTTTTATTCTAGGGAAAAACTAGCTTTATGTAAAAAACTAAACATTGAGCTTTCCACCAGCCAAATTGCATGTACAAATAGGTTCATTATTCTTATGATGTGACTTGCTAGTACATTCAATGTACTAACCTACAGGGCTCTAATGTCTTATGTTGCAGGAATTTCTACGACGAGTAAGAGTTATGTTGTAGTGTTACGGTCTACACTCAACTTGCCATTGGCGTTGATGGGACTCCACACCCTTATGTTTGTTTCCGTTGAGACTTTTGAGGTATATATATATATATATATCAGTTTTACGTTATTCATACATGTGATTGCACTTCGATATATACATTGGTGTACTATGTGTGCCAGCATACCGATCCAGGGATGGCACAGATACACAAAGGCTTGACCGTTTGAGGTCGGGTCACTACCGAGATGGTATCAGAGCACATGTTGACTGTAGGACGTGACCCTGGAAACTGGAAAGCTCTTAGGAAAGGATTTCTCTTAAACTTTATTTTCAAAAAGATCCTTTACCTCTCTTCTTTTCCGAGCTTTATCAAATATTTCCTTTTACCTCAAATAGTTAGACAATACCCTTTTCCCTTTGACTACACGGAGGATCAACTAATGAGACCACTCTGAGAAGGGCAAGATATCGGACAACTGAGGACCACTTCAGAGTAAAGAGGACTTCACCATACACTAGAAGAATTAATGCTACAATAGTCGAAGACTCGAAGAAATTGAAGACACTAAAGAATTCCAAGATTTATATGACCTTTAGAAGACCAAACCCCTGTTGTATACTCACATTAGGTGCGATGATTTGTGAGCTGTCATATTTTGCGTGTGTTTTCTGATAGCAATAAATAAAACCTACTTTCGAAAACTATATTGTTTGTATTGTGTGTATCTCTCTATCTCTCTTATCTCATCCCCAAATCCCTTGGACCCAATAGATGATGAATGAAGGAGGAATTGTATTCTCTGGACCGATCACTTAGTTGGAGGCAGAGCTATGGATTCAAAACATGGAAAATCACTTCAGGAGAAATTTGGTTGCAAGGAAGTATGAGGTTCAATACGCTCTTTAGTACTTTACAAGAAGTGTTGCAACCTGGTGGAAAGTGCATCAAGCCATACAAGAATTTAATGGAGCAAAACTTGGGAGGATTTCAAGACAACTCTACCGAGGTCTCATCTTATTCAGAAGCCCTATGGCAATAAAATGAAGAAACCTTGTGCATGCAAGAATTACGGTGTGATAGGACATACCCATGAAGAACACAAGGATGGATGCCCTTATTGTGAAGGAAATCACCCAGTGGAAGAATGCCCAACTAGGCAGATTACTTGTTTCTTGTGTGAAGGAACTACGCACTACCCTGCCCAGTGTCATATTTACCACAAGGTAAAAGAAATTGCCAAGCAGCAGAAGGAAGCATTGAAAGAAGCCCTTGGGTAAAGTTTAAAAGAACCTGTGATGAAGGATGATGTTGACGACCCTAATGGAGAAGGCCTAAACAGATTTCACTCCAATGCCTGCTATTCATGAGGAGAAGAAGGACATTTTTCACTATATTGCACGAAGCAAAGCCAAGAGTATCTGGAAGACTTCCCGACAGAAGAAGTAGAGTTTGATCCACAAGAGATAGAAAAATTGATCGGAACAAAGAAGTCGAGGAAGAGAAAGAGCATGTATTCCCTTAACAACCCAGTTTCTACAAAGAAGGACCGGAGTCATATCACATGTTTCAAGTGTAAGCATAGTGGTCATTATGCTAGAAAATGCTCAGAAAGGAAGCCAATAACCCAAGGAGCCAAGATAACGACCAGGAAGTCCCTGGATTTGTCTGGCGTCATTTGTTTACGCTGCAAAGGAGTAGGACATTTTGCCAGAGAATGTTCAGCCCCATGGAAAGCTTGAGCTTAGTAGTTGAGATCTTGATATTGGAATAAAGCATGTAATAAATGTGGAACATACGTTTATTTTTGTTGGGGATGTTGATTTGAGTTATGAAATGGGAATTGCAATAGTTTGTGAAGCAATAAAAGTTGATATGTTTGAAGTCTCATATGAGGTGTCATGAGTTGTTTGTTGGTTGTGAGTGCCTCTCTCACTATGTCACCCAGACTTACACCTTGAACCCATGGACAAGCTGACCCAAACCTTTCCCAGAAAACAACCACATTTCGCCCAAGGAAATACATACAGTATACTGAGTACCCCTTCTATCTTATACCTGTAGATGACAATCCTTTATGAGTCTTTTCTCAAGGGCCCGGAAACAATCATGACCCTAACTAGTGATCAGGATCACCCAAAAATCCTGAAGGACATGATGAAGCATATGCATCTTGAAGGAGATGCAGTCTACAAGGGTTATCCTTTCATGGAGAATGGAGTTGAACTTTGGTACGTGGAGGTACACCTCCACCGTGTGAAGGGAGTTTGCCCAAAGACTATGGGGAAATACTTTTTCATTTCCCGAGTACCACGAGCAACATTCTTGACTATGTTCGTGAAGCTGCTATGGAAGCCATACATCAGATTGGAGAAATACTTGAAGCAAGACATTGTCACACTCAGGAATACCTGAGAGAGGTGCATGTAGAGATGATAGAGATGAAGCTCATGGCCACCATGATGAAGCAAAAGGTCAATGATTTGAAGGACCACATTGCACAGTTGCAGTGGGACTAAAGCATCTTCAAGTAGGGCAAATGAATAAAGATGGAAGAAATGCTTGACCATACCAAACTATGTCAATGGCAACATTTATAACAAAGTACTTTTGAAATTTGAGTTTTGAGTTGTGGTTAAGGATGTAATAAAGGATTTGACATGAAGAGAATATGAATTATGGATGAACTAGTACATTTTATTTTAATGGTAATACCCTGTGTGAACACTAGACCGATGGGAAGGAAAAGGTTGTTCCATATATAGTTGGAGTTTGGGCAAAATAAGTTGGAATTTTGTTATGATGGTTACCCCAAGAGTATGGTGGAATGAGGTACTATTAGATTATGAGGAGATGTAATGGAACAAAAGTAACTCCAAGGATGAGTTCAAGATATACAAGTTTGAAGAGGGCCCATAACCCAGAGGACCCAGGATTTGATAAGGAAACAAGCACAATCTTGTTGAAGAAAAGAATTATGGAAGAAGCTATGATTTCATCAACGGACGTTCGATAGGAGGTTACGTAAAGCCGAGAGTTGTGAAGAAACGATATAGGTGTTGTTTGGCTTGCAGGACATATGGATTTACCCAAAACCATTTCGTGGAGGAGAGAAGTTCTGCAATGCTGGTGAGGATGCCCAAGTATTAGAATACGTGATTCACTATTTGCGTATGTAGTAATGATTCAAGTACGGGATGGATTGGCCCCCATACCGGAGACTTCTATCATGAACTATCATATGTTGATGGAAAATCAGAGAGCATTAAAAACCTAGAAGAGTGTCGACACGACAAACCAAAAGCCTTAGGATGGCAGGACAATGGAAATGATGTACATGCACCCGTTGCCAATCGTAGGTTATACGGTGAGATTCAACCCAGGCCCATTTCCTGCAGGATAACCAGTAATTGTTAACCACCATGATATTTTCAATAATTTTCTAGCATTGGTGACAGACCTGTCAACTAAAGAAGCCCTAGTCCCAAACGGATCTTATTTTGATGCGAGGACTCGAGACTTTGGGAAAAGGTTATGCCATTACTGGAAGAGCACCAATGGGGGAGTTATCTCGGAGAATATGAGAAGACCAACACCGTCAACGCAAAGGATGGAGAACATGAGATTTTTCGAACCGTAACCATGCCTCTAAGGGTGGTAAAGCCCATACCTTGTGTTGATGAATGGATTTTCAAGGAGACCTCCCCCCCAAACCTAACCTTCTTTCGAGCCTCTCCGAATCTCGAGAACGAGATTCATTTTAAGGGTGGTCGTTTGTAACATCCCAAAATTCTAAATTGTGGAATGTTATATTAAATAAATTATTATGATTGTTTTTTTTATTGTTGTGTGATTGATTGTGTGAAATTTGGTGGGATTGAAACTTTTGAAAGCTGCATGTGAGGGAATAAAAGGACTTTCCCAAAACTTTTCATCTTGCATTTTGATCTCCATGAATTCAAATTCATTTCATCACAAAACCCTAGAGTGAAGATAATATGACTTCTTTCATTTAAAGAAATGAAAAAGGGGTTTGAAAATGATTTGAATTCCATTTGAAACATTTCAAATTTAGAAACTTTAAGCAACTCAATGAGTTCATAGAATGACTTCGTCAAATTTGAATAAAGAGAGCTGGGAGTTTCAAAGAAATAATTTGGAAGTCACTTTGAAGTTATTTGAAACTCATTTTTCATTTCAAGTTGACCGAAATTCCAAATTCAAATCCAATTTGGAGTTCTTTGGGTTTCTATTCAAATTATTTTTCTCCTAAAAATAAATAAATCGACATAAGGGTAAAATGATTCCCTTTAATAGAAAATTAGGAGAAAATAAATTTGAAACCATTTTGCTATTTTAAAAATGATTTTTATTGATTTTAAATGCAATAGTAGCACTCTTGGACTTTTATGAATTTTTATGGAATTTAGTTGAACTTGAAAAAATAGTTCATCTTATTGCTGCTATTTTTATGAACATTTTGGTATATAATATGCCTACGTAAATTTTTTACTTATTTTCCACTGTTGAAGTTTTCCTTTCTGTAAAGAAAACAAAAAACACACGCACACCTGCCTGGACCGAAACCTGTTTGGCCTAGGGGCACCCTGCGGCCCAGCACGAGCTGGCCTACCCGCGCCCGACTCCGTTTGGCGTCGGTCGACCGCCCGCGCCTTTCCCTCGCTCGCTACCACTGCCGCCACTAACCGGTGGGCCACCACGCCATCATCCCGAACCTCCCACCTCTCTCGCTCGGGTTGAGCTCGCTGCTGCACTCCCGCAATCGTTGGGCGAGGCCCTCGCGGATAATGCCTATCCGCAGCTCCCCGAGCCCTCTGCTCGCGCCTATAAAAGGCCCCTGACCACCTCTTTCTTCCTTGCCGTCTCGCACAACTCCATGCTGCTCACAGCCGTCGCTGCATTCATTTGCATCTCACCAGCCGAGTCAACTCCGCCGGAGAAATACGTCGCTGGTGACCACACCCTTGCCTCCAAACTTCTTCATTTGGATACCTGTAACCATGCGCATCTTGTTGACATCTTCTCACTGTCTAGGTCTTGCCGGAGCCTCCGTCCCAATGACCTCCATCCTAGCCGGAGCACGGAGCCACCATCCCCACGCAGCACGACCCCGATGACCCCGACGCACGCCACCTCCACCACCGGACAGCCCTCGATGCACCGGTTCCGTTCGTCTTCTCCCCGCCGCCAAGGACCACCGTAGCCGCCACCCCATCGCCACCCAACGCCAGCGCCGCCACCCCTGTACATCGTCGTCGCCTCTGTAAGACGACCGCTCGCCCATCTATTCATTTTGTTTTTTTAGTTTAGATCGGTTAACCAAGGTTTTCTTAAACCATGGTTTTTTGTTTTAGTTAGCCGCCGCCGTTTTGCTTAGATAGCGGTCGTTCACCGTATAAGCTTCTTCATCGAACACCTTTCGGCCAATAGGAATCGGCCACATGGCCGAGGACCTGTTTGTGATAGTTTTCTTTCTCTGATTAGTCTGTATAATTAGCAGATTAGTCCCTGATCTTAGATTAGCCATAACTTCTAAACTGTAGGTCCAAACTCGATTAAACCTGTGGCAAATTATTCATCATGTTTAGATCTATCCAGTAGTACCATTTTTGTAAGCTTTTTTCAGATTCAAATTTGAATTTATTCAGATTCAAATTTGAACTTCAAATGGCTATATCTCCTTAACCGTAGCTCCGATTAAGTTGATTCTTTTTGCGTTTTGTCACCGTAGCCAAACCCGATCACCTGGACCATTGTCACAATAATTTTTCACACACTTAGGGTCTGTCCATGATAGTTAAGTGTGTTGTGTGTTCATTTGGATTTTTCGAGTCTTTTCATGTTGCATGTTATTTGGTTCTTCATAATGATTGCTTATGTGAATGAAATATTTGACTTTATAGATTTTTCATCGGAGAGTGACGAATAGTTCTATTAAGTAAATTTCTGAGAGCGATATAATCTTCATCAACTATTACGAGGCAAGTTCACATTTGACCATTCTTTCAATTATATATGCACTTAGTCCTTTGCGGTAGGATTGCATGGTAGGAACTTTATGCCGGATGGCTACGCTTTTACCTAGTAGTTCATTTGAGGTAGGCCTGAATCATACAACCTTGTCACCATCGTGTAAGTTTATTTTTGCCTCGCAAATTTAGACCTGGATTGGGAGTGTTCATGGCGATACTTGAGTGACAAAGTAGTAATCAGGACCAAGACTTAAATGAACTACCTCGGCGGAAACTTGGTTTGAATAGTGGCGAAGTACAGTGGGGCACGCATGGGAAATCCATGTTGGTGCACCACTAGTGGTCCGTCCGCCCAGGCTCAAAGGGATCAAACATATTTTCATGTATAGAAGCTTAAGCGTGTAGCCACAAGCCAATATGGGCTCCGGGTTAGTTGGATAGATAGTATGACTTCTTCCGGGATAGGCTAGCATATGTAGAATGAGTAGGTGTACCGGCCTATCCGTGGATTAAGAGGGAATACTTTTGAAAGACTATGACTCGGTCATCCTGTTCTCAAACGTCAGGGAGTGCGAGAACTTCAAGGGAGGCGATCGAGTCTTGTGGGGAAAAGTGCGCAAACCTCTGTAGAGTGTTAAAACCTAATCGATTAGCCGTGTCCTCGGTTACGGACAACATGAGCATCTAGTAGTGGAAATGTTGGGAGATCTCATCACTCTTAATTTAAACAGGTGGGTTTTAAATGAAACTTTGGGAATGGATTGAGTTGGGTTTGCCAACTCATCCTTTGTTATTTTGTAGTAGTAGAATAATATCTTTTATTCTAGGGAAAAACTAGCTTTATGCAGAAAAAACTAAACATAGAGCTTTCCACCAGCCAAATTGCATGTACAAATAGGTTCATTATTCTTATGATGCGACTTGCCAGTACATTCAATGTACTAACCTACAGGGCTGCAATGTCTTATGTTGCAGGAATTTCTACGACGAGTAAGAGTTATGTTGTAGGGTTACGGTCTACACTCAACTTGCCGTTGGCGTTGATGGGACTCCACACCCTTATGTTTGTTTCCGTTGAGACTTATGAGGTATATATATCAGTTTTACGTTATTTATACATGTGATTGCACTTTGATATATACATTGATGTATTGTGCGTGCCAGCATACCGATCCAGGGATGGCACAGATACACAGAGGCTTGACCGTTTGAGTTATGTGTAGTGCTTGGTTTTGATGAATTGTAGATTTTTGCAATAAGTGTGTGAGTTCTTTATGACTAATGTAGAGTCCATGGATTATACACACTCTCACCATTCCACCATTGCTAGCTTCTCTTGTGCCGCACAACTTTCACCGGTACCATAAACCCATCATTTACCTTCCTCAAAACACCCACCATACCTACCTATTATGGCATTTCCATAGCCATTCTGAGATATATTGCCAAGCAACTTTCCACCGTTCTGTTTATTATGACATGCTTCATTATAGTCATATTGCTTTGCATGATCATGTAGTTGACATTGTATTTGTGGCATGGCCACCATTCATAATTTTTTTATACATGTCACTCTTGATTCATTGCACATCCTGGTACACCACCGGAGGCATTAACATAGAGTCATATTTTTTTATAACTATCGATTTGTAATTCTTGATTTGTATGTACATAAAAGTGTGATGATCTTCATTATTAGACCATTGTCCCATGTGAGGAAAGGATGATGGAGACTATGATTCCCCCACAAGTCGGGATGAGACTCCGAAAAAAAAAAAAGAGGCCATAAAAAAAGGAAGAAGGCCCAAACAAAAAATTAAATGAGAGAAAAAGAGAGAAGGGGCAATGTTACTATCCTTTTTCCACACTTGTGCTTCAAAGTAGCACCATGATCTTCATGATAGACAGTCTCTTATGTTGTCACTTTCATATACTAGTGGGAATTTTACATTATAGAACATGGCTTGTATATTCCAATGATGGGCTTCCTCAAATTGCCCTAGGTCTCCGTGAGCAAGCAAGTTGGATGCACACACACTTACTTTCTTTTGTTGAGCTTTCATTCACTTATAGATCTAGTGCATCCGTTGCATGGCAATCCCTACTCACTCACATTGATATCTATCGATGGGCATCTCCATAGCCCATTGATACGCCTAGTTGATGTGAGACTATTTTCCTCCTTTTTGTCTACTCCACAACCACCATTCTATTCCACCCATAGTGCTATGTCCATGCCTCGCGCTCATATATTGCATAAAAGTTGAATTTTTTTGAAAAGGCAAAGTATGAAACAATTTCTTGGCTTGTCGTCGGGGTTGTGCATGATCGGAGCATTTTGTGTGACAGAGATGAAGCATGGACAAAATATATGATTTTGTAGGGATGAGCTTTCTTTGGCTATGTTATTTTGAGAAGACATAATTGCTTGGTTAGTATGATTGAAGTATTATTATTTTTATGTCAATACTAAACTTTTGTCTTGAATCTTTTGGATCTGAACATTCATGCCACAATAAAGGAAATTACATTGACAATTATGTTAGGTAGCATTCCACATCAAAAATTCTGTTTTTATCATTTACCTACTCGAGGACGAGCAGGAATTAATCTTGGGGATGCTTGATACGTCTCCAACGTATCTATAATTTTTGATTGTTCCATACTATTATATTATCTGTTTTGGATGTTTAATGGGCTTTAATATGCACTTTTATATTATTTTTTGGACTAACCTATTAACCGGAGGCCCAGTGCCAGTTTCTGTTTTTTTTTTTCTATTTTAGTGTTTCACAGAAAAGGAATATCAAACGGAATCCAAACAGAACGAAAACTTCGCGAGGATCTTTCTTGGAACAAATGCAAACCAGGAGACTTGGAGTTGAAGTATGGAACTTCGCGAAGCATCCACGAGGCAAGAGGGAGCGCCCAGGGGGGTAGGCGCGCCCTCCCACCCTCGTGGGCCCCACGGAGATCATTCTGGTCATCAGGGAGCTCTCGCCTATTAAGGTAGGGTAGGAAGGGTTCGGCCCATGGAGCGATGACAACCATGATTAAATGGGCGGAAGGTGTCATTTCAGTGCCCGAGCCCCCGATGATATCAGACTTGTGGTCGGCAACCGGGGGTATGCTCGGCTCCGGACTAGTGTTGCCGCTTTCGTCCCATCATACAATAGATGGCTTGAAGAGCCTTTCCACAAAGGTGTTAGATGGGACGGGGTCACGTTTAGTGCCCATTCGAGCAAGGATGTCTGTCACCTGATTATTTTCTCAAGCAACATGATGAAACTTGAGCCCCTCAAACTGAGCTGATATGTTGATTATGGCATTGCGGTATGCCTGATACGTCTCCAGCGTATCTATAATTTTTGATTGCTCCATGCTATATTATCTACTATTTTGGTTGTTTATGGGATTTATTATACACTTTTATATCATTTTTGGGACTAACCTATTAACTCAGAGCCTAGTGCTAGTTTCTGTTTTTACCTTGTTTTAGGGTTTCGAAGAAAAGGAAAACCAAACGGAGTCCAATTGACCTGAAACTTCACGGAACCCATTTTTGGAAGGAAAGAAGCCCAGAAGACTTGAAGTGCACGTAAGGTAAGCTTCGAGGAGGCCACGAGGTAGGGGGGCGCGCCCACCCCCCTGGGCGCGCCCTTCACCCGTGTGGGCCCCTCGTGGCTCCCCTGACATACTTCTTCCGCCTATATATCTCCATATACCCAAAAAACATCCGGGAGCACAATAGATCGGGAGATCCTCCGCCAGAAGCCTCCGTAGCCACCGAAAGCCAATCTCGACCCATTCCGGCACCCTGCCAGATGGGGCAATCCCTCTCCGGTGGCCATCTTCATCATCCCGGTGCTCTCCACGACGAGGAGGGAGTAGTTCTCCCTCAGGGCTGAGGGTATGTACCAGTAGCTATGTGTTTGATCCCTATCTCTCGTGTTCTTGAGATGATACGATCTTGATGTATCGTGAGCTTTGCTATTATATTTGGATCCTATGATGTTTCTTCCCCCCTCTACTCTCTTTAATGCATTGAGTTTCCCCCTTTGAAGTTATCTTATCGGATTGAGTCTTTAAAGATTTGAGAACACTTGATGTATGTCTTGCCGTGCATATCTGTGGTGACAATGGGATATCACATGATCCACATGATGTATGTTTTGGTGATCAACTTGGGGGTTCCGCCCATGAACCTATGCATAGGGGTTGGCACACGTTTTCGTCGTGATTCTCTGATATAAACTTTGGGGCACTCTTTGAGGTTCTATGTGTTGGTTGAATAGATGAATCTGAGATTGTGTGATGCATATCGTATAATCATACCCATAGATACTTGAGATGACATTGGAGTATCTAGGTGACATTAGGTTTTGGTTGATGTGTGTCTTAAGGTGTTATTCTAGTACGAACTCTAGGGCTGTTTGTGACACTTATAGGAATAGCCGAACGGATTGATTGGAAAGAATAACTTTGAGGTGGTTTCATACCCTACCATAATCTCTTCGTTTGTTCTCCGCTATTAGTGACTTTGGACTAACTCTTTGTTGCATGTTGAGGGATAGTTATGTGATCCAATTATGTTATTATTGTTGAGGGAACTTGCACTAGAGAAAGTATGAACCCTAGGCCTTATTTCGTATCATTGCAATACCGTTTATGCTCACTTTTATCACTTTCTACCTTGCTGTTTTTATATTTTCAGATTCCAAATACCCATATCTACTATCCATATACCATTTGTATCACCATCTCTTCGCCGAACTAGTGCACCTATACAATTTACCATTGTATTGGGTGAGTTGGGGACACAAGAGACTCTTTGTTATTTGGTTGCAGGGTTTCTTGAGAGAGACCATCTTCCTCCTACGCCTCCTACGGATTGATAAACCTTAGGTCATCCACTTGAGGGAAAACTGCTACTGTCCTACAAACCTCTGCATTTGGAGGCCCAACAACGTCTACAAGAAGAAGGTTGTGTAGTAGACATCAAGCTCTTTTCTGGCGCCGTTGCTGGGGAGGTGAGTGCTTGAAGGTATATCTTTAGATCTTGCAATCGAGTCTTTTAGTTTCTTATTTTATCACTTGTTTAGTTTATAAAAGAAAACTATAAAAAAATGGAGTTGAGTTTGTCTCATACGGTTCACCTTTTTAATATCTTTCGTGAGTATGGTGGAAAGGATAATTGTGCTCAAGTGCTACAAGAAGAAATCTATAAAATGTTTGGCACTAAATATTTGAATGATAAGCATGATTTCAATGTTGTTAGTACGAATTCCTTGAATATCCATGATGCTAATGATATGCAAATCCACAAGCTTGGGGAAGCTTTGTTTGATGAAGATGATATTTTTTATCCCCTAAGTTTTGATGAGCAAATTTATTATGATGAAATCATGCCTCCTATCTATGATGGTTATTGTGATGACATGTATTCTTTAAAGAATAATGATAACCATGAAACTTGTCATCTTGATCTTAATTTTCAATCACATGATAGTTATTTTGTTGAGTTTGCTCCCACTATTATTCATGAGAAGAATTTTGCTTGTAAATTTTCTATGCTTGTAGACCATGAAAAGAATTTTGCTGGTTATATTGTTGAATTCATTCATGATGCTACTGAAAATTATTATGAGGGAGGAATATATTCTTGTAGGAATTGCAATAATATCAAGTTTCCTCTCTATGTGCTTAAAATTTTGAAGTTATGCTTGTTTTACCTACCTATCCAAGTTGATTCTTGTTCCCACAAGTTGTTTGCTCACAAAATCCCTATGCATAGGAAGTATGTTAGACTTAAATGTGATAGTCATATTCTTCATGATGCTCTCTTTATGTTCCAATTCTTATCTTTCACGTGAGCATCGTTGAAATCATCATGGCTAGCTAGGGGCGTTAAACGATAGCACTTGTTGGGAGGCAACCCAATTTTATTTTAGTTCCTTGCTTTTTGTTCCTCTTTAGTCATAAATAATTCATCTAGCCTCTGTTTAGATGTTGTTTTATGCTTTTAATTAGTGTTTGTGCCAAGTAGAACCTTTGGGAAGACTTGGGGAAAGTCTTGTTAATCATGCGGTAAAAAACAGAAACTTTAGCGCTCACGAGAATTGCTGCCATTTTTATTTGGTAAGTTATATTTAGTTAATTATTTTTTCAGATGATTAATAGATAAATTCCTCAGGTTCAGAAATTTATTTGAGAATTTTATGAGTTCCAGAAGTATACGTTTGATCCAGATTACTACAGACTGTTCTGTTTTTGACAGATTCTGTTTTCTATGTATTGTTTGCTTATTTTTATGAATCTATGGCTAGTAAAAGAGTTTATAAACCATAGAGAAGTTGGAATACTGTAGGTTTAACACCAATGTAAATAAAGAACGAGTTCATTACAATACCTTGAAGTGGTGATTTATTTTCTTATACTAACGGAGTTTACGAGTTTTCTGTTAGTTTTGTGTGGTGAAGTTTTCAAGTTTTGGGTAAGGATTCGATGGAATATGGAATAAGGAGTGGCAAGAGCCTAATATTGGGGATTCCCAAGGCACCCAAGGTAATATTCAAGGATAGCCAAGAGCCTAAGCTTGGGGATGCCCTGGAAGGCATCCCCTCTTTCGTCTTCGTTCATCGGTAACTTTACTTGGAGCTATACTTTTATTCACCACATGATATGTGTTTTGCTTTGAGCATCAATTTATTTTGTGAAGATTTTCTTGCTGTTATTTAGAACAATGTTTTGCATCTTTTATTTCAATAAAAGTGGCATTGATAGCCTTTACTATGCCTATTTTAGAATTCCACATGTTGCTGTTTGAAAACAGAAAGTTTACCACTGTTGCAATAATTACCTAGAAAAGTCAGAATGTGATAAAATGTGGAAACCTTTTGAATATTAATCTCTGATAAATTTACTATAGTGGGAATTTTATTTCATAATTTTTGGAGTTAGGGAAGTATGGATCTTGCTGCACTCTTTACAGACTATCCTGTTTAGGCAGATTGCTGTTATGTTTGCATATGTTTGCTTCTTTAATGATTCTATTTGAGGATAGGACTATTAAATATGCAGAGACATTTAGTATGCAATGTTGAATAATAATTTTAGTGATTTGCTACAGTAGAGTATGATAAGGTTTTGGCAATGGTTTATACTAACTTATCTCACGAGTCCTTGTTGAGTTTTGTGTGGATGAAGCTTTTGAGATTTAGGGAGACCATGATATGAGAGGAATTAAGGAGACACAAAAGCTCAAGCTTGGGGATGCCCAAGGCATCCCAAGATAATATTTCAAGAAGTCTCAAGCATCTAAGCTTGGGGATGCCCCGGTTGGCATCCCACCTTTCTTCTTCAACAACTATCGGTTAGTATCGGTTGATCCTAAGTTTTTGCTTCTTCACATGATTTTTGCTATTCTTAGAATGTCATTTTCTTTTGTTTTGCTTTCTGTTTAAATAAAGTATCAAGGTCTGAAATTATTAAATGGGAGATTCTTCACATAGTTGCATAATTGTTCGACTACTCATTGATCTTCACTTATATCTTTCAGAGTAGTTTGTCATTTGCTCTAGTGCTTCACTTGTATCCTTTTAGAGAATGGTGGTGGTTTTATTATATAGAAATAGATGAACTCTCATGCTTCACTTAGATTATTTTGAGAGTCTTAAATAGCATGGTAATTTGCTTAAATAATCCTAATATGCTAGGCATCCAAGAATAGTAGAAAATTTCTTATAAGTGTGTTGAATACTAAGAGAAGTTTGATACTTGATGATTGTTTTGAGATATGGAGATGGTAATATTAAAGTCATGCTAGTTGAGTAGTTGTGAATTTGAGAAATACTTGTGTTAAAGTTTATGATTCCCGTAGCATGCACTTATGGTGAACCGTTATGTGATGAAGTCAGAGCATGATTTATTTATTGATTGTCTTCCTTATGAGTGGCGGTCGGGGACGAGCGATGGTCTTTTCCTACCAATCTATCCCCCTAGGAGCATGCGCGTAGTACTTTGTTTCGATAACTAATAGATTTTTGCAATATGTATGTCAGTTCTCTATGACTAATGTTGAGTACATGGATTGTACGCACTCTCACCCTTCCACCATTGCTAGCCTCTCTAATATCGCGCACCTTTTGCCGGTATCAGACACCACCATATACCTTCCTCAAAACAGCCACCATACCTACCTATTATGGCATTTCCATAGACATTCCGAGATATATTGCCATGCAACTTTCCACTGTTCTGTTTACTATGACATGCTTCATCATTGTCATATTGCTTTGCATGATCATGTAGTTAACATTGTATTTGTGGCAAGGCCACCGTTCATAATTCTTTCATACATGTCACTCATGCATCATTGCACATCCCGGTACACCGCCGGAGGCATTCATATAGAGTCATATCTTGTTCTAAGTATCGAGTTGTAATTCTTGAGTTGTAAGTAAATAAAAGTGTGATGATCATCATTATTAGAGCATTATCCTAGTGAGGAAAGGATGATGGAGACTATGATTCCCCCATAAGTCAGGATGAGACTCCGGACGAAAAAAAAGAGGCCATAAAAAAAGAGAAGGCCCAAATAAAAAAATAAAATAATGAGAGAAAAAGAGAGAAGGGGCAATGCTACTATCCTTTTACCACACTTGTGCTTCAAAGTAGCACCATGATCTTCATGATAGAGAGTCTCATATGTTGTCACTTTCATATACTAGTGGGAATCTTTCATTATAGAACTTGGCTTGTATATTCCAATGATGGGATTCCTCGAAATGCCCTAGGTCTTCGTGAGCAAGCGAGTTGGATGCACACCCACTTAGTTTCTTTTTGAGCTTTCATACACTTATATCTCTAGTGCATCCGTTGCGTGGCAATCCCTACTCACTCACATTGATATCTATTGATGGGCATCTCCATAGTCCGTTGATACACCTAGTTGATGTGAGACTATCTCCTCCTTTTTGTCTTCTCCACAACCACCATTCTATTCCACCATAGTGCTATGTCCATGGCTCACGCTCATGTATTGCGTGAAGATTGAAAAAGTTTGAGAACATCAAAAGTATGAAACAATTGCATGGCTTGCCATCGGGGTTGTGCATGATTTAAATATGTTGTGTGGTGAAGATGGAGCATAGCTAGACTATATGATTTTGTAGGGATAGCCTTCTTTGGCCATGTTATTTTGAGAAGACATAATTGCTTAGTTAGTATGCTTGAAGTATTATTATTTCTATGACGATATTAAACTTTTTTCTTGAATCTTATGAATCTGAATATTCATGACACAATTAAGAAGAATTACATTGAATTTATGCCAAGTAGCACTCCGCATCAAAAATTCTGTTTTTATCATTTACCTACTTGAGGACGAGCAGGAATTAAGCTTGGGGATGCTGATACGTCTCCAACGTATCAATAATTTTTGATTGCTCCATGCTATATTATCTACTGTTTTGGATGTTTATGGGCTTTATTATACACTTTTATATCATTTTGGGACTAACCTATTAACCCAGAGCCCAGTGCCAGTTTCTGTTTTTACCTTGTTTTTAGGGTTTCGAAGAAAAGGAAGACCAAACGGAGTCCAATTGACCTGAAACTTCACGGAACCCATTTTTGGAAGGAACGAAGCCCAGAATACTTGAAGTGCACGTAAGGTAAGCTTCAAGGAGGCCACGAGGTAGGGGGCGCGCCCACCCCCCTGGGCGCGCCCTTCACCCGCGTGGGCCCCTCGTGGCTCCCCTGACATACTTCTTCCGCCTATATATCTCCATATACCCAAAAAACATCCGGGAGCACAAAAGATCGGGAGTTCCTCCGCCAGAAGCCTCCGTAGCCACCGAAAGCCAATCTAGACCCATTCCAGCACCCTGCCGGAGGGGGCAATCCCTCTCCGGTGGCCATCTTCATCATCCCGGTGCTCTCCATGATGAGGAGGGAGTAGTTCTCCCTCAGGGCTGAGGGTATGTACCAGTAGCTATG
Source organism: Triticum urartu (assembly GCF_003073215.2). Lineage (NCBI taxonomy): Eukaryota > Viridiplantae > Streptophyta > Magnoliopsida > Poales > Poaceae > Triticum > Triticum urartu. The sequence goes on from NC_053025.1 coordinate 311,604,371, forward strand.
TGTTTGATCTCTATCTCTCGTGTTCTTGAGATGATACGATCTTGATGTATCGCGAGCTTTTCTATTATATTTGGATCCTATGATGTTTCTTCCCCCCTCTACTCTCTTGTAATGGATAGAGTTTCCCCCTTTGAAGTTATCTTATCGGATTGAGTCTTTAAAGATTTGAGAACACTTGATGTATGTCTTGCCGTGCGTATCTATGGTGACAATGGGATATCACGTGATTCACTTGATGTATGTTTTGGTGATCAACTTGCGGGTTCCGCCCATGAACCTATGCATAGGGATTGGCACACGTTTTCGTCGTGATTCTCCGGTAGAAACTTTGGGGTACTCTTTGAGGTCCTATGTGTTGGTTGAATAGATGAATCTGAGATTGTGTGATGCATATCGTATAATCATAACCACGGATACTTGAGGTGATTTTGCAGTATCTAGGTGACATTAGGGTTTTGGTTGATGTGTGTCTTAAGGTATTATTGTGGTACGAACTCTAGGGCTGTTTGTGACACTTATAGGAATAGCCCAATGGATTGATTGGAAAGAATAACTTTGAGGTGGGTTCATACCCTACCATAATCTCTTCGTTTGTTCTCCGCTATTGGTGACTTTGGAGTGACTCTTTATTGCATGTTGAGGGATAGTTATGTGATCCAATTATGTTATTATTGTTGAGGGAACTTGCACTAGCTAAAGTATGAACCCTAGGCCTTATTTCCTATCATTGTAATACCGTTTATGCTCACTTTTAGCACTTGCTACCTTGCTGTTTTATATTTTCAAATTACAAATACCCATATCTACTATCCATATACCACTTGTATCACCATCTCTTCTTAGAACTAGTACACCTATACAATTTACCATTGTATTGGGTGTGTTGGGGACACAAGAGACTCCTTGTTATTTGGTTGCAGGGTTGCTTGAGAGAGACCATCTTCATCCTACGCCTCCTACGGATTGATAAACCTTAGGTCATCCACCTGAGGGAAATTTGCTACTGGCCTACAAACCTCTGCACTTGGAGGCCCAACAACGTCTACAAGAAGAAGGTTGTGTAGTAGACATCAATGCCACCATTTTCGGATCTTTTGCATCGAAATCTCCATTTATTTCGGGTATTGCGTGGTTCGAATCCCCACATACCTCGACGCGTTGTATGCCCATGGAAATGGCCATTCGAAGACCATGCAACAGGGCCTCCTATTCAGCCGCATTGGTGGAGTCCGTATACATGATTTGTAATACGTAACGGACTGTGTCACCTGTGGTGTTTGTTAGGATGACACCAGCCCCCGATCCGGCTAACAATTAGAGTATGTGTTGTACTCCTTGGGGAGTTCGGCTTCTGTCCATTCGGCGACAAAGTCGGCCAACACGTGAGATTTAATAGCTCGGCGTGGTTTGTATGTTATTTCAAATGGTAAGAGCTCGATGACCCATTTGGCGATGCAGCCGGTGGCGTCCCGATTGTTTATGATGTCACTGAGTGGTACTTCCGAAGCCCCCATGATCGAACACTCCTAAAAGTAGTAACGCAACTTCCAGGATGCCATGAAGACTGCATACGCTATCTTTTGATACTGTGGGTATCAAGATTTGCACTGTGTTAGAACCGCCGATACATAGTACGCCGGTTTCTGGAGTGGGAATTTATGTCCCTCCTCCTGTCGTTCAACAACGAGCACCGCACTTACTACCTGATGAGTCGCAGATGTGTAGAGCAACATAGGTTTGCTAACACTTGGTGCGGCAAGGATTGGGTTGCTTGCTGACAAAGTTTTTTATTTATTCCCATATGGCTGTAGCCGTGTCCGTCCACTCGAAGTGGTCGGTGTGTCGGAGGAGTCGATAAAGTGGTAGCGCCTTCTCCCCTAATCTGGAGATAAAGTGACTCAAGGCTGCCACGCACCTGTCTAGTTTTTGGACTTGCTTTAAGTCTGTTGGTGTTGCCAATTGTGACAAGGCTCAGATTTTTGTCGGGTTCGCTTCAATTTCTCTATTGGAAACCATGAACCCGAGTAGTGTTCCGCTGGGACGCCGAAGACATATTTTTCCGGATTGAGCCCTATGTCATATGTTCGGAGGTTGTCGAATGTGATTCGTAGATCGTCCACCAATGATTCGACATGTTTAATCTTGATGACAACATCATCGATGTATGCCTCCACTGTCTTGCCGATTTGCTTTTCCAAACACGTTTGAATCATGCGTTGGTAAGTGGCGCCGGCGTTTTTGAGCCCGAAAGGCGTAGTGTTGAAGTAGAAAGGCGCGTAGGGGGTAATGAATGCTATTGCAGCTTGGTCGGACTCCTTCATCTTGATTGGATGGTATCCGGAGTATGCGTCAAGGAAACACAGTGACTCGTGTCCTACGGTCGCGTCAATTATTTGGTCAATGCGGGGTAGTGGGAAGGGATCGTTAGGGCAAGCCTTATTGAGATCCTTAAAATCGACACAGAGGCGCTAGGATTTATCCTTCTTTGGCACCATGACCAGATTTGCCAGCCAGTCTGGGTGTTTGATCTCTCTGATGAACTCGGCTTCAAGTAGCTTGGCTAGCTCCTCCCCCATAGCTAGTCGTTTGGTTTCGAAAAATTGTGCAACGTTTGCTTAACTGGTTTGAACCCCTTTATTATGTTGAGCCTGTGTTCGGCCAGTCTGCGTGGGATTCCTGACATATCCGAAGGGTGCCAGGCGAAGATGTCCCAATTCTCGCGCAGGAACGCTCGTAAGGCGCCATCGACCTTCGGATCCAACTCTGCTCAGATGGAGGCTGTCTTGTTGGGATCCGTCGGGTGCACTTGAAATTTAACTATTTTGTCTGCTGGTCTGAAAGAAGTGGACTTGGGCCTCTTATCGAGGATTACATCATCTTTGTCAACTATAGAGCGCAAAGTGGGTAACTCTTCGGTTGCGAGGGCCTCAGATAGTGCCTCGAGGGCCAAAGATGCTATTTTTTTTGGCGCGAAGTGCTATACCCGGATCACTGGTGATTTTGATAACTCCATTGGGCGGTCGCATTTTGAGCTTCATGTACCCGTAATGGGGTATAGCTTGGAAGCGTGTGAATGCGTCACGCACCAAAAGGGCGTGATATCCCCTATTGAAAGGTGCCACATGGAAGAGCAACTCTTCGGACCTGTAGTTCATCGACGTGCCGAACACCACATCAATCTTAATTTTCCCCGAGCTTCGTGCTTCTCGACTAGGGATAAAGCCTCAAAAAGTGGTGCAGCTTTGCTCAATGCGACTCTAGTCCATTTGTATTTTTTGGAGCGTACCCTCGTAAATGAGGTTTACTCCGCTGCCGCCATCCATAAGCACCTTGGTGTGCCTAAAGCCATCCACAATCAGGTTTAAGACCCAGGCGGCAGGTGCTCGGACTGATCTGGCCCTTGGTTTGTCATCGGTAGTGAAAGTTATTGCCATACCGTTCCAGGGATTCATTGCGGCTACATGGTTGACTTCGGCGAGGCTGCGCAACGCCCTTTTGCTCTAATTATTTGAAGAAAAGTTCTCGAAGACCGTAAAGACATTGAGATCGTGTCCTCCGAAGAGTACGTCTCCGGAGTGGTGTTGGTGAGGATGGCCTCGCCGCTCTTAGCCACTTGCCGGAGTACCCAACATGCCCAAAGGTTGTGTGGTTGTTCATTATTTGGCGTAGTGTGTACTTGACAGAGCTTGTCGAGCAGTTCATCAAGGATAGTCCTATGCCCTGTGAAGGATTTGGTTCTTTTGTCGATGAGATGATAGTCGGGTGCCCCATAAAGGTGCATCCGTTTTGTCCATCCGGTGGGCTGCTTAAAGGAAGGAGGTTCCCACCGGGCTGTCTGGTCTTTCCAGGCACATTCTATTGCGCAGTACTTCTGTACGATGTGTGCCAGATCTGTGAAGTGCAGTATGCGGTGGTGGTTGTGGGCGTTGTGGATTCCCTCATCCGTACAGTTGCGGCAAAATATTGAAACGGCGTCGTCGTCGTATCACTCTTTGATCTTGTTTTTAACAAGGAGGAATCTGGCACAAAAGTGATGGACCATTTCCTCAGGGTGCTGCCATACATACATTAGGTCGCATACGTCCGGAGGGACTGAATTGCTTGGGGAATACTGCTTGTGGTGGGTGGGTGGGATAAAATCTGAACCCGGACCCACTATTGCATCTAGAGTTTGAAGAACTTCCGAGGTTAACAGCCCAGGATTCGGAGTGTCCTGGCGGCTTTTGGTCTCAATGCCCAGTTCTACATTCGGAGGACATGAGGTCTCCTCCCGAAGATGGGTATCCAGCTAGCAGGGCTCGGAAATCTGAACATAGCATGTTCTTAACTTAGGGGAGAAGTATTCTCGGCTTGTTCCTCCACGACCACTACCAGATGGGTGATTGGCGGGGACTTGAGTTCCCTCTGATCGGGTTTAAGCCCAATCCGATCATAGTTTGTTGCAACCCCAGGGCGACGATGCAAACTACTAGTTCGTTCAAGGACGAGACATCGGCTGGATCCAGCTTTTCAGGGTGTTCAAGGACGATGCGAAGACGATGTTTTGCGATTTAGAGGGCTGCCTGTGGCTTAACGGCTATGCGGGCGCCCATGGTCAAACCTCCGAGCTGGAGGACCTGTCCTGGAGCTAGGTCCCCTCCAGAGGTAATGTTGTCATTAATGACAAGACGAGTCATCGATCCTGCCATCGACGACACGGAGTAACTCTCAATGAAAGCACCAATGTCGGTGTCAAAACCGACCGATTTCGGGTAGGGGGTCCCTAACTATGCGTTTGAGGATCGAAGGTAACATGAGACAAAAGGGCACACGATGTTTACCAAGGTTCGGGCCCTCTTAATGGAGGTAATACCCTACTTCCTGGTTGATGATCTTGATGAGTATAGGGGTTACAAGAGTTGATCTACCCTGAGATCATAATGGCTAAACCCTAGATGTCTAGCATATGTGAATTCTTATAGTCTCTACACTAAACCCTCCGGTTTATATAGACACCGGATGGGCCTAGGGTTGTACAGGGTCAATGTACAGAGAAAGGGAAGCACACATCCGGATGCCAATCGTGCCATCCAGGCAAAGGAGAGTACTATCCGGACACGGGGGAAGGCCTGCTACCTTGTATCTTCATGGCCCCTCAGTCCATCCCAAGCTATACGACCTAGACACCTGAGGACCCCGTAATCCAGGACTCCCTCAGCTTCCCCCTTTGGACAGCTTCGTCTTTCCTACTTCTTCTCCCGGAATCATACCCACCCACGGAATCGGCTCATATGATGGGTCGGTGCTGAGGTAGTAGTGTAGCGTAGGGTGATTGCTCCTGGGTTGTAGTCACTATCATCCTCGGTGCTCCCCATCAGTTTACTGAAGTCAAAACGATCTTATATCTGTGTATCCTCTTCCAGCATCTCTCCGTCTTCCTCGTTTTCCTACTCGAACTCCAATGGATCATCATACCACTCAGTTGGCATACCGCCATGCTGAGGATAACTTCCATCATCGGATACCTGAATAGGATCACTCATAGTGCCGACATATGGTTCTACCTCTTCCTCTACTCCAGCCCATGCTCCCCGATCAGGCACCTTCCTGAAAGTGTATAGGGTGACTGGTACAACGAGCTGCTATACAAACAGTTTTTAACCCCTTTCCGTGACGGAGTTTTAACGGTCGCCAGGACAGTGTGGGCGATAGGGGGGGTAGAAATGCATACGTTTTGCATAATTAAGCATATGCGTTGTGGGCATGTATCACAAACGCGAGTCTTCACACAACTGCTTGTAATTTCTCGCATATCCCAAACGCTCCATCGTTGCTACTCATTTGTGCTTGCATTACCATCGCAGCCTGGCTTTCGTGGTAATACGTTTATGATGCGCGCCCCATCACAAACAGTTCACCATTATAGAATGCACTACAGGAATCAGGCACTTTGCCGTCTGCCATGGCTTACGGTAAAGGCATGCCTGGTGGACGGCAAAGGACTTTGCTGCCAGCCAGCAGATGGCAACACATCCGGCTGAACAAACTACGACAAAGGGCTCTTTGTCATCTGATGGCAGATGGTAAAGATGCAAAGGTCTTCGTCGTTTGCCAGCAGACGGCAAAGCATGCCATATAGGCCAGCCCAGTGCACCCCAGGTTGCATAGGTAGGTGACACGTGGCAGCTTTGCCGTCTGCTGGCTGATGGCAAAGCTCTTTGGCATCTGCCAGTAGACGGCAAAGTGCATGTATAGCCCCTGTTTTTTCTTAAATTCAGTAAATTTCACATAATTTCATATGTATATATATACAGACATTTGAAAATACTTTCAACAAGCATACCAACACATGTACGTACCAAATCATATCCCTGCCATATGGATATGATCATCCAACACATATACATACCAAATCAAAAGTCCATATGCAACATATATAGCTAGCCGACATATCCAACAACAAGCATGCGATGGTTTCATCCATACATAAATATATAGGTAGCAAGTTTCACATTGTTCAACTACAAAATCAAAAACAAAAAGGAAGCACAAGGAGAAGAGTAGACTCCATCAACGCAAGCTTCCTCATCTAAAGCACATCTGCAAATTGGGAAAGAAGAAAGTTAGAAGAAGAAGAAGAAGACTAGAATTAGAAGACTAGCTAGAAGAAGAAGAAGAAGAAGAAGAAGAATTTTTCTTCACTTTCTTTTTCTCCTCTCCTCTTCTTTATCTTCTTCTTCTCCTAACTAAGGTAACCTAGGTAATTATGCCATTTTTTAGCTAAGCTAGGTAAAAATGCTAAGTGAAGGTCATTTTAGAGCTAAGCTAGGTAAATTGGTCATTTTGGAGCTTAGTAAGGTTATTATGTCATTTTCAAGGAAAATAAGCTAAGTCTATGTCATTTTGGAGGTAACCAAGATTATCATGCCATTTTTGACCTAAGTATGCTAAGTAGGTCATAAATGAACTGGAGAAGCTAAGTATAGGCCATGTTTGAGCTAACCTAGGTAGTTATGCCATTTTTGAGCTAACTAAGCATATTTATTCATTCTGGAGGACAAAATGGTAAGTGTAGGTCATTTTAGAGCTATGCTAGTTAAAATCGGTCATTTTGGAGGTAGGTAATGTTATTTTGTCATTTTGGAGGAAAATAAACTAGTGATATGACAGTGTGTAGCTAAACCAAGGTTATTACGCCATTTTCACCTAAGTATGCTAAGTATGTTATAAATGAACTAAATAAGCTAAGTATCGGTCATTTTTGAGCTAACCTCGGTAGTTATGCCATTTGTGAGCTAACTAAGCATACTTATTCATTTTGGAGGACAAAATGGTAAGTGTAGGTCATTTTAGAGCTATCCTAGTTGAAATCGCTCATTTTGGAGCTATGTAAGGTTATTTTTTCATTTTAGAGGAAAATAAACTAATTATATGACTGTTTGGAGCTAAACCAAGGTTATTATGCCAGTTTTACCTAAGTAAGCTAATTAAGTCATAAATGAACTAGCTAAGCTAAGTATAGATGATTATTGAGCTATCCTAGGTAGTTATGCCATTTTTAGCTAACTAAGCATATTAAGTCATTTAGGAGGGAAAAAATGCTAAGTATAGGTCATTTTATAGCAATCCTAGGTAAAGTATGTCATTTTGGAGCTAAGTAAGGTTATTATGTCATTTTTAAGGAAAATAAGCTAAGTAGGTCATTTGTGAAGCTAAGTATGCATTTTGGAGCTAAATAGGTCATTTCTTAAGCTAAGTATGCATTTGTGAAGCAAAACACTAGGGAAAACTTACCATCATCACCGAGGTGAAGGCCCGGTCGGGGTTGTGCCAGTGCTAAACAAAGAAGGATTGGTCGATTCTTGTCGGGAGGCATGCTACACCAAAGATCATTTGCAATGTCTTGTTAGCATGATGCAACTCAAATGCGAATACTAGTAACTAATGACCATTCAAATGAAACGCATCGTGGGCGCTATACCAATCTGGGGCATCGGCGGAGGGGTCTGACCGTTGTTCTGGCACATGGTCTGCACATTTTTTTTCACGAGTCAATTATATTAGTTAGTAATGAAACAAACATTACATGCATGATTTGGCTAATATGCAGGAGAAACTTACCACGAGGAGCTCGTATAGGGCCCGGTGAGATGTGTCGTTCCGGTTCCTCTCTGCCTCCAACAGACTAGCCGTCCTCTCCTCCATGTCCCTCTCCCTCTTCGCCGCCTAGCTGTTTGCCTCCGCTAGAAGCTCCTGGGACCTAGCCTCGACGGAGAGCTCCATTGGCCATGGACAAGGCCTTATCTCAGGATCAGAGCTCGTCTGGCGCTTCTTGATCTCCGGGAGAGTTCTAGGACAACATATCAGTCCATCCCCAATGGCTACCGAGCCATGGTACCTCCCTCCACCAGATAGCATCATGATCTCTGGAACAAAAGGACGCTGGATCGGGTTGAAGTCCTCCCCTTTCCTCGTCTTCCCAACGCCTCTGTACCTCATGAGCTTGTTGTGGGAGGAGATGTTGGCGAAGCTCTCTGGATGATCAAGGTCATCCCCAGAGAATGCCTTGGCCTTCTTGTACGGGGCAGTATGGGCCATGGCATTGAGGTCGAACATCGGTGTCACGTCCTTCTTGTTGTGTCACGCCTAAAAGAGAGGAACAAAATATTAGTTAAGGGCTCAAGCTAGCTTGAAGAATGAAATTGCATGAATCGTGAATCAACCCACATACCCAGTGATCCCGTACTCAAACAGGTTGGAGCTCCCTTGATGGTGTGGCACACCTTGCATTCGTGCACGCTTATCCCTGGCCTTGTGGTGGACGGCTAGCCATTGGGGAGAGCACCACTCATCCACCAACGCCTCCCAATAGTCCATCCTATCCGCACACCATATCGAGGGAACCTGATGTCTGCTAGAACTACGTCGGTATTTCCCCAAAGAAGAAGGGATGATGCAGCACATCGACGGTAGGTATTTCCCTCAGTGATGAGACCAAGGTTATTGAACCAGTAGGAGAAGATAGCAACACTACGTATACAACACCTACACACAAATAACAGATACTCGCAACCCGACGTGTAAAAGGGTTGTCAATCCCTTTTAGGTAACGACGCTAGAAATTGGCAAACGGACGTGAGAGAGTTGTAAATATTGATAGATCGATCGCCAAATAAAATAAATCGCAGCAAGGTATTTTTGTATTTTTGGTTTAATAGATCTGAAAATAAAAGTCAAATAAAATAGATCGCAAAGGCAATAATATGAGAATGAGACCCGAGGGCCGTAGTTTTCAGTAGTGGCTTCTCTTAAGATAAATAGCAAACGGTGGGTAAACAAATTATTGTTGGGCAATTGATAGAACTTCAAATAATCATGATGATAGCGAGGCAATGATCATTATATAGGCATCACGTCCTAGATTAGTAGACCGACCCCTGCCTGCATCTACTACTATTACTCCACACATCGACCGCTATCCAGCATGCATCTAGTGTATTAAGTTCATGAAGAAACAGAGTAATGCAATAAGAACGATGACATGATGTAGATAAGATCTATTTATATATAAATAGACCCCATCGTTTTATCCTTAGTAGTAACGATACATACGTGTCGGTTCCCCTTCTGTCACTGGGATCAAGCACCGTAAGATCGAACCCACTACAAAGCACCTCTTCCCATTACAAGATAAATAGATCAAGTTGGCCAAACGAAACCCAAATATCAGAGAAGAAATATGAGGCTATAAGCAATCATGCATATAAGAGATCAAAGAAACTCAAATAACTTTCAAGGTTAAAAAGAGATAAATCTGATCATAAACTCAAAGTTCATCGGATCCCAACAAACACACCGCAAAAGAATTACATCATATGGATCTCCAAGATACCATTGTACCGAGAATCAAACGTGAGAGAGGAAGCAATCTATATACTAACTATGGACCCGAAGGTATACAAAGAACTACTCGTGCATCATCGGATAGTCACCAATGGAAGTGGTGACCCCTCCATGATGGTGTCTAGATTGGATCTAGTGGTTCTGGACTCTGCGGCGGCTGGAATTGATTTTTGTCGACTCCCCTAGGGTTGCTGGATTATTGGGGTATTTATAGAGCAAAGAGGCGGTCTGGGGGCACCCGAGGTGTGCACAACCCACCAGGGCGCGCCTGGGCCTCTAGGCATGCCCTAGTGGGTTGTGCTCCCATCGGAGCACCCCCAGGCGCTTCTCCGTCCCATTGAATGTCTTCTGGTCCAAAAAATCCATAAAAAAATTCCCTGCGTTTGGACTCCATTTGGTATTGATTACCTGCAATGTAAAAATCATGCAAAAAACAGCAACCGGCACTTGCCACTATGTCAATAGGCTAGAACCAAAAAATGATATAAAATGACTATAAAACGATTATCAAACATCCAAGAATGATAATATAACAACATGGAACAATAAAAAATAATAGATACGTTGGAGACGTATCACCATCCCAAAGCTTGATTCCTACTCGTCCTCGCGTAGGTAAATGATAAAAACAGAATTTTTGATGTGGAATGCCACCTAACATGTCATCTCATATTCTTTTCTTTATAGAATGGACATTTGGACTTTTATATTGTTCAAAGCAATAGTGTAGTTTTGACATGATAATTTAGATACTCAAGCATACCAACAAGCAACCATGTGTTTCGAAATATCAACGCTAAAATAAGTTATCCCCTAGCCCATCATGATCAATCATTGATCCATTCATGAAACACACTCTCATATTAACTACACCCAATGCTCAAGTACGATCGCAGAGGGAAGTAGGGATTTGTAGAGGTGCCAGAGCTTAAAGCAAAAATTGAGAGATAAAAACATTTTGAGAGGGATACTTTTCCGACCAGCAAAAATGACTTAGAGTTCCCAGCACTTTCCATGCTATATATATCATAGGCGGTTCACAAATAGAAATTAAAGTTTATTCCTTTATCCTCCATACTTTCACTTTCCATGGCTAACCGTATCCACGGGTGCCTTCCATACCAACACTTTCCAAGGAATTTGTTATTTGACAACATAAAGTAAATTCATTTTTCATTTCAGGACTGGGCATCCCTAATATCTTTGCCTTACTCTCGTGCAATGACAAGTGAATAAACACTCATCATGAGAATAACACATCTAGCATGGAAAATATTATCCACCCCTCACCGCCTCGCAAGCGATACGAGCACACAAAAGAGAAATTTATTTTGAATATTAGAGATGGCACATACAAATTTTGTTAGAATGGCAAAAGAATACCGCATATAGGTAGATATAATGGACTCATGTGGCAAAACTGGTTTAAAGGATTTTGGATACACAAGTAGTGATAATACTTAGTGAAAAAATGAAGGCTGGCAAAAGATTGAGAAGCGACCAACCAAGAAACAAATAATCTCATAAGCAAGCATTAAGCATAATTAACACCGAATTATGCACCCCAAGTAGGATGTAATTTCATTGCACAACTATTGTCTTTCGTGCTTGCATAGGGAATCACAAAACTTAACACCAATATTCTTACTAAAGCATAATTACTCATCAACATGACTCACATATCACATCATCATATCTCCAAACTATTACTAAGAATCAAGTTTATTTTGTCCAATGATCTTCATGAAAGTTTTTATTATACCCTTCTTAGATATCTATCACTTGGGGACTAATTTTCATGTGTTGCTTTTGATAAGCTCAAACAAATATAAGTGAAGATCATGAGAATAATATTTCTTTCTCTCAAATTAATTTAAGTGAAGCCAGAGAGAATTTCTTGAAAATTTTACTAACTCCCAAATAAATGTAAGTGAAGAAATAGAGCATTTTTTTTTAAAATACTAAAGCACACCATGCTCAAAAAGATAGTAGTGAAGCACTAGAGCAAATCCATAGCTCATAAAAATTTAAGTGAAGCATAGAGAGCAATTCTAACAAGTCATGACATAATTTTGGCTCTCTCAAATAGGTGTGTCCAGAAAGGGATCAAGACTTATGTGGCGCCCGGATATTTAAGTTACAGTGAACCTCTGCTAATGATGCCACGTCACCTCGATTATTGTTGCTAATCTCGCGTTAGTTCGAAAATGGTTCGAATTGAAATTCAAAATCAAGCAAACAATGAAAGTTTTCAAATATTAAAACTAAAATGTTCGGAGTGAGCCAAATAATCCATACTAAATATTGGTGAAGAAAACACACTTTGTAAAGTATTGAAATGCACCATAGTAAGTAAAACAGCGGCAAAACAATTATTTAAATGCTTTTAAATACTAAGCAAATGTTAATCTAGTTTATTTAATCACCAAACTTTTTGGAATAGGTGGCTTATGTTACTATGCTAATTTATGAGCAGAGGTTATATTTTAGTAAAACTGTTTTTGCCAACTAAAAGGAAATCAATAAAAAGGAAAAGAATAAAAACAGAAAACAAAATAAAAGTAGGAAACCCCCCTCCCACTAGGCCACGACCCAGCTGGCCTCTGGGCCAATCAGGCCGGCCCAGCTGGCCCCCATGCCCCCTCCTTATCTCCATCTTGGGGCAAGGCTCTAGCACACGACCACCACTCACCCCCACTCTCCCGCACGATCCCCTCTGCCCCCTCACTTCCCCTCGATCCGGACTGGGCTCCGACCCCGGTGCCCCGCTGGCCACCTCGCTGTCGGCGTTCCCCGACGCCGCTCGTCGTCTCCGGCGCCACCCCGCCCTTGCCGCCTCGACCCCATCGCTCGCCTCCCCGTCCTCACCCTTCCCCGATCCAGAACTGGATCGGGGCACGACATCGACATCGCCACCTGGACCACATCAGAGCCACCTCGTCGGAACGCTCCCTCGCCGGACTGCCTACCCGCCTACGACGCGTCATCTCGGTCCTTCTCCTCGACCCCCACTGCCCCGTGCCCTGCAAAGCCCTCGTGAGGCCCCTATATTCTCCTCTACCTCGCTACCGCTCGTGGCGCGCCCTCCCCTGCTCACCGCAACGCCCCGCCGGCAGCTTTGCCATTGGTCGCCCACGGCCCTACACCTGTCGGCCCACTCTGCCGCTCCGCTCGCCGCCGCCACCCGCGCACGCCCTCCTCCCTGTGCCCGTTCACGCGCTCCCACGGTCGGTCAATGCCTTGCCGTGGCCTTGGTCCACCCTCGCCGTGCCCGGGACGCACCCGGGGCTGCGCCCCTGGCGCTCCAGCCGCGCAACACACTACCGCCGCTCTGCTGCTGCGCCTACGCCGCCGCAGCCTGCAGCCAGAACCCTCGCGTGACCCCGCCATCCTCTGCTGCAGTCTGCCACTCGGCCGGCCTTGCCGGTGCCCTTCCCGGCCGGCCTCGCCGTGGCCCCGGTCGTCGCCCAGCGCTGGCGCCCCGTTTCCCCCACCGTTGGCCGGGGCATGCGCCCAAACGGGCTGGCACCCATGCCCACTGTAATCGCCCCGCTAAGGCCCCCAGGGGCCTATGACAAAGGGGCCCCATCCCCCCAAAACGATTTAAAAATAAATAAATAAAAAAGTAAAAGTAAATTTAGTTAATTAATTAAATTTATTAATTAACTAAATTAATTAAGCATGTTTAATTAACACTATTTAGTTAACTAATTAACTCTAATTAACCTACTAATTAAATATCAGCAAATAGTTAGCCTTCAGCCTATGACATACAGGCCCCGTCCGTCAGTTTGACCCAGTCAACGCCCTGTTGACTACTCACGTCATGTTGACGTCATGATGACATCAGCAAACACTATTCTGGATAATGTTGGTTTTAAATAATTAAATAAATCCTAAAAATGATTTAAATCTTTTAAAATTGATTTAAAATAAACCGTAGTTCGGATGGAAAAACTTTGTACATGAAAGTTGCTCATAACAACGATACGAATCCGGATATGCAGCCCGTTCGTCTGCCACACATCCCTAGCATAGAGAACACGTAACTTTCCCCCTTCGGCTCATCTGTCCGAAAACGCGAAACACCGGGGATACTTTCCCGGATGTTTCCCCCCTTCGCCGGTATCATCTACTAATGCGTTAGGGCACACCTAACAACGCTCATTGTCATGTCATGCATCGTCATGCAGATGTTTGCACTATATTTATTGTTTCTTCCCCCTCTTATCTCGCTAGACACCGAGACCGATGCCGCTGCTACCCAGTACGACTACGGTGTTGATGACCCCTCCTTCTTGCTAGAGCAACCAGGCAAGCCCCCCCCCCTTGATCACCAGATATCGCCTATTCTTCTCTCTACTGCTTGCATTAGGGTAGTGTAGCATGTTACTGGTTTCCATTAATCCTATTCTGATACATAGCCTGTCATTGTTGCTACAGTTGTTGATACCTTACCTGCAATCCAAAATGCTTAGTATAGGATGCTAGTTTATCATCAGTGGCCCTACATCCTTGTCAGTCTGCAAAACTATACTATCGGGCCATGATCACGTCGGGTGTTGATCACGGGTATATACTATACATATTACACATGATACATGTTGTGACTAAAGTCGGGTCGGCTCGTTGAGTTCCCGTGGTTGATTCACGAACTGGGGGCTGAAAGGACAAACTTTCCCAACGGCCCTCTATGCGGATATTTTTGGCGGAGCGATAGGGTAGGTTGAGACCACCTAGGTGAGAGCTGGGCCTGGCCCTGGTCGGCGTTCGTGGTTACTTCAAGATAACACACTTAACGAGATCTTGGTATTTTATCTGAGTCTGGCCACTGGCCTATACGCACCAACCAACTACGCGGGAACAATTATGGGCACTCGACGTCGTGGTATCAGCCGAAGCCTTCGTGACATCAGTGACTAAGCGGCGCGCGCCGGGTTGTACCGCGCACGCAACTTCCTTTGTAATGGAGGTTTCTAGGCCTCCTCACCGGTCGCGTATGCAACGTGTAGGTGTGCAATGGGCCATGGGCCCAGACCCCTACGCCATAGGTTTAGACCGGCGTGCTGACCTCTCTGTTGTGTCTAGGTGCGGCTGCGACGTGTTGATCTTTCTAGGCTGGGCATGACCCATGAAAGTGTGTCCGGCCAAAGGGGATCGAGCATGTTGGGAAATGTGGTGCACCCCTGCAGGGAAGTTTATCTAGTCGAATAGCCGTGTCCCTCGGTAAAAGGATGATTTGGAGTTGTACCTTGACCTTATGACAATTAGAACCAGATACTTAATAAAACACACCCTTCCAAGTGCCAGATACAACCGGTGATCTCTCTCTCACAGGGCGACGAGGGGAGGATTACCGGGTAGGGTTATGCTATGCGGCGTTACTAGGTGAACTTACCATCTACTCTCTTCTACATGCTGCAAGATGGAGGCGGCCAGAAGCATAGTCTTCGACATGACTAGCTACCCCCCTCTTATTCCGGCATTCTGCAGTTCAGTCCACATATACTACCCCCTTTCATTGATACCAATGCATATGCAGTGTAGCTCCTTGCATGCGAGTACTTTGGATGGGTACTCACGGTTGCTTTGCTCCCCCTTTTTCTCCCGCTTTCTATATCCGATTGTTGCGATTGGATGTTGGAGTCCAGGAGCCAGACGCCACTATCGATGACGACTCCTACTACTCTGGAGGTTCCTACTACTACGTGCAGGCCGCTGACGATGACCAGGAGTAGTTTAGGAGGTTCCTAGGCAGGAGGCCTGCACCTCTTTCGATCTGTATCCCCGTTTGTGCTAGCCTTCTTAAGGCAAACTTGTTTAACTTATGTCTGTACTCAGATATTATTGCTTCCGCTGACTCTTGTGTCTTCGAGAATTTGTATTCGAGCCTTCGAGGCCCCTGGCTTGTAATATAAAGCTTGTATTATTTTATTTGTGTCTAGAGTTGTGTTGTGATATCTTCAAGTGAGTCCTTGATCTTGATCGTACACATTTGCGTGTATGATTACTGTACGGTCGAATCGGGGGCGTCACAAGTTGGTATTAGAGCCAACTGCCTATAGGAATCCCCCTTCCACACTCCTTGGCCGAAGTTGAGTCTAGTCGATGAAAATTGTTTTACTAACTTGGCTGCGCGACCCACGGGCCCACGTCGCCATTTGGGTGGT